>NC_133664.1:210534191-211734191 GCF_037893015.1 Macrotis lagotis | reverse complement strand
AATAGTACCCTGACAGAAATAAGAAATAAATCTTCTAACACTATACACCAAAGATCTAAATGGATACATGACTTAGATATAATTGGTGACATCTTAAATGAATTAAAGCAAGGAAATTAACTATCAGAGCTATAGAGAAAGAGTTCATGATCAGAAAAAGATAACAGAATAAAATAATAAGAGGCAGTTAGGTGGCACAGCTGAAGCACTGAGCCTTAAGTCAGATCTCAGTTCAATTGTAGCCTTGGATATTTATTCATTGTATGACCTTTGGCATTGTATGAACTTTCTGCCTCAGTTTCCTCATCTACAAAAAAAAAAGGATAAAAACAATACCTATCTCACAGGGCTATTGTAAGGATGAAATAAGGATAATACTTATAAAGTGCTTAGCACAGTGCCTGAAAACCCAATATAGATGTTCATTTCTTTCTCCCTTTCACAGAAAATAAAATGGACAATGCAGATTGTATGAAATTAAAAAGTTTACTTTTTAAAAGCAATACAGCAAAAATTAAAAGGGAAACATAACTGGGGGAAAAAACTTTTGCACCAAGTTTTTTTAAAAAAGGATCTCATTCAGGCAGCTAGGTGGCGCCTGGAGTCAGAAGTACCTGGGTTCAAATCTGGTCTCAGACACTTAATAATTACCTAGCTGTGTGGCCTTAGGCAAGTCACTTAACCCCAATTGACTTGCAAAAACCAAAAAAAAAAAAAGGATCTCATTCACTAGATATTTAAGAAACTGATTCAATTTTGTAAGTCATTTCCCAACTGATAATCCAAGAATATAAATAGGCAGTTTTGTCCCTAAAAATAGGGAGAAATTGAAGCTATCAAGAGCCAAATAAAAATCCTCAAAATCACTAATAATTAGAGAAATGCAAATATTAACTTCCATTTCGTATGCTGATATCATATTGCTCAAAATAACAAACAAAAGGATAGTGACAAATGTGTGAGGGGCTTTGGAAAAGCAGAAACATTAATGCATTGATGGTAGAACTGTGAAATTTTTTAGCCATTTCTGGAAGCCAAATGGATCCATTACCCCAAAATTACTAAACTATGAATGCCCTTTGACCCATTAATACCCCTATTAGGCCTACTTATACCAAAGAGATTAAAGAAAGATGAAAAATGACACACAAGTAGAATATAAATAGCAGTTCCTTTTATAATAAAGTAGAGAAGAAATTATGAGGTTATCCATCAATTGGAGAAAAATTGAAATTATGATATTAATGTAAAGAAATATTAACTGAACTGTCAGAGATGTTTTAAAACAAGAAGCAAACAGTTTCATAGAAGAACTCATGGATGAACTGATGCAGAGAAAAATGAAACATATCACCTGCTACCCAAAAAAGACTAAGCATTTAGATTGAATTAAAAATATTTTGTACATGATCAATGTGGGATCTTCTTTATATGTTTTTCCTGAGGGGAGAGGGAGGTGAGTAAACTTACTTCAAATTATTTTTTGTTAATTGAAAAAAATTTAAAATTAAAAAATATGAAAGACAATGCAAAGCAAAAAAATCATATATTTAATTACTATGTAAAAATAACTAGAACAAAATGTTTTAAAATTTTAAAGAAATTAGGGAAAATGAATTACAACTGTTAACTTTGTTGAAGTTTTTATGTCTACATTGATAAAACAACTTTGCAGCTTATAAATTAAGGATTTTATTCTTCATTTTGACTTTATTCAGGGAGACAATGTCTGGCATTCCCATGACCTACTTTTTCAGCAAGAGGAAAAAAATGAGGGTTGCTTAAAATGACTTTCAATTTATATTTTACTTTTTAAATCAACAAAAAATCAATTTTTTTCTCTATCACTATCAGAAAAAAAAGAAAACTTTTCCAGCAATACGTAAGTTAAACAAAATGAAATTTCATACTGGCCATGACCAAAAAATATGTTGCAATTTGCATTCTGAGTCCATCTCCTCTTTACCTATACTTCAAAATGTAATCCTACAGAATGGCAAATTGGTCATTTCTCTGAATAAAATTCTTAAGTCTCTGAAAGTTGTCCTTACAATATTGCTTTTCCATAAATAATGACCCTGGTTCTTTCCACTTAAATCTGCATCATTTCATCCAAATTCTTCCAGATTTCGATGAAGTATATATTCCCTTCATTATTTCTTAATAATATTATCACATCCATATACCACAATTTGTTCATATGTTCACCAATTGATAGGTATTCCGTTAAGTTTTAGTTCTTTTCCACGACAAAGAATTGCTGAAAACATCCAATTCATATACTTATTTTTCTTTGATCATTTGGGATTTGGGTCTAGTAATGGGTATGTTCCATTTAGTAATTTTGGGAGGAAAGGTCCAAATTGCTTTTTAGAATATCTAGACCAAATTCACAGATCTCCTAATTGAACAAGATCTTATAGTTTTTCTTGGATGACTACTTTATAAATTCATGCTAGCCTGTAATGATCACTATTTTCCTTTTTAAGTATTTACCAACCATTCATTTTCTAGAATTTTGGCAGGATCCCAAAAGAAAGTTCATCAGGCTACTCTCTAAAGAATTTACCTTCTTTCCCTTTTGAAAGTAAGGACATTTGTCCATTTACTGAATTAAAGATCCTCCACATAATTTACAGTTTTTCAAAGATCAGACAGAAGTTCAGCAATTATATCCATGAAATCATTCAGTTCCTATGGATGTAAAATGGGCCGAACATTGATCAACACCATTGTCCCATCTTAATTTATCTACTCCCTAATAATTATAAAAGTGATGCATTAATCCAACCTTTTTCTTTAATTTTTTGAAAAATTTAAAATTTCTTTGATCTTAAAGAAGTCAAAACAGTAGTAAAGATAGAATACTCATTGCTTACTACATTAAAATGATGGGAGACCTCTGCGCAACATGTGGAGAAAAGCTAGACACTGTCCTAAGGTCTCTTGACTTTCTCTCAGAACTAATATGAATCACACCTCTTAATAGAAATCAAATCCAGGAAATCCAGAAAGAACAAAGAACAAAATCTAACAATAAGGTCTTTCTTAGGAGAATATTGGAGGGGGGGAGGGGGACGGAGAGTCAGCACAGGGGCAGTGTAGTAGGGTGAGATCTCAGACTAACCTCAGAACAGCTGTGGAAGTTTCTGGCTTCCGTAAGAGGGCAGGAGAGCTCCAGCACAGTGGTTACACAGCAATCAGGTCAGCTCTGCTGGCCTGGAAGACCAGGGCCACTTGCCCTGTATTTTCAATGGAATGCACGTGTTTCCAGTTGACCCTGGCCATCCCTGTGAGAGAAAGGGACTCTTTCCAGAGCAAACACATTAACAACTTCCCCCGCAACCCACACCAACACTCAGGTGTGGGCAGAAAATCTCTCTCTACTGAGTAAATGAGATTAACGATAAAGTCCAAGAGCCACACACATTGTTCAAGGATAATTCAGACCCTGCTGCTCTACCCTATTCTCCCAAAGCTAGTAAGTGGGTTATAAATCAAAGTCACAGACACTCCAGAGAAATTCTCAAGCAACCCCTATTGACCTGACCACTTGGGGTCTAAGCCCAGTGAGCAAATTCTCTAGGGGTTTTTTTTAAGGTTTTTGCTAGGCAATGGGGTTAAGTGACTTGCCCAAGGCCACACAGCTAAGTAATTATTAAGGGTCTGAGACCGGATTTGAACCCAGGTACTCCTGACTCCAGGGCCTGTGCTTTATCCACTGTGCCACCTAGCCACCCTTCTCTAGGGTTTTCAAAACCAAAAGTCTGTGAACAAGCCCATCAACACAAGATCCTAGGAAAATGAAGAAAGGCCAGAGTGTGCGTGGGGGGGGGGGGCCACACATCCAGTGAAAGCTTCCTCAAAGATAAAGACCCTAACTGAGAGAGCTAAAACTTCTGAAGAGAATATGAATTGGTCTCCAGTCCAGAAAGAATTCTTAGAAGAGATCATGAAGGAGTTTGAAAATCAATTGGAAAAACTGGGAAAAGAAATCCAAGAGAAAATTAATATTAATACCTTGCAACAAGAAAAAAAAATCCCTGGAAAATACAGCTGGACAAATGCAAAAAGAAAATAATTCTCTCAAAAACTAGGCAAATGGAAAACTACTTCAAAAATAGAAATGGAGGCGGCTAGGTGGCACAGTGGATAAAGCACCGGCCCTGGAGTCAGGAGTACCTGGGTTCAAATCCGGTCTCAGACACTTAATAATTACCTAGCTGTGTGGCCTTGGGCAAGCCACTTAACCCCATTGCCTTACAAAAACCTAAAAAAAAAATAGAAATGACTGGGAGGTCAGAGACATGATGGCAGCAGGAGAAGAGCCTCTCTTAGGTGCTCTCTCCAAAATATTTCAAAACTCTTTATATTATGACTTTAACTAAATTTTTGAGAGACAAAACCCACAAAAAGATCCAATGAGGCAATTCTCCAGCCCAAAATAGTGGGAAAACTCTTCCAGGGAGTTAGAGGGGCAAGATCCCTCCAGAATGAAGAAACTTCAGCCTCCTGGGAACAGCCCTAGGACATCTGGAAGCCAATGATCTAGGCAGCAGAAGCAGTTTCCTGACCTGTACCCCAAAGCATAACTTCAAGGATCAGCAGGGAGATCTCTACCAGAGCAAGCGTGAAGTCCAGGCCTGCAGGGCAGTTGTGGCACTCAGCAAGAGGGCCAAGACAGCCCAGATCCAGGACATAGAAGCAGGAGCCAGCAAGCAGAAGCCTCCGGGAAGCTGCTCCCTGAGTGCTCAGCCCATGAAAGGCAGGGGAGTGAAGGGAGACTCCCAAAGAGTGTCCTCTGTCCCTGGAACAGGACTCTGGGGCTCTGACCACATTCAGATCTTGATCAGTCCACCATCTAACACGGAACCCCCACCAGCCCTATGGCAAAGGGGTATGCTTGTGGATTTCAAAGACCAGGAGAGTAGTCAGAGCCTCACACACTGAGGTCCTTATTGGTGGGGGGGTATCTCAATTATACGCAAAAGCTCAGGAAGCACTCCAAAACCAGGCACAGGCTGGGGAAATAAGTAAACAGAGAAAAAAGAACCAAACCATTGACAAATTCTTTGTCTATGATCCCGAGGAGGATGAAAATACTGAATCTAAAGATGAGGAAGTACAAGCTTCTACATCTAAAGACTCCATGAAAAGTGGAAGTTGGGCTCAGGCTATGACAGAAATCAAAGAAGATTTGAAAATCAAGTAAGGGGGATAGAAGAAAAATTGGGAAAAGAAATGAGAGGCAGGAAAAACATGAAAAAGAAGTCAGCAGCTTAGTCAAGGAGATCCAAACAAAATGCTAAAGAAAATAACATGTTAAAAACCAGCTTAGGTCAATAGATAAAATAGTTCAAAAAGTTATTGAGGAAAAAAAATGCTTTAAAAAGCAGAATTGGCCACACAGAAAAAGACATAAGAAAGCTCTCTAAGGAAAACAAATCCTTCAGATGTAGAATGAAGCTAAAGGAAGGTGATGACTTTGCGAGAAATCAAAACACAATACTTCAATAGGAAAAGAATGAAAAACTAGAAGAAAATGTGAAATATCTCACTGAAATAATAACTGATCTGGAAAAAACATTCAGAAAGATAATTTAAAAATTATTGGGCTACCAGAAAGTCATGATCAGGAAAAGAGTCTTGACCTCATTTTGAAGAATTCCTACAGGTAAACTGCCCTGATATACTAGAAGCTGAGGGCAAAATAGAAATTGAGAGAATCTACCAATCTCCCCCAGAAAGAGATCCAAAAAAAAAGCCCCCCCAGGAATATTATAGCCAAGTTCCAGAACTCCCAAGTCAAAGAGAAAATATTGCAAGCCACCAGAAGGACACAGTTCAAATATCGTGGAGCTGTAGTCAGGATCACACAAGACTTAGCAGCAACTACATTAAGGGCTCTTAGGGTTTGGAATATAATATTCTGGAAGGCAAAAGAGCTTGGAATGCACCCAAAAATCAACTACCCAGCAAAACTGAACATTCTTCCAGGGGAAAAGTCGCATTTTCAATGAACCAGGGGAATTTCAAATGTTCCTGTTAAAAGGACCAGAGCTGAACAGAAAGTTTGACCTTTAAATACAAGACTCAGGTGGAACGTAGAGAGTAGAAGAGAAGGGTAAATTATGAGGGACTTGATGATGAACTGCATGTATTTCTGCACAGAAAAATGAAACTGATAATACTTATATGAACCTTCTCATTTAATAGAGCAGGTAGAATGAGCTTTTATAGGAGAGAGCTGAATTTGAAGATATAATATATTGTAAAATGGAGTCAATGGCTAAAAGGGAAATGTACTGGGGGTAAGTTAAAGGAGAGGTGGAAGGCTAAGATACTTCATATAAAAGATATATATATATATATATATATATATATATATATATATATATATATTTATATTTGCAATGAGCTTTTACAATGATATGGAAGGATGTAAGATGAGGGGGGAATGAGGGAACCTTCACTCTCATCAGAAATGCCTCAGGGGTGCTGAGTGAGATAAGCAGAACCAGAAAAACACTGCATACCCTAACAGCAATAGGGGGGTGATGTTCAACTTTGAAGCACTCGCTCATTCCATCAGTGAAATAATCGGGAACAATTTTGGGCTGTCTGCAAAGGAGAGTGCCATCTGTATCCAGATAAAGAGCCATAGAGTTTGAACAAAGTGCAAGGACTATTCCCTTTAATTTAGGGAAAAAACAGATATCTTATTGTCTGATCTTGTTATCTCTTAGACTTTTTTTATCTCTTCCTGAAGGATATTTCTCTCTCATCACACTCAGTTTGGATCAATGTACAACATGGAAACAAAGTAAAGACTGACATTGCTTTCCGGGGGGGGGGGGGGGGGTGGAGTAAGATTGGGGGGGATTGTAAAACTCAAATAATATCTTTAATAAAAAGAAAAAGAAAAGAAAAAAAAAAGAAATGTCTCAAGGGGGTGACTAGGTGGCACAGTGGATAGAGCAATGGCCCTGGAGTCAGGAGTACCAGAGTTCAAATCTGGCCTCAGACACTTAATAATTACCTAGCTGTGTGGCCTTGGGTGAGCCACTTAACCCCATTGCCTTGCAAAAACTAAAAAAGAAAGAAAATATTGATCCCCTCCTGAAAGGTATCCCAAAATGAAAACACCAAAGAATATCGAAGTCAAATTCCAGAACTATCAAATAAAAGAGAAAATTCTGCAAGCAGCCAGAAAGAAACAATTTAGATACCAAGAAGCAACAACAAGGATTACACAGAACCTGGCTGCATCAACATTAAGAGATCGAAGGGCCTAGAATATGATATTCCAAAGAACAGAGTGGATTAAAAACCAGAATCCTACAATGTGCTGCTTACAAGAAACTCATCTTAAGTAAAGATGTAAAGGTAAAAGTTTGAAGCAGAACATATTTTGCTTTAGCCAAAGTGAAAAAGACAGTGTTAGCAATCCTTATCTCAGACAAAAGCAGCTACTAAAATAGATTTCATTAAAGGAGATAAGGAAAGGAAAAGATATCCTCTTGAAAGGTACCTTAGACAATGAATCAATTTCAATACTAAATATGTATGCACTAAGTGTTACAGCAACCAAATTCTTGGAGAAGCTGAATGAGTTACAGGTAGACATAAACAACAAAACTCTCCTGGTGGGAGATCTCAACCTCCCTCTCTCAGATTTAGATAAATCTAACCATAAAATAAACAAGAAGGAAGTTAAGGAGGTAAATACAATGTTAGAAAACCTAGACATGATAGACCTTTGAAGAAAACTGAATGGGGATAGACTATCATTTGAACTCCCTAAGAAAAAAATCTCTAGAGACAGATGAATTCACAAGTGAATTTTATCAAGCATTTAAGGAACAATTGATTCCAATTCTGTATAAACTGTTTGGAAAAATAGGTGAAGATAGAACACTGTCTAACTTCTTCTATGACACCATTATGGTTCTGATACCTAAACAGGAAGAGTCAAAACAGAGAAAGAAAACTATAGACCAATTGTCCTTATGAATATGGATGCAAAAACCTTAAATAAAATTTTAGCAAAGCAATTACAGCAAGTTATCACTAAAATAATACACTATGACCAATATATTATCCCAGGAATACAACAAGGTTGGTTCAATATTTAGATCAGGAGTGAAACAGAGATGCCTGTTATCACCACTACTATTCAATATTTTATTACAAATGTTAGCTTCAGCAAGAAGGTGGCTTAGCCTTACCATGCCTAAAATTATATTATAAAGCATCAGTCATCAAAACTATCTGGTATTGGCTAAGAAATAGTGGTGAATCAGTGGAATAGATTAGATGTAAAAGAAACAGTAGGAAACAATTATAGTAATTTGTTGATTAATAAACCCAAAGAATCCAGATTCTGGAATTAAAAACTCTCTTTGTGATGAAAACTGTTGAGTAAATTGGAAGTCAGTATGACAGAAATTTGGATAAGACCAACATCTCATACTCTACACCAAGATAAGATCAAAAATGGGTACAGGATCTGATCTATGGAAAGGGACCAAAGGAAGAAATTGGAAAATATCATTTATTTTGACAAATTATATAAATTTGATTACAATAAATTAAAAAGCTTTTACACAAATAAAACAACTGCAACTAAGATCAAAAGAAATGTAGGGGCGGCTAGGTGGCACAGTGGATGGAACACCCACCGGCCCTGGAGTCAGGAATACCTGAGTTCAAATCTGGCCTCAGACACTTAATAATTACCTAGCTGTATGGCCATGGGCAAGCCACTTAACCCCATTGCCTTGCAAAAACTAAAGAAATGTAATAAATTGGGAAGCAAGTTTTACAACTAGTATTTTTGACAACAGATTCATTTCTAAATTATACAGAGAACTGAGTCAAATTTAAAAGAAAACCACAAGCTATTCCACAATTGACAAATAATCAAAGGATATACAAAGGCAATTTACAGATGAGGAAATCAAAGTGATTCATAGTCATATGAAAAATTGCTCTAAATCATTACTGATTAGAGAAATGCAAATTAGAGCAGGTCTAAGGTATCATCTCACACCTATCAGATTGACCAATATGACCAGAAAGGACCATGATCAATGTTGGAAAGGATATGGGAAATCTGGGACACTAATACATTGTTGGTAGTGCTGTGAACTCATCCCACCTTTCTCTAGAGCAATCTGGAATTATGCCCAAAGGACAATAAAAATGTGCATACCCTTTGCTCCACTTCTGGGTCTATACTCTGAAGAGAACATGAAAAGGGATAAAAAACATCACTTGTACAAAAATATTCATAGCAGTCCTGTTTGTGTTGGCAAAGAATTGGAAATCAAGTCAATATCAATCAATTGGTGGAATGGCTGAACAAATTGTGGTGTGTATGTTAGAAACACTGTTGTTCTATTAGAAACCAAGAGGGATGGGACTTCAGAGAAGGCTGGCAAATCTTGCATGAACTGATGTTGAGCAAGCGAGATGAAGCAGAACCAGAACACCGTACACCCTAACAGGAACATGGGAGGTGATGATCAAGCTTAATGGACTTGCTCATTCCATCAATGCAATAAGGGACAATTTTAGAGTGCCTGCAATGGAGAATACCACCTGAATCCAGAGAAAGAACTGTGGAGTTTAAACAAAGATCAAAGTCTATTACATTCATTTTTTTTAAAAAAGGATTTTTTTCATAGAACATAATTTTACTATGTCTAATATTTTATTTTCTCCTCAAGGATATGATTTCTCTCTCAACACATTCAATTTCAATCAATATATATAGCTTGAAAACAATGTAAAGATTATCAGACTGCCTTCTGTAGAAGTGGGGGGGGAAGAGAGGGAGGGTGGGGGAACAACTGCAAAATTCAAAACCTCACAAAAAATGATAGGTAGAAACTACTATTGTATATAATTGAAAACATAATAAAATATTTTTTAAAAAAATGATGGGAGACCAATATATTAACAGTAGTTCCTTCCAAACTGGGGTTGTAGCTTTTCACTGAAACTTTTCATAAACTTGCCTCATTCTATCTTTCCAATCTCACTCTTGTTCTCATATTCTCATGTTCAAACCAAATTAGCATTCTTACTGTTTCTCACACACCACCCTCTATCTCATCATTCATGATTTGAATGTTTTTTCATCTCTGCCTCTTATATTTTCTATTCTTCTTCAAAACTTAGTTCAAAAGCTACCTTCTATAGCTAGCTTGTCTCAATCTCCACTTAGCTGCTAATACCTATCCACCAAAATTAACTTCCATTGTTTTGAATCCACTTCTACAAATACACGTTTCTCCCCAAAAGATCATACAATCCTCAAGAGTAGGGAATATTTCATTCTTGCCTTTGTATTCCCACTACATCACATACAGTAAATGCTTCCTTTGATTATGGATTGTGCCAAGCTCCTTATGTCCCTAAGAAAATATATCTAAACCCTGAAGTCACATTATCAAAATAAGGGATTGCCACTGCTGCTACTACCTTTGGAAGAATATATGGTTGAGGCGGCTAGGTGGCGCAGTGGATAGAGCACCGACTCTGGAGTCAGGAGTACCTGAGTTCAAATCTGCCTCAGACACTTAGTAATTACCTAGCTGTGTGGCCTTGGGCAAGCCAGTTAACCCCATTACCTTGCAAAAACCTTAAAAAAAAAAAAACCCAACAAAAAAAAAGAATATATGGTGTATAGAAGTCATTAAATGAATCGAGGTAACCCACCCAAATAGGGAACTACCCTGGGCTACAAGAAACCTAAAACTTAAAAACATAACCATAAAACTGAAAAGAAGTTTACTGGATACTTTTCAGACACCAGAATACCAAACAACTTGAATAAATAAATTTATCAAGTCATTCTTGCCTCATAGAGTTTGGTAAAGTTATTCTTATATTGGATGCTAGTGCAATAAAGTAGATTCAGAATTGGCTGAATGACTAAATCTAAGAAGTGATCGAAATCACTTCTTGTAAATCAGTTAGTCTTCAGTGAAATGCCATTGGGTTCTGTCCTTGGCCCTGTTTTGTTTATTTCTTATAATCAGTAATTTGAATTAAACTTTATCAAATGCCTTTTAAATTTGGAAATGACAAATCTGAAAATGATAGTTACTATATTGAAATATTGAATCACAATCAAAAAAGCTACAGACATATGGTTTTGGCCCATCTCAAACAGACAACTAGAATCTAGTAAAAAAATTAAATTGAAGAAAAAATATATTTCTTAAACTATAAATCTTCATAAGGAGATTAAAATTCATATTTACCCTCATATTTACCCTCAAAATAATGAGGGTAAAATGGCTACAAAACAGTTTATGGGAGAAAGGGCTACAGGTTTTAATTAACACCAAAATCACTTTAAGTATTAAATGGCAGGCGAACAATGCTGTTATGGGCTGCCCTAGTATGTGAAACCTGAGAGATGATAATCCCTGAGTATTATTCTATGCACAGATCACAAACAGGTTTCATTGAGAAAAAAAAATTTTAGAAAGCATAATGATGAGTTGAAAAATAGCAGAATAGGGTAACCATATGATGAGGGGAATTGAAAGCATGCCATATTAACTGATGAAACTAAAGATGTTTAGTCTAGCTAGACTCAGTAGAAACATCCTCACTGTCTGCAAACATCTGAAAGATTATTATTGGGGAGCAAGTTTGCATGATGATTAGAGTTCTAGACTTGAAATGAAAGACAAGAGTGAAATTCTACCCTAAATATCTCTTTCCTGTGTGACAAACTCTCTTAGTTTCTATAAAACAGGTAATAACAATATGACTGAATTAATGGAAAAGCAATTTTTAGGTATTCACAATCTAATAGGGAAGAAAATACATATAGAAGGCTTCATGTATGAATCACATGGAAAATCCTGAGTAGTTCTTAGGGTGTTGAAGCAAAGAAGACAGTAATACATTTTATTTCTGTTAAAGAAACCATACCAGCTTCTAATGTTCAATTGTGATAACATCAAGGACTTTATTTGTAATAACTTCCTTTTCTGAGTTTTCAGTGGAAAATGGAGTAGGTGGAAACTATAATACTGCAGGCTAGTCCATGACTGGTAGTGACAGAGATGGTGATTTTCTTCTCCACAAGGGTTGTTACTATCCTCAATGACAGATGCAAGAATCAAGCTGGAAGTAGGTCTGTGAAGGGCTTTGGGAGTCACTCATGTTTTCTGAGATATGGGATTAGCGTCAAAGGATGCCTCTGCCTCAGTCAGTAGTAACTTAGAGGGGTTGATCTGCCTGTTTATATTTCAGTTAAGTTGTCCTGCCTTCCCCATTGGTGGCAGGAATTGATGGTGGAAATGAAAGAGCTATTGGGTATGGGGTAACTGAGAATCCTGGGGCCCTTGGGCTCTTGAAATAATATATGTAAAATGCAATACAAATCTTAAAGCACTATTTAAAGTGATCTTCTGAAAATATTAAGTCATTGCTTACATCTACTTAATAAACTCAAAGGTTCCATATTACCTCTAAGACCAAATATAAATTCTTACTTGATATTTAAGCCTTTGTACAGCATTCCTCTCTTTACTAAATTCTTCATAATCACTCCCACTTCACACACTCTACAGTTTAATCATGCTGACTTATTTGCTATTCCTTACACATAATGCTCTATATTCCACAGCTACACCTTTGTACTAACTGTGCTCAATGCCAAGAATAACCTCCATCTTGCCTCTTGAAAACCCTGGATTTCTTCAAGACTCACAGGAAGCTTTTCCTGACAGCTGTTAGTGTCTTTCTCTAAAGTCACCGTGTGTGTGTGTGTGTGTGTGTGTGTGTGTGTGTGTGTGTGTGTGTGTGGAACAAAGACTGTCTTCCTTTTCTTCTGGCATCATCAGAATTTAGTACAGTACTTAAATGCTTTTTTTTTCATTCATTCCTTGAATGTATCTCATACATATCTCATATACATAATTAATTGTGCAATTACCTTCCCCATTACATTGTGTTTTTCAGGGCAGGAACTGTTTTACTTTTTCTTAGTTTCCTCAGCACTTAGCACATTGGCTGGCTGGTGAATAGTGCTTAATGCCTACTGAATAAGTGAGTTGCTACTGCTTACTACTACTTACTACCACTCCTAATATTACAATTACTACTGCAATGGTTACTACCACCTACACTATTATTATTATGATATAGGGGTGTGTGTGTGTGTGTGTGTGTGTGTGTGTGTGAGAGAGAGAGAGAGAGATCTCTATTACAATAGGCCCCTAAAGGGCCAAGAACAAATGGACAGATTTTAGTTCAACATGAAGGAAAAAGTACTACTAATAAGAGTTTTTTTTGTTTTGTTTTGTTTTGTTTTGTTTTAGTTTTTGCAAGGCAATGGGGTTAAGTGGCTTGCCCAAGGCCACACAGCTAGGTAATTATTAAGTGTCTGAGGCCAGATTTCAACTCAGGTACTCCTGACTCTAGGGCCGGTGCTCTATCCACTACACCACCTAGCTGCCCCTAATAAGAGTTTTTCAAAAAAAAAAAAAATCCTAAAAGATGGACATCTTACTGTAGGCCTTCAAAAGAAGATAGGATGATTGTTTGTTGCTGTTAAGAAATTCTATTTCAGAAATTAGTTGAACTAATTACCTCTGTGATCTATTCTAATTCTAAAATGCTTTTTTCTTTTTAATAAAATATATAAAAATTATCCTCTTTCTAACAGGTTAGGTGATAAAGTGGTGCAATGGATCAGTACTTAAAAATTGAATTCAAGGATAAACAAGTTCAAATCCAGCCTTAGCCGTGTTATCTCAGGTAAGATATTTATCTGCTGTTTGCCTCAGTTTCCTAATATATAAAAAGGGGATTATAAAAGCATATGCCTCCCAGAGTTGAAAGGATTATATGAAATAACATGAGAGTACTATGAAAATTACAAAGCACTAAATAAATGATAGCTATCTAGTATTATTATTTTAAAATTCTGTTTTACAAATAAAGCATAAGTGAATTATAATATTAAATGGAGAGGTCAAACCCTAAATTTGTTAAATAAAATGATCTTTCTCAAAATTACTAAAATGAAAGGGGCATCTAGGTGGTGCAGTGGACAGAGTCCTAGAGTCAATGGGTGCTGAATTCAAAACCAGCCTCAGGCACCTAATAATTACCTAGCTGTGTGACCATGGGCAAGTTACTTAACCCCATTGCATTAGGAAAAAAAATATTAAAATGGACCTAACTCTGAAGAAGGATTCAGATTCAGGTCTTCCTGACTCCAAGTTCACTTTCTGTCCAATGCACCTATCTCCTTTTAAACATAAAAAAATGCATTCTGATTTACAAAAACTAATAGTTATCTCATTCATTTAATATCTTAAACTAAAGACTCAATTAAACCTGAGGTGAAACATCAGTCAACCAAGGTTGACAGAGTTGATTCATAAATCAATGATATTTCGGCAGCTAGATAGTGCAGTGATTAGAAGGTTTGACTTGGAAGACTAATCTTCATGAGTCTAAATCTGACTTTTGAACAAATCATTTAACAACCACCTACCTCAGTACCTCATCTGTAAAATGAGCTGGAGATGCAAATGGAAAAGCATTCCAATATTTTTGCCAAGAAAATGCCAAAATGGGATTTCAAAGTCAGACAAGACTGAAGTGACTCAACAACAATAACAAAATGAATAAATTTAAGAAATAATTCAATCTCAAAATAAAAGCTCCCGAGTAAAACTGTTCAACTGGCTTTCAAAAGCCATTATTATATTATCTAACATTTCTTATTTTATTGATTTTACCATAGGGAAAATAATGTTCTCTTAAATATGTGAATTTTGAAGGAAGCTAATGCCAAAATGAATTATTATGTGCTTTAAACATTAAATTTATCATATTCTTCTAAGTAAATTGATTAAAACACCAGCCACAATGAGCTTAAAACTATTACCACAAATTATTTCCACACATATTAACATATTAACAATACAAAATTAGAAAACAGGTGTTTTAGCTGAGGTTCTTTTTCTATGAAATATAAAGACCTTCATAAATGCCATAGCAAAAATGTTTATGTTAACAATAACCTACTTTCTTTTCCTAATTTATATTGAAAATTACTGAATTACTAAAATTCCCATGAAAAGTGAAGAAGAAATTACTAACATTCCCATGAAGAAGAAGAAATTCATTGTTATTATTTATTTTTTAAATCACAACATTGATATTATTGGCCTGAATTTCTAATGAGGTACTTTCTGTAAGGAAGAATAATTTAACAACTGACATATGTACCAGTGGCTGATGAGGCAAATTACAAAGAATGAAATAATCTCTACTCCCAGGAAGCTTGCATTCAAATGAGGGAAATAATAACATAAAGATATACAGAATAAAGGATAAATATGAAATGGTTACATACAAGGTATTTATGAGTGAAAGAACACTAGCATTTGAAGGATCAGGAAAAGCTTCATATGTAGAAAATGATTTATGAGCTGGGTCTTGAAGGGAACAAAGGATTCTAAGAAACAGGTCTGGATTTTTTTAGGCTAGAGAATATAAAGTTTAGGCTAGAGAATATAAATTTAGAAGATACTACAAAAATTAGAAATGAAGTGTCATGTGAGGAAAAGCCAGTTTGTCCTTTTTTTTTTTTTTTACTGGATTTATGAAGTCTTTTGGTTAAAATAAATACAGAGATCCACTTAAAGAATTTAAATAAATCTATCCTTTAAAAAACTGGTAATTCCCTAAGAAGCAGCATTGCGATTTTAATTTTGCTAAAATCAAAATATTTTTGAGACTAATTTGTTTTTCAGGATGTGGTTTCTATTATTATTCTATATTTCTATTTTTCATGCTTTTATTATTTCAGCATATTTAGTATTTCAGAATGTCAATTACTTATGCTACTTTTATACTCCACTGGATTAATGTTCAAAATAAATTTTTATTGCTTGATTTCTCAGAATCCATTGTGATTTTTTTAACATGAAAATAGAATCTAAAACCTATTTTGCTTTGAATAAGTCTAAAGCAAATCAAAAGGTAACTAACAGTTAAGAGTTATTTGCTGCATACTTTTATTTTGCAAGTTAATTGAAGTTAAGTGACTTGTCTAGGGTCACACAGCTAATAAATGTCAAGTGTCTGAGGTCAGATTTGAGTTCAGGTCTTCCTGACTCAAGGACTGGTGCTCTATCTACCATGCCACTGATCTAGCTCCTGTTACATACTTTATAAATAGAATTTTTAAAAACAGTGCTCTTGTAAACTTTTCCAGTGCTTTTAAAAATGTAATTCAATTTACCAATATTGACTTACACAAATTTTGGAAAAATACATAAGTCTATGAAATGGGATATTATCTCCTTTTCTATGTAAATTAATTTTTTTATATTCATCACTAAAAGACTAAATTCTTAAAATATGTAAAACATAAGACAAAAATGCCTCCACTTGTATGAACTTCTTTTTCTTTTTAGATTCTTTTCAAAGAGAAGGGACCTGAAAATGTCTCAAGTTTGTGAAAACTGGATTACTTACCAGCAACTGGAGTTATCCTATTGGGTCTTTCTCTCACAGATCCACACTGTCTTGCCATTCTGTATCGCATCAGAATCTTCTTGATGGCCATCCACTGGAACTGAGGGGGCATGCAGTACAGATGTATAGGTAAGAAAGTGAGGGAGGAAAATTTGGGAGATGCTATAGACATGCTTCAGTGTACTTGCTTACCTTCCTGAAATTTGAAATTTCAACGGTTCCATGGTCCTCAAGGCATTCACAATAACTTCAAAGTATGTGGATCTGTGGAGATTATCCAATAGAACTCCAGTTACTAGTAAGTGATCCAGCTTTTTCTTCTCTATCAGAATAAGAACATTATTCAAACCAATACTACTTAATTTCAGGTTTTTATTGAGAACTACAAAGGAAAATGTTATAAAAGTGCACTAGTCATTTGTACATCCATCTGGGAAATATATTTACATTAAAATCTTGCCAGAATTTTCCATCATCACAAACATTTCAAAATATTACTTTAGTTCCTCACTGTATATATGAAACAGAATCTGTTTCATGTGTAAAGAAAAATTATAAATAAAAATGTATTTACTTTCAGTGGGTAAACAATGCAGGAAAGGGATCAGAAATAATACTCATATACTATCAATTTTGCAAGTTTTTGCAAACTACTAATAAGTACCATTATTAAAATCTTTAAGGCATGTAACACTTTAGGATAAGAAGGAGAACTTTAAATTAAGTGATGACAAAGGAAATTGTTTAAAGTTAATTTTATAGGGTTTTTTTTATAGGTTCTTTTTTTTTTTGCAAGGCAAATGAGGTTAAGTGGCTTGCCCAAGGCCACACAGCTAGGTAATTATTAAGTGTCTGAGACAGGATTTGAATCCAGGTACTCCTGACTCCAGGGTTGGTGCTTTATCCACTGTGCCACCTAGCCACCCCTAAAGTTAATTTAAAAAAAAAAACTGATCTCATATTTACATCCCTTTAAGTTTCAAATATATCTTACCACTACAATCCCTAATCCTGTAGCTCTGTAGCTCTCCCTTTTAACCCCTGCTTAGTCATCCATTGTATCAGAAAAGAAAAATGCAATTCAGCACAACTAATTAACACATCCATTAGTCTGACAGCATATAAATATTATATATTCTATATAGATATTCTATATACTAATTTTACTGTACAGGTATTTTCCCCTATCCTTCCTACCCCCCAAACTCTGTAAAAACTGAAGTGAATATATTTTCTCCTTCCTTCTTTGGAACCCAGATTATTCTTTATAATTTGAAAGTCTAATAATCCCCAGACTCAAGTTAATTTATTTATTTATACACACACACACACACACACACACACACACACACACACACACACACACACAGCAGTTTCTAAAGGCTTCACCAAGTCAGCCATCTTCCTCTAAATGAAAAATAAATTTTGATCATGTTTCTTTTAAGATTGTTCAAAATTAGGATACTCTAATCATGTTTTAAGGATTAAGTCTTAAACTTTCTCATATATGCCATCCCAAGATCAAATAAGAAATCTTGGGTCAGCTAGGTGGCGCAGTGGAAAGAGGACCAGCCCTGGAGTCAGGAGGACCTGAGTTCAAATCCAGTCTCAGACACTTAATAACTACATAGCTGTGTGACCTTGGGCAAATTACTCAACCCTACTGCCTAACAAAAACTAAATAAATAATCTTTTAAAATAATCTTTTTAAAGCCATTCATAATCTTTATAACTTTCTACTTTTCCATTTTTTCTCACACTTTACACTCCCTCTATTGCTCCTCTTCAGATACTCTAAAAATAAGCAAGACTAGCCTCCTTACTTTTTTGTTCCTTGCAAATAATAGACACTTCATTTCCAGATTGTGTCTTTTCTCCGACTGCCCCCAAACCTGAAATGCTTTCTCCTCCTTCCTTCCACCTCCTGCCTTCTTTGGCCTCCATCAAGACTCAGTTCAAATTTTATCTTCTACAGGACTTTCCCAGTCTCCCTATCCCAACTCTACTAACTTACTTCTTATGCCTTCTCTCTGGGATTATCTCCTCCCCTTGTAATGTATGTACATAGTTATTTGCAAGCTGTCTTCCCATTAGAGTTAGTTTCTTCAGGGCAGGGATCATATTGTTACCATTATTTATATCCCTAGTACTTAGAGCAGTATTGGACACATAGTAATTGCTTTAAGTTGTTTGTACATTGTCTGTTTGAAGAATCATGGCAGAGTAGAATATTGCTGAATATCCCTTGCTCTGGGCAGGATGCTTCTGAACTTATGTCACCCTGTTAATTTATACTAATTTTACTATACAGGCATTTTTCCCATTCCCTCCCCTTCAACCCTTCCCACCCCAATCCAGACATTCTCCTTTGTCTAGTACAGGAGTTTTTTAAAAAATTAATTGCACACCTTTTATTTAACATCCTCTTATTAGAACAAGTTTATTCACAATTCTGATCTGGGGGCTATCGTTTTGGACCACAATTCTGTCAATCCAGCTTCACTGTTTTCTGAAAATTTTCTCAGTATACTAAGCTATACTTTTCATCCAATTTATTAAGAAAAGGGGTAAACATAATGGGATCATGGATAGAACCTTGTGGTATCCTCACTAGATACAAAACTCCACCTAACTATATTAGCCAGCATCAAGCTCACATTTCTCTATCTTGTCCATAAAAATGTCAAAATACATTATCTGATAACTTACATCAAAAAAAGATTATCATGAATCTGGATCTGTTTGGGAAATAGAAATGTATACTACAGAGAGAGAAAGACTAACAGAAGGAAATATTCTTCAGCAGTTCTTCAAGAGCAATTACCTCTAAAGAAACTGTTGATCATGGAGTGCTGAGAGTAGATAGCTGCCAGTGTATAAATATTTAGAAGAGGTAGCAATCAGTCATGAATTGAAGCATAGAGCAGATAAGCACAAAGTTTGTTATTAATCTTGGAGAAAGAATTTGATCAGTATAGGGAAAGACAATCAGAAAGATACAGTGATTTCTGGGTGAGGAACAGTATCCACTTGGATTACTTGGATATACTTTCTTACCTAGTCTTCATCACTGAAATGCTTCAGTCAAACTGAGATCTGCTAAAGACTCTAGCTTAAAAAGGTCAAGGTCTCCCACCGCCATCTCCAATTGTCCTGACTCTTATCTGGTCACTAGACCCAGATGGTTCTGGAGGACAAAGTGAGCTTGGTGATTTTGCACTGCATCCCCTTACCCAATTCACTTGCATGCCATGAAATTACATCCCTAATGTCAAGATCCTTTGAAAACAAAGGACAAACAACAACAAATGTATGTTGTTAGTATATTCTTTGGTGTTACTGTCACTACCAGCCAAGCTCCATATGGTTACTGAGTTCAAACACACAGCATTTATGAAGGACCATATGATGTTGAAGCCTTATCTGAAGTTACTAAAAGAGGATGAAAAGGGAAGCAATGGCCTTACTTAATGTGTAAACATTTTTTAAAACATAATTTTATTAAAGAATAACAGACTGTCTTATGGGGGGAGCAAGATTAGGGGAAAATTTGTAAAATTTAAAATAAATATATCAATTTTTTTAAAAACATCATTTTACCTGGAAAGACTTGTATGAACTGATGCAAACTGAAAAGAGCTGTAAGCACAGTAACAGCAATATTATTGACTGGTCAGTTGTGAGTGCCTTAGCTTTTCTTAGCAATAAAATTACCCAAGCCAACAATATGATGAAGAATGCTATTCATTCTCAGGGAAAGAGCTTATAGTTTTCAGAGTACAAATTGCAGCATTAAAAAAAAAGAGTGGAATTAACAGGAATGTAAGGTCCCTGCATGGTTCAAGCATTGTACTTTGTCTCCCCCTGGACTTTGTATAGTTCTCTAGAAACAGTAGGCATTTTACAATTACTGAGTGTATTGTTTTATTTTATACTAATGTGAGGTATGTTTCAGGGTAAACCAGTCAACATTTTGATAAGTTGGAATGTGAGAGCAGAGGCCTCTGAACTTATTTGATTTTTCACAAGTGTTTTGAACACACTTCCAAAAGGCATGTAGCTTTTTATCTGTGAAATATAGTTTTTATTAGTAAAAATTAATTGATCATACACAAAATTTGTTTTAAAAGATGAAATTAAATAATGGTATAAAACCAAAAAACTTCATTTTAATTTCTCTACAAATAAAGAAATGCTATTTCTCAAGCCTAAAATCCTTCCCAAACCTATTGATCAAAGGAATGAACTTTTGAAGGGAAAAAATATGTGGAAACTGGTATGTTAACCCCAAACTGTATTTTTAACATATTATGATCTTTTCCTTATTCATAAGATTCTATAAATGATACCTGAAAACTTCTTGGCAGAGTCATGTCAAAAGGTAACAGCTAAGTGGTACAGTAAATCGAGCTCTGACCCTGGAGTCAGGAGGACCTGAGTTCAAATATGACCTCAGACACTTAATACTTAGCTGTGTGACCTTGGGCAAGTCATTTAACAACACTGCCTTGTAAAAACACACAAAAAAAAGACAAGACAGACTTTGCCATTTTTTTAAGGCAACTTCTTTCAAAGTTAGAAAACTGCTGAATAAATTTTAAAATGAAATCAATTGTGACAAAAATAGCACATATCATAAATTTCTAAATTTAAAAAGAATATTTTTAATTTCAATAATATTATGCATATATATGTGTGTGCATATATATATATGTATATATATATATATGCATGTATGTATAAAATACTTCCCTGATCTATTAGCTCATCTAGTTCAACTCCTTCAATTCACAGTCGAAGAAAATGAAACTCAGAAGTTCAGTGACTTAGCAAGGACAGATCCAGTATTTGAACTGAGTTCTCCCACTTCAAATCTAGCACTTTTCCCTCACAAAAGCATGGAGTGGAAAAATCAATGAAAAAGTATTTTATCTTCTTATTTATGTAGGGAGACAGGATGACAGAGCAGAAAATAGTCATGAAAAATCAGGGTTCAAATTTCATCACTGACATTTACTATGTGACCATGAATAAGTCATAACCTCTGTATCTCATTTTATTCATCAGTGAAATGAAATAGCAATAACTCCCATCACCTATATCAAATTGTGAGGGGGTTTAAATTTAATATTCTATGTAAGAAGGTTTTTTTAATTGTTTCAGTACTATACAAATGTTAAGTTATTATGTAGATAATTCTTTGTTATAGAATTTTGTACAATTCTTTCAGTCTAAAGATCATTAACTTTGGTAAAGATAACAGAAACAAAGTAAGAATTTGTCATTTTATATCCATAAAGTAAGTTCTATTCCTTCTTTTAGTCTTCTGCCACAAAGCTTTAAAATACACACATATATATAGATATACTTCTTTAGTTCATTAAGGAATTTAATAATCCTGATATTACTAATTCGAGCAGTTATATAATTTTTTGTGCTTCTCATAAGTTACCTATCCTTGCTATCTTTTGTTTTTGAAAGCACCAGATTTTTTTCATAATATCTCACTTTTTACAAAAAAAAATGTATCTTTCTTTCTATTATGTTCATCAAGCATAATAATATTCATTACATTCAGGTACCAAGTTGTTCTGTAATTCCTCAATCAATAATGAGCATCTATCTGCTTTGTTTCCAAATTTTTGCTAGTACAAAAAGTACTGCTATAAATATTTTGGTGTATATAGGAACTTTATTAACAAAAAAACTCCTTGAAATAGTAGTGTAATCTAATAGTGTAATCCCAGGGTCAAAAGATTTAGATATTTTGGTGACTACATTTAAATAATTTCAAATTATTTTCCAATTATATTGACTTAAAGCCCACAAATAATACATAAATACGCATATCTTCCCCCAATCCCTCAAACACTGACTGTTTATATCTTTGGTCATTTTCATCAATTTGTTCCATTGTGTTCAAATCTAAGGGTTGCTTTGATTTGCATTTGTCTTATTATTAGTATTTTGCATTCTTTCATACGGTTATTAACAGTTTGTAATTCTTCTTTTGAGAACTATTTCTTTATATTCCTCGACTACTTATTTGCTGGGGAATGTTTTCTCATCTCATATCTTTAAGTTGTACCATAGAGTACCTAGCAGAGTATTGTACTGCTGGAAGATTCTGTAAATTGGTTCAATAATCCTGAAAAAGAAATTGGAAACTAAGGCAAAAAAGTTATAAAATGATACATATTCTCAGATAAAAGAAAGGAAAAACAGGTTTTGAATATACAAAAAAAAAAACCTCATAGCAGCTCTTTCTGTGGTGACAAAGAATTAGAAACTGAGGAGGGTCCATCAATTGGGAAATGGTTAAACAGGTTTTGACATATGAATGTAATGGAATATTATTTATTGTAAGAAATAAGGTTTCAGAAAAAAAGCTGAAGATTTATTTGAATTGATGCACAGTGTAGTAAACCAAACCAGGAAAAAAATTAAATGATAACAATTTAATAAAAAATAACTTTAAAATACTTAATAACTCTGACAAAAGCAATAACCAACTATGTTACCAGAATACTCAAGATAAAAGAAACTATTCACCTCCTGACAGAGAGCTGATAGACTCAGGATACAAGTTGAAATTAATGATGATGATGATGATGATGATGTCTGTCCCTCATTCTCAAAGAAATCATAACAGCTGGGAGGTGATGCCATTACTCATGTATGACATGTGAACTGGATTTGAGTGGGGGGTACTGTGCTAAGTCACCAGTCTCACTTTGCCCTCCAGAGTCATCTGGGTGCAGTGGCCAGATATGAATCAGGTTGATTGGAGATGGTCCTGGATTAGAGGCAGTCAGGTTTAGGTAACTTGCTCAAAGTCAAATAGCTAGTATCAAGTATCTGAGTCTGGATTTGAACTCAAGTCCTTCTGACTCCAAGGTCAATGCTCTATCCATCGCACCACTTAGCTGCTCATAGTTATACATGTATATGTGTATAGCTTGACCTATATACTCATATATGATGATGTTTGTCCTTGGTTCTTGAAGAATACCATGATATCAGAGAAGTGATGTCATGATGCATGTGAATTGAATTTGAACGAAAGGGTGCTTTGTTAAGTCACCAGCCTCACTTTCACCTCCAGAGTCATCTGGCTCCAGTGGCCAGATATGAATCAGGATGACTGGAGATAGCCCCTGGATGTGCCCAAGGTCACACAGTTAGTGAGTATCAAATGTCTAAAGCTGGAATTTGAGCTCTAGTCCTCCTGACTACAAGTTCACTGTGCTATCTAGCTGCCTCCTACTCATGTATATATGTATATAGGCATGACAATGAAAGAAGTTATTTTACTTATTCATCTTTGTTACAAGAACTATATTTTTCTTTTAGTTTTTGACTAAAGGGAAAGGGAAAGTTGGGAAAGAAAGAAGGATTTTTTTTGGTTAATTTAAAAAAAAAATAAAATATCACTTTGTTTGATATAGCATCAAGAATGTAAACTAGGAGGTGGAGCCAAGATGGCAGCATGAAGACAGGATTTCCCAGGAGCTCTCTTCCAAAATATTCCAAAAACCTTAAAATTATGACTAACTAAATTTTCGAGAGACAGAACCCACAGAAACACCCAGTGAGGCAATTTTCCAGCCCAAGGTAACCTGGAAGATCATGGGAAGGCTCTGTTCCATGGGGTTGGAAGGGTTAGCAGCACAGCCAGGATTGCAGCACCTGAGCGAAGGAGCTCCAGCCTTCTAGGAATAGCCTGAGGGGGCACCTGGATCCCTGGGAGCACTTCTGTGGTGTATGCATGTCATGGAACACCAGGAGGGATGGGAATTCAGGAAAGCCTAGAGGGATTTGCATGAACTGATGCTGACTGGGATGAGCAGAACCAGAAAAACATTGTACACCCTAACAGCAACATGGGGGTGATGATCAACCTTGATGAACTCTCTCATTCCATCAGTGCAACAATCAGGGACAATTTGGGGCTGTCTGCAATGGAGAATACTATCTATATCCAGAGAAAGAACTGTGGCATTTGAACAAAGACCAAGGTCTATAACCTTTAATTTAGGAAAAAAACTTGATATCTTACTATCTGATCTTGCTACCTCTTATACTTTATGTTTCTTCCTTAAGGATATGATTTCCCTCTTATCACATTCAATTTGGATCAATGTATATCATGGAAACAATGTAAAGACTGGCAAATTGCCTTCTGTGGGAGGTGGGGGGAAGGAAGTAAGATTGGGGGAAAATTGTAAAACTCAAAATAAATAAAATCTTTATAATTTAAAAAAAAAAGATCAGTGGGAAAACCTCTGCCAGAGTGAGCAAGGAGTCCAGGTCAATGTGGCCCTCAGTGCAGCTGTGGTCCTCGATGAAGCCTGGGTCCCAGGAAACAGAAGCAGGCCCACAAAGCCTCTCAGCAAGGAGCTGTCCAGCAGTTGCTCCCAGAGTGCTCAGCCCACAGAAGGTAAGGGGATGGGGGGAGATTGTCAAGGTCTCCTCTGTCCCTGGTTCAGGACGCTGATGCTTTGTCCATATTCAGATATAGGTCGCAGTCTGAGCCCCCATACTACCATAAAGGAGCAGAGACCCTCCTCACAGTTTCAGGGCAGAGGGGAGGGCCTGTGCCCATCCACAGACCAGAGCATAAACCAGGAGAGCAGTCAGAGCCTCTCCTAAGTCACTGAAGGAACAGGAACTGAGGTCTTTGCAGGGGTATCCCAATAATAATAACTCAAAAACTCAGGAAGCACCTCAAAACTGGGGCACAGGTTGAAGAAATGAATAAACAGAATAAAAAAGGAACCTGACAGAGAGAAAACAGAACAAATGGGAGTGGAGAGGAATGGATGGATGGATGGAATTACAATTAGCAATAGCAACTATGGGAAAAAATATGGAAGTAACTTCTCTGATGGACTTATGATACAGAATACAACCCACCCCAGAGACAGAGTTGATGGTATCTGTACATAGACTGGAAAACATTTTTTTCTCTTTCACTTTATTTCTCGAGAGGCTTTTTACTTTGGGGGGGGGGAGAGGATTAGGATTATTCTTTTTAGGTTTCTTTTTTTTTTTTGCAAGGCAATGAAATTAAGTGGCTTGCCCAAGGCCACACAGCTAGGTAATTACTAAGTGTCTGAGGCTGGATTTGAACTCAGGTACTCCTGACTGCAGAGCTGCAGCCACCTAGCTGTCCCAATTATGTTTGCTCTTACAGAATGACTATTTCAGTAATGTGTAGGTAAATTAAAATGTAAATTAAAAAAAAAATCTTTCCTAAAAGCAAAGGTTCACAGAATAGGGAAGACAGGGATTACATATATATGTGTGTGTATATGTATATGTATATGTATATGTATATGTATATGTATATGTATATATGCAAAGTAAAATAAAAACAAGACAATAATTTTTTTTAAAAATCCTTTGAATCCCCTCAAAGTGAATTCTGTCTACAAGGTTTCATTAACTCCACCCCCTAGCTAATCCTATTTTGCTTATCTATTCACAATCACAATCACACAGACCTTTACATCCTAGATACATGTTTGTTCCCTTCTGTTCCTACCCACCTAGCTAAAATTAAATTTAAATTATACTTTATCAAATAAATTTAAATAACAAAAAAAGAATGCAAAGTAACTTTGGTAGTACAGTTGTAGAGGTGTCCTGAGCACCTCAGATATTTAAATAGTTTAAGGGGTATTCTTTAACCGAATAAACAGTATTTTTATTTTAGAAGACTGAAATGTAAAAATTTTATATATTTTATAGTTAGCTGGAATGGAATTTCCTTTTCTATTTCTGCTTCCTGGATTTTGTTAGGACTATGTAAAAAAAATGAAAGAATTTCTATGGTTTGAAGCTATTGTCCCAATTAATATCTTGGCTAATTTTGTATAATTTTTCTAAGTAAAACATGACATCAAGAGCAAATATAGAGGGCATTATCTATTTTTTATACCTTTAGTTACTTTTTCTTTTCTTATTGCTGCTGCTTCCATTGCTAGAATTATGTCAAATAAATAGAAAAATGAGCATTCTTTTCCCGTTTCACTAAGAAAGCTATCTCCATTGAAAATTATATTTGCTGCTGGTTTTAGATATTTTTATGATATTAAAAGGGCCTTTTATACCTATACTTTCTTTTTTCTTATTCTCTTACTTTTTTACAATTATATGTAAAAATTGTTTTCAACATTCATTTTTAAAAGACTATGATTTCACATTTTTACCTCCCTCCTTCCCTTCCTTCACTTCAAGACAACAAGCAATCAGATACAGGTTATACATGTACAATCATATTAAATATATTTCCAGATCAGTCATTCTGTGAAAAAAGAATCCAAACAAAAAGGAAAGAAAAAAAAAGCACAAATTTTTAAAAAAGTAAAAATAACCTGCTTTGTTCTATATTTAGATTCCACAGTTCTTTCTCTGAATGAGATGGTACTTTACATCACAAGTCTCTTAAAATTAAGTCTATCATAGTTTAAATCATCACCTAGTTTTGCTGTTAAGGTGTACAATAATCTCTGGTTCTGATGACTTCACTAAGCATCATAAGTTCATGTAAGTCTTTCCAGATTTTTCTGAATTCCACCTGCTCATGATTTCATACATGATTTGTTTAACCATTCCCCCACTGAAGGGCATCATCCCCACAATTTCCAATTCTTTGCTACTATAAAAAGAGTTACTATAAATATTTTTCCCTTTCTGATGATCTCTGTAGTGGACCTCTCTAGTAGAACTGGGAATGATCTGGCTGGATACTACTTTAAAGCCCTTTAGCATAGTTCCAAATGGCTCTCCAGAATGGTTGGATCAGATCACAACTCCATCAACAACGCATTAGTTGTTTTCCCACATTCATCATTTTTTCTTTATCTATAATATGGGCTAATCTGATAGGTGAAGTGTACCTCAGAGTCATTTTCATTTGTACTTTCTAATAATGATTTAAAGTATTTTTTCTATTTTAATATCTTCATCTGAAAACTGTTTATATCTTTTGACCATTTATCAAATAGAAAAGGCCTGTATTCTTATAAATTTGACTCAGTTCCCTTCATATTGTAGAAATAAGTCCTTTAACAGAAAGGACTCCAAAAGTAATCCTTCTAATCTTGGTTACAGTGGTTCTGTATATGCAAAAATTTTTTGATTAATGCAATCAAAGTTATCCATTTTGCATTTTATAATGCATAAACCCCTCCCCTCTCCATAGATATCTGACAGATAAACTAGTCCTTGTTCTCCTAATTGGCTTATGATATCACTTTAATGTCTAAATCATGTACCCATTTAGATCTTATCTTGATCTATTATGCCTATATTTTTATGCCTAGATATGCCTATACTTTTTAGAAGTTTTTAGTACAAATGAGTGCTCTACTTTTACAAAGGGTTTGTAAGCTCTATTGAAGTGGTCCTATAATTTTGGAATGTTTTTTGTTTTTTAATATGATTAATAATATTATTATCCTTACTTTCCTGATATAAATACACCTTGATTAAGTGGGCAGCTAGGTACCCCAATGTATAGAGCACTGGAGTCAGAAGGATGGGAGCTTGAATCTACTTTCAGATATTAACTACATATGTGACCTTGGGCAAGTCACTTAACCCTGATTGTCTCGAATCCGGGGCCATCTCCAGTCATCCTAAATCATATCTGATCACTGGATCTTAGATGACTCTGGAGGAGAAAGTAAGGCTGGTGACTTAACACAGCACCCCCCTCACTCAAATCCAAATCACATGCTTGTCATGGCATCATCTTATGTCATTGTCTTCTTTGAGAATGAAGGACCAAAAATAAGACAAACATTAAAACTTGACCATAATGAAATGAAGATCTTATTTAAATTTGGGGTCAATATTCATCAATGGATTGTGGTTTGCTTGTACTTTATCATAATTTTATCTTGTTTTTTATACATTTTGTGCTTTATCTGTGATTTAGATATAGGGCTATACTTTTCTTATAAAAGGATCTAATAGAGTACCTTCTTTCTTGAGTTTTGAAAATAATCCCTATATTACAGACATTAATTATTTTTAAGTGTGTTAGAATTGTCCTGTGAAATCATCCTAATCAGGAGCTTTTGTTATTTAGCAATCCTTTACAATTAGTTCTATTTTCTTTTCTGAATTTGGCTTATTTAAATTATCTAACATGACTTCTAATAGTCTTTATATTTTCTATATTTCAAATTACATCTCTAAATGTTATATTCTTAGTTTTAGTATCCAGAGCACACTGGGTTTGGGTAATTTTTTCTTATTCTTTGTTCTGATTTTTCTTTTTCATTTTCTATTTCATTGATTTGACTTTCTGCCCTTTTTATTGTTGCTGCTAGAGGCAATCAGGGATTAAGGGACTTGCCCAGAGTCACACAGCTCATACATGTCTGAGGCAGGATTTGAAATCAGTCCTCCTGATTCCAGGGCAAGTGCTCTATTTATTGAACCACCTCGCTGCCCCATATCCTCTTCTTTTAGTCAGGTCAGTTAGAGCCTTATCAATTTTGTTAGTCTAGAACTATTTACAACTAAGTTTTAGCCTCATCATTTCTATGAGGGATTTTTGGTTTGTTTCCAGCTCCTCTCCCTTCTACTGTTCAATATCTATCTTCTTCTGCTTAATTTAGATTTGTTGAGTTTTTAATTTTTAATGCATATTTATGATTCTTTTCCCAAAGACTGCTTTTGCTAAATCTCAGAAATTTTAGTTTTTCATTCCATCATTATTTGTAATGCTATATGGTCAATTTTTTAAAGATTCCAAATGGAGCAGAAAAAATATTTGCATTCTTTAACAGTTTTAATTAGAAGTTGTCATCAGTTTTCTAGCACTAGTTTCTCCTTTTCGTATATGTGTATAAATTTGTGTATATATTTGTATATAAATATGTATATCTATACACACAAAAAAACCCCAGAAAGGTACAGTAAAGTCTTTTAAGGGGTGGCTAGGTGGCATAGTGGATAGAGCACCAGCCCTGGAGTCAGGAGTATCTGAGTTCAAATCAGGACTCAGACACTTAATAATTACCTAGCTGTGCAGCATTGGGCAAAGCCACTTAACCCCATTGCTTGCAAAAAACTTAAAAATAAAAAAAAGTCTTTTAAAATATTTTGCTATTATTATATTACTGTCTATGTCTTATTATCCAGTTACTTTTTCCTTAGTGAATTTAGATCCTAAGGGGTTTGGGTCATATGTATTTAATGTTGATACTAATTTGTTATCTAGTGTTCCTTTTAGTCCAATGTACTTTTCTTGTTGATTTCTTTTTGTGTTGAGAAATTTTGTTTTTGCTTTGTCTGGCAGCATAATTGCAATTACCATTTTTTTTTGTATGCACATGATACATAGTAAATTTCTTAGTTAAATAATAAAATCTTCCCCTTCAATTTTTTTTCATAGGATTGGTTCTTTTTCTTTTTCATATTCTGTACCTTTTTCTAAAAGTCAGAGGTTTCTTTATTCTCTTCATCAATTCTTTTCCATTTCTATTCTAGACTTTTATTATTTAAATTCATTGTTCTACTTTTTTATTCCTTCTTTAGTCTCTTCTTCATGGAATTAAAGCTTCTTGGAAACCTATTTTGGTGGGTTTTTTAAATGGTTTCTATGTCATTGTGATTTTGCCCCTTCATGGTTTTTAGGTCATCAACTTGACTGTTAGTACTCTAAATGTGAGATCTTCATTTACCAAGGAGGAGACATATTGCTAAAAAATTTGAATCAATCTTAACATTCTTGTTATAATCAAAATCAGAAGGAAGAAAGATATTTCAACTAAAAGGGAAGATGGCTCACTCATCAGAAAGGCAAAGAAAAAAAGTTAGCGGAATAGATTTTATTGTACCACCAAAGAAAAGAATATTTGTTCATCATTTGTTACAAGACAAATAAATCAAAAAATATAACACAACTACAGGTCTCTGCAAATCTTAAAGGAGCATATTATTGTATTCATATTATTCATAACTATTATTCACCAAAAAACCCACAAAAAACAACTGCAGTTTATATAAGAAAAACAGTTTCCAAGATTGAAGAGATAGAGAAAAAAAACCTATTACTCGGTGAGACCCTCCAAACAATCAATGGGAAGATAGAAAAGATAAGGGAAGGGAGATGGGAAAGCTTGGTTCAGAAAGAAGGAAGGATAAAGTACAAAGATCTGCGATTACACCAAAGCTACACGGTTCTTCAGCACAAAAACTGTCTTAAAGAATTTATGAGTTACCTAATAGCATCATAACAAAAATATATTTTACCACACATAAAAAGAAATGTTTTTGATATAAAAGTTATCCTGGAGTGAGCAGTTTTGTTCAGTCTCTATCAATGACCCATCAAAGTTAAGATCAGATTTATTATTTTAAAAAATTAGAAAAAGATGTAATAATATACAATTGAAATAACACGATGAAGTAACAATAAAAAATAGTAAGTAGACAATAGAAACTATATCAACACTGACTAAAACAATTTTGTCCTACTTAAGCAAAGTCATTTCAGGATTATTTAAGGATGAAAATGGAAGGACTATGAATGGAAAAAAATGGAAATGATTTATGAAAAATTTATGAAAATGATCATCTGCTTCCTCTATCAAGAAGGATAAGACCCTAAAATCACAGACCCAGATGTGCTTATAAAAGGAGGAAGATAAAGCACTAAAGAAAATAAAATCAAGAAAAGCAGATTCTATCAAAGTCCAATATTCTAAAATCAGCTGTCATGGTTGAAAAGCTTGAGAAAATTTTATGAAGTACTTAAAAAGACCCTTTAAATTAAATCAATAAGCATTTGATATTTGATGACTTCAGTGGGAAGGTTAAAAAGAAGGGGAAAAGTATATGGCAAAGCATGGTTCAGAAAGAAGGAACAAGAAAGTCCAATGAATTGCAGATTACATAGAAGTTCCATGCTTCTTCAGGATAATAACTTTCTTAAAGAAAAGAGAAGAGTTCTGAGCTGTAGGAAGAACAAATCTAAAATACAAAAGCATGGAAGCGATTTCAGACCTCATAAATATCAGAAAAAAAGTTCAATACTACCTATAATCTATTGTAGTAAGAGCTAGGATATTCTCTAACTCTTGTCTCTATAAAAATCAGGCTAGTTTCTCCTTAATAGGCATGATAGTCATGCTTGAGACCTGGTTGGCTCAGACAGAGGTTCAGGGAGTTGACACTACTTCTTGGTTACCTGAATATATTACAGAACAGTCACAATGAATTCCAGAAACCCCCTTTCATGCCTAGGGCATTTTATCAATCTGAAAAAAAAAAACTCAAGATGTTCTTAATACCTATCTTTATTGAATATCCTTCTCCTGTTATGCTAAGCAGATTTCCTTTTGCTATTTGTTGAATAATATCAATATATTTTATTTTGTTCTAAAATTAAACCTAAAGTATCACAGGTTTGAGTCAAGGCATATACCCTCCATACAAAATCTTTATAAAAGTCATCTATAAATGAACTGAAAGTACTGATGATGCTATATGCAAAAAACAAGCAGGTTTCTACAGACAGGATTCATTAATGATTCACGTGTCTATAATAAAGTTAAAGACACAGAGAACATAAGATGCCACTGGTCATTACTCAAGTCTTTGATTTGGTAGAACAAGATGCCACCTTACAAGTGCTTTTACAATTAAGTATCTACTATTTGAACATCAAAATAATTCAAAATTACTTAAAATATAACAACTGAAATAACTCTGTTCAAACAGATGAGGCATAAAACAGGCAGATGTGTGTTTGCCAAAGGTATCTGCTGTGATGGATAAGATCCAGTGAAGATTCCAAGAGGAATTACCTGTAAATGGTGAGGTCCTCCAGATGTTCCTGTTTGTGGATGACACTGTGCTGATAACATCAAGCCCCGGGACACTGCAGAGCCTCCTGGAAGAGATCTGTAATCACTCAAAGGAGTCTGGACTATCTATCCACACAGGAAAGATCAAATGGATGAAGAACACCCATTGTACAAAATATACATGCATTTAGGGAGACAATCTATAAAAAGCTTATCCATCAGATGTAGATCTGGATAAGACTGTACAGATGGACAGTAAGTTGAACCCTGAATTGAATAGGTAAAGAGCATGCTAATTTGATTTGACGAAAATACAAAACTCATGATCTCAAAGCTTACCACAATGGTAAAGCTCATCTTTTAATACTAATATGTTACTAGCATTACTATGTAGCAGTAACACACAAAATTAAAATTAAAAATGAGTAGTACACAGAATGCAATGAATAGAATAGAATATTGGAGTATTTAGGTTATAACAGCTAAACTGGGAAGGTACTCTGAATAACAGAGTAAAAGATATCCAGGAATTACATGATAGAAAGAGAAGATGGGCTGGCCACTTGTCAAGGGCAAGGGATGACAGGTGAAAGATTGTGATGTTAGGAGAAACCAAAGAAGGTTTCCAGTATGTCGGCTGGGTTCCTATGACAAAATTATGGAAGCACATGGATAAGAATCATATAGGATGGACACACATAAATAAGTTGCAACCTGAATCACTAGAGAAAACTTCTGAATCTATGAGATTGTAGATTTGAGTATTAATTAATTAATTAATACTGTCATAAATGCCCAGTACACAATTAATAAATGCTTGATGATAAATTTAAAACTCTTCCAGCTGCTTAGGAGTTCTTATCATTTTTTGGCATCACAGATCTCTTTGGCAATATGATTTAGTCATACTAGTCTGATTACTATTCCTCAAACAACACACTCTATTTCCTAACTCTACATATTTTTACCTATTCTCCTTCATACCTGGAACTCTCACCTTCCTCATCCCTATTTCCTGGCTTCCAATTCCCATTATTCTATAATGCCTTTCTTCTGAGAATTTATCTCCAATTTGTTCTGCAAGTACCTTGCTTGTACATAGTTGTTTTCTGAAGGGTTGTGAAAGGTTTCTATTGTTGTTTTGTTTTTCATTTCTTTGTAACGTAGAGCTTATGTCCCTGACACATAAAAGGTGCTTTTTGAATTGAACTGGTAAAGGCTATGAATCCTTTCTCAAAATGTTTTTTAAAATGCATAAAACAAAATATATAGGATTAAAAAGGAAGTTAATATTAGTAAAATAAGTTATCAAAATATTTCTAAAATCAAGTTCACTGACATCAGATATATAGAAACTGCCAAACTATTATTAAAACTCAAAAGACTCATTGCATTGATATTAAAGATTCAAAGAATGTTACTCATTAATTTAAGTGAGTATCACTTGTATCTTTAGCCTTTCAATTAAAAGCACTTTAATATGCAGAGTATGTTTTAAGTCTGTTTTTTAAAAAATATACAGGGGCGGCTAGGTGGAGTAGTGGACAAAGCACCGGCCCTGGAGTCAGGAGTACCTGGGTTCAAATCTGGTCTCAGACACTTAATAATTACCTAGCTGTGTGGCCCTGGGCAAGCCACTTAACCCCATTTACCTTGCAAAAAAAAAGAAACCCTAAAAACTATACAGTAATTCTTTATTTATCTGGATTCATTAGGAACTAAGGTCCAGGATATAAGAGTTAGAGTGACATCCTGAAGAACTTATTGGTCATGATCCCCTCATTTCACAGATGAAAACACTGAGGTTCAGAGAGAATAGGCAACTTGAAGGTCACACAGAGAATAAGCAGAAAAGCTGTCTTCCACTTAACAAAAATCTATATAAAATTTCACTTAAGCACGAATGCTTTAATTATTTTGAAGGGAAACAGATAAGATGAATTACAGACCTTTTCACTTCCTTCTCAAATTACTTCTAACATCTAACTTTTTCTTAAATCTTTGCTATTACCACAGCCATGCCCTTTCACAGATTAGCAGCAAGCTATGAAGGCTATTTAGGAATATACTACATTATTTTCTACTTTTTTATGTTATTTTTTAATTGTTCTGCCTAACAATTATTTCTATGTGCTCACCTTGATTTCCCTCACCACCTAGCTTTGACAATCCAGACAAAGTACTTTTTAAAGAAACAAAACATATAATAAAGGTTACATAGCAAAGCTCAACTACTTTACCTAAATTACAATCTATTTCTTTTACTCTGGCACATTTCTGTATTGATTATCTAGTTTCCTAGACTTCCAAAGTTTAGAAGTATCAACTTCTAAGGAACAACTAGGTGGTGCAGTGGATAGTGCACCAGCCCTGAAGTCAGGAGTACCTGAGTTCAAATTCAGCCTCACACTTAATAATTACCTAGCTGTGTAGCCTTGGGCAAACCACTTAACCCCATTGCCTTGCAAAAAAAAAAAAAAAAAGGAAGTATCAACTTCTGGGCAATTGATTTAAGAAATAAGGAGTATCTTTGATGTCATCTAATTCAAACCATTTTCATATTTAAGAATTTTGAGTCCTTGAGACACTCTTCATAGGCAGTGAAAGAGTTGATATTTCAATCCTGACCCTCCAGGATTAATTTCAAACTTAACACTATTCCTACTGCTTCAAACTGCCTCCAAAAGATTAAAGCAGAAAAAAACTGAAGAATGAGGTTCCAACTTTCTAGTTACCTGAGACCAAGTGTGAGGTTAATAACCTGGTATTCCAGTTCTTAGAACTATAGTACCTCATCTCAATATTATGGAGCAAACATCTTTACAGAATAGGGAATAGATATGTTGACATTAGAATTAGATTCTGGTTCCCCAATGGGGGTGGGGGGCAGGAGAGCAGTGTGGCCAAGCACTCAAGCATCATGAATAGCTATCCACAAGATGACCAGAAATTGTAGTTATAAAAAGCTGGAATGAAGAGTCAAACTTTTTAAAGAATAATACTCAATGGACTGGAAGCATTTGGTATATTTGCACCTACAAATAACTTAAATTTAAAAAGAATTCAATTTTAAATTTAGTTCATTGAAGCACTTACTATAAATAAAGCACTTATGTGGCCAAGAATAATAGATTCTCATGTTTCAGTGTGTGTATATAGAAAGACTTTTTTATAAGAATGGACTGAAAAATAGAGTTAAGAGTTCTTCCATGACTTTGTCATACTATGAAACAGATTATTTCATTAAGTAATTTCTTCTGGAAATATGAAATCTGATATGTGTAATAACAATAATAAAGCTAATTGCTTATTGAACTTAAAATTTTGCAAAGCTCTTTAAAAATATCACTTCATCTCCACAAGAAGCTTGGAAGATAGGTGTTACTAATATCTTCAGTTTACAAATGAGAAAACTGAGGACAAAAGTTAAGTTAAATGTCCATGGTCACTGATTTGCCCATGGTCCCATAGTCAATGTCTGAGCTGGATTTGAACTCAGGTCTTCTTGGACTGTAGGTACGGTACTCTATCCATTGAGACAGATGGTGTTTATGTTGAGATCCAGTATTGAATATACATGCATATAAAGCCTACCAAGAACTGAGAAGTCCCTCCTTTCTTACCAAGGTATCCTTCCAAAACCATTTGAAAGCAGTTCCCAAGTTATTAGCAAAGTTATTAGCATGGTGCTTTAACTACAGTAGACACTCACATATCGAGTTTTTGGTTCACTAAGGACCAAAAATTTCAATTTTGACTGCTGCCACAGATCTTTCATGTTATTTGTGCCAAGCTTCAGGTAGGAGTTGGATATGATATCTCTCCAAGTCACAATATAGGGACTTTGCTGAATAGATATCACTTTGAGGTGATTGAATAATCTCTTCTGGGTGACTGGATCTCAGGATTTAGAAAATTCTAGTCCACAGTTCAAAATCAATAAAAATAGAGGGTAAATGATAGTTACTACTTAAGATTAACTTGGTTAAGGAATAGAAAAAAATGTGGATTCCAATGATCACACAGCATTGTTAATCCTCCAAAAATGACTATGACAGCTTTCCTATACCAGTGACCCCCCCACCTTTCAAATCAAGTACAATTTATTTTCCCTTTTGGGGAAAAGGCTAATAAAATGTTGTTTAGTAATTTTTAAAAGAGATTTTTTTCCCATTTGTCAAAGACAAAGCAAATTCTTTCCCCCCCGCTAAATTTTATATGGGAAAATACACTTCTGTAAAAGGCTGTAATCTAGATGTTTAAGAGGAAGAAAAGTTTGTATTTTAAAAAACAAAAAAGAATTTATACTAATAGCTGAATTAGAAAAAAAAATTGATTTTAAGCATTTACTTGAATTCACAGAATAAAACAAAATTTTCAAAGAACAAGAACTCAACAGATATATTTAGGGTTTTCTTCTATTTCAAGTATCAAGTAGATTTAAGAAGAGAACTTTGTTGTATTTACCAATAATCCTAGAAGACTCTAATCATTTTATGCATCTCATTCCAATTCAGGCTTTTCTTATATTTCAAAGTGGCTAAAAAGAAACATGAGATGCAAATTTTAGAACCATCTCCATTCCAAATGTTCATATCGACTACTTGTGACAGACCTGTGTTGGAGTATTCTAAGCTCATAACAATCTGATCAACTGTAGCTATAGTTGGACACATTATATATTGACCCTGACATAGCAATGTCATTTTGTTCTTCTTTGATTACGAAAGACAACAAACAAGTAAAAGGAAGAAAAAGGATTGTTCACATCTCTCTGCAATAACCTATAAAAAGTTCTGAATGGAATATTACCAATGAAACCATTTCAGGGTTAATATTCCTAGTGAAGTCCTCTTGGGGTTAAGAAATATTAAAGAAAGAACAAACTATTATTCTTAAACTATTTCTAGAAGAAAACCCTTGTATTCCAAACAGGTGGCTCACTCTCGTAACTTTTGATAAGACTACTTTTACTGACTACTAGAAGGAGCAGACTTTTCCCATGAGAAAACTTTACATTCCAAAGAAGCTCACAAGCCTCTTGCTTGATGATAAGACTGTTTTTACTGACTAGGAGAACAGTAAAAGAACTTGCATAATCAGACATCATTTCATTTAGATAGACATAGAAGGTCATAAGAAGTCTTTTTGATGTTCTCACCATCTGGATGATGAGGTAATATTTTATGAAACTTCATTCTTTTCTTTGTTTCTGGGGTAGATTTTCACTAATAGAATGTAACTCTGAAGACTAACGAATGAGTCGACAGAGAAAAAGGATAGGGAGGAGGAGGGGATAGCATTAGGCCATATAATCTTACTTGACTGTCAATTTGGGGCAGCCCCTTGATCCTCATTATCTTTGTAAGACTTGGCTCAAGAAAAGCCAAAATAAACTATTTTTTTCTTTTTTGCTCAGGAGTCTCTCCATTTTTTAAAGTGGATTTTTATCCCACACAGTTCAAAATAAAATATGTAGGCTGATGCATTATAACTATTTTCTTTATTGAGAACTATGAAGTCTTTGATATCATGAAACTACACAGTAAATTTCCTCAATTTATAAGGCTAAATTGGAGTATAGATTATCATTGACCTGCATTTCCACATGTAGTCCTGGCCATTAAATTTATAAGCTATTTATAGAAGGAAACAACACAATTATAATTATCTGAAGATAATATAATGTGATATTATGATATATAATTTTATTTGCCTCAAATGTGGAAAACAATAATATAAAAAAAGTAAAACTTAAGAGACTTGGGGGTGGCTAGGTGGCACAGTAGATAAAGCACTGGCCCTGGAGTCAGGAGTACCTGGATTCAAATCCGGTCTCAGATACTTAATAACTACCTAGCCGTGTGGCCTTGGGCAAGCCACTTAACCCCATTTGCCTTGCAAAAAACCTAAAAAATAAACAAAACAACAAAAAAAAAACTTAAGAGACTTAAAACCCAAAATAATTTACCCTGCAAATTATAATCCTAAAGGGAAATAAAATGGACCTATAATATGTGAAAGTATATTAAACAACTCTTTTTTTTAATTCAACTGAAAATATTAGAGCATTTTGTTCTAGTCTAAAAATTTTCTAGACTTTTTCTTTTAAGGATGTGTGTGGAAGATTTGAGACAAAAAGGTCATCCTCTAGAAAAAATGTATTATGGTAAAAACTAAATTTAACTATTATCTTCTTAAGATCAAGTTAAATGGAATGTTTAAGTGCTTATTATGGAGCCTGGGTCAGTAGTCACTGTCTAATATCTCTGCAAATTCCTTGACAGAAGGGAATTTTTTTGGTTTTTGTTTTTTTTTTTTAGTTTTTTTGCTAGGCAATGGGGTTAAGTGGCTTGCCCAAGGCCACACGGCTAGGTAGTTATTAAGCTGTGGCCAAATTTGAACTCAGGTACTTCTGACTCCAGGGCCGGTGCTCTATCCACTGCGCCACCTAGTGGCCCATGGGAATGGTTTTTAACCTTTCTTTATGCCCACAGGGGTTAGCACAAGGGTTAGTACTTAGAAGTACTTAATAAATGCTTATTAATTTGTCTACTTTCTTCTCTTTACCCCCCCCAATCCTTCTCTCCCATAGAGTATTATCTCTCAGGAGCAAGAAGCAGAACCTGGACATTAATAATGTTTCTCCATTTAAAACCAAGTGGTTCAACAAATTCTTATTAACTTTTAATTTTTTATACTATTAACTAATAGTTAACTTGGTATTTTGCATATAATAAGTACTTTGTTAAGTACTTAATAAATATTTGTCATTTAAGTTATTTTCCATGGATACTTGTGTAAAAGAATAAAAGTGACACAGCAAAAAATTTTCTTGATTAAGAATCAGGAGAACTGAGTCTGAATCAGCTAGCTAATCATTTTATAAATCACTGATTTGTTTTTAAGTTATATAATGCCTCTTATTTGAAAGGAGAATATCATGGGCTTCACACACATATGAAAAGCTTCATTCAGGTAAACAATCAAATAAGATATGAGCAAAACTATTAAAGCTAGTATACTTTAATCAAAATTGCTTTCCTCACTTTATAAAGTTAAAGGTTATTGTGACTGCTGATATACTATTCCTAAATGTATATATCTAAAGATTTTAGATTAAGAGAAAAATTTAAAAATATCAAATTTACATTGAAGGAATTTTTTTTCAATTTCTTTTAAACACCAAATCTAAATTTAAGCTAATCTTTCAAAGAACATCCAAAAAGAAAACTTTTAAATTACAATCTCAAATTGTTAACCAGCTCTTTTCAAACTCATCCACACAACATCAAACTAGACTAGTTAAATTATAAGCAGAAAAAAAATTAAAAGCAGCAGAAAGAGAAAATTTTCAGTTCACATATAAAAATGACTATGATAATTTGGGAAAAGCATAAGAGAAAAGTTTCATAATTATCTGCCTGGCTTCTTTTATGCTATAGTCATATAGGGACTTTATTTGCATGATTGTTTTGCCTTCATATAGAATCTAATAAGCATTTTGTTAAGTGCCAGGCACCAGAATACAAACAAAAACAAAATTTTGCTCTTAAAGAGCTTGTATAGGAAAGGGAAGACTAACTGGTACATTTATAGATATAAACAAGATATCAAGAGAAACAAGAGTTAGCTCAGGCATAATGGCAACATATATTCCAGATACTGCACATCTTCATTCAAAGGTGATTATAACAGTGGTTGCCATAATGATAACTTATAATCTAAAAGGTATCAGAAGGATCACAGATTTAGAATTGAAAAGAAACTTAGAAATCTTCTGGTCAAACCTCGTTTCTATACAGATGAGATAACTGAAACTGAGAATAATTGAGCAACATGTCCAAAGTCAGACATAAAGTTTATTTTACACGTGAATCCAGGCTTTCTGACAATATAAAATGTTCTTACCTTCAAAATCCATGGTCATCAAGTATATAAATGATTACAATATGAAAGAATAATAGAAAAAAAGAATAATAGTATTAAAAGTGCTGCAAGAGTTCAGAAGCATCAAAGACTAGTTTAAATAGATCAGGTAAACCTTAAGAAACTGAACCTTGGGGGCGGCTAGGTGGTGTAGTGGATAAAGCACCTGCCTTGGAGTCAGCAGTACCTGGGTTCAAATTTGGTCTCAGACACTTAATAATTGCCTAGTTGTGTGGCCTTGGGCAAGCCACTTAACCCCATTTGCCTTGCAAAAACCTTAAAAAAAAAGAAAAGAAAAGAAACTGAACCTTGAACAACTTAGATAAGGCATAAAAGAGGGAAGACCAGTAAAAGCAAAGGCACAAAGGCAAGGTGAACTATGTCTATCTTTAATGAAATACAGAATAAAAGTAAGAGTTCTGAGAGAAAAAAAGGATAGAAAGGAAGGTTGTAATAATAAATACTAGATTGGACTTAATACATGGGCAACAGAATCAATGAAGATTGTTGAATAAGGAAATGATACAGGTACTTCATGTCAAGATGGTGAAATAAACAGAAAGAGAATAGTGTAATTCTCTGATATGTATTCTAGCAAAGACCCCAAAAGAAAGAACATCAGACTGAATTATTAAGAAATATAAAATAATAAAATATTAAGAAAATATTAAGAAAAATAAAATATAAAAAGAAACCACAATGAGAGAAAAGGGAAAGGGAAAGCACAATCCTTGGAGGCTTTCCAGTCTTGATCAGAAGCAATCTTTGAACAATGTAAGTCTGTAGGAACTGTGCTGTAATCAGGTATCAGAAAGCCTAAAGAGCACCAAAGGGAAACGCCAGGGTAGTCAAAACCTACAGGGATTTTTAAAGTCATAACAAGAAGTCATAACAAGAAGCCAGTGACTGTCTACCTTACAAAGTGGACCTAAAAGTTTACAGGTCATGAAAGTGAACAGCCCTTGAAACTTTGAAGAGCTCAGTTATCTGTACAAAGAGAATATAATCTGACCTGGAACCTGCCAGCACTTTGTTCCATAGTGGAAGTTAGGGACTGCAGTAGAAATTCAGATAATAAAAAATGGTATCTAACGGGACCATATCATTCCATCTGGAGGGCAACTAGGTGGCACAGTAGATAAAGCACTGGCCTTGTATTCAGGTGGATGAGAGTTCGAATTGGTCTCACACACTTGCCACTTAAACTAGTTGTGTGACCTGGTACAAATAAGGTTCAAGTCACTTAACCTTGACTGTCTCATATCCAGGACCATCTCTAGTTGTCCCAGATGGCTCTGGAGGAGAAAGTGAGGCTGGTGACTTAGCACAGCACCCATTCACTCAAATCTAAGTCATGTACTTGTCATGGCATCACCTCCTTGATGTCATGGTCTTCTTTGAAAATGGACAAACATCATCATTATTGTTTGTATTATTATCATTCCATCCAAGAGTATAAAAAAAGCAGCCAGTGCCTGACCTTCACCTAAAGATCCAACTCAGAAAATAAATCTGAAAATACTAAATAAAAAAAAATCAAACAATAAAGAAATTTTAGAGATCTAGGAATAGCTAGGACACAGGCTTAAAGAAAGTAATTAATTTCACATAGTTATCTATGGGCAAAACTGTTAGGCCACAAGGACTATTAGAATTCCTAGATGGAATGAAGCAAGTCAGTCAATAAACATTTATTAAACACCTATTATGTGCCAGTCACTTACTAAAATCAAATTAGATACTCTTTATAAAAAGTACTTAGTATAGTGCCTAGCAGATAGTGGATACTAAAAAATATTTATCCTTTCCCCTCCTCTAAATGCTAGGGATATAAAGGCAAAAACAGTTCATGCTCTTGAGAAGCTCATAATTTAATGGGAGAAGACACTATGCAATTAACTATATGTACAACTAAGTAAGATACAAGATAAATTAAAAATAATTAACACAGGTAAGGCACTAAAATTAAGAAGGATAAGGAAAGGTTTCTATTAGAAGAAGGGATTTTAGCTGACACTTGAAAGAAGTCAGAAGGTAGAGAAGAGGAGGGAGATCATTGCATGCATGAAAGACAGTGAAAATCCCTGGATTTATTAGAAGAGCATTATATATGAGGAATAGTAAAGAAACCAGGGTCATAAGATCACAAAGTATAATTCAAGAAAATTGGATGGGGGAAGTTGTAGAAGACATATCAGACTGGTTGTTTCTTGTCCTACATTATCAAAGAAGACCAAAACGACCTATGTTAGAGACAAGTTATAATATGTCTGCCTGTGGCTGATCAGAACAATATGAGCTCCAAATGCTCTATTATAGGGCAGGTACAAATAGTCCATGAGAATATCTGGGTTGATATGAGACGATGGAAGGTTCACAACAAACAGGATTTTATATTTGATTCAGGGAGCCACTGAAGTTTATTGGGGAAGAAAGTGACATGGTCAGACTTGTCCTTTAGGAAGATCATTTTGACAGCCAAGTAGAAGATGGACTGAAGTGGAAAATGACTTGTGGCAAGCAGACCAATCAGCAATTTTCAATGGTGGTGAGGGCCCATAATAGGGTGGTGGTAATATCAAGAGATGTGCAAAAGTAATATTGACAGACCTTGACAAAAAAATTAGACATAGCAAGTGAAAAAATATTAGGAGTCAAAGAAGACACCAAGTTAATCAAAGCTGGGGAATTGGTGGTACCCTCAACAGTTAACAAGGAAGACTTGAAATGGGGAACTTTCAGAAGGAAAAGATAATAACTTTAGTTTTAGACCTGCTGAATTTAAGATGTCTACTGGATATCCAAACAGATGTTTAACAGATAGTCATCAGATACTAGGGGTTACAAGGGTGATTCAGAGCTGGGTTAAGTAGATTTAAAAATAATGAGCACAGAGAATCCATGGACAGGGATAAGATAACCAAATATAGAGTACAGAGAAAGGAGTAGGCAGGCATGATGACCTTGATGAAAATTCAGCAAAAGAATTGGAAAAAAGAGCAGAAAGATTAAGACAGGAGAACCTGGATAGAGGTATGGCAAGAAGAGAGCAATCCAAAATGTCAAAGGTTGCAGAGGTCAAGTAGGATAAGGATTGAGAAAAATTTAAGACAGAATCAATTGTCTGTGGAACTGACACTCTAGACAGCAGAGGGTGGGCTGCTTTAGACTGGCACAACTAAGGTTCAAGGAGTGGGGTTGAGAGAAAGAAGAAATAAAGGGAAAGAAAGTAAGGGAATAAATAGTGGAACGTATAAATATAAGAAGTCTAGAGGAAAGAATCAGAAAGAAAATAAACAGATTAGCAGTGTACCCAACTTCCTGAAAATTAGAAACGAGTCAAACAAAAAATCAATCACTTCAGGAGACAATGAGAAATACTAAAACAAAATCAAAAGACTAAAAAATGAAGAAAATATATGAAAAAAGAAAAGCCTTGTTTCAAGAAAACCTAAAAATGCCAATAGTAGCATCAAAATTCAAAGTGAAAATAGAAAGAAAAAAATCCCCAGATAGTTTCTTAAAGAAAGTCCAAAAATAAAAATCCCCAAGAACGTAATAAAAATCCAGAGCTCTTGAGTTAAAAGATAAAATACTTTACAAGCAGTCAGAAGGAAAGAGTTCAGCTATCAAAGAATCCTAATAGGATCATGCATAGTTAAGAATCAGGCTGCTTAGAGGCAGCCACGACTATAGAGAAGACAGTTTGTAATATAATATTCCAAAATAAAAAGTTATACAGCTTACAACCAAGAATAATTTATCCTGTAAGCATGAGTATATCCTATAGGGGAAAAAAGGAACCATTAATGAAACAGCAATTCTAAGCATTCTTGATTAAATGCAAAGGAATTAAGAAAAACACATAAGGTAATCAATCACATTGGAGCAACCAGAAAAAAATGTACAATAATGAAGCACTTACAATATAATGAAGGAGCAGAAATAAGTAGACCTGTAAAACTCAAATGTTGACAAGGGCAAAAGTGGAGGTACAAAGCAGGAGTTACATATGACAAAGGAACTAAAGTTGGGGTTTTTTCTGGTAAAGATCTTAAGAAAAGATAGAGGAAAAGAAAAAACTAGGGAATAGAGAGGAACTAACTATTTTACACAATTGGGATGTGTAAGTAAAAGGATTAAAGAAAAGAGTAAAGGACATTAGGGGAAGCTTGGTAATGCACTAGATAGAGCATGTGTGTGTGTGTCTTAAGAATCAGGAGGACTAAGAGTTTGAATCCAGCCTCAGACACTTATTGGCTGCGTGGGCAAGTCACTTAACCCTGATTGCCTCACATCTAGGGTCATTTCCAGTTGTCCTGATTCATATATGGCCATTGAAATCAGATGGCTCTGGCAGAGAAAGTGTGACTGGTGACTTAGCACAACACTCCCTCACTCAAATCCAAATCATGTCCTTGTCATGATATTCTTCAAGAACGAAGGACAGGGGCGGCTAGGTGGCATAGTGGATAAAGCACCAGCCTTGGAGTCAGGAGTACCTGGGTTCAAATCTGGCCTCAGACACTTAATAATTACCTAGTTGTGTGGCCTTGGGCAAGCCACTTAACCCCATCTGCTTTGCAAAAACCTAAAAAAAAAAAAAAGAACGAAGGACAAACATCAACACTAACATCATCATCATCATCATCACCATCATCAAAGGATGTTGGGAAGCAACCATCACAAAAATTTCACTTTCAATTGAACCAAACAAAGAATGGTTACAGAGAGAAACAGTGACAGAGAGAGAGAGGCATGTAAGTTTGGTGTAGAAATACATTATTAAAGTAGAAAAATAGGAGCAGGGATAGAGTCAGAGGGAGAGATTAGTCATAATAGCAATATAGCATCATTATCATCAGAAAAAGAAGAAGAAGAAGAAGAAGAAGAAGAAGAAGAAGAAGAAGAAAGCAAGACAAGTTCCATCTTTAGAGGTGGATCATAATGGAAGAATGTAAAGGAAAGAAAGGAAAGAAAGCTTAAAGGCTGAGGTGAAGGACATTAGAGTGGATGCAGATTGTTTTAACTTCAGAGCAGTATTATTAATCATTTTCCTTCTCTTTTACCACATTATTTGGGAGAATGGGTCAAAGAAAGAAAAATTAGATAGAGGATAAGATAGAAGGAAATACATGATTAACAATCATAATGGTTGATAAAAATGAGATGAACTCACCTCCCAAAAAAACAGAAAAGGACAGCCAAAAGTATTACAAAACAGAATCTAACAATACCAGAAGGCCATCTGATGAGAACCAGAAAAACACTGTATACCCTAACTGCAACATGGGGGTGATGATCAACCTTGATGGACTCGCTCATTCTATCCGTGCAACAATCAGGGACAATTTGGGGCTATCTGCAATGGAGAATACCATTTGTATCCACAGAAAGAACTATGGAGTTTGAACAAAAATCAGGGACTATTAACTTTAATTTTAGAAAAAAAAACCTGATATCTTATTGTCTGATCTTGTTATCTCTTATACTTTATGTTTTTTCCTTAAGGATATAATTTCTCTCTCATCACATTCAATTTGGATCAATGTATGCCATGGAAACAATGTTAAGACTGGCAAATTGTCTTCTGTGGAGGGTGGGGAGGAGGGAAGTAAGATTAGGGGGAAAAATTGTAAAACTCAAAATAAATAAAATCTTTTAAAAAAAAAGGACATCTAAAACAAAGATTCACATGCTATTAAAGTGACAAGATGGGGGCAGCTAGGTGGTGCAGTGGATAGAGCACCAGTCCTGGAGTCCGGAGTACCTGAGTTCAAATCCGGCCTCAGACACTTAATAATCACCTAGTTGTGTGGCCTTAGGCAAGCTACTTAACCCCATTGCCTTGCAAAAAACCTAAAAAAAAAAAAAAATGACAGGATGGATCAAAATTTACTATGTCCCTGTTGAACTCAAAAACTCAACTTTTCTAGTCTCTGTGCAATCAAATTCCTGAAAGAAGGGTGTCTTCTGATCTTGAATGAAGTTAAATTTACTTCAGTAATTACTCCATGTAATTTCATGGAGTTTTCCTTTAATTCTAGTAGTTTCTTCTTCATGGTTACAACATAGTCCAGAGACTCACTGACCAGCTCTAGTTGGGGAAAAAAAAAGTAAGTTTGCTGTCAGATTCCACTGCAAGTACTGTGCTTGTGGATACCATGGCTATACCAATAAATAGGAGATCAGTTGCTAATGCCTGCTTCAACTCCTGTACTCCATTAGAAATCCCTGCTAAAACTTTTCATGCCTGGATCAGTTAGTCAAAAGTCAAGCATTTATTAAATATTACCTATGTGCTAGGCACTCAGGAAACAAATACAAGCAAAAAGGACAACCCTTCCAACAAAGAGGTTATATTCTACATGGGGAATAATAGAGAGTTGAAAGGGGGCAGGTGAAGAGGGTAGAGGTTACCTAAGGGGCAGGGTAGGAAATTCTGGAAAGTCAGAAGTAGGAGGAGAATTACAGAGCCTGGAACCCTTTCTTAAAATGGAGGTTCTAGAAGGAATTCATCCGATGGGAGAAGGGGTCTTAAGAGAAAGAAAGATGTTCCCAGGTGAGAAGACCACATGTATTAAGAGAAGTTTCAAAGTGAGAAGTAACAGAAGTATAGAGGACTAAAAGATAACTGGACTAGGACTCTACTTCAAAATGGAGCTTCTGAAAGAAAACAGCAAAGAGAGAAAAGGGTCTCAGGGGCAAAGAGAAGTTCCAGGTAAGAAGACCACAGAAGGAGTAAAGTCACAGGGAATACTAGGATTGTAGAGAAAAACAGACCAAGTTGAAGAATCCAAATGGTATCAATAGGAAGGAAAGACTTTGGCTTATATCATCCTACTTACTGTAAAAGATTACATCACCCTCCCAGACTCTCGGGCTCAAAATCTAGGAGTCATCCTAGACGCCCTCATCAACTGCCCCTCCATTATATCCACTGTGTTGCCAAGGTTGGTCAATTTCATCTTTGCTCCATCTTTCAAATATATTCCCTTCTCTCCTTTGACAGCCACCACCCTAGGACACACCATCATCACCTTATACCTGCACTATTCTAACACCCCGCCGATGACTAGGCCTGCTTCAAGTCTCTCCCCACTTCACTTCAGTCCATCCTTCCATTCAGGACCTAAAATGATTTTTCCTAACACACAGGTTTGATCCCTAATCAATAAACTCCAGAGGTTCCCTCTTGCCTTTAGGATAAAATAAAAAAGGTTTCTTTGACATTCAAATTCTTCAGAACCTAACACCTTCTTACCTTTCCAATCATCTTATACTTTACTCTCCACCATCTATCCTATGATCCTGTGATACTGGTCTCTTGGATATTCCTTGAACAAAACACTGCATTTCTTTGCTCTGGGATTTTTTTTTTTGTTTCCAAAGCTGAAAACTCCTGACTACTGACCTCCCTGATTTCCTTTAAGACCAACTAAAAATCCCATCTTCTACAGGAAGCCTTCTCTAATTGCTCTTAATTCTCATTAGTGCCTTTCCTCTATTAGTTATTGCCTATTTTTACCTAAATATATTCAGCTTGCTCTCTATATATTTGTTTGCATGTTGTCTCCTGCATTAAATTGTGATCTGTTTAAGGGCAAGAACTGTCTTTTGGCTCTTTTTGTATCCCCCAGACCTCAGCACAGTGCCTGGCATATAAAAAACACTTAATGATCAATCAATAAATATTGATTGGGTTTCCATTTCCAGTTATTCCAATGAGAAGGCTGGACTAAGGAGGAAACTGAGACAAAGAGAATTGTTATTTGTCTAGGGTCACACCGTTATTAAGTATCTGAGGTCATATTTGAACTCAAGTCTTCCTAACTCTAGATCCAGCACTCTAACCACTAAGCCACCTAGCTACCCCATTTGCTATATTACAAAAGTTATAAATTCAATAACAGTAGCTAAAAGAGAAAATGCCCACCATTACCTTTTAAAAAATAATGCAATCGCAATATAACAATAAACAATCTCCCAAAGTAAAATCTTAATACTTCAGTATCCACTTACTATTCTATCATCTTCTGAAATAATGCTACAGTAAACTTATAACCACAAATGTAGTCATTGAACAACTGTGTGCAGAACACTATACTAAGTGTTAGAGAAAATGCAAAAGTTTATATAAGACTCTAGAATCCCTACATTCAGAGAGTTTATAATGGAACAGGAGAATAATATAGAGATCAATTAATAATGTATATGATAGTTTAATCAAATTATAGAAGTACAAAATAAAGGAAGGTCTTAGATGTAATTACCTGGAAGATGAGGAAGAACTTCATGAAGGCGATGGTACATTTGCTTTCGTATTTAAAGAATGTATAAAAAATCAGCAGGAAAATATGAAAAGAGAGAACATTTCAGGCACAGAGCATGAGTAATAGAAAAGCAATAGGTATGATCATGAAGGAAAAGGGAATCCAGTATGGCTTAAGTGTATATCAGATGAAGAGATTGAAAAGAATAAGTGAATATATGACATGACCAGGACTATTCATAAAAATAATCATTATGGCAGATTTTGAAATGTAGACTGGGGAAAGGAAAAAGAGGGAAGTATTTTTTTAAGAGGCTATTGTAGGGGCAGCTAGGTGGTATAGTGGATAAAGCACTGGCCTTAGAGTCAGGAGTACCTGAGTTCAAATCTGGTCTCAGACACTTAATAATTACCTAGCTGTGTAGCCTTGGGCAAGCCACTTAATCCCATTTGCCTTGCAAAAACCTAAAAATAAAAAAAAATTAAAAAGAGAGGCCATTGTAATATTCAACATAAATATTAGAGTGGAGCAAAGGGATGGAATGAGCATTTTTAAAACACCAACTATATGCCTGGCATTGTGTTAAGCACTTTACAGAAACCTTATTTGATTCCTGCCAACAACCTGATGAGAAAGATATTATTATTATCCCCATTTTACAAACGTGGAAACTGAGGCAAACCAAGGTTAAGTGACTTGCAAAGGGTCACAGTTAGTAAGTCTGAGTCAAGTTTAAACTCAGATTTTCCTGACTCCAGGATGGAGATAGTAAGAATCAATAATAACCAATAACATGTTCTCATTGATGCAGAGATATGATCCAGTCAGATAAAACTTTTTGATGTATATATTATACATTGTATTAAAAAATGATCATCGGGGGTGGCTAGGTGGCGCAGTGAATAGAGCACCAAAACCAGCCTCAGACACTTAATAATTGCCTAGCTATGTGACCTTGGGCAAATCACTTAACCCCACCATCTTACAAAAAAAACCAAAAAGAAAAATGATCATCAAAATTGCCAGATTTGAAAAGAAAAAGGAATGAGACAATGACCATTGCAACAAGAGGACCTATAGCATCCCATCTAGTATCCTATTCAATATAAAAGCCAATAACTTTCTAAAGTATAGGTTAGGTGCCTCTTAGGAGAATGAACATCTTAATCAGAAAATTCTCAGCATGGATACCATACAGAAAAGTTTCTAGAAAAAGAATTTACTTTTTTTAAATTATTGAAAGTTGTGAAAGTATTTTGATACATTCTGTGGATAATCAGACCCTGTTAAGAGTCATAAATGCTATTTTTATATTCTCCTTATTTCTACCTCTCTGGTCCATGTGAGTAAAGTTTATGCAAGATAGGTGAATACTTTGGAAAGTCATTTGGGAAAGAGAAAGCAAAAAAAAGCACAAATAATCCACCAGACCATAGATTTAGAGTTGCAAAGGAACTTAGAAATGATCTAATTCACCATTCTTATTTTAAAGTTGAGGAAACTAAAAGCCTAGAGGAGTTGTGACTTGAACAAGATCACAGAGCTATAAATACAGCAAAACTCAACACCTCTTATTTTAGTGATCCAGATACTACATAAAAATGGAAATTGTCAAAAAACAGAAATTGTTTCAGCTTCTTGCTTCTTTTAAAAAGTCTAGAATAAACAAGGTCTATGATGAGAGCATGAAGTAGTTACTGCTAAGTCTGGAACAAGAAAAATCATAAGAAAAAAGGGACAATAGAAGTCATCCACCTCAACCCCTTCATTTAATGAATGAAGAAACAGAATACTAGAAAGAGTAAGTGACTTGCTTCCAGTTATATCAGAGGAGTAATTTGAACACTGGTACTCCAATTACAGAATCCAAATTCTTTATATAGACTGAACAAATGCCTGAGATGTTAAAAATCCATAGTAAATATTAGATAAATGGAAATTAAAGAATCTCTGAGGTACCACCTCACTCCTTTCAGACTGGCCAATATGACCAGAAAGGACAATGATTGTTAGAAGGGTTGTGAGAAATCTGGGACACTAATACATTGTTGGTGGAGCTGTGAACTCATCCAACCTTTCTGGAGAGCAGTCTAGAACTATGCCCAAAGGACAACAGAAATGGGCCTATACCCTTTGATCCAGCAATACCACTACTGGGCCTATACCCTGAAGAGATGATGAAAAAGGTTTTGTAAAAACTTCATTTGTACAAAAATATTCATAGCAGTCCTGTTTGTGATGGAAAAGAATTGGAAATCAAGTAAATGTCCTTCAATTAGGGAATGGCTTAGCAAACTGTGGTATATGTATGTCATGGAACGCTGTTTTATTAGAAACCAGGAGGGATGGGAATTCAGGGAAGCCTAGAGGGATTTGCATGAACTGATGCTGAGTGAGATGAGCAGAACCAGAAAAACACTGTACACCCTAACAGCAATATGGGGATGATGATCAAACTTGATGGACTTGCTCATTCCATCAGTGCAACAATGAGGGACAATTTGGCGCTGTCTGCAATGGAGAATGCCATCTGTATCCAGAGAAAGAACTATGGAGTTTGAACAAAGACCAAGGACTATTACCTTTAATTTAGGAAAAAACTGATATCTTATTGTCTGATCTTGCTCTTTTACTTTATGTTTCTTCCTTAAGTATGTGATTTCTCTCTCATCACATCAATTTGGATCAATGTATACCATGGAAACAATGTAAAGACTGGCAAATTGCCTTCAGTGGGGGGGGGGGAGTAAGATTAGGGGGAAAATTGTAAAACTCAAAATAAATAAAATCTTTTAAAAAATCCATAGTAAAATATCCTCAAATTAAGTGACATTTTCATTTATGCAAAATAGCTGAGTTATAGGGTAATCTAATGAATCAAACATTCCAGTTAGAAGATTAAATCAACATTCTAAGAATACAATAAAATTTAATACCTTCAAGTTTCCCAGTATTCCTTTAATAAATACCACGTAAAAAGTGTATATAATAACCACACAAGACATAAGTGTTTCAAGTTGAATGTACCCAGAAACATATAAGCTCCTAGCTTTCTAAGAAAATAAATTCCTAATATCTTATCATTCTCTTAAATAAAAATAGAATACAGAAAAACAAAATCCATTTACTTAAGATTCTAAATAGATTATTAGATCTTTCCTGATGATGTTAACAAGTAAAAAAAAATACACCATTATAGTAGTGAATATTCATTCAAAGAGTTTAGTGAGTTAATAAAAATATTGTCTTAAATATAAATAGCATTCAGGAATGGTCAATTCCTCTAAGACTGTTTTTTGTGAATGTTAGAAATTCCTTTTTCAGCTTAAACTAGTGGATTGACACCTTCTCAGAAAGTTTTTACATTAATAACATACAGAGGATTACAAAGGAAACCAATTATACCAAAATATAGTTGTCAACATATTTAAAAATCTAAGTTTACAGATTCCAAGTTTTAAGAAATTCTAGTTCAAAGAAAACAAACATATAGCAACACAGGATTTGGAGATTTTCATCTGCCAGAGGCTTGGTCTCATCTGGAATACAGGCCTCATTGCAAATAATCCGAAACTGAACTCATTTTACAAGTTAATTGACTTTTCAGTTATAGTCTTACTGACTTCAGTAATAACAGTTAACTTAAAATGTTACCTGGACATGTAGTATAAAAATATTTCAAACTCTACAATCCTAGTCTTTCCACAGTGTGCTACAGGCTCCTGACCTAATCAAACATTTCACCTTGCAATCAGTAAGTGCCCTATTAAAAATTCAAACTTCTCTGTACCACTTGAACAAAATAAACAGGAATCGCTTCGGATTCAGGGGGAAAAAATTTTAAGGATTGGGAAGCAAGAAAATGAGAGCTCAAGAGTTCAACTTGGAATCTGTAATCCAAAAGAGGCTGTTCAGAGAAAGGCAGTTAGAAATTGAAAGAGCAAGCAGTTTACTTTCAGTAAGATTGTTTCTCTTTAGATTTCTGGTAAACTCCACAGAATCTCATCAGTTTCTGTCCATTTACAAATTATACTCTCTTCTCTGAGTCCTCCTTAAGCAAAACTTCCATTAATAAAACAACCTGGAAGAGAAGTAACCCCTGAATTATATATAGCACCAAAAATTTCTAAAACTTCCATTTATTAAGCTTAAAGTTAAGTCCACCAGTATTATTAAGCTCTAAATGCAAATCTAGTCTTACATTTTTGGCATTATCTCCCTTGCCATACTCAAAATGTTTATAGTATGTATAAGTAGTTATTTGCCACAAGTATAATGAGGCCTTTACTTGTTCTTTTCTTTAAAAAAAAAATGCTTTTAACCTTTATTGCTTTTCTTAAAGAGAACAATATATAAAATGTTCCTGTATAAGTGGACATTAATACACAAAAGAACAGAATAGATTTGGATTTACAGTCTAGAAAATCACACAAATGACAAAAACAATCAAAATGTGTCATTGAGAGACTCTTACTATACTTTTGTAACTTCTAGATTTAATGTCAAGATTTTATTTCTGGGTATTATTCATCAACTTTTAACAAAAATTAGCTGAGGTTTAAAATAAGGGGGAACCTCATTATTCATACTACAAATATAATTCCTATTGAATATTTAAACTAATCACTTGGTTAGATTCTCAATTATGGCAACTGAAATACATTAGTATGCTTACAATGTATTTTGCTAATCTAGAGGTTGGGCTGATTCAAAGTGAGTGGAATATTCTCAATTGACACACAAGTTTGTAATCTTTTCTAAACTATTAGTCTGGGTAGACAAGCATAATGGCATTAATTTCTGTAAATGTTTAACGATCTCTGAAAAAATAGATGTTGAGCAATCTGGAGAGTCTGGTTTTGAATTTCCTGAATGATTTTTTGGTACTTCATTCTTAAAAGTGATTTCTAAGGTAATCAGAGAACTACTGAATTGTTACCCTGTTTCAGGTAAAACTGAAAATAGGCAGAGGTCATTTGTAGTTCAACAAGTTCTGCCATTCAAGAAAATTTAGAACTTTTGGCCACTTTGTTTAGCTTAAATATTGCTATTAACCTACTATTTCATTCTTATCTTTAAAGAACATTAGAGAAAATGAAATTAGATACAAATTTAAATCTACCAGATTTTCATCTCTAAAGAGAAATTTATATTTCGTAGTACAGTCCCACATTTTTAAAAGAGAAAATGAATTACATTGCTTTCAAATGATTGAATGGTTTCTCATTGATCAAAAACTGGCAGCACAATGAAGCCAACATTAAATTTGGGGAGAAAACTTGTACTTCTGGTATTCTGCATAAAATCGTAGTGTGTGGGATGAGTTTACCCACTTAAATAAAACTCGGAGATTTCTCAAAGTATGAAGAGAAAAGTTTTATTCAATTCTCGAGAACTGGACCCCCTTGCTCTGTCTTAAACATGGAGAGAGAAAAGGGGATGAAGAGCAGGAAATCCAACATCTATTTATCCTAGCTTGATTCCGGCCCCCCCACTGACCCATCCTCCTTAGTGAGGAATGTGGTCTTCACAGTCTATATGCTTAAATTACTCTAAAGAATAGACATATAATTCAAACAGAGACAGGTTCTCCCCCTCCAGGACAAGAAATGTAGAACCATCTGGACTTCAGTCCAGATAAGACAGGGTCAATTTACTCTTTACATTCTGGTCAAGGTAACATAAAATTGCTTGTCAGGGGAGGAGGGGCAGAAGGGACGTAACACAGCTTTAACTATTTCTGATCTATAATATTCTACTGAAGAAACCTCAGACTTTATCCCATTCAATAGTGTTGTCCTTAAATATTTAATTCATTCTATACAGCAAAAAATATTACAGCCTCTTCAATTTCACCGCAAATTCAGGGCTCCGGGCCTAATTAATCTGACCCAGTTCCTATAGGGACACAAAACCTCAGCCGCCTCTCCGTCCTGCCCTTTCTTTTTATTCAGAGTCTGTAATAGGGGGTGAGAGCTATACAGTGGCTGTTCGGGTAAATATTGTCTTTCCCCCTTATACCCACAATGAGGAAATGAGAAAAAAAGATGTGTGAGAAAAGGAATGGGGCTGCCACGCCGCGCTCCCCTCCCCCCTGCTCTACGGAGAGACAGTAGCAGCCGGAGGAGACTCACCTAGTGGAGGTGCCTTTCCTCACATCGCACATCATGCATTTGAAAGCCTCAGCACTGTTTCGGAAGGTGCAGACGCTACAATCCCAGTATCCCTCATCGGAGGCCGGCTTCGGCTGCCGCTTCGGCCTGCAACGCGCAACCCGAGACAAAAAGGCCCAGGGGGTCAACACCAGCGCCAGAGCCGCGATAGCAAGCCTCACCCCCGGCCCTTTCTGTCCTTCCTCCCCGAACCAGTCTCGTAAAAGTCATTTGAAGGGACTCCCCTCCCCTCCCCCACCACCACCCCCCCCGAACCCCCAAAGCCTCCTCCTCCTCCTCCTCCTCCTCCTCCTCCCAGCCTCGCGGCTGCTCGACTCGACAGGGAGAGAGTCAAAGGAAGAAAAACCAGCGGGGCGGCTTGGGGATCGCTGCGGCTGCCGCGGCTGGAGCCGCCCACCAGCCCGTCGCCATCGCGGTGCCATTGTAGAGGCTCAAGCCAGCTCCGGGAGCCCGGGCCCAGAGCCAAGGCGGCCCCCGGGGTCCGGGCGAACACAGGAGCGGCCCGCTCGGCCCGCACCACCAGTTCCCGGAGCCGGGCCCTGTTACCTGGTGGGGCTCTTCTTGTCTCCCATGGCTCGGCTAAAAATACTCCCCGGAACTCCAAGTCTCTGGCTCGATGTTTGTCAATACAAATGATAATGACCCCTAGCGGAAGCAGTCAGGGGAGGGGGCGGGGAGAGGCACGGAGAGGAGCTGGTAGGCGCAGCCACCGCCGGCCCTCCACCCTAGCCTCCAGCTGTCTGAAAAACTCCGGCTCCCGTCCGCGTGACGCGAGCCCGCCAACCCGAGCCCCAGCCTGCCAACCCTGCCTCCTCGGTTTGGGGGTTTTACAAGTTGGCTTTCCCCTCTTCTTAGCAGCTGGTGTTCTCCACCTTCCTTGGTCTTCCTATTCCTGGGCATCTTCGGGCTACAAGCAAGGGACCTATGTCGCCTGTTTTGTTTTTTGGAATAGAGAACTCGAAGACAACATGCTCAGAAAGTCTTACTCCTTCACCTAAACTGCCATGGCAGACCTCAAGCACCAGACCTATTCGAGGTGGGGGGGTAGGGAAGGTGTTATGGTCTTAAGTGTACTTTCCTGGTTTGTAGGACTTTGCAGCTGCATACCGCATATTTCAAGCCGCATTCCTTCCCCAGGATGGACTGAGATTCCCTAAAGGTAGACGACCTCTGAAATCGATATCATAGTGTCCTAAAAAGAACCACGAATTTTTAAATTAGAAAAATCTGCATTCAGATTTTCTACCCCGTGCATACTGACTTTCATAACCTTGGGCAAATTTAAAAAGACCTTGAGCCCAGATTTCCTTAATGCATTGTGTAAATGAGATCCTCTTCTTCCTTCTATCTTTCCATTCCCTTGAGCAACATTATCAATCATTTATTGAGCACTTAACTATGTTCCAGGTTCTGTGCTGAGGACAAAGAATGGCAAAAACAATGTCGCCATGGTCAAAGAACCGATGTTTTAATGAAAGGGACTACATACAAACAACTGAATAAGATATATTTGTATGCATACATGTATACTAAACAATTTTTAAAGATTACAATGCAATAAAAATTAAATTCAGTGAAGAACCTTTGAAGCCATTTTTAAAAGCCTTTAGAAAGTCTTCAAGATTAAAAATTATCTAGAGATTAATAATCGTAAAGAATGAGTGGGTCAAAGAACAAATCATAAAAGTGAGGACTAATTTAAATTAATGCAAAGAGTAAAAACACATACTAAGACTTTTGGGGTACTTAAGTTTATTTCTCAAAACTGTCACCAGCAAAGAGAGAAAGAGAGAGAAGGGAAGATAATCTCAGAAGAGAGAAACACTAGTAATAGGAAGAAACAGAAAAGACTTCTTGCAGAAGATGGTATTTGATCTTAATCTTGAAGAAAACCAGGTTAGGGAAAGGATGGACTGCATTCCATGTTTAGGGACAGCCAGGGAAAAATCATCAGATTTGGAGATGGAGTATCAAAGCCAAGCAACAGCAAGATGTACTGGGATTATAGAATACATAGAGGAGTAAAGTGTAAGAAGATTGGAAGTTGGGGCAGCTAGGTGATGCAGTGGATAGAGCATCAACCCTGGAGTTAAGAAGAGTATCACCTTAGGCAAGTCACTTAACTCCCTTGCCATGCTAAAAAAAAAAGACTAGAAGTGTAAGAAGATAGGAAGGAGAAAGTTATGAAAGACTTTAAAAGCTAGAGGGTTTTATATATGATATTGAAGGAAATAGGGAGGCATTGAAGTTGAGTAGGGGTTGACCTAGTCAGGCCTACACTTTAAGAAAATCACTTTGGCTGCTAAGTAGAAGGAAACCAGAGAGTAGACTAGTACAATAAATCAGGCACGAGGGCTTCCCCTAAGATGGCACCTCTGAGAGTGGAGAGAAAGGGATCTATATGAGATATGTAAAGGTAGAAATGACAAAAACTTGTCAGTCAATTAGTTATCATAGAGATCAGGAAAGAAAAACTGCCCAAATATCAGAATATTATTGCTCTAAATTAAAGTTTCTACAACTGTTCATCCCTGAAATGCCAAAATGAAAACTTTCAGGATTGCCATAGCTACAATCCAGACCTCCCAAGTAAAAGCAATGTCATAAATTAAAAAAAGCAGTCATAAATAAAAAAAAGAATTCAGATGTAGAGGAGCTTGGAATATAATAGTCCAGGAAGCAAAAGATAGAGGCTTACAAACTAGAATAACTTACCCAGCAAAACTGAGTATAATGCTACAAGGGAAGAAATGGATTTAAAAAAAAAATAGTATTGTAGTTTTTTCGATTACATGTAAAGAAAATTTTTAACATGCATTTAAAAACATTTGAGTCTACCAGATGTACAAAAATATTCATAATAGCTCCTTTTGTAGTGGCAAAGAATTAGAAATTAAGGGAATGTCCTTCAATTGAGAAATGGCTGAAAAAGTTGTGGTGTAATTGCTCTATAAAAAAAAATGATGAGAAGGCAAATTTCAGAAAAACCTGGAGTTACATGAATTGATGCTGAGTGAAATGATAAGAATCATAACATTGTACACCTTATCAGCTACATTGTACAATGATCAACTATGATAGACTTAGCAACTCTCAGCAATACAGCAAAAACAATTCTAAAAGACCTGTGATGGAAAAATGCCATCCACATCCAGAGAAAGAAATAATCTGAATGCAAATCAAAACATACTATTTTCACCTTTTTAAGTATTTTTTTTTGCTTTTTCCTTCTCATAGTTTCTCCCACTTAATTCTGATTCTTCTTTCACAGCATGATTCATATGGAAACATGTGTAACATAATTGTACATGTATAACTTATATTATATTATATTATATTATATTTATTATATTAATTATATTATATTATTATATTAATTACTAGGATACTAGGGTGGAGGGGTAGGGAAAGGTGGGAGAGAAAAAAACTTTACAAAAAAATGAATGTTGAAAACTATCTTTAAATACAATTGAAAAAACGGAAAAAAATTTTAATCTAAATTTCTTTCCCTTCTCCTCATGGCTCCCCCTTCCCTAAAACAGTAATCATGTAAAACATATATCCATATTAGTTTTATTAAGAAGAAACAGATCAAAAGAGTAAAAAAACATGGAAAAATAGGTGAAAATAATACACTTCAATCTGCATTCAGAATTATTAGTTTTTTCTTCAGGATGTGGAGAGTATTTTCCATCATGAGTCCCTTGAAATTCTCTTGGATCAATGTGTCGCTGAGAAAAACTAAATCCTTCCTAGTTGATCATTACACAATTTTGTTCTTAATATGTCCATTGTTCTCCTGGTTCTGCTCATTCCACTCAGTTCAGTTCTTGTAAATCTTTTCAGAATTTTTCTGAAATCGTCCTACTTCTTAATTTGCATAGCCCAACATATAATACATATTAGGGTAGCTAAGTTGCCCGGTGGGTAGAGCACTGGCCTTGGAGTCAGAAGGATCTGAGTTCAAATGTGGTCTCAGACACTTGACACTAACTAGCTAGCTTGTGTGACCTTGGATGAGTCACTTAACCCCAATTGTCTCACAACCAGGGCCATTTCCAGATTCAGATCCAAATCTGATGGCTCTGGAGGAGAAAGTGAGCCTAGTGACAGCACAGCAACTTCTCACTGAAATCCAATTCACATGCTTGTCATGGCAATACCTCCCTGATGTCATGGTCTTCTTTAAGAATGAAGAACAAACATCTTTTCAATTATGCCCCAATTTATGGGTGTTCCCTCAATTTCCATTTTTTTTGCCAACACAAAAAAGTTTCTATATATATTTTTTGTACATATAGGTCTTTTCCTTTTTTCCTTTTTTCCTTCCTTCCTTCCTTCCTTCCTTCCTTCCTTCCTTCCTTCCTTCCTTCCTTCCTTCCTTCCTTCCTTCCTTCCTTCTTTCTTTCCTTTTAAAAATTTCTTTGGGGGGGGGGGTGCCTAGGTGGCACAGTGGATAGAGCACCGGCCCTGGAGTCAGGAGTCCCTGAGTTCAAATCTGGCCTCAGACACTTCATAATTACCTAGCTGTGTGGCCTTGGGCAAGCCACTTAACTCCATTACCTTGCAAAAAACTAAAAAAAAAAAAATTCTTTGGGATACAGACCTATTGTGGTATCACTGGCTTAAAAGGTATACAGTTCAATTGCCCTTTGGAAAGATTTTTAAATTGCTCTACCAAATGATTGGATCAGTTCACAACTCCAACACTGCATTAAGGTCCCAATTTTCCCATATTCTACCCAACATTTATCATTCTCCTTTTCTATCACATCAACCAATATGATAGATGAGATGGTTTCTCAGAACTGTTTTAATTTATATACTTCTAATCAATAAAGATAGCTTTTTCAATATCACGATAGATCTTTCATTTCTTCATCTAAAAAATGCCTATATATGATATATGATATATATATATATATATATATATACATATATATATCCTTTGACCATTTATCAATTGGGAAATGACTTGTACTCTTATAAATTTGACTCAGTTCTCTAATATTTGAGAAATGAGATCTTCAGCAGAGATTGACCAGCTATAGGCTTTCCTTTGAATCTTCTTTGCAGTAATTTTGTTTATGCAAAAAGTTTCAAATATAATCAATCAATTTAATATAAACAAAATTATCCATTTTACATCTCATAATGCTCTTTATTTCTTGTTTGTTCATAAATTTGTTCTTTCTTCATAAAGATGACAGATAAGTTATTTCTTGCTTTCCTAATTTGCTTTATTTTATTTATTTACTTTTTTTTATTTATTTCCCTGTATTTTAAATCATGTACTAATTTGACTTATTTTTTTATGTAGTGTAAAGATGTTGGTTTATACCTAGTTTCTGCCATACTGTTTTCCAGTTTTCCCAGAAGTTTGTGTCAAGTGGTAAGTTATTAACTCAGAGGTTATCAAACACTAGATTACTATGGTCATTTACTTTTGTCTTATATACTTAATTTATTCAACTGATCCATCCATCTATTTCTTAGCCAATACCAGAAAGTTTTGGTGTTGCCATTTAATAATACAGTTTGAGATCTGTTACAGTAGGCCACCTTCCTTGGCATTAATTCCCTCGATATTCTTGACATTTTTTCCTTTTAGATGAATTTTGTTATGATTTTTTCTAACTATATAAAATACATTTTTGATAGAATGAGGTGGCACTGAAGAAGTAAATTAATTTGGTTAGAATAATTTTATTCTATTGTCTCAGTCTTTCCATGAGCAATTTATATTTTTCCAATTGTTTAGAACTGATTTTATTTGTATGAGAAGTGTTTAATAATTGTATAACCACAGTATCTGAGTTTGTCTTGGCAGGTGAAGTTCTGAGTATTTTATATTGTCTATAGTTATTTTAAAAGGAATTTTTCTTTCTATCTCTTGCTGCTAAACTATATTGGTAACATATAGAAATGATGATTTGTGAGGGTTTATTTTATATCCTAAAGTTGTTAAATATTAAAATTAGTTTTATAATTGAATATCTAGGGTTCTCTAGTTTTGTATTATCATTGCCTATTCTAATTCTTTCCATTTCTTGTTCTTATTGCTATAACTAACATTTCGAGTACAATATTGAATAATAGTGATGATGGGAATCTTTGCTTCACCTCTGATCTTATTGGGAAGGTTTCTAGCTTATCCCCATTACAGATAATGGTTACTAATGGTTTTAGATAGTTACTATACTTTAAAGAAGTTTTATTTATTCCTATACTCTTTAATATTTTTAACAGGAATAGGCACAATAATTTGTCAAGGGCTTTTTTAGCATTTATTGAGATATGGTTTCTGTTAGTTTTGTTATTGATATGGTTACTTATGCTGATAGTTTTCCTAATATTGAACCACCCCTGCATTCCTGGTGTAAATCCCATATAGGCAAAGTATATAATCCTTGTGCTATTTTGCTGAAATCTTCTTGCTAGTATTTTATTTAAACATTTTTCATCAATATTTATTAGGGAAATTGGTGTATAGTTTTCATTCTCTGTTTTAATTCTCACTGATTAGGCCTTCATACCACGTTTTATCAAAAAAGGAGTTTCATAGGGTTCCTGCTTTGCCTACTTTGCCTACTTCCCCAATACTTCATATAACATTGGAATTAATTGTTCTTTGGATGTTTAGCATAATTCACTTGTGAATCCATCTGACCCAGAGTTTTTTTTCTTCTTCCCCTTAGGGAGTTCAATTTTTTTTAATGCAGTTAAGTATTCTATTTTCTCTTCTGTTAATCTGAGATATATATGGATATATATGTATATATATTATACATAAAACATATCTATGTGTATGTGTGTATATGTATACATATATACATATACTTTTTTTTAAATTTCTTTACAAGGCAATGGGGTTAAATAACTTGCCCAAGGATACACAGTTAGATAATTATTAAGTGTCTGAGACCAGATTTGAACTCAGGTCCTCATGACTGCAGGTCTGGTGCTCTATCCACTGTGCCAACTAGCTGCCCCCGTAATTTAGGGAATGGCCAAAAAGTTATTGTATATTATTGTAATGGAATACCATTGTATTGCAAAAAAAATGACAAACAATATACTCTCAGAAAAACCTTGAAAGACATACATGAACTGATACAAAGTGAAATGAGCAGAATCAGAATATTGTATATATTAATAATAATATTGTATGATAATCTACTGTGAAGCACAGCTATTCTCAGTAATACAACAATCCAAGATGATTCTAAAGGACTTATGATGATAGCCCCAGCCCATCTCCAGGGAAAGAACTAGCATAGTCTGAAAGCAGATTGATTTACTTTGGTCTTATTGTGTATTTTTTTGGTCTTTGTTCTGCATGTCTACACATATCTAAAACCTACATCAAATTGCTTGCCTCTCAATGAGACAGAGGGGAGGGAAGAAGAGAATTTTAAATTCAAAATTGGAAAAAAGAATGTTAAAATTTTTTTTGCATGTAACTAGGAAAAATAAAATAATTTAAACTTATTCATGAAATAAAATAAATTGACATTGCTACCAGATGAAAGGTTTTAGGGATTTGAGCTAATATGAATGACTTGACTTAAAAGACTTACTCTTGACCCAGAAGAATTTGAGTACCAAAAAAGATTTATTTCCAAATTACTGTGAATGTTAAAGTAACAAGGATATTAAGTAATAACACAGGCTAGCTTTCTTAGGGACAACATTAGAGTTTCTAATGAAAGTACAAGCTAGGAGCAGCCAGATGGTGAATGGATAGTGCTCCAGCCTGGATTCAGGAGGACCTGAGTTTGAATTTAGGCAAATCACTTAATCCCATTGCCTTGCAAAAACCAAAAAGAAAAAAAGAAAAAAAATACAAGTTAAGAGAGAGATTAACAATAGTTATGAGGGGGTGGCTAGGTGGTACAGTGGATAAAGCACCACCTCTGGAGTCAGGAGTACCTGAGTTCCAACCCGCTTCAGACACTTAATAACTACCTAGTTGTGTGGCCTTGGGCAAGTCACTTAACCCCATTTGCCTTGCAAAAACTGAAAAAAGAAAAAAAAGGGAAAAAAAAAGAATAGTTATGAGGCCATTGCCACCAGGCTGATAATGGAAGTCACTAACAGAACTAGACTGAATCAGCAGCCAACAGGTCATAAAGCCAGGGTTATATAGTGTATGTGCTAGGAAAGGGGTAAAGAAGGACTTAGGGAGGTGGCAAACAAAGGAGGCTTTCTTAAAGACAAACTCTGCTTTTTACAATTTCTAATTTGATCCAATTAAAAGAAATCTATCTTGGTATCCCTATGTAAGGTGACCTTACCAACCAATTTGTTCTTAAAGTCACAGGAAAAAGTCAAATACATATATATATATATATATATATATATATATATATATATATATATATATATATATATGTATTTAAAAGGCAAAACTCATTTTTTACTATATTTCTCTGTGCTTTTACCCTGTTCTCATCAATGCTTTGCTTCTGTACAGTCTCCCTCAATCTGCTGTTCCTTCTATCAGTCCCACTTTTTCTTTGTCCCTCTCCTGTCCTGCTTTCCTATAGAGTAAGATAGATTCTATACCGAACTATGTATGTTATTCCCTTTTTGATCCAAATCTGATGAAAGTAAGGTTTAAGCAATGCTCAACATTGCTATTGTAACAAGTCTATTACAGAGATCTATTCATGTGATATAATTTATCATATTCTGCCTTTCTGTCTCTCTTCTCCCCATGCAATACTCTTTTTCACCACTTAATTTTTTATATCATCCCATTAAAGTCCTCTTATGTTGACTTCTATTCAATTAATGTTGAACCCTTTGAGAACATAAACTCCTTCTATCTACAGTTCTTAAGAATTACAAGTCTCAGCTTCCCATTTAGAGATATAATAAACATATTAAGCTTATTTAAAAATATAATAGTGCTTTCATGTTTATCTTTTTATGCTTCCCTGAGACGTGTATATGAAAATTGAATTTTCTGTCAAACTCTGGTCTTTTATTAGGAATTTTTGAAAGTCTCCTATTTCATTGACTATCCCCCCGAAAAAAATATTATGTTCAGTTTTTCGGAATAGTTGATTCTTATAATCCGAGGTTCTTTGCCTTCAAGAGTATGATATTCCAAGTCTTCTGATTTTTTTTAAATTAAAGAAAGATTTTATTTTGAATTTTACAATGTTTCCTCTAATCTTACTTTCTTCCCCCCACCTCCCACAGAAGGCAGTCTGTTAATCCTTACATTGTTTCCATAGTATATATTGATCTAAGTTGAATATGATGAGAGAGAAATCATATCCTTAAGAAAGAAAAATAAAGTATAAGAGATAGCAAAATTACATAATAAGATATTGTATTTTGGGCAGCTAGGTGGCGCAGTGGATAAAGCACCAGCCCTGGAGTCAGGAGTACTTGAGTTCAAATCCAGTCTCAGACACTTCATAATTACCTAGCTGTGTGGCCTTGGGCAAGACACTTAACCCCATTTGCCTTGCAAAAACCTAAAAAAAAAAAAAAAAAAGATATTGTATTTTGTTTTAAATTAAAGGTAATAGTCTTTGGTCTTTGTTCAAACTCCACAATTCTTTCTCTGGATACAGATGGTATTCTCCATGGCAGATAGCCCAAAATTGTTCCTGATTGATGCACTGATGAGATAAGCAAGTCCATCAAGGTTGATCATCACCTCTATGTTGCTGTTAGGGTGGACAATGTTTTTCTGGTTCTGCTCATTCCTCCAGGCTTCCCTGAATTCCCCATCCCTCCTGGTTTCTAATAGAACAACAGTGTTCCATGACATACATATACCACAGTTTGTTTAACCATTCCCCAATTGAAGGACATCTACTTGATTTCTAATTCTTTGCCACCACAAATAGGGCTGCTAGGAATATTTTTGTACAAGTGATGTTTTTATCCTTTTTGATCATCTCTTCAGGGTATAAAACTAGTAGTGGTATTGCTAGATCAAAGTGTATGCACATTTTTGTTTCCCTCTGGGTGCAATTCCAAATTGCTCTTCAGAAAGATTGGATGAGTTCACAGCTCCACCAACAATGCATTAGTGTCCCAGATTTCCCACATCCTTTTCAACATTGATCATTGTCTTTTCTGATCATATTGGCCAGTTTTAGAGGCATCAGGTGGTACCTCAGAGATGCTTTAATTTGCATTTCTCTAATAAGTAGTGATATAGAGTAATTTTTTCCATATGACTATGGATCGCTTTGATTCCTTCATCTGTAAATTGCCTTTGCATATCCATTGACCATTTGTCAATTGGGGGATGGATTGGTTTTTTTTTTAATTTGACTCAGTTCTCTGTATATTTTAGAAATGAGTCCTTTGTCAGATACTAATTGTAAAAATTGTTTCCCAATTTACTATGTTTCTTCTGATCTTGGTTACACTGGTTTTGTCTATGCAAAAGCTTTTTAATATAATGTAATAAAAATTATCTACTTTGTTTTTCATGATTTTTCCATCTCTTCCTTGGTCACAAACTGCTTCCCTTTCCATAGATCTGACAGTAAACTATTCCTTGATCTCCTAGTTTGCTTATAATATTGTTTTTTATGTATAAATCCTGTATCCATTTGGATCTTATCTTAGTAAAGGGTGTGAAGTGTTAATCTTAATCCAAGTTTCTTCCAGACTAACTTCTAATTTTCCCAACAGTTTTTTTTTATCAAAGAGAGAGGTTTTTATCCCAATAGCTGGACTCTTTGGGTTTATTAAACAGCAGATTACTATAATCATTCCCTGCTATTGCGCCTGTTCTATTCCACTGATCCACCACTCTGTTTCTTAGCCAGTACCAGACAGTTTTGATGACAGATGCTTTATACTATAATTTTAGATCTGATAGGGCTAAGCCACTTTCTTTTGTTCTTTTTTTCCATTGAATTCCTGGAAATTCTCAACTTTTTATTTCTCCACATGAATTTACTTACCATTTTTTTCTAACTCATTAAAGTAATTTTTTGCAATTTTGATTGGTAGGGCACTAAACAAGTATTTTAGTTTTGGTAGAATTGTCATTTTTATTATATTAGCTTGACCTATCCATGAGCAGTTGATATTTGCTGAGTTATTTCAATCTGATTTTATTTGTGTGAAGTGTATTTTATAGTTGGTTTTCTTCTGATTTTTTAATGTAGAAACTGCTTGGGCATCCCTGGAGTCAGGAGGACTTGAGTTCAAATCCAGTTTTAGGCACCTAATAATTACCTAGCAGTATGACCTTGGGCAAGTCACTCAACCCCATTGCCTTAAATAAATAAAACTTAAAAGAAAAAAGAATCTGTTCAATCCTATGTAATCCTAAGTATGACTCCTCAACATTTGAATTCTTTCCTCTTTGACTTGAAAATTCAGGAACTGGGAGTTTTCATTTTGGGATCTCTTTCAGGATGTGATCATTAAATTTTTTCAATTATTATTTTAACTTTTTGTTCTAGGTTATCAGGGCAGTTTTTCCTGATAATTTTTTGAAAGATGCTGTCCAAGCTCTCTTTTTGATCATGGCAAATTTTCTATCCTGAATCTATTTTTCATGTTAATTGATTTTTCAATAAATATTTTTACATTCTCTTCTATATTTTCATTCTTTTTATCTTATTTTTATTTATTTATTTATTTATTTATTTATTTATTTATTTTATTTTTCTTCATGTTCCAGATGCCCAATTCTAACTTTTAGGAAATTAAAAATCTTTTTTTCCATTTAACCAAATTTGCTTTTTAGGGAGTCTTTTTTTTTTAGGGTTTTTATTGCAAGGGTTAAGTGGCTTGCCCAAGGCCACACAGCTAGGTAATCATCAAGTGTCTGAGACCAGATTTGAACCCAGGTACTCCTGAATACAGGGCCAGTGCTTTAATCCAGTGTGCCACCTACCTGCCCCGGGAGTGATTTTTTTCATTGAATTTTTGTATCTTCTTTTCCATTTGGTCAATTCTACTTTTTAAGTAGAATCTTTTTCATTTTTTTTATACTTTCTTTTCCAAACTGTTGATTCTTTCTTGCTGACTCTTTTTCATAACTTGTTTCTTTTCCCATTTTTCTTCTATTTCTCTTATTTGATTATAAAAATTATTTTTTCAATTTTCTAGTACTTTTTGATTTAAATGTCTTCTGAGTTTGTGTTTTGATATTCCCTATCACCAGAATAGCTTTCTACAATCAAGGATTTTTTATGATTTGCTTGGGGTTTTTTTTTTTACTAAGTTTCTTATGCTGGGGTCCAGAATGACCGGTCATTGGCTTTCTTCATTGGAGCCTCCAAGGGTGGCAGCTTGCCTGTTGCACTAGGATCATCTGTGTAGTCTAGCAACTGTTTATGGGATTTTAGCCCTGCCAGACCTGACCACTAGCTGGTTATAATAGTGCTGGAGGTCTCATAGATGATTTGCTATACCACTGGACTGTTTAACTGTGGCTAGGGACTTCCTACTAACTTGACCAGACACCACCTGAACTGCACTGTGCTCTCTTTTATCTAATTTAGTTGTTTCCTTTTAAATTATCTTGGGCTAGAAAATTGTCTCACCCTATTTGTTTGTGAGTTCTGCCACTCAGAGCTTAGGTAATTGTAACTTCCTGCCTTTTCTCCACCATCTTGACTCTCAGTTCGAAATGGATTTTTTTTTTTTTAGGTTTTAGCAATGCAATGGGGTTAAGTGGCTTGCCCAAGGCCACACAGCTAGGTACTTATTAAGTGTCTGAGGTCAGATTTGAACTCAGGTGCTCTTGACTCCAGGGCCATTGCTCTATCCACTGAGCCACCTAGCTGCCCCCCAAAATGGATTTTTAATGAAATAGAATAGATGATGCACAAGTATCCTTGATGAAAAGATTAGAGATGAGTAGAAAATTTAACAAACAGAGAAGTAAAAAGAAGCATCAAAAGAAACAAGACTAAGCAACCATAAGGCATTAAATAAGGTTAACATGTTTACATTCAGATGTTTATTTAGCCATCAGGGGTCATGGAAGAAATTTAATTAGAGCAAGGCCACTTACAAGATACTGTAAACTTGTAGGTGGAGGCCAGTCATCTAATTGATATAAAAACTGTGCATGTAGCAGAAACAAAATCTGTTAAATGGGTAAAGGTTCCTGTTCTCGAGATTCTGCTTTCCTTGGACACTGTTGCTTGTATCTTGGCCCTATTTTCCCTTTAACTTAACTTTGGCCAGGTTACTAGTGGGCAGGGAGTGACATGTTAAAAGGACAGGAAAGACCAGTACATGTTTGCCATTGGGAGATACCTGGCTCCAAAGTATAGGTCCACTTCCAAGTACTACCCTCTGTCCAAACTACCCCAAAAGGGTATTTAATAGAAAGTGCCACCCCTTTGAGTTCTCTTGCTTCTTCTAGGCTCTCATCCAGAAGGATGGGGCTTTCTCTGGCTCTTTCTTAATCCATATGGAGCTCCATGGGCCTCACCATGGGCCTGGTTAAGCCAAGCCTCATAACTGCCTGTCCTTTTCTCTCTGTCTCTGTCTCTATGCCTGTCTCTCTCTCTGTCACTGTCTCTCTCTCTCTCTCTTTCCCTTTCCATACTTCTAATGAACCTGGTAGCTGGCCTGCCAAGATTAATTAGCAATCCACATGGTTTTTGCTTAACTTCTTCTTAACATTCCTATTACTTTCTATGTATTGTAACTTCTTTTAATATGTCTCTATTTTCCTTTTCACCTGCATCCCCAGGTCAGAGAGTGATTCTTCATAGCAGAAAATCAAACAAAATTGGCAACAAAAGTGGGTGGTCATCTTGAACAGATGGCCTCCACCAGTACACTTATGGAAAATCCTAGATAATAAAACTTCATGTCTAATCTATATTTTCTGTCATGTTATTTTAGCTCTTTGTTTTTAAGGTCTATAGTTTTTGTGCCATGACATGTGAATATGAATGGGAATTTGAGAAGGGAAAAATTTTCATTCTCCAAGCAGATATGCTCTTTGGAAGGAAAGAGATCTGTAACTTTTCAAATCCCTGCTCTATTCTTTTTTATTTTATTTTTTGGTTTTTGCAAGGCAAATGGGGTTAAGTGGCTTGCCCAAGGCCACACAGCTAGGTAATTATAAAGTATCTGAGCCCAGATTTGAACCCAGGTACTCCTGACTCCAGGGCCAGTGCTTTATCCACTACACCACCTAATCACCCCTTTCCCTGCTTTATTCTGAACCCATGTTTTAGTTGACAGATCTGGAATTAGACAATTTTGATTTGGAAAGAGGATAGATTCCCTTTTAACAATGCTGCATATGGGAATCCCTAAATAAAACTAAGATTTTGAGCCTAGCTGAAGCTGGCCTTGAAATAAGGTGAGTCTACCACTTTTTCAACTTAATTACTCTATTTTCAAACCTTTGTTTTGTTTGAAGTTAAAATATTCTCTGGAATTTACCTCTGTTTAATGAGAATTCCTGCCTCTTGGTGGTGGTGGTGGGGTTAGGAATTTTCTGTTTTTGTCCTTTGGGTACCAATGCATCAGGCATTCCTCTAAAGTGAGAATTTATTCAGGGGTATGCTTTATTTGTGTTTTGGGGATTTTCTAAGGTGAGAGCAAAATAGGGGTCCCACTTGTATTGTCTGTGTCTTGTTATTTAATTGTTTATTCCTTAGGTGCCCCTCTAGAGTAAGAATTTATTCAGGAGTATACTCTATTTGTGTATCTTTGGGGGGCCCCTCTAGAGTGAGAGTGAAGTTGTCTGTCTTTTTTTAAATTGTTTATGACCTCAGTCACCCCTCCAAAGTGATCATTTATTTAGGGGTATGCTCTATTTGTGTGCTTTGGGAGCCCTCTAGGGTGAAAGCAAACCAGAGATCTTTCTCGTGTTGTCTGAATCTTTTGGTGTTTGGGAGTTGTACCTTTGACACCCCAATAAATGAAATTTTGCTTTTGTATCCCTCCCTTTTGTTTGTGTGTATGTTTGTTCAGGTACCTGTGCTTGTATGTTGTTCTTCTTAATACTGGTATTTCTTCTATTAACTAGAACTAGAACTTAGCAGCTAGGTGGCACAATGGATAGAGAACTGGCCCTAGAGTCAGGAGGACCTCAAACATTTAATTAATTAAAATTTGCCTCAAACATTTAATAATTATCTAGCTGTGTGACCTTGAGCAAGTCACTTAAACCCACTGCCTTGCAAAAAAAGATCCATGGGCAATTGAGTTCATTTCTAGCCCCAGACTAAATGAAATGAAAGTTTTAAAATATTGGATTGTTTGGGCTTAGGATTTAATTCCCTAAAAAACCCAATTTAAAATTAATAAGCAATATAGATTATAATCTAATTTAGAATGTTATCATTTTCAAAGTTTCAGGGCCTCATTTCATGCTAGAGCATTTTATAGAAAGATGTAGTGACTTAATTTGTGAGAACCTGAACAAAGATAAATGTTCCATTTAACAATCAGTTAGTAAATCAGAATAAATCAAGATAAATATCTGTGGGAAGCTTTTGAAGCTAGACACAACTTGCTAGTAGTAAAGCAAATTCCTAGTTCACAATGTGTATCAAACCAGAATTGGTTTGATTTCAGAAAAAAAAAATTTAATCTTGAAGGGAAAAGGAATAAGACTAACTAAATTAAGTCTTAGCTCAAGTTAATTGTTAATAACAGACCTTGGCTCTCAGTGAATGTGACTCAAAACAACTTGGAATTCCCTTTTGATTCAAATTTACTGCAATGAAGGAGACTGAATGCTTCTGCTGTAATTTTCCTAGGTCTTGTCTGCCTGAATATCTATATCCTTGCTTACAGCTCTCATAGAGAAGTTTCTATGTTCCAAGGAAATAAAAGTGGAAATTGACTATATGTGAAACATTTTGTCATTAGTTGAAAGCATCTAAATTACTGTCAGTAGAGAAAATTTTGCTCTTTTTGACCTGAATTTGTTGTCATTTCTATGCATAGGTAAGAATTAAGTTAATTATTATTGAATTTATCATAAGTGTATAATTCAAATTCCTAAAGAATCTCTTTTTTTCTTTTTAAAAATGATATGAGTACATTTAGGTAGAAGTAAGTAAACTTATAAAGCAAAATATATAAAATTCATGATGTTTATAAGATTAAAGTTAAGAAAATCTCTGTTGTTTTTGCTATTCTAAGAAATAAGATTTAAGTATGAAAATATTATTTTTTGTGAAATATGATAATTCTGATTTCCCTTATGATGGTTTTGTTTCGTTTGGAAATGGAAATACCCATTGAGGGGTGGCGTCAAAATGGCAGTGTGAAGGCAGGAATTCTGGGAAACTCATTCTCCAAAAAACTCCAAAAGCTGCCAGATTATGACTCTAGTCAAAATTTTCCAGTCCAAGACAACTTAGAAGTTCTGTGGGAAAGGTGTGTTTTACCAGGACTGGGGTTGGAAAAAGTCACTCCCATAGCATGGCAGCTAGTCAGATGGCTAGATCCCTGGGGTACCTGGGTAGATGGCAGAGGGGGAGGTTTCCAGACCTCCTGGCCCTGGGATCACCAGGAATAGTTTGAAGGGGTGGCAAGAGAACTCTGCCACACCAGAGTGAGTGTGGAGCCAATGGCTGGCCTCAGAGCAGCCCTGTGGTGAGAACCTGCATCAGGAATCAAGGAAGGAAGGCTACAACTCCAGAGCATAGCCCACAGACAGTAAGGGGGTAAGGGGAGACTGCAGAGGTCTCTCTGTGCTCCCTGGGCAGGACTCAACTGTTTGCCCACACTCAAATTCAGATTGTAGTTTGGGTTCAGAGCCTCTCATGAGACCTTTGAGGAATTAAGGTCCCAGGGGGTTGTCCCCAACCCCCCCCCCCCAAAGCCTTGGAAGTGTGGAAAATTAGCCATAGGTTGAGGAAATGAGCAAACAAAAGAAAAAGAAGAATCTGACCATAGAAAATTACTTTAATCCCACAGAAGATTCAGAAGATGACAAAATCAATGCTTCTGTAGCCAAAACCTTCAAGAGAAATACAAAAATGGGCTTAGACTATGGATGACCTTAAAAAAGACTTTGAAAAGCAATTATGGGAGGTAGAGGAAATATTGGAAGGAAAAATGAGAGCAATGCAGATAAATCATGAAAAACAAATGAGCAGCTTGGTGAAAGAAATACAAAAAAATACTGAAGAAAATAGTATGTTAAAAACTATATTAGGCCAAATGGAAAAAAAAACACACAAAAAGGCAAATGAGGAGAAGAATGCTTAAAAAGCAGAATTGGCCAGCTGAAAAAGGAGATTAAAAACTCTCTGAAGAAAATAACTCCAAATTCAGAATGGAGCTAAAGGAAGCTGATGACTTTGCAAGAAATAAAACTCTAACCCTAACCCTAGAGAATCCCAAGAAATCATCCAAAAAAACTACTCAAAACTATTAGCAATTTTAGCAAAGTTGCAAGTTATAAAATAAACCCTCACAAATCCTCAATTTTTCTATAGATGTCTAGCAAGATACATCAGGAAGACCTAGAAAGAGAAATCCCATTCAAAGTAACATCAGACAATATAAAATACCTGGGAATCTATTTGCCAAGACAGACTCAGAAACTTTTTGAAAACAATTATAAAACACTTCTCACACAAATTAAATTAGATTTAAATAACTGGGCAAATATCAACTGTCATGGACAGGTAGAGCTAATATAATAAAAATGACAATTCTACCAAAACCAAACTACCTGTTTAGTGCCCTACCAATCAAAATTTCAAAAAATTATTTTAATGAGTTAGAAAAAGTTGTAAGTAAATTCATATGGAGAAATAAAAAATCAAGAATTTCCAGGAGCTTAATGAAAAAAAGTGCAAAAGAAGGGAGCTTAGTCCTACCTGATCTAAAATTATATTATAAAGCATAAGTAATCAAAACTGTTTGGTATTGGCTAAGAAATAGAGTGGTGAACCAGTGGATTAGACTAGGTGCAAAAGCAGGAGATGATTATAGTAATCTGCTGTTTGATAAACCCAAAGAGTCCAGCTATTGGGATAAAAACTCCCTCTTTGATAAAAAACTGCTGGGATATAGATTAGACCAACACCTAACACCCTTTACCAAGATAAGATCCAAATGGTTACAGGACTTAGACATAAAAAAAACAATACTATAAGCAAATTAGAAGATCAAGGACTAATTTACCTGTCAGATCTATGGAAAGGGAAGCAGTTTATGACTAAGGAAGAGTTGGAGAAAATCACCAAAAACCAAATAGATGCTATTGATTACATTAAATTAAAAAGTTTCTATTTTAGGTTTTTGCAAGGCAAATGGGGTTAAATGGCTTGCCCAAGGCCACACAGGTAGTGTGTCTGAGACCAGATTTGAACCCAGGTACTCCTGACTCCAGGGCCGGTGCTTTATTCACTGCGCTACCTAGCCACCCCCAAAATTACAACTAATGATTCTGACAAAGGACTCATTTCTTTTTTTTTTTTTTTTTAGATTTTTTCAAGGCAATCGGGTTAAGTGGCTTGCCCAAGTCCACATGGCTAGGTAATTATTAAGTGTCTGAGGCCGGATTTGAACTCAGGTATTCCTGACTCCAAGGCCAGTGCTCTATCCACTGCACCACCTAGCCGCCCTCATTTCTAAAATATACAGATAACGAGCCATATTTTTAAAACAAAAAGCCATTTGCCAATTGACAAATGGTCAAAAGATATGCAAAGGCAATTTACAGATGAGGAGATCAAAACAATGCATATATGAAAAAATTGCTCTAAATCATTAATTATTAGAAAAAGGCAAATTAAAGCTTCTCTGAGGTACCATCTCACACCTTTCAGATTGGCCAATATGACCAGAAAGGATAATGATCATTGTTGAAGGGTTGTGGGAAATGTGGGACACTATTACACTGTTGGTGGAGCTGTGAACTCATCCAACCTTTCTGGAGAGAAATTTGGAACTGTGCCCAAAGGGAAACAAACATGAGCATACCGTTTGACCCAGAAATACTACTACTGGGTCTATACCCTGAAGAGATGATGAAAAAGGTTAAAAACATCACTTGCACAAAAATATTTATAGCAGCCCTGTTTGGTGGCAAAGAATTGAAAATCAAGTAAATGTCCTTCAATTGGGGAATGGCTTAGCAAACTGTGGTATATGTATGTCATGGAACACTATTGTTCTATTAGAAACCAGGAGGGAAGGGATTTCAGTGAAGCCTGGGGGGATTTGCATGAACTGATGCTGAGTGAGATGAGCAGAACCAGAAAAACACTGTATTCCCTAACAGCAACTTGGGGGTGATGTTCAACCTTGAAGAACTGGCTCTTTACATCAGTGCAATCAGGAACAATTTTGGGCTGTCTGCAAAGGAGAGTGCCATTTGTATCCAGATAAAGAGCACTGGAGTTTGAACAAAGTTCAAGGATTATTCCCTTTAATTTAGGAAAAAAACCAGGTATCTTATTGTCTGATCTTGTTACCTCTTAGACTTCTTGTCTCTTCCTTAAGGATATGATTTATCTCTCATCACACTCAATTTGAATCAATGTACAACATGGAAACAAAGTAAAGACTGACAGATTGCTTTTCATGGGGGTGGAGGGAAAGTAAGATTGGGGGAAAAATTGTAAAATTCAAATAATATCTTTTTTTTTTTTTTTAGGTTTTTGCAAGGCAAATGGGGTTAAGTGGCTTTCGCAAGGCCACACAGCTAGGTAATTATTAAGTGTCTGAGACCGGATTTGGACTCAGGTACTCCTGACTCCAGGGCTGGTGCTTTATCCACTGTGCCACCTAGCGGCTCCTCAAATAATATCTTTAATAAAAAAAATTTAATAAAAAAGAATGTGAATGGAGGATTGCTGGTTTACATTACAAAGACTGGGCTCTGCCTATATTGCCTATGGGCAAGTAGCCTCAATCTAATCAAAAATTGAGATTAGACCAGGTGTGCCCCACCTATTTTTAAATTAACCTAGAGTCTTGACCTACTCTTTTTCACATGCTCAAAGAGATAGCTGTTCATGGTCATTAGTATAAATGAGCAGGGTGGGGGAAATGTATGGGGACCAATATATCAATTAGATTGTGACCCCAGCTTATGATTGGCATGAAGGGGCAGGAACAAAGCCTTTCAAAGTGCATAAAAGACTTAGAGAGAGGCCTGCCATTAAGAGGTCTTAACAAAAAAACATTTTAATCACTTAGGACTAAGTATTTACTAGCCATTTATAACAATAATCATTTACACAATACATAAACTATTTCCAATGTATTCTCTGACTTGTTGAATTTTATAATTATGTCCATACAAACTTTCCAAATAAGTTTCAAAATGTGGACTACAAAATAATTTTTTGGCTTGCTAATTATTTTTTTAAATTTTAGAAAGATTTTATTTATATTGTTTTACAATTCCCCCCCCATCTTTTTTCCTCTCCCCCCCAGCCCCCACAGATGGTAGTTTGTTAGTCTTTACATCATTCCCTCAGTATGCATTGATCTAAGTTGAATGTGATGAGAGAGAAATCATATCCTTAAGGAAGAAACATATACTATGTGATATAACACAATTACATAATAAGATAACACTTTTTAAAAAATTAAAGGTAATAGTCTTTTAAAAAAATTTTTATTTAATATTTATACTCATTTTGTACAAATAATGTTTTTTTACATTAGTAAAATATTCTTGTTTAAGAGTAAATGAGGGGGCGGCTAGGTGGCGAAGTGTATAGAGCACCACCGGCCTTGGAGTCAGGAGTACCTGGGTTCAAATTCTACCTCAGACACTTACCTAGCCGTATGGCCTTGGGCAAGCCACTTAACCCCATTTGCCTTGCAAAAAAACCTAAAAAAAAAAAAAGAGTAAACGAAATACCCCTCCCCCCATAAATGTAGACTTGCTTGAGCGATAAAGGGGAGAGGAAAAAAATTAAAATAAAAAAAAATAATAGTAATAATTGTAGGTATGGCCAGGTGGCGCAATGGATGGAGCACCAGCCCTGGAGCCACAAGCACCCGAGCCCACATCCGGCCCCATACACCAAACAATTACCCAGCCGTGTGACATATAAGCCACCCAACCCCACTGCCTTGCAAAAACCAAAAAAAAAAAGAAAAAAGAAAAAAAAGACACAAAATAAAATAAAATAGTAATAATAGTAGGGGTGGCTGGGTGGTGGACAGAGCATTGGCCCTTGAGCCAGGAGCACCTGGGTCCAAATTCGGCCTTAGACACCCAAGGATCACCCTGCTATGCGGCCTCAGGCAGGCCACCCAGCCCCATTTGCCCTGCACCCCCCCCAAAAAATAATAATAAAAAATGTGTTTGTCATGGGTGGATCACATCCTTTAGGATAAATCCATCAAAAAAGTTACTTCCATATTTTTCCACCATTGCCATTGTTGATCACAACTCCCTCCTTTTGTATTTCTCCACTACCATGCACTATATTTTCTCTCTCCTTTCACTCTGACTCTGCTGTAGGGTAGCTGAGTGGCGCAGAAGACAGATCCCTGGCCCTGGGGGCAAGAGGCCCCGAGTCCCCATACCACCCCTTAGGCCCAGCATCCACCTGGTCCTATGGTCCCGGACAGGCCATCCAATCCCAGCCCCTTGCAAGAAGTAAAAAAAGAAAATGTGTTATATCTGACCACTCTCCCCCCATGGTCCATTCTCTCTTCCATCACTCACATCTCCCCCCTTCCCCCTGTCTCCCCTCTCTCCTTCTTACTCCAGATGTCTATACCCCATTGAGTATATATGCTGTTTCCTCTCCCTAGCCACCTCTGATGAGAGCGAAGATTCCCTCATTCCCCCTTGTCTCCCCCCTTCCATATCATTGCAATAGCTCATTGTTATAAAGAAAAATCTTATTATATAAAATATCTTGGCCTATTCCCCCCTCTCCTTTTTCTTTCTCCTATTACATTTCCCTTTTTTTCTATTAACTCCATTTTTACCCCATATTTTATCTTCAAATTCAGCTTTCTCCTATGCTTCATCTACAAAATCTTCTACCTGCTCTGTTAATTGAGAAGTTTCATATGAGTATTATCAGTGTCGTTTTTCTATGCAGGAATACATGCAGTTCATCCTCATTAAGTCCCTCACATTTTCCTCTTCTCCTCCAGTCTCTATGCTTTACCTGAGTCCTGTATCTGAAGATCAAACCTTCTGTTCAGCTCTGGCCTTTCCAACAGGAATATTTGAAATTCCCCTGGTTCATTAAAAGTCCATCTTTTTCCCTGGAAGAGCACATTCAGCCTTGCTGGGTAATTGATTCTTGGCTGCATTCTAAGCTCTTTTGCCTTCCAGTATATTATATTCCAAGCCCTACAAGCTTCCAATGCAGTTCCTGCTAAGTCCTGTGTGATCCTGACTGTAGCTCCATGATATTTGAACTGTGTCCTTCTGGCTGCTTGTAATATTTTCTCTTTGACTTGGGAGTTCTGGAATTTGGCTATAATATTCCTAGGGGTTGGTTTTTTGGGATCTCTTTCTCTGGGGGATCGGTGGATTCTCTCCATTTCTATTTTGCCCTCTGCTTCTAGAATATCAGGGCAATTTTCCTGTAGTAATTCTTTGAAAATGATGTCAAGGCTCTTTTCCTGATCATGACTTTCAGGTATTCCAATAATTTTAAAATTATCTTTCTTAAATCTGTTTTCCATATCAGTTGTTTTTTCAATGAGATATTTCACATTTTCTTCTAATTTTTCATGTTTTTGGTTTTGAAGTATTGATTCCTGATTTCTGGCAAATTCATCAATATCCCTGAATTCTATTCTTTGTCTGAAGGATTTGTTCTCCTTACGAGTTTTCTTATCTCTTTTTCCATCTGGCCAATTTTGCTTTTTAAAGCATTCTTCTTCTCCATAACTTTTTGAACTGTTTTATCCATTTGACCTAAGCTGGTTTTTAGCATGCTATTTTCTTCAGCATTTTTTTTGGATTTCCTTGACTAGGCTGCTGACTTCATTTTCATGTTTTTCCTGCATCTCTCTCATTTTTTTCCCCCAGTTTTTCTTCTAACTCCCTCATTTGATTTTCAAAGTCTTTTTTGAGCTCTGTCATAGCCTGAGCCCAATTTCTGTTTTTCTTGGAGTCTTTAGATGCAGGAGCTTGTGCTTCCTCATCTTCAGACTGAGTATTTTGATCCTTCTTGGGCTCATTTGCAAAATATTTTTCAACAGTGTTCCTCTTTTTTCTCTGCTTGCTCATTTTCCCAGCTTTAGCCTGTTTTGGGGGTGCTTCCAGAGCTTTTGGGACACTCCCACAAGGATCTCAAGTGTGTGAGGCTCTGTCCTCCCTCCTGGTCTATGAATGACCATATGTGTCCCCCTCTGCTACGGGGCTGAGGTGGGGTGGCCCTGCTGTTCTATAGGGGGTCCTAGACTGCAATTAGGATCTGAATGTGGTCAGAGCCCCAGAGTCCTGTTCCAGGGGCAGAGGACAGAGCTCCGCAGTCTCTCTCTCTCTCTCTTCACTCCCCTCTCTAGGTTCAATGGGCTCATGCCCTGGGGGCTCCTGCTTACTGGCTCTGCCTGCTTCTGTTCCTGGATTTGGGCTGTGCTGGACACACTGCTGGCTGTGTGCCCTGAGGGCTGGGCTCCACATGCTTGCTCTGGCAGAGGTCCCCTCGCTGTTCCCCCAATTTGTGTTTAGTGCTCCCTGGGGTGTAGCTCAGGAGACTCCGCAGCTGCTGTGAGCTGCAGTTCCCAGCACCCTGGGACTGCCTCTGGAAGGCTGAAGTTCTTTCGCTCTGGAGGGTCAACCCTCTGGCGGGCTGCTCCTCTGACCCCGGGGAGCAGAGCCTTTCTGCTCTTTTCTAGGTTACCTTTAGTAGGAGAACTGTCTCATTAGGTCCCTCTGTGGGTTCTGTCTCTGGAAAATTTAGTTAAGAGTCCTTAGCTTATGAGTTTTATGAGGGAGTGCCTAAGACAGTATCCTTTCTTGTCGCCATCTTGGCTCCGCCCCCTCTCGTAATAGTCTTTGATCTTTGTTCAAACTCCACAATTTTTTCTCAGGATACAAATAGCATTCTGTATCCCAGATAGCCCCAAATAGTTAGGTTTGCTAATTTCTTTTCTTTTTTTTTGCTAGGCAAATGGGGTTAAGTGGCTTGCCCAAGGCCACACAGCTAGGTAATTATTAAGTGTCTGAGATGGGATTTGAACTCAAGTACTCCTGACTCCAGGGCTGGTGCTTTATCCACTATGCCACCTAGCCACCCCTAGGCTTGCTATTTTCAAACACTTTATGGGTAAAAATTTTAAACATTTTAAGTACTAACATGCAAGTGAATGAATTCAAAAACAATGGGAAAATGTAAACTTATCTCAAAAAAATAAGAAAATTTTGAGTTAAGTTAATTATAGAATTCTATATTTAGTAATAATCCTGATCATGCTTTTAGGAGTCACTAAAAGAATTTATAAACCTCTATAAATCTTTTTTTTTAGGTTTTTTTTGTAAGGCAAATGGGGTTAAGTGGCTTGCCCAAGGCCCCACAGCTAGGTAATTATTAAGTTTCTGAGACCGAATTTGAACCCAGGTACTCCTCACTCCAAGGCTGGTGCTTTATTCACTGCGCCACCTAGCCATTCCTAGCCTCTATAATCTTACAAGACAAATGCAATATGCAATTGTAAAATGAACAGTTTTATGAATAAAAAACATCAAGAGGCATTTCTTTCTTGTAAGCTATGCTAAGGAAGTCAAACTACACTACAGGCACATAATATTAGGTAAGACTGTCTACTTAGAAAGACAGTCTATTTACAAAGAAGAAAGTTATTTATTATTTTAATAAGAAAAGAATCTCTTTTAGTATTATTGCTATTATAAAAATACATGCTCAGAAAATAATAGAAATATGTAAGTCATAACAGTCTTCACAAAAATTTGAAAATTTGTTTTATGATTTTAAAAATAAAACCGTTACTTTTATCTTTAGTTCAACGTCTTTTTTTCCAACAAGGTGACTCAAACCCCTTCTCTGATAAGTGAATCCCAACTACTTTAAAGAGAAATGGTTCTGTGAATAAAAGAATAGTAACTTATTTGCTTCAGAAAATAATAAAATTATTTTTAATTGTAAAGAATTTTAGACTTCAAGGTTTCTAAATTATTTCCTTTCACTGAAACTTGTGCTACCTTTTTAATTATTTCAATATTTCTGATTGTAACTATCAATGCTAGTATTTTCACTACTGACAATTAGATATATTCCATAAAGTAGTGGTAACCAGACATACAATTACAGTGTTCATTCAGATGAGAACTCAACTTTGCTTTTATTACTTTTAACAGTGCTAAAATTTTCATGTTATTTTCAGGAAAGAACTAGATGAAATACAAGTAAACCATCCCACAGTGCTCCACTGGCAACAATATGACTACACAGGAACCATTTAGCAACTATTACAAAATGCTTTTTAAAAAAGACTACAATAAAATTTTATTTAAATTGTTGCAATATATAGTCATTTACACAATTGACAAACTGTTTACAAAGTATTCTCCTTGACTTATTCAATGCTATAACTATTTCCAAACAAACTTTCAAATGTTTTAAGATCTATACTTTAATAACTGATACAGTTTGAACAGATGATCATCATATATTTTATATGCCTGACAAGTTGGTTCTTCTGAGAAATTTTTTGTTGTGGAAATATTTACTTCTCCAAAAACACAAATAGCTTCTTTTCCAGGGGGTTGAATATGTTCTGTGCCTTTATTGACACCAATAAACTGAAGTAATAAAGACATTAAGTTCTGGTGAAATACAAACATTGACCTTACAACTTTCCTAGTTCTCCCTCTGCTCCCTAGTTGAGTTACAGCAGGTTTTTGATACTTATAGAACTCTTTCTAGTATTTAACTTTTTAAAATTATATTTTTCTGAGATACAATTTTTAACATTCATTTTTAAAACTTTGAGTTCCAAATGCTTTCTCAACCTCTCTCCCCACTACCTCCCCCCAATCAGGAGAGCAAGCAATTTGATATAGATTATACATGTGTAGTCATGCAAAACATTTCCATAAGATTCATATTGGGACAGAAAAATTTTATCTCTACAAAATCCTCAAGAAAAATAAAGTTCAAAAATTATGTTTCAGTCTGGTATTCAGACACCATCAGTTATTACTCTGGGGATGGATAGTATTTTTCATCCTAAGTCCTTCAGAATTGTTTTAGATCACTTTATTGCTGGGAATAGCTAAGTTATTCACAGTTGATCATCTTAAAATTACACTGTTCAGAGTACATTTCACTTTGCATCAGTTAAGTTATTCCAGGTTTTTCTGGGAGCAGGCAATCCTGCTGATCATGTCTAATAGCAGAATAGCATTTCATCATAATCACATACCACAATTTTTCATCCATTTCTCCAACTGATGGGTATCCCTTCAATTTCTAATTCTTTGCCATCAGAAAAGAGCTATTGTAAGTGTTTTTGTACATATAGGTCCTTTTCTTTTTTTTTTTTTTTAATATCTTTTGGGATACAGATCTAGCAGTGGTATGCATTTAACCTTAGGTAAAAGGGTAAGCATGGTTGGGTTTTTTGGGGTTTTTTTTTTTAGGTTTCTGAAAGGCAAATGGGGTTAAGTGGCTTACCCAAGGCCACACAGGTAGGTAATTATTAAGTGTCTGAGACCGGATTTGAACCCAGGTACTCCTGACTCCAAGGCCAGTGCTTTATCCATAAAACCACCTAGCCGCCCCATAAACATGGTTTTATAGCCCTCTCAACATAGTTCTAAATTGCTCTGCAGAATGGTTGGATCAGTTCACAACTCCAACAACAATCCATTAGAGTTTTATTTTTTCATCTTCCCTCCAAATTCATCACTTTCCTTTTCTGATCTATTAACAAATATTATAGATATACTGTAGTACCTCAGTACTGTTTTAATTTGCATTTCTCCAATCAATAGTGAGTTAGAACATTTTTTTATGACATGACTTTATCTGAAAAGTATATCTTTTGATCATTTATCAATTGGGGAATGACCACTATTTTTAGAAATTTGAATTGGTTCTCTATGCTTGAATAATGAGGCTTTTATAAGAAAATCTCGCTTTAATTTTTTTCAGTTTTCTGCTTCATAGTTTTTTTCATAGTTGCTGTTAAAAACCTCCATTCCATTTCTTTCTGTTTATTCTATTCTCTCCTTTTCCTTTATTACTTCTCAAAAGTGTTTTGTCTCTGATTATCTCATTCTCTAATTTTCTCACCCTTCTCTCTCTCTCACACACACCACCTTCTCCTATTCCCTTTCCCTTGTACTTTCCTTAGGATAAGATAGATTTCCATTCCCAATTGAATACATATTATTCCCTTTTTGAGTCAATCCTGATGGGAATAAAGTTCATTTACTCACCTCATCTCCTGCCTCTTCCTCTTCTCTTTAAAAGCTTTTTCATGCCTCTTATATGTAAGATAATTTATCCAATTCTACTTATCCCTTTCCATTTCTCCAATACATTCTTCTGTCACACTTTAATTGTATTTTATAGATTTTATCCTTTCATACTAACTCTGTCTTCCCTCCCCATGTTTGTGTGTGAATACACATCTTTTAACTGTCCCAACAATGAGAAAGTTCTTTTGAGTCACAGTGTCATCTTCCCAAGTAGAAATGTAAACAAACCTTATTAAGTCTTTTATGATTTCCCTTTCCTGTTTATATTTTTATTTTCTATTCAGCTCTGGTCTTTTCATCAGGGAAGTTTGAAATTCCCTTATTCATTGAATGTCCATCTTTTCCCCTTGGAAAAAAGTGCATGATTTTGCTAGGTAGTTGATTTTTGGTTGTAATACAAGTTCTTTTGCTGCTGGAACTTCATATTCCAGGCCTTCTTATCCCTTAATTAAAAAATCTGCTAAATCTTGTGTTATTTTGACTATTTTTCCATGATACTTGAATTGTTTATTTCTTGGTACTTGAAATATTTTCTTCTTGACCTGTGAGCTCTGGAATTTGACTATATTATTCCTGGGAGTTTTCATTTTGAGATCTCTTTCAGGACCTGATATTCTTTCAATTTCTATTTCATCTTCTGGTTCTTAAAATATCTGGGCAGTTTTCCTTGACAATTTTAGAAAAGATGGTGTCTAAGTTTGTTTTCTGATCATGGTTTTCAGATAGTCCAATAATTTAAAAATTATCTGTCCTGGATTTATTTTCTGGATCAGTTTTTTTTTTTTTCTGAAGAGATAGTTCACATTGTTATTGATCTTTTTCATTTTTATGGTTTTGTTTTATTTTTTGCCTTTTGTTTTTATTTATTCATTTATTTTTCACATTGCTATAATAGCCTAGTTGTAAAAGTAAACATAATTCCCCTCCCCCTAAAAAAGGAAAAATAAAAGTGAGAGGGAAAAAAAGTGTACTTCAGTATGTTTGCTTTTTTTGTTAGGGTTTTTTTTTGAGGCAAATGGGGTTAAGTGGCTTGCCCAAGACCACACAGCTAGGTAATTATTAAGTATCTGTTTGAACTCAGATACTCCTGAGTCCCGGGCTGGTGCTCTATCCACTGTGCCACCTAGCCACCCCTTTTAGTATGTTTTCAGATACCATCAGTTCTTTCTTTGGGATGGAGCACATTCTTTATAAGTTCATCAGAGAAACTGTTTCAATGTTTTTTCCCAACAGCTTTCATTGCTAGCTGAATTTCCTTCCATCCTATTCCTTCCCACCCCCATTTATTCTATTCTTTCTCTCCTTTGACCCTGACCCTCCTCAAAAGTGTTGCATCTGACTACCCTCTCCCACAATCTTCCCTCTCTTCTATCTCTTATGCCCCCCCCACCTTTCTCCTCCCTGTCTCATTTCTCCTATCCCTTTCCTCTCCTTTTTTTACTCTAGGATAAGATAGATTTCTATACCCTATTGAGTTTGCATGTTATTTCCTCTCTGAGTCACTTCTGATGAGAATGAAGGCTCACTCATTCCCCCCTCACCTTCCCCCTTCCGCTCCATAGCAAAAACTTTTTCTTGTCTCTTCTACATGAAATATCTTAGCCCATTCTATTTCTCCTTTCCCTTTCTCTCAGTATATTCCTTTCTCTCCCATTAACTCCTTTTTTATAATATAGTATACCTTCATATTCAGCTCCTTGTCTATATGCACTCCTTCTAGGTGCCCTAATAAATGAGAAGGTTCATATAGTTATCAGTATCATTTTCCATGCAGGAATACATGCAGTTCAACACGATTAAGTCTCTCATAATTTGCCCTTCCCATCCACCCACTTTATGCTTCATCTGAGTCCTGTACTTGAAGACCAAACTTTCTTTTCAGCTCTGGGATTTCAACAGGAAGTATGAAAGTCCCCTATTTCATTGAATGTCCATCTTTCCCCCTAAAAAAGTATGTTCAGTTTTGCTGAGTAGTTGATTCTGGGTTGTAATCCAAGCTTTTTTGCCTTCTGGTGTATCATATTCCAAGCCTGCTAAATCCTGTGCAATTCTGACAGTAGCTTCACAATATTTGAATTGTTTTTTGTTGACTGCTTGAAATTTTTTCTCCTTGATTTGGGAGTTCTGGAGTTTGGCTATAATATTCCTGGGAGTTTTATATTGGTATCTCTTTCAGGAAATGGTTGGTGGATTCCCTCAATTTCTATTTTACCCACTGCTTCTAGGATTTCAAGGCAATTTTCCTGGAAAATTTCTTGAAAAAAATGATAGCTTTCTTATCTCTTTTTCCATCTGGCCAATTCTGCCTTTTAAGGTATTATTCTCCTCATTAACCTTTGGACTGCTTTTTTCCATTAGACCTAAACTAGTTTTTTTTAGGTAAACTAGTTTTTCAGACATCATTTACTTTTTTTTTATCTCCTTCACTAAACTGCTGACTTGGTTTTTATGATTTTCCTGCATCACTCTCATTTCTCTTCCCAATTTTTCTTCTGTTTCCTTTAGTAGATTTTCAAAATCTTTTTTTTTTTGAGCTCTTCCATGGCCTGAGATCAATCCTATTTTTCTTGGAGCCTTTGGATATAGAAGCTTTGACTTTGTCATCTTCTGAGGTGTATTTTCATCCTCCATAGGACCAAAGCAATTGTCTATAGTCAGATTCTTTTTATTGTCATTTGTTCATTTGCCCAGTCTTTGACTTGATTTTTAACTTTTTTTCATGATTTTCTTGCATTATTCTCATTTATTTTCCCAATTTTTCCCTTTCTTATTTGATTTTCAGAATCCTTTTTGAGCTCTTAAAAATGGCCTGAGACCAATTCATATTTTTCTTGGAGGCTTTGAATGTTAAGAGCTTTACCTTTGCTATCTTCTTCTGAGTGATATTTCTTTTCAGAATTTTTCCTGCTGTTTGCTCATTTTCCCAGTCAATTACTTAATTTTAACTTTTTTTGTAAAGGTAGGAATTTGCTTCTAGGGTAGAGGGCTTTCCCAAATTTCAGAGGCTTTGTGTAGCTGTTTCCAGAGATACTTCTGGGGGATCTAAGAATTTTCAATTCTTCTAAGATGGTACAATCTAGAGACATGTTTACTATTCTCCTTACCTGTCTATGAGTGACCACAAGCACTCTTTTTTTCCCCCTGAAACTATGAGGAGGGTTCTTATTCCCTGCAGCAGCTAGGTCTGGTTTGTTCCTTTTTGCCCTGGTACTGTCACTGAGGATTGTGACCTGAATCTAAATAAGGGAAAAGCAACAATCCTGCCTCACTGATAGCAAAGGCCCCTGTAATCTCCTTCTGACCAGTTCTTTGATCATTTTACCGTCTTTGGACTGAGAGTTCTGGAAGCAACTACTGCCACTGCTGATTTAGTGGCTCTTAAGGTCTGCTTTGGGTTTGCTAGGGACAGGTCAGCAGTGGCATGACCTACACTGGACTGTGCTCCATTCTTACCCAGGTGTGACAGACCTTTCCTAATGATCTTTCAGATTGTCTTTGGTGTCTGTGGGCTGAGAGCTCTGGATCCTGCCACTGCTAACATAGACCTACTCTGGACTGTGCTCCATTCCAGGTGGGACAGACCTTTCCTAATCACCTTTCAGATTGTCTTTGGTGTCTGTGGGCTGAGAGGTCTGGATCCTGCCACTGCTAATGATAGACCTACTCTGGACTGTGCTCCATTCCAGGTGGGACAGACCTTTCCTAATCACCTTTCAGATTGTCTTTGGTATCTGTGGGCCAAGAGGTCTGGATCCTGCCACTGATTCAATCTTCCTAACACCTGCTCTTGGTTTGCTAAGGCCTAATCTGTGCTAGCATGGCCTGCACTGGACTGGAGCAACAAACCTTTCCTGTTGATCTTCTAAGTTGTCTTGTGTTGGAAAACTGTTTCACTTTTGTCTTTTTCTGGCTTCTGCCACTCTAAAATTTGTTTAGAGTCATTATTTAAAGGTATTTGGGTTTGGGGAAAAGCTCAGAAGACCCTGACTTTACTCTGCCATCTTGATTCTGTCTTTCTAGACCTAGTTCTTTGTAAAAAACAATGCATTAATTTTTTCCTCTTATTCCTTTAGATTGGTTACTAATTTGTACAGTATCTTATAATTGTTGATTCAATTCAATGCTATAGTCTCTGTCTTGATGTTCTACTATGGAGATTTTGGACATCTGTTGCTCCAATACAAATACATTTATGATGTAGCTTTTACAAAATGTGTGAAGACATTCTATAATGGTTGTAGTATCTATTAATTTTCCTTTGTAAACACAAGATGAATGGGGTCAACTCAAAGAACTAATCATAACTCTCCCTCCTCTGTCTCCTCCCTATTCTAAGCTCACGAGTCTAGGAGCCAGAGTATATGGAGATCCCCATCTTGGTCTATAGGATCAGGGTTTACAGACTCTCCTAAGAAACTGCAGCAGAGTTGGGTGGTTGGGCTATGATGGGCCCACAAGGGTCCTAGTTCCATGCAACCCAGACAAAAGAGGCCCATTCCATGTTAGTGGATGAGGGGAGGTTAAGAAGTTCACAAGTACACAAGTGAGTATTGTATTGACACAGGGAAACCTAGACAAAAATCCAAATTTCTCTTAATACAAACAAGATAGATTGGCTTCATTTCCTTCCCTTGCCTCAGTTTTCCAAAGCTAGATCAGAAGGTTCTACTCTTTTTAATGATTAAACCTGCAACCTCTTTGCTAGCATAAATATTGTCATCTAATGCAAAATTATAATAGGGTGCGTCTGTTATTTTGGTGATTACCTGATGGAGATATTGTTATGTCAGGTTTTCATGCCCTCCATTCCCTTGGTCATATGATATAGATATTTGAATCAGTGGATAGAGTGGTGGGTCAAGAGTCAGGAGAGCCTGACCTAAAGCAATAAATAGAGGAACCTTAGGCAAGTCACAACCTTTGCCTGAATTTGCTCAGCTGAAGAGGATAGTACCTACAACCCAGGGCTATTGGGAGGAGTAAATGAAAAAAAAATTTGTATAGTGCTTCGCTTAGCATCTAATAAATGGCTGCTTAATAAATTCTTATTCCTTTTTTCCCTCTATACCTCTCAAAGGAGGATAGGATTTTACATAGCTCCCACCTGTCTTTGGTCCTGTAACTTAATACAAGTGGTATTGTTTTCCTTCTTTGCTTCCATGGCTCACATTCAAGAAATCTTGGGGCCTGTCAAAGTTGAGCCTTTTGTAGAACATTTACTCCTGAAGTTCAGAATTATGACCTCAAGGTTTGTAGGCAATAGTTTCTGTGTCTGCATGGTGATGATAAATGAGAAACATGAGGGTTATGTACCAAAGCCCTGGTTTAATTTTCACAATATCATTTTACTTTCATTCTCAGGATCCACAGTATCTATGTCTTCTCATATTGCTCCACTCTGAGGAGGAATTTGATAGGCTTTTCTTCTTTGTGTTACAAGGCATAAGAGATAAAATTAATATAATTTTCTTCCACTCCTCTCTTCATACATCTCATCAGATAATATACATTCATGCCAGGTTGTCCTAACATTAGTGGCCTTAACAGTATAATCTCCCAAGACTTTTCTAACATACTTAAAATGTCTTCATTCTCAAACAATGGGTCTATTTATATTAGGAGATCTCTCTTTTCAATTGCAAAGAAAACAATACCACTTAATAGCATTAGTTTCCATCTTTTTCTAGAAATTTTCCATATGTGTACTCATAGACATCTTAAGGTGAAAAATTAAGTATAAATGTTCTACAGGATATGGTATTTAAACAGCACTAAAATAGCAATTGATTATGCCAAATCCAGTGGGCTTTTTTCAGTCTTCATTCTCTTCAATCTCTCTGCAATATTAGATACTGAAGATCCACATCTAGATCATATACTCTAACTATAGACATTCCAGTGTTCTTTATCTTCTATATTATTTTATGGTTAATTCATTAGCTCCTATTATAATCTTTATACTGATGATTCTCAAACTATCTGTTCTGTTTTAATCTCTCTGCTGAGCTTTAACCTTGCATTTCCAACTGAGTTTCAGACATTTCAAAATGGATGTCCAGCAGATATTGTAAAGTCAATATGTTCAAAATGGAACTCATCTTTCCTCTTAAGCCCTTTCTCCTTCTAGTTTTCTAGTTACTGTAAAGGACAAAATCATTTTCTCAGTCCCTCAGCCTCAGAACCCAGGGATTATCCTCAGTTCTTCACTATTTATTTCTCACTGGCCCACATCCAGAGCCATATCCATTTTATTTGCCAAGGCCTGTTGATTTCACCTTTAAAACATCTTTCAAATGCCATCCTTCCTTCTTTGCTCTGTTGTTGCTTCCACCTTGGCAGAAATCCTAATTAACTCCCTCCCTTGATAGAATCCAATACTGCTTATCACCTTCAGAGCAAATACAAAATCTTCCTTTTTGTATTCAAATTTCATCAGTGCACCTCTCATCCCCTTTCCACCTTACTCCTTGACATATAGTCTTTGAATCAATGACACTGGCCTCTTTGCTTTTTCTTGAATAAGACATGCCATTTCTCAGCTTCAGGTTGGCTATCCTTCAAACCTGGAATTCCCTTCCTCATCTCTACCTTCCTTCCCAACTTCTATAGGATGCCTTTCCCCAACACTTTTTAATCATATAGTACTTTCTCCCTTTTATTTCTTATTTATTTGGTACATAGTTTATCTGTACATGTTTGTTTGTCTCTTAACAGATTGTGGCTTCCTGAGCAAGTCCCTGATATTCAGTTTACCTCCCTAGTGACTTTTGAGATTTTTTTTCCCTTGGGAGAGATTCAAGGCTATTTTCTTGCTTTGAGATGACTTCAACTCCCAAAAAAGGCTTAGGTAACCCTAGTCATCATTTTCATTATTTTGATTGTGTAAATTATTCTCCCAGTTCTAAACCTTTTGCTTTGTCTCTTCATAGAGATGTTGGTTAATTTAGGTATAGGTAGAGAACTTAGTCTTAGTGAAGAATTGGGATTTTTTTGGTATTATCAGGGAAGAAAAGAGATTGGGTGATGAGCTGAGTTTTGAGGAATGGAAGATGTGGGGCTGTGAGAACTCATGTTGGATGGCCTCAAACCAAAACACCAGGAATAATGAGATTTTTGACTAATATACAGAATTATAATTGTAACAAAATATAAAACTCATTTCTCATTTTCTCCAAAGATTTCTTTAAAAAACGCAGCTAAAATATCTTTCTCCTTCTAAGTAGAGGAAGCTAAAGCTGGAACATGTTTAAGGAAAGAGATTAGACTTTATGGATATATGAAAATTGTTCTGGTAGGTATTTATTTATATAATTAATTTGTATTTTACATAAAAATCCTGCCATTCATCCTTTTAAAAACTTCTTTTGGGCATTTTAGTAAAGAACAATTAATTTCTTTAGTTTTTGGCAAATTTTTGTTTAAAATTATATTTGAGAAGTGCTCAAGTTTACATGTGAAATATGAAGAGAATTTTAATATTTTAGTAGTGGTATATTGGCAATATTTAGCAATTTAGTTTTCTTGTTACTGAATGCAACTGTTAAGCTCATTTCGAGTATGGAAATTGGATTTTTACTACTCTATTAAAATAAATTTAGATATATGATACTTCTAAATCATTTTATGGTTTCTTGTGAAAGTAAACCTTGTAATCCTAGTTTTCAGGTATAAAATGGATGTTATGTATTTCCTTATATTGAACATTCCAATGTAATTTTAACACCAATTAAACAATGCTTTTAGATTTCTATATTTTAGTGATATGTACATAATAAATCAATTTCAATCACTAAGTTCTTCCTCATCACTGAAATATGCACTTTTCTTTATTCTTGGGCGTCTTGAATCATCTGATGTTGAAGGTTCTCCTGCACTGGGCTTCCATCTTTGTTGATCTTCTTCAATTTTGGCTTGCTATAAGAGATTTAAGGGGGAAAAAGGAGTATTTAGGTTATATTTCTTTTATTCTGAGAATGACTAAAAGTTATAATGACATTTTTATCATGTGAAATTATTTTGCTTATTTCTTAATAAAAGGCAATGTAAAGCAACCGATAATTCAGTGGAGAAAGAGTCATAAGGCTTGGGTTGTAATCTATTTCAACACTAATTTTCACAGGCAAAATACTGAACCTTTCAAAGTCTGTTTCCTGTAGAATGGAAATTGCAATACTTGTGTTACCCACTTCATAAGACTGTTGTGAAGAAAATGTTTTGCAAACTTTTAAGCATTATATAAATGCCAGATATTAATATTGTTAAAATGAATGGAAAAAAGAATTTGACTTTACATTACATAATCCAAACTACAGTATCATGAAAACTTAATGATTTTTACTCAAATCAGAAAATTATATCCACTATTTTCAAAGCTATTTTTATTGTACTCATCTTGGATGAGCATACAACTTTTCTATTGTTTTTGGTAAGAGTTCTTTCAGGAAATAATGATTTAGGTAAATTAATATTTTTCTTCTGTCACATGATCATTTAAATCAGTTTCATTTTGTCTCTATTATAGAAGTAGAGGCAAGACTATGAACAACACTGTGGGACACTTGGCCTCAGAGAACATAGGGAATGCTACTTAAACACATTATATCAATCAGTCTTGACAGAAAAAAAAGATCCCCCTAGTTCATATCAAGGCTCAAGAGAGAAGAAATAATAGGGAGGGCTCCTGTGACTCTTCTATGCCTATATAAATGGTTTCTGGTAGTATGCAAAAGATAGTAAATTGTTAAGTGCAAGAAGATGAAAGCTTATGCTAACCTGGAAAGCTATAGCTTGGCTGAGGCTATCAAGAGCAGGGTCTTCTCCTTCATCTTCACTTTCTTCTACTTCTTCACTGAAATATACACATATGTATATATTACATATATTGTACTATGCATAAATTGTATATGGATGTCTCCATATATTACATCTTTCTCTCAAATCACAACATATATGAACTTTAATAGGCACATGTTATGCAATGCAATATCTTATACTCAGAGAAGAATGATATACATACATTTCTTCTTCCAGTTCAATAATTTTCTTTCTTTTTTTCTTTTCTTTCTTTTTTGGTGGTTCACGTTCTCCAAGCACATTTTTAGGACAAGCATAACTTAGGTGACCTGTTTCCTTTGTTACATTTTTATTATTTGAGGGGGAAAAAAAAGATATTAAAAGTATTGCATTGGTGAGCAGGAATTTTTTTTGATGGCTTTTAAGAATAATGTATTGTTGGAATTAAAAAAAAAAGCAAACAAAACCCATGTCAGAACAAGCACAAGATTACCATGACACTGGCAATATTTCTTATCTCTTTATTCAAAAAGCAAGACAAAAGAAAAACTAGAATGATAGACTGTAATTTTTAAAATTATATTATTATATTATTATAAAAAGATTCTTCAAGGTGTAATGAACTTCAATAACCAATTAGTCCAATCCAGAGAAGGGGGAAAAGGGAATGCCTCACTATGATATCCTTGTCAAGTAGTCATCAAGACTTTGCTTGATGAATTCTAATGAGGCATGCTACTTCTAAATAGCTCTATTAGGGAGTTTTTTTCTGATATAAAGCCTCTATTTGCTTTTTTTCAATGGCTGTTTATTGTCCTTGTTCTGCTCTATGGGACCCAACAGGAAAAATTCAACAACTTGAACTTTGCTATCAGGACTCCTTTGAGTTTTCTCTTCTACTGACTTAGTATCCCTGTTTCCTTAAACTGAACTACAATTGGCATAAATTTAAGGACCTTCATAATCTTAGCTGCCTTCCTCTACATTTCAGCTTATCAATTTCAATCATTACTAAATTATTGTGCCAAAAAATCACAATATTCCAGATGTGAACTGATTAGAGACTAGTATAGGAAAACTATCATCTCCTTATTTTGTGATGCTGTGCCTCATTTAATAATATAGCATCAAATTTAATTAGCTTTTTTTGGCTACCACATTATACAACTAACTCAATATCAAGCTAAAAGTTTACTAATAGTCAGATTTTTCTCAGAATTGCTATCCAACTATATATTTTCCATCTCTTATCTGTTAAGTTGATTTTTTGAACCCAAGTTTAAGCAAGAGTTTACATTTATTTCTACTGAATTTCATCTTATTAGATTCAGCTCAAAGTTCCATCCTGTCAAGATCTTTTTGGATTCTGACTCTGTCACTGAGTGAGTTAGTTGTCCTCAGCTTTGTGGGTTCTTCAGATGAGCATACAATCTGTGACTTTATCTGAATCACTGATAAAACCATTTTAACATTTTAGATTTTTTTTAGCTTTTTAAAAAGGAACAAAACCAACAACAAATCACTGGTGCATTTCATTGGAGACCAAGTTGAAATTGAATATTTCATTAAAGACTATTGGGTTCAATCATTCAAACAATGGTAAATTTATATAAATATTGTTACCTAGTCCACATTTCTCCAGTTTTCCAATAAGATTAGTATAAAATTATTATCAAATGCTTTACTAAAATCTAAAGTATGCATACAAAATTTTCTTGATCTACAATTTGAATAATTTGAATAATTTAATAAGTAAATAATTACTTCACATATTATTCTACAAGTTTTACTTAACAACTAAAGAAAAAAAATCTCTTGCCTCAAAAAGAACTAAAATTTCAAGATTCCGAGATTGACACGCTAGTGCTCCAATAGATCTGTGATTTTAGTACTGATTTTAGTACTCCAATGTTACTTAATGCAATATAGGTATGCTACAGTATGTCATATCATTCATGAAACTCCACAATATTAAAAATAACTCAAATACAAATGAATACAAAATAATATGTAAAAAGTCTGTAATTATTGTGATATGATTTTAACAAATTTAATCATGAGATAAAACCATTTCCAATAAGGAACACTTTGTTGTCTTTCAGTTGGTTTAAGTCATGTCTGTTTCTTCATGATACCAGTTTGGGTTTTCTTGACAAAACTGGAATGGTTTGCTATTTCTTTCTCCAGCTCATATTAAAGATGAGGAAACTGAGATAAACAGGGTTAAGTGACTTGCCCAGCATCTTATTGCTAGTAAGTGATTGAGGTCAAATTTGAATTTAGGTCTTGGACCTCAGACTTTACTCTAGGACCAGCACTCCACCTTACCACCTATTTGCCCTAAGGAATACTTGGAAATGTTAACATTTAAATTAGTTATGGGAGAAATATTAAAAACTACCATTGAGAAATCAAATTTTGATGGGCTTCTTTTAAAATTGTTTGTTCTGAAATAAATTTGGTTCCTTTCAATTAGAGTAGATCAGTTTCTTACTCAATTTTTCAAGAATCTGTGATTTTATTGAGATTCATCTGTAATTTCACCAAGGAATATTACATTGAGTGCTTTAAAAGCTGCCCTTGCCTATCATTTCATGGTCAAATCTCAGGTGATAAGGCTCTGAACTTAGGCTGGTTCCAGATAGCTGAGAGAACCCACTGTAAGGTCCATACAGTGAAAGATTTTGAGTGCTATATCACCAGTCATTAGTTGGACTTTGTTACAGTATTTTCTTTGGGAATACAGAGTTACTTCCACAGTTTTTGATGAGGAACTGGTCTAGGTAGAGTCTGGTAGTATTTTGATTGAGATAACAATAAAACTTGTACTAATCTAAAATATTTTATCTAAAGTCAAATTGTGATGCAGACTATTCTAGCTGAGTACTTTCCATATTTCAACATAGCATTCTATAGTTCGGTTTGGCTGTGTTGATCATTTCCTCAAAACATAAATGGAGAAAGTTGAAACTTATCTGGTATGTAAAGATTACAAATTCACAGAACAATTAGAGAAACATGGATAATGATTTCACAAATAAGCTCTATGACAAAAACAACTATCTAAAACATGGTACTGTTTATCAACTTTGAATTAGGGTCTAAAGCAAAAGGCAAAAAAGAGATGATATAGATTTTCAAGTTTCAGGACCTGGAGTAATACCACTGCCAAATGCCAAGGACCTATTTTTGCATCCACTTCTACTGATGTCAAAATTGGGGAAAGAAGGGAGAGGATGAATTGAACAAATTCATTTTCTAAACATTTCAGTTTATATCCAAGTATTTCAGATTCAGCTATGGATATGTCCATTGCATCTACCATATAGTTATTTGGTTAAAATGTGACAGGAATAAGGCCTAAAGAGACATTTAACTATGAACTCCTTGAGAGCAGGGATGTCTTTACTGTTTTTTTGTCTCCCCATTTCTTAGTACAATGTTTAGCACAGAGCTGTTGCTTAACATTTTAACAAGCCTGTTGTTTCTTATGGACATATAAATCATGTAAACTTTTGTTCTGTAGCTACAATGTACTTTTCTTAATTTCATGAAACCGTTTTGCAAATGTTTAAGAGTTAGTTACAATAAGAACTAGGAAAGGGAACATGTAAAATCATTAGTACTGGAAAAACAAAAGCAAATATTCTAACTACAGAAGGTAGTTTGAGTTAAAGGATAATTAGTACATGAAGAATAAGGAGACACTAGATAAAATATTCTACAATTTTACAAAGAAGTAATTTGTCCTCCAAAATCCTACTCTAATGTCTAGAGTGGAACTGGCCTGACCAGGGATTTCAAGCACTAGCAGGCTCTGCTATGTTAGAAAGGTTTCAAGTATAATCCAAGAAAGAGATTGTCTCCAATAGGCTGGCCACTTGAAGATGATTTTTTTTAGATGATTTCTTTAACCATGGAAATCCATAAAGAAAAAAAAAAGAAAGACATATATGGTACTTTTAGCTTCTGCTGAGGCAATGTCAAAGTGCTAAAAGAAGGTGCTGAGAACTACAGTTTTAAGACAATCAAACAAATTTTAATTTAGTTTTTGTTATTTTAAATGTAAGATCCTTAAAGTTTAAAGACTACTAGAAGAACTGAATTATAACAATTTTAATATTCTTGCTATACATCATAATAGAAAAAATGGAAAGACACATAAACTGGTAGACATAGAGAGAGTCTAAGAAGACCTTGATAAAATTCTCTAAATGACATGAACTTATTATTTGATACTGGATGATCTCAATGTAAACATAGTAATTGGTAAGAAGGAAAATACATACATACACACACTGAAGTAAATATATTATAAATAAGTGAGAGAGGCCAAAGACTTGTAAATAATACTGAAAACTCACCATCTATATGTGAAAGTATTCATGAATACTCTTATTATGAAAAGAACAGGAAGGTTTTGGTCATAGTAAACATTGAATGACACCACCAAAAATAAAAAAGCTTATGCTAATAGGCAGGAAATAGACTTAGTACAGTCAGACTATCAATGTTAAATGTAAGGATCAAAATTAATACAAAGTTGAATAAAAATAAAAATCAGAAAAAAGATATGGCATATATATGTTGGTTGTCAATAACTGTACAGCATGTAATAATGTAGTAAATGTAGATAAATGTTAGCTATTTTTATTATGGACAGCTAAGTGGTACAATGCTGAGTGCTGAGCCTGAAGTGATTAAGACTCATTTTCCTGAGTTTAAATCTGACCTTAAGCATTTATTAATTGTGTGACACTGGGCAAGTCACTTAACCCTCTTTTCCTTAGTTGTCTCCTCTGGAAAATGAACTGGAGAAGGAAATGGCAAGCCACTCCAGTATCTTTGCTAAGAAAAACTCAAATGGATCACAAAGAGTTGGACAAAACTAAAAAATGACTGAACAATTTATTCAAATTTTTTGGGTAATGAAGTTGATTGACAACTCTCCTTCATAAAATATTTTATGAGGCAAAGAACAGGGAGAACATTCTAGTCTAGGGAGTTTGTCACTATCATAGAAAGAAGACAGAGAAAGCTTTTCTAGTATTCTTGCAATTGGGGAGAAACTGAGGAAGGCCCCCAGCATGATAAGTAAATAAACTGGTAAATTTATGGGAGAATATGAATAGAAATTGCAGAGAATTGTGAAATGTATTATTGGAAAGAATATAGAAACTGATGAGCTCATAGAACCACTCGAGTAACCAAGTGATTTTTTTCATTTTATAGTCACTCAAATCTTCACTAGGTTTAACTTGACAACTGACATGTATTAGAGAATTGAAAATCAGGGAAAGGAAAAATTATATCCAACCATAGTAAATTCCTCTTAGGGTTGCTTTCAATGAATATTCAGACTCTTCACATAAACCATAAACATGGTTTTATGAACCAGAGATAACTGCCATTAATAAAATATGTATGGAAACATTGGATATAATGTACAGAAAATTTTGTGAAAATTTTTACTTACTCCACATTCATAACACCTAGATTTATCAAAGTAGTTGCGCCTTCGGATGAACTCAGCAGCTCTTCCATTGTCAATAGCAATGCTTGCTTTTATCACTCTCCCAAATAACTAAACCAAGGGGGGGGGAAAAGTAAAGCAAAATGTAAATTTTACAAATCTGATAATTTCATTTTTTCCCAAATCTCCAATGTATGTTTTTTGCAAGGCAATGGGGTTAAGTGGCTTGCCCAAGGCCACACAGCTAGGTAATTATTAAGTGTCTGAGGCCGAATTTGAACTCAGGTACCTGACTCCAGGGCCGGTACTCTATCTACTGCGCCACCTAGCTGCCCCCTCTAATGTATTTTTGAAAGATTAATTTTACTTATTACAAGGTAAGAATGCCTGTTTACCTAAAGTGCTACTAAGCAAAGGGTCTCCTACCTTCTTGTCTGTCTTGTGAATCCTCTCTACATTTTGGAAAGGTGAAGGTCAAAAAAGCTCTGAAGCTTCTTTATTTCTTACATGTATTCCCAGTCAATTTACTAAATTCTTTTGGACTTCATTTTCATCTGTATCCCCCTTTCTTTTTTGAGTGGGTGGGCAGACAGGCTTTATGCTGTCTAGATGACTAGCCTACCTGCTTATTATTTAGTGTTCTCGAGCAGTTTTGTGCTGATTCTTTATCCAAAAACAAAATAAATGCAACACCTTTACTCTTCCTGGTATCTTTGTCTTTCATAATAGTAACCCTGAAAAGAAATAAACAGAAGTATAAAAAACCAAAAATAAGTATAAGTGAAACTTGGGAGAATCAATTAAAATGAATATGTTCAAATGCAAATACTTTTATGTATAAAGGGGATTAATATGGTAAATCAATTATTTTTGAGCTTTGGAAGACTCAGAAGGACAGCAAAGAAAATATAATGTTAATTTAATAAAAACTAGTTTAACTGCTATACTCTATCATACTTAAATCAATGTTTAAAGGATGACATAAATTGGAGGGATAATGGAATTTTTAAGAAAAAGCATAATTATTTCTTTTCTTTTATTGGCACATGTGCTAAGATTTTGCTCTTCTGAATATTTACTTCTGACATCTGATTACTACCTACTGACAAAAATTTAGTTAAACAGAACAGAAAAAATTTTACATGCAAATCAGATACATAACAATTAAAACTATGAAAAATAATGCATTTCTTAAATCTATAAATTTCATAAATATAAAGCAATCAATTAAATGGGAGACATCATTGATAATTGCTTTTGAATGTCATCAAAAAATTGATGTTCTGAAAAATGACCATGAAACATTGATTCCTATGTCCCTACTGAATAGGATGTTTTGGTTCATATGTTTTAGTATTAAGTATTTTTATTAACACTTCTATTGTCAAGAAATATTAAGTATAATATATTAACACCTCTGTACTAATAAAACACAAATCCTATACGAATGCATGCTGAGCACATCTGCTTGAAAGTGACTGATTTCAAATTCAACTTATCTAAAATAAATTTAATATCAGTTCTCTCAAATTGTAACATTTTCCAGTTAATTTTAAGAAGGTAAAGATTGTTGAATACAACATGTGAATACCATTTGGTTGGATGCCCATAATTCGTGTATAAATGAATGTCATAAAGATTTTTTTATACATGAAAAAGAAGGCATAAACACTTAATTTAATTGATCTCTTTTTTGTTTGTTTGCATTAAGAACTGAGGATCCCCACCCCACCCCACCCCCAATGCTTTTGGTATCTTCCTCACCTTTAGATACCTTGCCTCTGAATGCTATCACAATTTTGTTGCCTTTAGTATATATCTCTACTATATACACCTCGTTCAATTTGGGGTTTCTTCCCTTTTTGTTATCTTTATTGCCATTTCAGTTTCCTCCATAACTACATTCCAACTAATTTTTGGGTTTATGTTTTTGATGAAGCAAATTTTGTCATAAAGCTTTTAATAAAATCTTTTTTTTTTTTTTTTTTAGTTTTTTACAAGGCAAATGGGGTTAAGTGGCTTGCCCAAAGCCACACAGCTAGGTAATTATTAAATGTCTGAGGCTGGATTTGAACTCAGGTACTCCTGACTCCAGGGATAGTGCTCTATCCACTGCACCACCTAGCTGCCCCCAGCTTTTAATAAATCTTTTCAATTTTTCTTGAATCCTCATTTGCCCTTATCTACCCATTCCTCTTGCTTCCAACCCAGGAAACAGAAAAATGTTGGTTAATGATTGGGTGAAATGTTTTTTAAAAATTTCCTTTATATCCTCTTCATCAATTGTGCAATTCTTTTTAAAAAAGAGGTCATAAGTTTCTGAGGTCTGAATTTAGGTCTTTTTTTTCAATCCAACAAATAGTAACTAAATATTTGCTTTTGCAAGGTACTGTGCCTAGGTTAGACCTGCTTCCCCAAGTATCTCCTTGAAGCAAATAGGCTCACAACCATTTACATTCCTTGACTTTTCATAGTTGGAATAAACCTCAATAATTTAAGCTAATTCACTAAAAATTTATTAAGTATTTATTATAGGTAAAACCCTGTGATAAGATACTACATATATAAAAACAAAAACCTAATAATCCTTGTCTCAAGAAGCTCACACTCTAATAAAAAGTTAAAAGAGGAAGATAAATATCAAGAGTCCTACATCTGTCAGTTTAGTTCCTGGGCAAGTCATTTAGTTTTGTAGAGGTTTGGTTTCTTATTTTGCTAAATATCTACCTCACGAGATTCTTCTTAAGCTAAGATTTAATAATCTATGTAAAATGCCTTTTAAACTGTGACTATGATTACTTGAAATCTTTTTTTTTTCTGCTTGCAGCATTATCCTTTTGACCTACAACTTTTGAATTTTGGTGAGGATATTTCTGTTTTATTTCTTTTTTTTTTTTAAAATACTTTATTTGTTTTCCAATTATATACAATAAAAGTTTCTATCTATCATTTTTTGTAAGGATTTGAATTTTATAATTTCCCTCCTCCCTTCCTGCTCCCCCCCAACAGAGGTCAGTCTGATAATCTTTACATTGCTTCTATGCTATACAATGATCAAAACTGAATGTGTTGAGAGAAAAAGAACATATTCTTGAGGAAAAAATAAAATATTAGAGATAGCAAAATTATGTAGTAGTCTTTGATGACTAACATGTTGATTCTATTTTGCTTTTTTCTCTCTGGTTCCAATGTAGCTAAGCAATTAAAAATTTTTATTTTAGATTTTTGCAAGGCAATGAGGTTAAGTCACTTGCCCAAGGCCACACAGCTAGGTAATTTTTAAGCGTCCGAGGCTGAATTTGAACTCAGGTCCTCCTGACTCCAGGACTGGTGCTCTATTCAATGAGCCACCTAGCTGCTCATTAAGCAATTTAATTTTATGATTTCTTGAAACATAGTGCACAGGTTTTTTATTTGGTCTGATAATTTAAAATTGTTTCCTCTTCAAACTGTTTTCAGGGTCTCTGGAAATATCAGTCTGATATATTTCTCCAACTTGATTCATGTTTTTTTTACATGTTGGGAACACAAACATGTAAAATTTTATCAGTTTTGACATTCCACTTCCTCACGACCCTCTACCTCTCTGATTGGAGGATGGGGCCATAAATGCCACCTCCATTTAAAAAAGAGATTTCAGCTCAGACATCTCATTTCTCACCTGTCTGCATTACCTTGATCTTCCGTAACTGACTTCATCACCATGTCCCTGAATCTGCTACCTCCCTCCCTCATCCTCCCAGTTCTTAGTCTCATTTTGTCTTTTTTCTTTCTCCTGTAGGTCTTGACCATGATCTTAGGTCTTGTGGAAAGATTTGATTTAAGGCCCTCTGTTTCAACATTCAACTTTTGTTCATTGAGGCACTCAGTGGTACTGTTTCCTGCTGTGATTTCTTCCGAGAGGGTAAAGGGAATTTCTTTTATCTATTTGTGGGTTCCCCCTTTTATTTTCTTTCTTAAATGTCATCATAATAATTTGGCTCAGTTGAATCACTTGCCATGTTTTTTTTTTCTTTAACATTTTATTTGTTTTCCAATTATATACAATAGTAGTATCTATCATTTTTTGTAAGGTATTGAATATTACAATTCCCCCTCTCCCCTCCCCCCACAGAAGGTTGTCTGATAGTCTTTACATTGTTTCCAGTCTTTACATTGTTTCCATGCTATACATTGATGTAAATTGGATGTGTTATAAGAGTAAACATAAGCTCCCCCCAAAGATAAGAGACCTCAAGAATAGAGAGAGAGAGAAAAAAAAATGTACTTCAGTCTGTGTTCAGATTCCAATGGCTCTGTCTCTGGGGTGAGTTGCTTTCTTTATTGTAAGTTCACCAGAGAAGTTGCTTCAATATTTTTCCCACAGTTGCTATTATTAGCAGTACTTCCACTCTATTCCTTCCCACTCTCATTTATTCTTTCATCCTGGCCCTGTCCAAAAGTGTGTTGAATCTGAATATCCTCTCCCTCAATCTTCCCTCTCTTCCATCACCTATTCCCCCCTTCCCTCCCACTATTCCCCCTCATCCCATCCCTTTCTTCTCATTTTTCTCTAGGTTAAGACAGATTTCCTAACCCTATTAAGTGTGTATATTATTTCCTTTCTGAGCCATTTTTGATGAGAATGAAGTCTCACTCATTCCCCCTTGCCTCTCCCACTCCACTCCATTGAAAAAGATTTTTCTTGACTTATGTGAAATTTCTTAGCTTCTTCTTTATCTCTTTTCCCCTCCTCCCAGTACTTTCCTTGATCACCCATTGACTCCATCTTTTTTACTATATTATACCATTATATTCTACTCCTTCCTGTGCCCTGTCTATATATGCTCCTTCTAACAGGTCTTATAAATGAGCTAGTTCATATGAGTTATCAATATCTTTTTGCCATGCAGGAATATAAACAATTCAATATCATTAAGCTCCTCATAGTTAATCCTTCTCATCTACCCCCTCTATAGTTCAGCAGAGTCCAGTACTTGGAGATCAAACTTTCTGTTCAGCTCTGGTTGATTCAATAGGAAAGTTTGAAAGTCGCCTGTTTAATTGAAAGTTTATCTTTTCCCCTGAAAGAGGATGTTCAGTTTTGCTGGGTAGTTGATTCTCGGTTGTAAACCAAGATCTCTTGCCTTCCGGAATATCATATTCCAATCCCTATGAGCCCTTAATGTAGATGCTGCCAGATCCTGTGTATCCTGACTATGGAGCCTTGGTAGTAGAATTGTTTGTTTCTGGCAGCTTTTAGAATTTTCTCCTTGATTTGGGAGTTTTGGAATTTGGCTATAATATTCCTGGAAGTTTTTCTTTTCGGATCTCTTTCAGGAGGTGACTGGTGAATTCTTTTGATTTCTATTTTACCCTCTGCTTCTTGGCTGTCTGGGCAATTTTGCTATATTATTTCTTGAAAAATGAAGTCTAAGCTCTTCTGGTTGTGGCTTTCAGATAGCCTAATAATTTTTAAATTATTTCTTCTGGATCTGTTTTTGAGGTTGGTTGTTTGTCCATTGAGATATTTCACATTTTCTTCTAATTTTTGGCTTTTTTTGGAAGAGATTTACTTCTTCCTGATTTCTTGCAAAGTCATCAGCTTCCTTAAGTTCCATTCTGCATTTGAAGGAGTTATTTTCTTCAGAGAGCTTTTTTAATCTTCTTTTCCAGCTGGTCAATTCTGCTTTTTAAGGTATTCTTCTCCTCATTTGCCTTTTATTTTGCTTTTTTCATTAGGCCTAAACTGGTTTTTATTATATATACTGTTTTTTATTACACACACACACACACACACACACACACACACACACACTGGTTTTTATATTATTTTCTTCAGTATTTTTTTTGTATATCTTTCACCAAGCTGTTGATTTGGTTTTCATGATTTTTCTGCATTGCTCTCATTTCTCCTCCCAATTTTTCCTCCATCTCCCTTAATTGCTTTTCAAATTCTTTTTTTGAGCTCATTCATAGTTTGAACTCATTTTCTATTTCTCTTGGAGGTTTTGGATATGGAAGCTTCGATTTTGTCATCATCTGAGTATGTGTTTTGATTTTCCATGGGACTAAAGTAATTCTCTATGGTCAGATTCTTCTTTTTCTGTTGTTTACTCATTTCCTCAGTCCAAGACAGCACTTCTAAGGCTTTGTTTTTTTTTTTTGGGGGGGGGGCACTGCACTGGGCCCTCTATTCCTCTAAGGTCTTATGCTCTCTTGCCTGATTCCCTCTGCTCTGGAGCTATAAGGAGGGATCCAGCTTATCTACTTATTATGGAAGCCCAAACTGCAACCTGGATCTGAGTGTAAGCTAGCAGCAGAGTCCTACCCTGAGGGAGAGCAGAGAAATCTCTGCAGACTTCCCTTACCTTCTCTCAGGGTGCAAGTTGCTTTCTCCACATTCTCTCACTACATATTCTGCTCCTCACTCCATACTCATTGTGATGTAGCAGAGTTCTCGCATTGCCCCTTCTCATTGCCAGTGACCTCTGGGCTGGGCTGGGCTGGGTTGTGCTTTTTTCCAACCCTAGGTTCTGGTGAAACACACCATTCCTGTGAAACTTCTAAGTTACCTTGAACTGGGAAAATTTATCACTCAGTCTTTCTGTGGGTTCTGCCCCTTTAAAGTTTGGCTAGGGTCATAATTTGTTGGTTTTTGGAGTTTAGGGGGAAGGAGTTCCCAGAAAATACTGCCTTCACAGCACCATCTTGGCTCTGCCCTCTTGCCATGTTTTTAACAGATTTGAACTTCTGCTTCTGTCTTTTGAGGAGACACTATTTGTAACTTTTTCCATAATCCTTCTGTCTACGATTTTAGAAATAGCCTCTGGCTGTCATATCACAATTTGGCATGTTCCTCAAGAGATTGTAACCAAGATTTTAAGTTTTTTTGGATCTGCTTATTATGATAACTGACCTATAACTGTTATACTTTCATAAGAAATTATAATTAGCATTGATATTCTTTCCTTTACATATTTTTCTATTTTGGAGGTATATACTATATATGGTTATGTAGGTCATATTAGGATTATTTTTATTACATAAGTTATCTTTTCCTGATTTTTATTACTTGTTTTAGCTTTGAACTAATTTTGATCTTTGCTTTAACAAGGTAAGGTGTTAGCCTGCCTGTATCCAAAGATCTAATTCAGTAATGAATCCTGCATTGGTAAAAAGTCATTTATTGCTTATTGAAAAATAATCTGTTTTATTTTTAGTAATGTTTGTCATGACCAGAGTCTTCTGATTCTTTCTTTGATACCTGACAATGTGAAGTTTTTGAATGATGTACAAATCTTTGGTCTCTCTCATTTCTTATTTTTGGCTCATGTTTTCTATTATTTTTTTCAAAATATTCACTTATTTTCACTTTGTACTGAAGTCATATTCATTTTATTTGGAAATTAGTGAGTTATAAGAATTTCTCTACAGTCTCTGCAACATATATTGGTGTATAACCTGCAAATACTTTCATTGTTTTTCCCAAAATACTTTTCATAAGCATTTATTATGAAATAATCAATTGTCTGATGAAATGATCTTTCTTTTTCACTGACTTGGATGACCTGTAAATCAAATTTTCCAATTTAATTATATGCCTCTCCAAAGACAATCTGTGAAACATCCTTCCATGGAATTGTAAACTTCTTCTTTTATTCAAGGACCAAGAATTTATGTAAATCAGTTTTCTGGTAGTATGTTCACTCTGCTATCTGGATAAGGACCTCAAACTCGAGTAGCAAATCAATTTATCTATAAATGTTTTAAAACTCTGTAGTTATCAGCACCATCTGTTCCCTTTTCTACCATTCTGCAGAAGCAGAAGGAATGGGGGTCATTTAATATTTTTTCTTTGCTTCATAAATTGTCATGGCAAAAAATTTCATTACTGAATAGGCACCATATTAATTATGAGACTTTCTGAACTTAAGATAGATTAATTATTGGGAAGGCTTTTTCTGGAAGCATATTCTGTGCCTTTCTAGTGTAGAACTAACAGGCATGAGCATTCTATTGGTTATAGCTTTTAATAACACATGGATACCCCCCCAATCATAATGAGGTGACTAATGGGCATTGCTAATAAATTCTTTAATCAATCAAAACTGCAGAGGGAAACACTGAAATGGAAACTAACTTGGAACTCTACAGGTAAGTCTTTGAGATCTACTCATAAAAGATCCATGGATAAGATGATTTCTATGATCATTATTTTTTATGTATTACATGAAAACGCATTTAGTTCTTCTATTAGGAAAAATGTCTACTAATAAATGTAAAGTTACTGAATCAGACCTGGCCATGAGCATTTTGTATAATTGGCAAGAAGGGATTGGAATGAAGTAGAAGAAGGTTAGTGTCAAGGAAAAGGAGTCTCATGTGATTGGATGGTTTCATAAAGGAGACTGTGACTATCAAGTTTTGGGCCATACACAGTTGTTTTTTTTTTTTTTTTGTTTGTTTTTAGGTTTTTGCAAGGCAAACAGGGTTATGTGGCTTGCCCAAGGCCACACAGCTAGGCAATTATTAAGTGTCTGAGACCAGATTTGAACCCAGGTACTGCCGACTCCAGGGCCAGTGCTTTATCCACTATGCCACCTAGCCGCTCCCCATACACAATTCTTGTCAACTGCACAGGAAACTCCAATATTGTGATTAGCATACACCTGGTGCTTACAAAGCTTTACAAGGCAACTAAAAGTAGCAGCAGTATTATTCCCTTATAGTTGCCAATATCCTAACAATTGCTAAATTGAATCACTAGTTTAAGGAAAATTTAAGTAAAATGTATGTATCCAAGATCTACAGACAGATATGAATAGGCTCTGGGTCTTTAAGTACTTATATCCTGAGAGAAGAAGAGAAACTCATTAATTTTGTAATATTTTTAGTAGCAATAGGAAGGTGGAAGTGTTGTTTAGTTGTCTTCAGTCCTGTCTGACTTTTCATGACTCCATTATCTAGGCAAAGATACTGGACACATTTGCCATTTCCTTCTCTAGTTCATTTTACATGAGGGAACTGAAGTAAACAAGATTAAATGACTTGACCAGGATCACATAGCTAGTAAGTGTTCTGAGATTTTGATCTCAGAAGAAGAGTCTTCTTGACTTCAGGTCCAGAACTAAAATGTCCTTTGTTGAATTTTCAAAACTTATTTGGGTTTCATTATAATCCATATATCCAGTATCGTCTATTCACAAAAAATAATGCTTATTTTAAGACTAAGAACAATATTTGATGGACCAACTGGAACTTTTTATATGTCATTTAGGAAGTCGTTAAGAACTGTGCCATGTGGATTGAGCTTCCAATGCTTGAGCCTCCTCAGGATTTCAGAGAAGTTTCTGGAATTGGAGATCTGGGGATATTGACATATACACCAAATATATTTAGGGAGCTAGGTGGCAAAGTGGATAGAGGGCTGGGCTTTGAGTCAGAAAGACTTGAGTTTAAATTTGACTTGGATATTGTATTTTACTAGCAAGTCATTTAACTCTATTTGTCTCAGCTTTCTCCTCTATAAAATAAGCTAGAGATGGAAATAGAAATTCCAGTATCTTTGCCATGGAAACCTCAAATAGGGTCATGAAGAGTTGGATGTGAATGAAAATAATTAAGAATCTACAAATGTCAGAGCTGATTTCCAGAAGACAGCAAGTATTGTTGGGGGAAGTCAATCGCTCAAAAAGTGTTTGTTAAGGCCTACACAACATCAGAGGTTAGAGACTCCTTTTCTCCCTTTTCGCTCTATTAAATATATTCTTCCCATACTACTCTTCAGCAAACTTCCTTGTCAAAGATGTTAATTTTTTAGTTTATGAGTACTGTGTTTCATTCTAACCTCTAACATTACCTGAATGGCTTGAGTGAAGCTTGGCTCATGAAAGTTCTTTAAAGCTGTCACATAACTGAATGGATTAATTTAAATCAGTTAGGCAATGAGAGTACCAGATGAACTTAGTATAAGGTCTGTCTCTTTGGGAGAAAAGCAGAAGTCCAGGAGGCAGGAGACAGGGAAAGCCAGCAGGAGTTTAGCCACACTGTAATCCAGGTCCCGACAGTTTAACAATAGTAGAGGTACCAGCAGTTAGATAGCAAGCCAGCAAGGAGTAATAAATGGAGTTTTCCTTAAAATAATAAATAATATCTATCAAAAATCATCAACAGATAGTATATATAATGGGAATAAACTCAGAGCATTTCCAATAAAATCAGGGGTGAAACAAGGATGCCCATTATCACCATTACTATTCAATATAGTATTAGAAATGCTAGCAGTGGCAATGAGAAGAAAAAGAATTTGAAGGAATCAGAATTGGCAATGAGGAAGCAAAGCTTTCACTCTTTGCAGATGATATGATGAGGAGGGAATATCAAGAAATTATTTCAGTGTAAAAAGAAGACTCAAACCTAATTATGGAATATATAATCACCATTTAGGAATCAAAATATCTGATCAACTAAAATTCCTAACATTTTCTGATCATTTCAGGTAACAATTTATTATGGTAAGATTAATTTTGTTTTTGTTCGTGTTACTGATATAGAGATTTTCTGTTAAGGGAAGTGTATCAATAAATACTGGCATTTGTTCTACAACTTACAGTCTTAGTTGTGTAGAAGCACTGAGAAATTATTTAACTTTTTACATATGTCTAAAAAGTGAGAACTGAACATAGGTTTTCTCAATTCCAAGGTCAGTTCTTTATCTATTACACTATGCTGAACTCGTTGAAGAATTGAGATGTCAAACAAAAATGGAACCATATTAAAACAACAACAATAACAACAACATAAGACTGTCTAAGAAACTTTAAAATTAATAAGGATACTTACTTTACAACTTTTCCATATTTGGAAAATATCTGCAATAGAGACCAGAAAGGGAGAGCATTCATTCTATAATCATTCACATGCCCATCACCAAAAATCATAAACTAATGAAATTCCTTAGTGAAAGTCATAAAAAGTTCTACAACCCACTTCTAAAATTTAGATTTAAAACAAATTAAGTGAAGTAAATAATTTTTTGCTGCCTATGGGTACATCACATCTTTATTAGCTGGGCTATTGAATGGATCTAAATGAGCATGTGGGAATATAATAGTGTCCATGCATCAAGGATACCTCTATAAAGGCAATGACCCTAAACTCTTTTCTTTACCAACATAGAGTAGTACTCTATACACAGCAGGCACTAAAAAGTTTGTTAAATAGATGTAAATGTTATTATTACTGATATAATTGTACAATTCTATCTTCAATTATTAATGACGAAAAAAATCTCAGTTTCAAAGCCTAGGGAGAAGTTGCAAGTAGGTATCCAATGTTTAGAGTAGAAACCGATCCTTGTAGCTACATTGATTTAGAAAACCACAGATTAATATTATATACATCGTATTATATTTTTATTTTAATAGATGTTTCCAAGCTACATTTTTATTTTAAAAATAAATTCATTTTACATGCATTTATAATTTGCTTCTCACATTGGACAAAAAAAAGGGAAAAAAAATTTTTAAAACCATCTTCATTAGCCTAACTATTCCAGCAATACAAGTTTCCACTGCCTGGTCTGGAAACATGGTTGCTCTATACAATGTTTTGTTATTTTTTTTCTAAAGTCTAAAAATAGACTCGCTGTAGGGTGAACTCCTAAATTAGTAGAGGAGATAGGAGAAATTTTAGAATACAAGGTAATCATGTTTAGGTCATATAGCATAATTAATTAGATGTACCTATAAGGACTATAAAAAATAAAGTTGTCTGGGATATTTCCTTGATGTCCTATCTTTGAAGAATGGTTATTGTTTAATATTTGCAGATTTTCTCATATATGTGCAAACACACACAGACACACACATGCACACACAGTACAGTTTGGACATGTAAAATGCATTTAAGTAATAAATAAGCCATTCTGCCAGAGTACAGTTTGTTCATTTAGGTCCCCAATACAGATTATATAGACTTCAGTAAAGGTATTTATAAATAAGTTTGCTTACCCTGTATAAATCATTGTTTGTCAGAGAAAAAGGCAAGTTGGATACATACACAGTGCTTTTACTTGGTGCTAATCCACCACTCATTTCTGTATCAAGAAGGGGAGAAAGATATAATCAGTTCAAATAACAGATATCGATCATATTAAGAAAACACATATATAACATTTAACTTTGCAGATCTGGAACTTTTTAAAAAAATCTGAAGCTTGAAAATCAGGAAAATCTTTAAGCTATTATTAGTTACTATAAACAGTAGCAAATTATCAATATAAAAAGTAAATATTTGCTATACTTAAAATACTGCTCTAATCCAGTGATCTTAAACACTTTTAAGGCATGTACTATAAATATATCTTTTTACTTATTTATAAATTATAAGGATGTACAACTGCACAAATAACTCTTTATATTATAAAACACAAAAATAACATTAAAAAGTTTTTAGCTAAAGATGAAATAATTTCTGATCCAAAAGTAAATAGGAAAGCATTAGAATTTACTGAGTAGGGGAATGACAAGGTCATATCCATCTGCAGGAAAACTTTATTTTGGCAGTTATATGACTGTAGTGGAAAGAGACTTGAAGCAGGGAAAGTAGTCTATTTAAATTATCTAAAGGAGAGATGATAAGGGCCTGAACTAGGGTAGTTAGTTATGTTGGTAGAGTAAAGGGGACAGATGTAAGAAATTGTAAAAGTAGAAATGATAAGATTTGGAGTCGAGAGTGAAAAATTTCAGGATGTCACCAAGGTTTCTGACCTAGGTGAACAGATAATAGTATCCCTGATGAAAATAAGGAAGAAGGGAAAGATAATGGAATGAGATTTAATCTCAATTCATCCATACCATTGGACTTTATAATGTCTAAAAATTTGAGTGTTGACTGAGTTCTCTCACACACTCATCAAATGTTTTTCTCCTAGATAGCCTAACATGATTGTTCAGAGCTATTCTCTGAAAACTTTACCATACAATAAATTATGTTTTTAAGGTTTCTTTCTTTCTTATCAACTCAACATGTCTGAAACCAAACTCATTATCTTTTTCCCCAAATTCACCCCTCTTTCCAATTTCCATATAACTCTTGGTAGTATCACCATCTTCACAGTCCCACAGACTCACAGGCTAAGTGTCCTCTTCAATTTCTCACCCTCTGACTTTTCAATATCTATGCTGTTGTCAAATCCTTTCAGTTCTATTTTAATAACATCTCTTATATGTACCCTCTTCTCTGATAATGCTAACATTTGATGCAGGTTCTCATAACCTTATGCCAGAGGCAATAGCCTCTGGTAAGTGTCCCCATCTCAAATTTCTCTCCATTTCAGTCCATCATCTACTCATCTATCAAAGTTATCTCCCTAAAGGTTCCTATCTCCATATTTTCTTTCTTAATTCCAGTGGCTCTCTGCCATTTCCAGTGTCAAAAATAAATTGTTTGGCTTTTAAAACTCTTCACAATCCTTCCTCCTCCTCTTATACTTTTCCAATCTTATTCACATACATTACAATACAATAGGATTGAACTGTTTGCAGTTCCTTTCATGAGATACTCCATGCCTAGATTCTAGGCTATTTCACTGGCTGTCCTCCATGAATGGAATGTTCACCCTAATTTCTACCTTCTGGCTTCCCTGACTTCCTTCTAATCTTAGCAAAAATATCACCTACTGCATGAAGCCTTTCATTATCATACTAAAAGTATCTTCTTCCTGATACTATCTCTAGTTTATCCTGTATTTGTACAAAGTTATTTGCATATTGTTGTCCCTATAGCAGTGTGAACTGCATAAGAACAAGGATGTCTTTTGACTTCATATCTTGAAGGATGCCTGGTCTTTAATAAATACTTGCTTCCTTGACTTGAGGTCTTTGAAGAACAGAGTACTCAAAGATCAGAGGAAGTAGTGATATAAGATATCAGATAACAAAAATGAGGTCAGATGTGGCCCAAAATTTATTACCCAACTGGATGTATCTAGAACCTGGCCCTGATGTTAAATTCTAATTCAGAAAATAAGTTTGCAAAAATGAATAAACAAAAGAAGAAAAGGAAACTCGGTTTCTAAGAATTAAACTTAGAAGAAAGGGATAACTTCACAATTTGTACTAGCAATACTTCAAACAAAAACACAGTTTGACCACAAGGTCAAATAGAGTTCCCAGAAGAATAAAGCAAGAATTTAAAAATAAGCATTATTACAGATGTTCTCTTTAGAGAAGAAGTCAACAAACTATAATTTTTGGTCCAAAGTTGTTCCCCTGGCTAAGAATGGATTTTATACTTTACAGTTTTATTCTATTTTAAAATATAGAAATATGCAAACAAGCCGCTGAAGAGCACTGGGCCTAGAATTAAGAAGACCTGAATTCAAAACCAGGCTCAGATAATTACTAGTTGTTTGACTCTAGGCAAATCACTTAACCTCCTATTCCTTGGTTTCCTCATCCATAAAAAGATATAATAATAATAGCTATCTCACAGGGTTGCTATAAGGACCAAATGAAATGATAATTAAAACTCCATGTAAATCTTTAAACAATCATATAAATACTAGCTATTATCATTATCTTAAATTTTTTTTATTTTTTTTATTTTATTTAAGGTAAAGGGATTAAGAGTGACTTGCCCAAGGTCACATAGTAGGCAATTATTAAGTGTCTGTGTCTGGATTTGAACTCAGGTCCTCCTAACTCCAGAGCTGGTGCTCTATCCACTTTGTCATTTAACTGCCCCCTACTGTTTTATAAATAAAAGTTGCCCAGCTCTATTAGACCACAGAGCAAAGTGAAATTAGAAAGAATACACTGGTCACCTACTGAAAGAAGCATCAAAATGAAAACTTTCTAGAACATCACAGTAAAATTCCAGAGCTTCCTAGTCAAAGAAAAAGCAAAAACAACAAAAAAGAACCGCAAGCAGTCAGAGTAAGAGTCCAGTTACCAGGGCATTTAGGTGGCCTAGTGGACAGTGCACTAGTCCTGGAGTTAGAAGGACCTGAGTTCAAATCCAGCTTCAGACACTTAATATTTACTTAGTTGTGTGACCTTGGGCAAGTCACTTAACCCAATTGCCTTGCAACCCCCCCAAAGCATGTAGTTACCAAGAAACCACAGGGAAGATTCCTTATGATTTGAAAAAATTTTTAAAATGAGAGAAAATCTTGAAATACATATTCAAAAAGGCCTAAATCTAAAGACTTAACACCAAAAAATAATATGCCTAGCAAAAACTGAGTGTAATCCTACTGGGGAAAAATGAAACTGAAATGTTCCTGATGAAAAGGAGGAACCTTGGAATACAAAGAGGCAAGAGACCCATAAAAAGGCAATTTTGTTGAGCAATCAGAAAGGAGAATATAAAGATGCAGTGTTTACATTCTAAAGATGGAATAGAAACAAGTGAAACCCCCCCCCCCGAACTTTAATTTTATGAAAAAAAAAGTACAAAAAATGGAGTAAACTAAAGAAGAAATGTTTGTGGTGAGTGCAAAGACAATATAAACATTTCAAAGAAAGGCTTTGTACATAGTGGATATATTAGGCAGAAAGCAAAAGCAAATAGTTAAATTATGTCTTTCTATGTGGACTTTATGAACTCTGAGAAGTTATTATCTTGTGGCCCCCTTGCTACCAATCCTGAGATCTCCTCCTTGTTCCAGAACAGCCATTTGTGTACCCTGTCAACTAAATACAATATCTAGCCTTAATCACTGAGAAGATCCTACAAGGGCAGAGAGGTAGAGGCTAAAGTCCAACATGATAACAAACTGTAAACTCTTTGTTACCCAAAAAAATTCTGCTATGCCTGAACATCCTGATGTAAACCTTTATACCTTTCCAACATGTAGACCATACTTGGTGCCCTTATAAAAATCCTAACTTTTCCCTACTACTATCTGCTTATCCTCTAGGAGTCTGCATGCAATAATTTTACACCTGCAAAATTAAACTTTTCTGTCCCTTATCACTGAGTTGTGAAACTTTGTGAAATTCTTCAAACCTCAATTTCACCTTAACTCAATTAAGAAGGATAGCATGTACTTGTGTGTGTGTGTGCACGTGTGTGTGTGTGTGTGTGTGTGTGCTTATGCACAGACACACAGACCAAAGAGATTTTCATGTAGAAATACATTTAAGTTAATAAGAAAACAGGAGGTGATTGGTGGGGTGGGGAACAGAAGAGAAAATTTAGGAAGAAATTAGTAATAAGTAAACATTACAATCTGAGAGAGTGGATGGTAAAGAAAGGCTTGGAAAAAATATTAAGAACCTGTAATCTAGTCAAAGTGAAAAGAGATGGCAGAAGAGCAATTATATATCTTCAATTATCTATCATTAGACTATATCTCATTTATTCTTTGTGAAGTTGAGAACATTATTGGGGAAAGGGCAAAGAGAAGAAAAAATGTAAGAGAAGATGGTGGAGGGAAACATACAATTTAGAATCATAACTGTGAATGGAAATAACTATTTTCAAAATGGACAAAAATAGGAGAATGGATTAGAAAGCAGATATCAAAATATATTGCTTACAAAAAATCAAAATTGAAATAAATATATTCAAAGTTAAATATAGAGAAAGGAATAAAATCTATTATGCTTCAGATGAATTCAGAAAAAGAAATGCAGCATTTATGATTGCAGGTATACCAACAGGTATAGAGAAAGCATACTATGTTTTAAAAAATTAATCTAAACAGAGAAAGAAAATTATAGACCTATCTCCCTAATGAATATAGATGCAAAAATCTTAAATAAAATCTTAGTAAAACGATTACAACAAGTTATCACTGGGATAATATATTATGATCAAGTAGAATTTATCCCAGGAATGCAGGGTTGGTTCAATATTAGGAAAATTGTTGGTATAATCAATTATACCAACAACAAACCTATCAGAAATTATATGATCATATCAATAGATGCTGAAAAAGCTTTTGACAAAATACAGCATCCATTCCTACTAAAAACACTAGAGAGTGTAGGAATAAATGGACTGTTCCTTAGAATAATTAGCAGTATCTATCTGAATCCATCAACAAGCATATATTCAATGGGGAGAGGCTAGAGACATTCCCAATAAGATCAGGGTGAAACAAGGGTGCCCATTATCACCACTACTATTCAATATCATATTAGAAATGTTAGCTTCAGCAAGTAGAGAAGAAAAAGAAATTGAAGGAACTAGAATTGGGAAGGAAGAGACAAAACTCTCACTCTTTGCAGATGACATGATGGTCTACCTAGAGAATCCCAAGAAATCATCCAAAAAACTACTGGAAACAATTAGCAATTTTAGCAAAGTTGCAGGTTATAAAATAAACCCTCATAAATCCTCAACTTTTCTATATATGTCTAGCAAGATACAGCAGGAAGAGCTAGAAAGAGAAATCCCATTCAAAGTAACATCAGACAATATAAAATACCTGGGAGTCTATTTGCCAAGACAGACTCAGAAACTTTTTGAAAACAATTATAAAACACTTCCCACACAAATTAAATCAGAGTTAAATAACTGGGCAAATATCAACTGCTCATGGATAGGTAGAGCTAATATAATAAAAATGACAATTCCACCAAAACTAAACTACCTGTTTAGTGCCCTACCAATCAAAATTCCAAAAAAAATACTTTAATGAGTTAGAAAAATATAAGTAAATTCATATGGAGAAATAAAAAGTCAAGAATTTCCAGGAATTTAATGAAAAAAAATATAAAAGAAGGGGGCTTAGTCCTACCTGATCTAAAATTATATTATAAAGCATCAGTCATCAAAAATGTTTGGCATTGACTAAGAAATAGAGTGGTGGACCAGTGGAATAGACTAGGTGCAAAAGCAGGAGATGATTATAGTAATCTGCTGTTTGATAAACCGAAAGAGTCCAGCTATTGGGATATAAACTCTCTCTTTGATAAAAACTGCTGGGAAAAGGAAGTTAGTATGGAAGAAACTTAGATTAGACCAACACCTAACACCCTTTACCAAGACAAGATCCAAATGGTTACAGGACAGACATAAAAAACAATACTATAAGCAAAGTAGATCAAGGACTAGTTTACCTGTCAGATCTATGGAAAGGGGAGCAATTTATGAATAAGGAAGAGATGGAGAACATCACCAAAAACCAACTAGATGATTTCGATTACATTAAATTAAAAAGCTTTTGAACAGAATAAAACCACTGTAACCAAGATCAAAAGAAATGTAGTAAATTGGGAAACAATCTTTACAACTAATGATTCTGACAAAGGACTCATTTCTAAAATATACAGAGAATTGTGTCATATTTTTTTTTTAAAGCCATTCCCCAATTGACAAACGGTCAAAGGATATGCAAAGGCAATTTACGGATGAGATCAAAGCAATCCATAGCCATATGAAAAACTGCTCTAAATCATTATTAGAGAAATGCAAATCAAAGCTTCTCTGAGGTACCACCTCACACCTCTCAGACTGGCCAATATGACCAGGAAGGATAATGATCATTGTTGGAAGGGCTGTGGGAAATCTGGGACACTATTACACTGTTGGTGGAGCTGTGAACTCATCCAACCTTTCTGGAGAGAAATTTGGAACTATGCCCAAAGGGCAACAAAAATGTGCATACCCTTTGGTCCAGCAATACCACTACTGAGTCTTTACCCTGAAGAGAGGATGAAAAAGGGTAAAAACATCACTTGTAAAAAAATATTTATAGCAGCCCTATTTGTGGTGGCAAAGAACTGGAAATCAAGTAAATGTCCTTCAATTGGGGAATGGCTTAGCAAACTGTGGTATATGTATGTTATGGAACGCTATTGTTCTATTAGAAACTAGGAGGGATGGAAATTCAGGGAAACCTGGAGGGATTTGCATGAACTGATGCTGAGTGAGATGAGAAGAACCAGAAAAACACTGTACACCCTAACAGCAACATGGGGGTGATGTTCAACCTTGATGGACTTGCTTGTTCTATCAGTGCAACAGGGACAATTTTGGACTGTCTGCAATGGAGAATACCATCTGTATCCAGATAAAGAGTCATGGAGTTTGAACAAATTTCAAGGACTTTTCCCTTTAATTTAGGAAAAAAAACATTATCTTATTGTCTAATCTTTTTATCTCTTATACTTTTTATTTCTTCCTTAAGGATGTGATTTCTCTCTCATCACACTCAATTTGTAACAATGTACAACGTGGAAAGAAAATAAAGAATGACAGATTGCTTTCCATGGGGTGGTGGGAGGGAAGTAAGATTCGGAGAAAAAATTGTAAAATAAATAAAATATTAAAAAAATAAATAAAAATTAATATAAATTTAAAATATCAAAAAAATTTTCCACATGGAATATTAAAAAAGGATTCTATATGATTCTATGATCTACATTGCTTAATACTTGTTTTTAAAAAATATCATTTTCTTTATTAGTACAATTATAATTAAGAATTGATAATCAAAAAATTATAAGTTCTCTGTGTAATTTTTTTATTAAAGGTTTTGAGTTTTGCAATTTCCCCCCCAAGCTTACTTCCTTCCTCACAGAAAGCAATTTATCGGTCTTTACTTTGTTTCCACGTTGTACATTGATCCAAATTGAGTGTGATGAGAGAGAAATCATATCCTTAAGGAAGAAACAAAAAGTATAAGAGATAACAAGATCAGACAATAAGATATCAGGTTTTTTTTTTTTTAATACTAAACTAAAGGTAATAGTCCTTGGTCTTTGTGCAAATGCCACAGTTTTTTCCTCTGGATGAAGATGGTATTCTTCATCACAGACAGCCCCAAATTGTCCCTGATTCTTGCACTGATGGAATGAGTGATTCCATCAAGGTTGATCATCACCCCCATGTTGCTGTTAGGATGTACAGTGTTTTTCTAGTTCTGCTCATCTCACTCAGCATCAGTTCATGCAAATCCCTCCAGGCTTCCCTGAATTCCCTTCCCTTCTGGTTTCTAATAGAACAATAGCATTCCATGACATACATATACCACAGTTTGCTAAGCCATTCTCTAATTGAAGGACATTTACTTGATTTCCAATTCTTTGCCACCACAAACAGGGCTGCTATGAATACTTTTGTACAAGTGATGTTTTTACCCCCCTTTTTTAATCATCTCTTCAGGGTATAGACCCAGCAGTGGTACTGCTGGATCAAAGGGTTGTTGTGTAGTTCCAAATTTCTCTCCAGAAAGGTTGGATGAGTTCACAGCTTCACTAACAGTGTAATAGTGTCCCAGATTTCCCACAATCCTTCCAACAATGATCATTAACCTTTCTGGTCATATTGGCCAGTCTGAGAGGTGTGAGGTGGTACCTCATTTCTCTGTGTAATTTTCAAAACTATTCTAGTTATTTTTTCTTCTGAAATACCTTCTGTTTTATTTGCGTTTCTTTTCTTTTGTTTTAAATTATGAAGTGTTTTCTCCTTCCCATTTCTCAGCATCCTCCAAATGAAAAACAAAAACCTTGTAAATGTATAATAATCATAATCAAATAAAACTCATATACTAGCAATGTTTAAAAATATATCTACAATCTAGCACCTCTCTGTTAGTAACGGGGTAGCATTTTTCCTCCTTGGTCCTTAGGAATCATGATTGATTACTGTGTTGCTTATAGTCCTTCAAAATTGCTTATTTTTATGATAACATATGATAGCATAAACCCTTCTGATTTTGTTACTTCACTTTTTCTTGTCTTTCCAAGGTTCTCTGAGACTTTCTCTTATAACAGAACAGTATTACATTATTTTTGAAACATTATTTTCCAAGTATTTCCCAATTCAAAAGCAATTTTTATTTTTACCAAAAGAGATGCCAAAAACATTTTTGTACATTGGGCTGCTTTCATCTTTTTTTTTTTTAATATTTTTGGACCATAGATTTAGTAAAGGTATTGCTGTGTCAAAGGATGTGTACAATTTAGTACCTTTAGGGGATATGTCCTAAATACTTTCCAAAATAAACGAACTAATTCACAGCTTGTATAGCTATGTCGATTCTCCTAATGATCATCTAAAATTTGTCATTTTCCTTTTTTTTGTTCACTTTATCAATTTGATGAGAACCTCAAAATTGCTTTAATTTGAATTTCTCTAATTATTAGTAATTTGGAGTATTTTTATATAGCTATTACTAGCTAGATTTTATTCCCTTGAGATTTCTGTTAGGATTCTTTGACTGGGGTATAAGGTGTATTCAAGGAAGACCGGTACCTCTGGTATGAGCTGCTAAGCCCTTTTTCAGAACTGCTTTCCACATTTCCACCATCTAAGTCACCTCTAACCTGTGGCTTTAAGAAGCAGTACCCTGCACAGTGGCTATACCCTGGGAAACCATTTTGGTAGATGGGCTAAACCAGGTTGAGGATAACTGAAAGGAGTTCCAAATCTATCAGTGAATTGGGAGGAGGGATGTCTAACCCGAGCATGTGAAGATTTCTCTTAGTGGAATGGTATAATGAGAAAAATTCATTCCAATGACCATGAAGGCAGCTGAAGCAGGCACAGTGGAGCACTTAGAGCTTATTTAGATATCGAAGGCTCCAAGGTCTTCCACTGCATCTTGAGCTATCAAAAAAGAGTGAGGACAAGGACTTTGTGCAATACTACCTCACTTAAATCTATTTTACACACAAATTAAAAAGATATCACTTATACCATTTTACTACTTTTACCTCTCTCAAAATTCTGTGGTGCTAGGCAAATGATGAAGCAGCAGGTAAGATCATCTCCTCACTGAAAGCAGCAGTGGGTTGTTAGCTTTCTGGATGTCTGAGCAGACTTTTAAGGATAGGACTGTTCACTTCCTGGCGTGAGAAAGGGACTAGAAAAATTGTCTGCTTACCCAACTTTGATATGATTAATGTGCAGGTAGTCATGCACAGGGTCCCACCATATGGTTGAAACACAAAAAAAGTGTAGAAAAACTTCTTCAAAGATGATTTCACATCCAATAGACCTGAAAGACGAACAGTTCTTTCTGCAAGAGAACTCAGCAGGTGTCACAACCAAATAGCAGCCCTGCATGAAACAAGACCGCCAAATGAGGCCAATTTACTGAAGTCAGAGTAGCTGGATACACATTTTTCTGGAGTGGCCATAGCGAAGAGGAATATTGTGAAGCTGCTTAGGTTCTGGGATCAAAACTAATCTAGGGGCAGCTAGGTGGCATAGTGGATAAAGCACCGGCCCTGGAGTCAGGAGCACCTGGGTTCAAATCTGGTCTCAGACACTTAACAATTACCTAGCTGTGTGGCCTTGGGCAAGCCACTTAACCCCATTTGCCTTGCAAAAACCTAAAAAAACCCCAACTAACCTAGATAACAAGTTTGTTTGCTTAATAAAAGGAATGAACAGGTTCATGACAATGTGATTGCTACATGTAGGAAAATGTAACACCATCATCATCAGTGCATATGCTTTCATCATAATGAACCCCAATGAAGAAAAGAAAAATTTTATGAATTCCTGGAGGTCCTTATCATCAATGTGCCAAAAGAAGTCAAGCTTATAATTCTGGGTGACATTAAGCTAGTAGAGTCACACTACCACACATGATAGGGAGTCACTGGGAGGAATGGAAAATGAAAACAGTAACAGCAATGGTCACTCACTACTGAAGACTTGTGCATCTCATGATCTTCTCCTCATGGACATGGTTTTCCAATTACCTAAACACTATAAAACTTCATGAATGCACTCTCATAGAAAACACTGGCTATGTAATTGTAAGGAGATGAGGTAGACAGGATATGAGAGTGGTGAAGGCAATGTGTGGTACAGAGGGCTGGACTGATCTAAATATTTGTATTCACCTGACATGGTGGCCCCAAGGCAAAATGACTACCAGAAGAATTAATGTCAAGAGATTAGAGTGCTTCTTTGAAGAATAGAAGAATCTTTTTTTTTAAGGCAATGGGGTTAAGTGACTTGCCCAAGGTTACACAGCTAGGTAATTATTAAGTGTCTGAGGTTGAACTTAGGTCCTGTGCTCTATCCACTGTGCCACCTAGCTGTCCCTAGAGTGCTTCTTGGAACAGGAACAGTTTGTGGCTAATTTTGAGCCAACACGACTGATAACAGTGGAGCAGAAAAAGAGTGGACAGTTTACAGAGATTTGGTGTATGGCACTTTATTTGCAAATTAGGGTCAGAACATTTGCAAACATAAAAACTTCTTTGATGAAAATGGTGGGGAAATACATAAATTGCTAAATGAAAACCAAGAATTCCACAGGGCTTACCAGTAGGATAGTTTATCTATCTCCAAGAAAGCATCATTTAATTTCATCAAAAGCAAAGTGTAAGCAAAATTAGGAGAGATGTAGCATTCTTGGCTCAGTAAGGCAGATGAAATTTAGTTTTATGCGCACAGTAACAATCCAAATCACTTTTATGATGACTTGAAGATTATTTATGGGCCATCTCAACTACTCACTGCTGATGGAGCCACATTGCTTAGTGTGAGGGACATGATCCTAAAGAGATGGGCTGAACACTTCCATAACGTTTACAATGGACTAACATCAATCAGTGCTGAAGTCTCTGACTGATTATACCTCAAAGTCCATTCCCTCTGCTGAATTTCCAACCAAGAAGTTTTTATAAGTCTTTAGGCTTTTTCCTGTGGCAAAGCACCCTGCTGATTCTATTCTAGCTGAGATATACAAGGTGGGGAGATCCATTGATTATACAAAAGTTGACTGAAATTTTCCAAATTATATGATATGAGGATGCTTCATTTGTCAGTCTCTATAAATTTAAAGGGAATAGATTGTCCTATGACAATCACAGAGGAGCTTCTCTTTTAGTAATTGCTTGGAGAGATTCTTGTCAGAATCTTCCTTAAGAGGCTTATCCTTCCCCTGAAAGATGGGCATCTACTTGGGAGCCAGTGTAACTTCAGATAGTGTTGAGAATTAATATGGTGTTTGCTGCCTGACAACTCCAGAAGAAATGACAGGAACAGAAGAGGACTGTAAGCAATATCTGTAGATTTGACCAACCTTTGGTACTTTTATTAGGACTTATGAAAAATTATGTCAAAATTTGGTTGCCCAGTATATGGTTTATACATATAAGATTTTTCATGGTAAGGCCCTATATTTTAGCTACACACAGTTAGTGACCCTTGATTTACCTCTAGTATACAGAGAATTACTGACCCCCAATTCACCCCCGATGTACAGGGAAGGGAGATAAGCAGGATTGATTTTATGCATATATTTAAAACAGCTTGAGTATTTAAAAACACTGCTGAATGTCCTTGACTGGTCCTGGCCAGACTCTCAAGGCCATACTTGTTTAACATTGCCTATCTCTTCAGGAACTAGCCATTCCTTAATTTAAACATCATAATTCTTGGGGTTTGGGAAAGGGTGGTTCCCTCCTCAGAAACCTGGAAAATTTGGTTTTGTTCCACAAAAAATTTGCAAGAAGCTTTGTTCTCAAGCTATATAAGATCTAATTAGACCATAGCCTAATTAGAGTCTCACCTATGGAAAGGATGCTCTGCCTGGGACCTTCCGGATTAGGACTCTGGAGGCTGTACTCCGGAACTCCCCTGCCATTATTGATTCAGATGTTGAAGCTCCCTTGAATCGGTGATGTTTTCCCCTTAATATTCATGTTTATGCAGGCTTTGCTTTTCTTTTTATTATATTAGAACTTATTGGTTACTTTTACTATAAAACTGATTTATAATCACTTTATTAAATATACTTTTTAGTTTTGTTGTTGTGAACATGTCATTTTGTAACAGTGAATTGAAACCAAAACTCATAATCAAACACCTAGAAAAGTTCATCATGAATGTCAATTTAATGACAGCATGTTTGCCTGATTTCTGGATAATAGATAATGCTGGTCACCAATGGAGTCAAGCAAAGCTGTGTGCTTACTCCCATGCATATTTTCAGCCTATTATCAAATGCCTTCATAGAGGATGAACATGGCATCAAGGTCTACTTCCGCTCAGATGGACATGGCATCAAGGTCAGTTACCACACTGATGGCAAATTCTTCAACTTGAAAAGGCTACAAACCAAAACTAAAGTAGTATTGGTGCATGATTTTCCACTTGCAGATGACTATGAAATGAATGCAGCCTCTGAAGCAGATACAATAAAGCACAGGTTGCTACTTGTTCTAATTTCGACCTTACAAATTAACACCCAGAAACACAGGTGCTCCAACTGCCATACCAAGCATTCACAAAACCATCAGTTACAGCACATGGTAAAGTTTTGAATACTGTTAATATTTACATATGTTGGCAGCATACTTTACAGGGATGTACTCATTGATAAAGAAGTCGATGTGCACATTACTAGAGTTAGCTCAGTGTTTGGAAGGATTCAAAGGAAAAGTGCAGAAAAAATAGGTATTAGATTGCCACAAAACTTAAAGTCTACAGAACCTGTGTACTGATTTCATTGTTGTATGCCTGTGAAAACTGGACAGTCTACCAGTGCCATGCCAGGAAACTGAATCACTTCCATTTAAATTGTCTTAGGAAGATTCTGAAGATTACCTGGCAGGATATACCAGACACTGAGGACCTTTCTTGAACTAAACTGTCAAGCTTTCAAACATTACTACAGAGAACACAACTATGAAGGGATGGTCATGTTGTTCGAATGTTAAATGTATGCTTGCCAGAAAAGACTATTTTATGGAGACTCAAACATGGCAAGCTCAAAGGAAGATTAGAAAAAGTGATACAAGGATGCTCTCAAGATCTCTCAAGAATTTTGGAACTGATAATGCAATATGGGAGACCACCCAGGTGCAAAGCAGGTGCTCCCCGAGCAAAGCAGAATTGAAGTAGCTCAAAGGAAATGTGAGATGTCTAAGTTTAGTTCACATGAACTATTTGTGCCCAAACTTTGATAGCTCATTCCAAGTTTGTATTAGTCTGATCAGTCACAGTCAAATACATTACAATTTGATTTTAACACAGTGATGTCTTTTGATTCTCCTCTAGAATGAAACACAACAATCAACCAATCAAGTATCCTTTGACTATCAGTTGAGGAATGACTCATTCTTTTAAATTTGAATTCATTCTTTCTATACAGTGAAAATGTCATTTTGTCAGAGAAACTTGATGCAAAGTTTTCTCCCACTTAATGTTTCCCTTCTCACTTTAGTTTCAAAGAATTTGTGCAAAAACCTTAAAAATTTATCTTTCCCCCTTCCTTCTATCCTGACTTTACCTTCTTATTCTCTTACATTTCTCATTTCTTTGTTCCTTATCCCCTTTAATGTAGAAAAGAGACAAGGAAAAGGAGTATCCTTAGCAGTAGTGTACTATGTATGACACAAATAATTTCCATTCACCAGTGTTTCTTTTCTTTGTCTCTCCCACATCCCAATCATAGGCTCTAACTTTATAGTACTTTCCTTTTGAAGTCTTCTTCATTTGGACAGATGGTGGCATGAAGGCCACATTTTTTTTCCCCTGAGCTCTCCCAATACACCTTAAAATACATGCCCAACCGAATTCTGAGTTGGAAAGTTAAGAAAAAGTCATGGTGAATAATTTTTCTAGTCTAGGGCAACTCAGGAAGACACAAAGAGAAGTATTAAGGTCTTAAGGTGAACGTTGGCTGGGAGTGCTGTGAGGTGAAGTGGCATGATTGCCACTGGCATCTACTGACAATAAGAGTGCTGAACACTTGAGAAGAAAGATTCCAAAGAATCCCTGTACTAGCACTAGGAGCAGTGCTGGGTATCATTTGGTAGTTTTGTTGTCATTACCCATTTCTCAGTTACAGTTCAAGGTGGAGAAGAGCAGTCATGCTCTCAAAGGATCTGTGGCCCTATCTGAGTAAGTACCAGAGTAAAGCTCAGGTGGGCAATGACCAGACCTTCCGACGGAGCACAGTATCTTGTAAGCACTGAAAACTTACAGGTCCTCACTGAGATGGTGAAATATTATTAATAAGGCCAACATGTTATTAACAAAAGAATGGGAATCTGACCATCTTTCTCTTTGACTTAAGACCATCACAGAGGAGGATTCACATTTTATATATCCTTCAAAATTCAGTGAGCTGAGGGGCAGCTAGGCAGCGTAGTGGATAAAGCACTGGCCTTGGAGTCAGGAGTACCTGGGTTCAAATCCGGTCTCAGATACTTAATAATTACCTAGCTGTGTGGCCCTGGGCAAGCCACTTATCCCTGTTTGCCTTGCAAAAATCTAAAAAAAAAAAATTCAATGAGCTTAGAGTGACCTCATGTTGGTCTTGTTAATAAAATGATGAGATTACCTAGAAACTATGTCTTTTGAACCTTTTTAATCAGTACAGGTATACTGAGTATCATGTTATTTCAGGACCTCAGGGGATATGTTAGGGAATTGTAAGGTTTTAGTGCTCCAAAAGTGGTCTGATTATTATCAGACTTAGGTCTCCCTGTTGCTTCTCTGTACAAGTTTGTGATTTGGTTTTGGATAATGAGCAATATTGCTATAACTTCTGCATCAACAGAGAAGAGGCAGAATTACAGTCTTCCTGCTTCTCACCTGACATCTGAGACACAGAGATGTTTTTGGTTTTTCAGTTTTTTCCTTTTTTCCACATACTATCCAGGAAAGTCACTTCTGAGTATAGGTTCCTTTCTTACACCACCCTGGATCTATTTCCCAATAGAAAAATGATCAAAGCTTAAAAGATGTTAAGGAGGCTATTATCAAAGGAAGAAATCCAAACTATCAACAGAGAAATGAAAAAAAATGCTCCAAATCATTAATAATTAGAGAAATGCAAATAAAAACAAGTCTGAGTTTCTACTCCATATTCATATCTTTGACAAAGATAACAAAATAACTGTCAAAGCAACTGCATAAATATAACACATTTATACACTTTGGTAGAGTTGACAAATGAAACATTAGTCTGTGAAACAATTTGAAACTATACTTTAAAAAAAATCACTAAACTTCAGCCTAATGATATTGTTATAATAGTTAATTAAAGGCTTATTCCCCCAAACAGATTAAAGAATAGGAAAACAAACCATATATGCAAAGATATTTATAGTACTTAATTTTATTGTGGCAAAGATTGCAAAAATGGGGAGGGCTGATCAACTGGGTCTTGATGAGCAATTATGGTAGATGAATGTAAAGGAATATTAGAGCTGAATGAAATGATCAAGAGACAGTTTCAGAAAAGCCTGGGAATAATAGTATGAACTGATTCAATTTATGCAATAATAACAACATTGTAAAGAAAATCAACAGAGAAAATCATAAGAACTGTGTTCTATCTTATGACAAAGCATAAGTCTTGTGATGAAATACAATACACTCTTGAGAGTGAGATGATTAACTGTGCTAATGACTGAAGGTGCTAAAATTTTTTTAAATAAAGTCTGTAAATATTTAACCTGATTTTTAAGATTGCTACCCAAAGACTAAAAAATTGAAATAGAAGAACTGAATCATGACACAGGTTTAAAAGTAGATGGAGAATTTTAAATGACTTCTACATGTAGTATCCTTTTCTGTACTTGCTCCTCCAAAATGCACACAAATTCCAAGACTGGATTTCCAAGGGGTAATTACTATTTTAGGTTTCAGAGGTAATCAACAGTGTGTGCCTTCTCCTTTGGCTACAAGTTACTTACAAGTTACCATCAGTGTATTCTACTTCCAACAGTTTGTCGGCAGCTCTTAGCAATGGCATAAAGACATGGCAAGAATTTCCTGTCCATTCCAATATACATGCCCCCAACTCCAGAACACACTCTCCCATAAATACATTTCAGAGTCTTTTGGAGGGGAAATGTTCATAAACTTGTAAGCATCAATAAGCTAAGTTTACACAGCTGCATATCTAATCATAACTCAAAGTCAAGATGGTGTAAGTAATGAATGGGTTGAGTTCCCACAACAGTTTGGTGAGAATCATCTATTCATAAACCAGACAAGGTCAAGGTGATGTAAGAGTTAACTTTTCACAACTACTTGGAGAAACATTCAATCAGGACCAGACAAGATCAAATAAAGGAATTTAAGTTTGCATAGTTAGAACGAACAAAGACAGCAAAAAGGAGGAGCTGGTCTTAATTTAGCAATGACCTAAGAAAGAACTGTGCCCACTTAATAAGGTTTATAGATATTTCTTTGCATGTCCCTCATAAAATTAAGCTTCATTTATATAATATGGGGTACATGAAGGAGAGAAAGGAATATATTAAGGAAGACTGTAATCCAAAAAAGAATTAGACCAGTCTAACCCTTAGAAGCAAGGAACTGAAGAAATTATATCATACTAATCTCATAAAAGCCTTCTCATTTCTGTACCCAGTGCTCTGATCCCTCCCCTTTGAGAAGTGGAGCATGCTTCTGGCCAGAATCATAGGAGTTCTCTAAGTTCTTGCTACAATAAACTGCTGATACAAGTTTTGTGTCAAGTGTGTTTGTAAAAAACTTTAAGTAGAATAGTATTGATGTGAAGGGAAAATATATAGCTAAGGAAAGTCACAACTCTGGCCATATAAGATTTTGTTACCTTTTTTTCTCTTTAGACAGTATTCATGAAGTTAGCCAGGGGTGTGGCATTGTTAATAAATTGGTTGTCCTACTGCTAGGTTGGCTGATTGGTTGGATGTTGGAGACAGGAGATCAAATCCAGCCTGACACTTGACTCTTCCTAGTTATGTGACCTTGAGCAAGGCATTTAATCTTGATTGCCTGGAATCCAGGGTCACCTCCAGTCATCCAGATTCATATATGGCCATTGGACCCAGATGGCTCTGGAGGAGAAAATGAGGCTGGTGACTTAGCACAGCCCCACCTTACTCAAATTCAATTTATGAACTTGTCATGGCATCACCTCCCTGATGTTGTGGTCTTCTTTGAAAATGAAGGACAAACATTATTATTATTATTTATCCATTATACTCACTCTTCAAAGGGCAGCTGCAGTCTCTCTGAACTACAATGTCAGGCTTGTCTATGTACTTATAGTCCTCTTTTATAAAGGGCCACAGACCCTTAACCTTGGATTGGCAGAAGTCTTTCAGGTTCTATTCCCTCAGGGCCTCAGTTATGAAGTTTGATACCTCCCAGGCAGGAAGTGGGAGAGGAACAGCCTCTTGTTTTTTTGACTACTCTTTCTGGTTATATCTTGATTACTTTGGTAAGAAACTTAATTCTAACTTATTTTTGACCATCTAGCACAAATCTGAAAAATCTTCCACTCCAGTGTTGGGAACAAGTTACTGAATCTATCTATATTCTGGTTCTAAGTTTAATGTTAGCTTTCTATAGTTAAGCTACTCAAATTCTAAGAATCCTTAAAAAGTACTGAATGATTCAAAAACACCTGAATGAACCTCATCTTTTAAAAATTTTATTTATTTAAGGTAATGGGGTTAAGTGAATTGCGCAAGGTGACACAGCCAGGCAATTATTAAGTGTCTGAGGCCGCATTTGAACTCAGGGCCTCCTGACTCCAAGGTAGTCTATCCACTGTGCCACCTAGCTGCCCAGAACCTCATCTTTATAACTCATTGTCTCTATCTTTGCCCCTTCAACTTAGTTTAAAGTTTAAAGGGGGCATATATTTACTGCTCTAACATTTTCTGGGACTATTTGAATATTCCTGAGTTAGATAGCTTTCCCTTTTGTCTCCTAATTTATTTCTCCAGAATGCCTTCAGGAAAGATAACTTGAGAAAAATCAATGGATAGTTTTAAAACCCAAGAGTAGGGACTTCCAGGGTGGGGCTGACATGATGACTGGAAGAAAGGAATCTCTCAGAGTTTTCCCCCCAGAAACAATGTAGTCACTAAATAGATCCTAAGGTGATAGAACCCATAGTGAGATCTTGGAGGAACTTCAGGAAAAGTTCTGTTGCCTGTGTTAAATGGGAGTATAGTTCAGTGAAGGCGGGAGAGTTGAGAAGTCAGTAAGAGGATTTTAAACACAGTTAGGGTTCCAACCCTAGCTCAGAGAGCAAGGTTTTGAGCCCAGGGATGGATGCTGGTGTAGCATTAGAGCTACCCTTGTGCAGGGAGCAAACCAGAAACATCAGAAACCCCAGAGCAGAAAACCAGGGAAAAGAACCCTTAGTCCCCTAGCAAAAAAAAAAAAAACCAAAAACAACCAAACAAAAAAACTAGGGATTATACACTCTATACCATAGGAAGAGAGGTTCAACTGACAAAGTGACCAAAAAAAAAAAAAACCAAACCCCAAAAAGGGCTAACCATTAACAGCTATTATTCTGATATGGGTTGCTAAAAACCCATAAATAACCATCTCAGAAAAGAAAAGCAGTAACAAAATTTCAACATGTGAAGCTTCCCATGGGTTGATGAACTGGTCTCAGTTTCAGAGACCTTTTGGAAGAGCTCAAAAAGGATTGCAATCACCAAAGAAGAGAGGAAGAAGAAAAAAAAACGGAGAAAAGAAATGAGTTATACAGGAGAAACATGAAAGTTAACTAAAGGAAACAATAATTTTAAAAATAAAATGGACCATCTAGAAATTAAAATTAAGCAAATGGAAAGGGAAACAAAAAAGCTAAATGAAGGAAGTCTTAAAAACTAAAATTGGACAAATAGAAACAAATAACTCTTTGACACTGAGATTCCATCAAACAAAACCAAGATAAGAGAATAATATCAATACCTGTGTTTGATAGAAAAGCAAACACTAGATTTAAGAACTGTTAAAAATTAAGAATAGAGTCTTAAGCCTACTGTGGTGAATTGAGATTCAGAAGCTCAAACACTCAGTTCAAGTCTTACCTCAGATATATACTTATTATGTGTATTTTAAAGGGTCTTCTTATTGTCCTAGGCAACTTGCCAAAACTTTAAATTACAAAATAACTGCCTTGGTTCCTCACAGCATTTCCAATAGTGATGCAATCATCCTGGAGAATTTCAAAAAGTTCAAGATATTTCCTCTCCCCTTCAGTTGTGAATATGCAAGAATTCTTTCTTTTGTTTGAAAACATACTTTGACTCTAATCAAATCACTTAAGCCTTATGCCTCAGTTTCCTCATCTAATGATGGGAATAACAAGAGCACCTCTCTCCCAGGGCTATTGTGAGAATCAAATTAGATCACTGTGATGGGCTTAGCATAGTGACTGGCATATAGATAAGCTCCATATAAACGTTAGCTATTATTATTTATTGCAAATGCCATATTTCATAGTTTTATTAGGTTTGGAATTAAGAAAAATCTCAGGCATTTATACAGCAGCATTACACAGGAAAGTATCCAGTGACCCCCGTGAAATGAGACTACAATTAAATCCATAACTTTAATTTAGGAAGAGTGGGACATCTTGCAAAGGTATATTATTCTTCCCGGAATCCATAGTTGTTCCACTGATTGATGACAAATTATGACATGAGAAGACCAAAGAAGAGGCGGTAAACAAGTTTGCATTCTTAACCTGACTGCAAAGCATTATTAGAGGTGCCTTTTATAGTTTTTCATCCGGCTCGTCTGCGTTCAAGACATTGCATTGGACGCAGCAGGTATTTAAAAATGTTTGCTGAAAATCCTGATGAAGGCAAGTGGGGAAAAACTTGATCTAGCAAGGTTGGGGATGAAAAACAGAAGTAACTCAAAGAAAGCAGTGTTTACCTTTCGCTCACAGAACAATGCACTATAAAAATCCTTGGAGTTTCCCCGACTTTACCTTCTTAGCTCAAACAGCCGTCCCAACATCACCAGGCCAGGTTTCTTAAATACAAAAAAGCAGCCGGTCCTTTTTCTTTCCTTTTGTACTCCCGTCGCTTTTTGATGACGCAAGGAGACCGCACTCACGCGTTCAGGTCCGGAGAGGATCAGGGGTGTGCTACATCATCGCTCGCGCGCCGGATATGATACTTCAGAAGAAACGGCGGAGTGCGGGCTAGTTTTACGGTTTCCTGTGAGTCGGAGGGCGGCGAAGGTTCTCTGCTTTTGGAGGAAGCGGCAGTGTTCGTGGGGAGGGTTCCCCCAGACAACAATTGTGGCGGTGAGTCTTGTTCTACACAGGTTCTGAGATAAGCTGTTAGACCTGTATGCGGGGAACAATCTCATAATTGCCTAAACCATGAATACCCCTGGGGAGCTTAGGCGTAAGGGAGGCCTGTGTGGGGCCTCAAGCTTTGGTCCTGCCCCGGTGGGGGATTTCCTCTTCCCCTGGAAAAAACCCCTCCCCCCCAAAAGCAAAACTAATGGGAACAACCTATCAACAAACTCGGAGGGAGAATAGCTGACACGAAATCTATTATATTACGTTCGAACGGGACTCCTACAAAGTTCTCATTTTACAAGTGGGGAGGAAATAGACATTTGAATAAGCCCCTATATATATGTCATCTACTTTTTTCTTTTTTTCTTTTTAATTTTATTTTTTCCAATTACTTGGAAAGATAGTTTTCAGTATTTTTATTCCATATTTTTCTCCCTTTCTTTGCACCTCCTTATGACAGAGAATAATCCGATAGTGGTTATACATATACAGTTATGTTAAACATTTTTTTCATATTTCATATTGTGAAAGGAGAATCGAACAGAAAGGAAAAAATGAGAAATAAAAAAAATATATAGACAGATTTTTTTTTTTAAAGTGAAAATAGGGGCGGCTAGGTGTCATAGTGGATAAAGCACTTGGAGTCAGGAGTACCTGGGTTCAAATGTGGTCTCAGACACTTAATAATTACCTAGCTGTGTGGCCTTGGGCAAGCCACTTAACCCCATTTGCCTTGTCAAAAACCTAAAAAAAAAAAAAGTGAAAATAGTAAAGTTTGGTCTACATTCAGATTCCATAGTTCTTTGTCTGAATGTGGATAGCATTTTCCATCACAAGTCTTTCAGAATTGTCTTTGATCATTATATGCTGAAAAGAGCTAAATGGAGCTCTTGCTGTTAATCTGTACAATGTTCTCCTGGTTCTGCTCATTCAGCATAACTTCATTTAAGTCTTTCCAGATTTTTCCTAAATTCTACCTGCTCATTATTTCTTATAGCACAATAGCATCCCATCACATTCATATACTGCAATTTGTTTGGGCATTCCCTCAGTTTCCAATTCTTTGCCACTACAAAAAAAGCTGCTATAAATATTTTTTGTACAAGTGGATCTTTTCCCTTTTGTGCCATATGCTTTTACAAATATTTCATTTAATCCTTACTACAATCCTATGAGGTAAATTCTCATATTATTCCTATCTTACAGTTGAGGAAACTGAGGCAAGCAGAAGTTAAATGTTATATTCAGGATGACGAAACTAGGAAGTGTGATAACTGAATTTGATCTCACATCTTTGTCACCCAAAGTCTAAGGGTCTATTCACTGAGCTGTCAGATTTTGCAGAGGAAAAAATTTGAGGCTCAGGTAGACCAGATTTTTTTTGTTGTTGCTGTTGCCTTTGTTAAGCAGTTGATTCTTTTGAGATAGTGCTGTTAAGTGATTTGCAATCACATATTATCACTGGTTAATGTTAAAAGATGTTTTCCTTAGTGAACAGCTTGAGAATTATTTAAAGCATTGTGTAATTTCCCATATAGGTACCTGGGTGATGCCAAGGATAGAACACAGGGTCTGAAGTCAGGAAGACCTGAATTCAAATGAGGCCTCAGACAAACCTTGTTTGCCTTAGTGACTTCATTAATAAAATGAGCTGGAGAAGATAATGGCAAACCACTCCAATATCTTTGCCAAGAAAACCCTAGTATGGTCATGAAAAGTCAGAAATGACTGAAAAAGAAATACACACACACACACACACACACACACACAAATGTATACATCTCTATCAGGAGGAGGTAGAATCTTTCATTAGACTTTTGAAATGGTTGTTGGTCATTTGACTGATCACAGTTCCTAAGTCTTTCGAATTTTCTATACTATTTTGTTTTATAAATTGTTCTACTGGTTGTTTCACTCTGCAAAGGTTTCCAAGTTTCTCAAAATTCATTTCTTATAGCACAGCAATATTGAATTATTTTTATATACTACAATCTGTTCCACTGTCCCTTAGTTTGAATACCCTCTCAGATTCCTCCTTTGCTATCTCAAAAAGAGATAAAAATGTTTATTCTTTCTTACCTAAAGTCTGTTTTGTTTAGTGCTAATCCCTCTCTTAAATTCCCTTCCTGGTTACATTTTTCCCTTTTCCCTCCTATTTTCTTATTGCATGAACTATTTCTGTGCTCAGTTGTGACCTGATGAAAGTGAGTTCTGATGAAAGTGAGGTTCAAGTGTTAGCTGCTCTCCCCACCTTATTTATAAAAGTTATACTTGTGTACAATTATGTAAGACTATTTTCCCTAATCATTTTTTTCCTTTCCCCTCACTATTCCTTTTTCCCTTTCTTTCCATTCTTTTAGATCATCAAGACAAAAATCATTCCTAGGCCTAGTTTAATTCAATTCTGTCTGACCCTTGATGTTAGGGTTCAGAAGGAACATTGTACCATTTCCTCATATTGAATATAAGCAGTTTATCCTAAAAAAAGGTATTTACCTTTTTATGTTCCTCTTAACTCCTCTGTTTGAATTTTAAAGTATCTATGCTGCTTTGGTCTTTTCATCAGGAATTATTAATAAATCCTCTATTTTGTTTAAAATTTCAATTTTCTTGCCTGTATGAGTGTATGATTATATTGTGTGTTATCCTGACTGTGGTTCTTTGGTTCTTGAATTCTTTGTTTCTGATTACTTGTAGGATTTTTTTCTTTCACCTGGAACCTCTCTATATAGGTAGTAATGATTCTGGTGGTTTTCATTTTTATATTTCTATCAAGAGCTGAAAGGTGGATTTTTTTATATTTCCTCTTTGCTTTTTGGTTCTAAGAGATCTGAGCAATTTTCTTAAGTTTTTTGAAATGATCTTGTTTTTTTTAGATTCTTTTTTAGTTTTTCCTTAATCTATCTGATTTTTAATATCTTTTGTAGGTTTTTAGCCATTAGTATCTTCCTCTGAAGATGAACCCAGGTCTTTTCTGTACCCATGGTAACTGCCTATGGGTTGGGTTCTTTCTCCTTTACCTACTCATTTTTAAGTAAAAAAAAAAAATTTTTTTTAGCAACTTGTTGTTCTGTTTACCTCTAGTAAGGTTCCCAGCTAACATCATCTCATTTCACTGCTTCCACACTCACTCAGCATGTGCTTATTCCTTCTTGCCCAGAACAGTGTCTCATCTGCATAACTGGGCCTGGTGACTCTTAACTGCAGAGGTTCCCCTCTCTTCCTTTTCAGGGAGCTAGCCTGGAGATGTTTACACATCATTTATCTTTCTTTAGATCTTCTCTAGTTGTTCCAGGAGGTCTACTGTTCTGTCCCAATTCTTGTTTATTTTTGTTCTTCTATGTTCATTTTGAAGTGCTTTTTTGACTTGTTAATGGTGGAAATCTGTAGATCTTGAAATTTTTCTGACCTACTCCACCAGATTATGAAAAGAAAGTTAACCAACTGGAAAAGAAGATCCAGAACCTTAAGGAAGAAAATGACTCCCTGAAGATTAGAATTGGGCAAGGGGTAGCTGGTGAAGTTATTGGAAATAATAAAACAAAATATATTTTGTTTTTATAAAGAATGAAAAATGGAGAATCTGAACACTCATATGAGAAACAGCTGATTTGGAGGACAGATTAAAGAAGAAAAACATAAGAATAATCACAGAACCTGAAAGCTTTGATCTAAAAAAGAATCTTGATACAAAAATACAAGAAATAAAGAAAATTGTGCTGAAATATTAAGAACAAGAGGGGAAAGTAAAAAATAGAAAAAAAAATCACCATTTACCACCTGATAGGGGATCCCAGGAGGTAAACTCATAAGAATATTACAGCAGAATTTCAAAACCCTCAGGTTAAGGAGAAAATATTCAGAGCCAACAAGAAAAAAGCAGTTCAAATATAGGAGAGCCACAGTTAGAATTAAACAAGACCAAGCAGCATCTACATTAAAAGACTGTAGGTCTTGGAACTCTGTATATTGAAGAGTAAAAGAATTGGAGTTGTGGCTGAAAATATCATATCCAACAAAGTTAAGCATAATCTTGAACAACAAAAAATGAATATTCATTAAATTGCTAGGCTGTCAAGATTTTGTTGCAAAAAATCCCCTGAATTGAATGGAAAAGTTGACATAAAAGATCCAAGAGAAATAAAAGGTAAATATCAAAAACTAGTTACATGGAACTGAATAAGGCATTCAGTAAGGACAAATTGTTTACTGTTTATTCATGGAAATGTAAACTATGTCTAAGATTGTTATTAGCAATTGGGTAATTGAAAAGAAAGGTTCTAATGAGTAAAAAGGAAAAGATTTTTATTTTATTTTATTTTTTTAAGGTTTTTGCAAGGCAGTGGGGTTAAGTGGCTTGCCCAAGGCCACACAGCTAGGTAATTATTAAGTATCTGAGCTCGGATTTGAATCCAGGTACTCCTGACTCCAGGGCTGGTGCTTTATCCACTGTGCCACCTAGCTGCCCCAGGAAAAGATTTTTTAAAAGAGGTGTATTCAAATGAGGAAGAATTGATACAGAGGGATTAGATGGGGAAGGAGAGCTCGTAATTCTGGAAACCTACACCCAGGAGGGATGGGTTAAAGAGGAAAATACAAACACAAACACATACATATCTATAATTACATTGATGTGTGAGCTTGTGAAAATCTTTTAAAATTCAGAAAAATAAAAGGGGGGGATAAGGAAGGTATTAGAGGGTGAGAAAGTAGAATAAAGTGTATATAAAAGGCTGTGTAGATCATTGGGGAAGGAGGTATAGAAGGGTTTGTAAAGGAGGGATTCTTGGAAGAATGGTAGGTTAAGGAATAGGAGGACAAGGTAGCAAGTGGAAAAGTAAGGTGGAGGAGTGAGGAGTGTTTCTTTCAGAAAATGTTATAAAAAGTAAGAGACACAAAAACCAAATATAGTTATGAATATATGTATGTATATGTCTTCATTCTCGAAGAAACCTTGACATCAGGGAGGTGATGCTATGACAAACACATGAATTTTATTTGAGTGAGGAGGTCACCAGCCTCACTTTCTCTGGAGTCATCTGGATCCAGTGACCAGATAATGGATTAGGACAACTGGAGATGTCCCTGGATGGGTTATCAAGGTTAAGTGACTTGCTCAGGGTCACACACCTAGTTAGTGTCAAGTGTTATGTGTGACTAGGTGTTATGTGTGACTATTTTTTTCTTATTTTGTATTTCAGTTTTAAAAATAGTTAAAAAGATTTCTTGAAATGTTAATGCTAGGCTTCTTTTGGTCATGGCATTGAGATAGTCCATTCATTATTGTTTTTCTTCTTGTTTTCTAACTCAGTTTTATTACTGTGAGATACCTTGTATTTGCTCCTATTTTTTCAGCCTTTTGACTTTGTCTTAATATGTCTTGATCTCTCGTGGAAATATTTGCTTCTATTTGGTCTAATTTTCAGGAAGTTTGTTAGGATGAGAAACATTTGTACCTCTTATGCTGGGCTAATTCTAATTCTTCTATGATTCATTTTTTTTCCTAATTTCTTTTCAAATGCTTTTATAAAAACAAAACAAAAGGTTTTAATATCTTTTAAACTCTTGCTTTATCTTTTCCCCAAATTCTTATTGAGTGTGTGCCCAATCTGTGTTTTTCTTTGAAGCATTGCTCATACATGTTTTGGAGACACTGCATTTGTGTCATGAGTATCCCTGCTACCATAATAGTTCATTATGTTGGGATTTTTTTTTTTTGTTTGTTTGCTCATTCTTCCAGTTTACTTCTTGACTTCAGACATGACATTAAGCCTGGGCTCTGCATTTTGGGAGGGAAGGTCTGCTGGGCTAGTCCTGCAGCTACTTTCTTTTGTAGTTTTCAGATTGAACTAAAGGCTTGAAGTGAGACCCAGTTTTCCTCTGGAGATCTGAGTCACATTACTGCTGTGTGCTAATGAATCTGTTCCTTGATAGGTGCATAAATAGGACCTACTACTACTCCTTTTACAGAGTACCATTTGTGAGTTCTGGTCTCCTCAATCTATTCTGAGTTTAAAACTAGATAGTAAGCAACTGAGATGCCAGGTGATACTTGTAATTTTACCCAGATATACAGCCACTTCCTATATTGGCATACCCTGCTTGTGGCACACTCCCATCCAGAATTATATCCTCAGACCTCAAGCTGCTTCAAATATGATGATTTGGGCTGGAAAAATGACCCCTGTGAATTTTTTTTCTTGGATTTTCTCATTGGGATTCAGCATTCTCTTGGAAATTTTTTAGGAATTTTGCAGGGAAGGCTCCTCAGACTTCCTAAAAATGACAGAGTGAGAGAATGTGTCTGTGTGTATTCTACTACATACCTATATATACATAGATATTTTTCAACCAGCCTTTTTACTCTTTGATCCCAAATCCCTCCCCTTAACTTGAGAACTAAATAAAACAAATCCCATTATTAACATGTATAGTAAACCAAAAAAAAATCCACATTGACTTTGTCAGTGAGTGTGTATGTGTGTGTGTGTATATATGTGTGTGTGTCTGTTTCATTCTATATTCTGAATTTATCTCTCATATTAGGTACAAATGTGATCTTAGTCCTCTGGAGTAAATGTTGGTTGTTGTGCTTAATATGAGCTCCTAAATTCCTTAGAATTGTTTGTCTTTATCATTTTGATATTATCATATAAATTGTTCTCCTGTTTCTATTCCCTTTACTTTGTATCAGCTAATAATGTTAAGTGTTCCTAGGCTTCATATTGTCTTAGAACAAAATAGTATTCTATCACATTTATGTGATTGGAATAACTTGTTTCTCCAAATTATGAACACCCCCAAGATTCCCAGTCTTTCTCACCTCAGAAAGAACTTTTTGGTACATCTTTAGTTTTTAATTAATTTTAATTAAATTTAATTAATTAAATTTAATTAATTTAGTTTTTAATTAATTTAATTTTTAATTAATCCCTCCCTCCAATTTCTCCTCCCTCCTCTCCTTCCTTTCTATGTCCCTATTGAATGAAATGTATTTCTGTGCTTGTAAGTATGTATATGCCTGTGTGTGTGTGTGTGTGTGTGTGTGTGTGTGTGTGTCTGTGTGTCTGTGTGTCTGTGTCTGTGTATGTCTGTGCAGGTGTATATATTCTTTTTTAAACTTGTTCAGGTGAGAGTGAGGTTCAAGTATCATCTGGTGCTATCACCCCCTTCTCCTTGTTTGTAACATCCCTCAAGTATTTGTGTTTTTCTTTTCACTCTTTTCTTAAATTTATTAAGACAAAGGGACAGCTGGGTGGTGCAGTAGATAGAACAGCAGCTCTGGAGTCAGGAGGACCTGAGTTCAAATTCAGATTCAGACACTTAATAATTACTGACTGTATGATCTTGGGCAAGTCACTTAACCCCATTGCCTTGTTAACCCCTTGCTCCCCCCCAAAAAGATCATTAAGATATAAAAGAATCACTCTCAGATATAATCTAATCAGACTCCCTTTGTGACCCTTGATGATGTTAGGACCTAGAGGGGACATACATATGACATCCGAGTGTAGTGGATAGAACACTTGGACCTGAACTTAGGAAGATCCAAGTTCATATCCCTTCTCAGAAATTTACTAGCTGTGTGACTCTGGGAAAGTCACCTTCAACTGAAAAAAATGGAGGCAATAATAGCATCTACCTCTTAGAATTATTTGAAGATAAAATGAAACTTTATTTATTTATTTGTTTGTTTGTTTGTTTATTTGGGTTTTTTGGCAAGGCAAAAGCCTTGCCCAAGACCAAGCAACTAGGTAGTTATTAAGTGCCTGAGGCTGGATTTGAACTCAGGTACTCCTGACTCCAGGGCCAGTGCTCTATCCACTGGGCCTCCTAGCTGTTCTGAGATAATATTTATTTATTTATTTTTAGATGGCTGCTTAGTTTTTTTTTAATTTTTAAATTTAATTATTATTTATTTTCATCCATATGCACATGCATATTTTTAAATTCAAAATTTCCTTCTACTCTCCCTTCCCACCCCCTCCCCTCAGCTGTGAACAGTCAAGTTAGCATTATACATACATATTTTGATAAACATGTTTACAGATTAGTATTTTTTTGTATAAAGAATTAGGATTAAGAAAAAGGGTTACATAAATAATTTTTATGAAGTGCTCATCAGATTCTGAAGGGTTTTTTTGTGTTTTGATTTGTTTTGTTTTTCTTCCTCTGGATGGGTATAATATAGTCCATAGCCAGTCTAATGCAGTTGACCTAGCTTTCTGGACTGCTGAGATGAGAGAGAATATTTATAAATCATTTAGCACAGTACCTGGCATACAGTAAGTACTATATAAAGGCTTATTCCTTTCCCTTCTCTTTCTTTTTGTTTAGTCCTTTATCATTATTCATTCATGCTTACCTTTTTAAAGTTTGTCTTTATTCCTCCTTTTGACATGAACATATTTGCATGCAGCAGGGAAGGAGTCATTAGATCAGAGTGACTGAGATAAGAGAAAGATAGTGGGGCAAGTTGGCTGTAAAGCTGGGAATGAAATGGAATTGGGTGGGGGCTTATAGAGAGGTATATCTGTGGCAAGAAAGACCATCTTTTAGAAGATCTTAGAGGAAGGTATCTGAATGAGGTGAGTTATGGAGGAGGAGAACAGGGAAAGATCTCATTAAGTGGTCTCAAATATTTCAGTAAAGTTCTTCAGTGCAGTGGGAGACTTGGGAGATGAGATTTCAATAAGCTACTTAGTGTGATGTAATACAAATCAATTAGGGGTGAATAGAATGATTGCCTTGTTTTAATGAAAATGCAGTTGAGATTATAATATATATTTTTACAGTATATTTTGACATAATAGTATCTATAATTTATTGGTAAATATACATATATTGGGAATGAGCCAAGAGACAGAATGTCTTGTACGTGGCTCACAGCAAGGATTCTGGTATCACTGAATTAGACTATGTGGTGGGGAGTAAGGTATGAAGACTGGAAGGTGGAAGCAGGGTGGGGGGGGAGAAAGAGGAGTTTGGTTTATGAAGAGCTTTGAACACCAATAGGAGATCTTGTAATTGGTTTTTTTTTTTTTTTTTTTTTTTTTTTTTTTTTTTTTAGTTTTTGCAAGGCAATGGGGTTAAGTGGCTTGCCCAAGGCTACACGGCTAGGCTAGGTAATTAGTAAGTGTCTGAGGTCGGATTTGAACCCAGGTACTCCTGACTCCAAGGCCTGTGCTCTATTCACTGCGCCACCTAGCCGCCCCCATCTTGTAATTGTTACGGAGGGTATAAGAGAGCTGCTGGATCTTATTGAGTAAAGCAGAGGGGGCAATGACTGGTCATGAGACAGTCTGATGTGCTTTAGTCACTTTGGCAGCTGAATGGAAGATAATGGCTATTGTAGTCCATGTTTGAGGTTTTGAAGGTCTGCATAGGTGGGTGGCAATATCACAGTAAAAAAAAGGTTATATTTAAGAGATCTTGCAAAGGTGAAATCTGTGCACATGGAAGATAAGAGAGTGGTTAAGAATGACGCTTAGATTAGGAGTTGAAGGATTGGGAATTTGATGATGCACTCAATAGTGAGCAGGGAAGTTAGGAAGAGAGGAGGATTTAGGGGAAAAGACAATGAGTTCTATTTTGGATATTCTGCATTTCAGCTATCTTTTGTACATCCAGTGAGATATTTGTAAGGAGTTCAGGGCAGGATTAGGTATGAGAATCATCAGAATAAATATTATAAATCCATATTCAGTAAGCAACATAGTGAATAGGACCCAGGACTGAGTCTTTTTAGGACACCTGTGATTAGAGAGTGTGATCGGGATGATAATCTAGTAAAAAAGAGAGTAAGGTTCTTATATACAAAGGAAGAGAACAGTAGTGAGTGGTCTCTCCAAACTAAGAAGTGATTAATAATGTCTAATGCAGCAGAAAATTTGAAGAGAATGAGGATTGAGAAAAAGCCATCGGTTTGGAAACTAAGAGATCATTGTTAACTTTTGGATTGTATGGATTTAAGGGGTGAGGGGGAAAAAGGTAGAGGTATCTATTGTAGGTGGCTTTTTCTTTTTTTTAAAAGATTTTATTTATTTTGAGTTTTACAATTCCCCCCCATCCTACTTCCCTCCCCCCACCCCCCACAGAAGGCAATTTGCCAGTCTTTACATTGTTTCCATGGTATACATTGATCCAAATTGAATGTAATGAGAGAGAAATCATATCCTTAAGGAAGAAACAAAGTATAAGAGATAGCAAGATAGCAATCAGACAATTTCAGGTCTTTTTGTACTAAACTAAAGGTAATAGTCATTGGTCTTTGTGCAAGCGCCACAGTTCTTTCTCTGGATACAGATGGTATTCTCTATGAGTGTTTCCATCAAGGTAGATCATCACCCCCATGTTGCTGTTAGGGTGTACAGTGTTTTTCTGGTTCTGCTCATCTTGCTCAGCATCAGTTCATGCAAATCCCTCCAGGCTTCCCTGAATTCCCATCCCTCCTGATTTCTAATAGAACAGTAGTGTTCCATGACATACATATACCACAGTTTGCTAAGCTATTCCCCAATTGAAGTACATTTACTTGATTTCCAATTCTTTGCCACCACAAATGGGGCTTCTATGAGTATTTTTGTACAAGGGATATTTTTACCCTTTTTCATCATCTCTTCAGGGTATAGGCTTGGTAGTGGTATTGCTGAATCAAAGGGTATGCTCATTTTTGTTGCCCTTTGGGCATAATTCCAGACTGCTCTCCAGAAAGGTTGGATGAGTTCACAGCTTCACCAACAATGTATTAGTGTCCCAGATTTCCCACAACCCTTCCAACAATGATCATTGTCCTTTCTGGTCATATTGGCCAGTCTGAGAGTTATGAGGTGGTACCTCAGAGATGCTTTAATTTGCATTTCTCTAATAAGTAATGATTTAGAGCAATTTTTCATACGACTATGGATTGCTTTGATCTCCTCATCTGTAAATTGCCTTTGCATATCCTTTGACCATTTGTCAATTGGGGAATGGCTTTTTTTTTAAAAAATTTGACTCAGTTCTCTGTATATTTTAGAAATGAGTCCTTTGTCAGAAATACTAGTTGTTTCCCAGTTTACTACATTTCTTTTGATCTCGGTTACAGTGGTTTTGTCTATAGAAAAGATTTTTAATTTAATGTAATCAAAATCATCTAGTTTGTTTTTAGTGATGTTCTCCATCTCTTCCTTAGTCATGAACTGCTTCCCTTTCCATAGATCTGACAGGTAAACTAGTCCTTGTTCTTCTAGTTTGCTTATAATATAATTTTTTATGTCTAAATCCTGTATCCATTTTGATCTTATCTTGGCATAGGGTGTTAGGTGTTGGTTTAATCTAAGTTTCTTCCAGACTGACTTCCAATTTTCCCAGCAGTTTTTATCAAAGAGGGAATTCTTAATCCCAATAGCTGGATTCTTCAGGTTTATCAAATAGCAGATTATTATAATCATTTCCTGCAATTACACCTAGTCTATTCCACTGGTCCATGTAGGTGACTTTTTCAAGGGGCTTTCAAGGAGCAAAGGATAGAAGTCTTGATATAGGTTGATAATGAGAATGGAAAGATAGAGTGAAAGTTTTTTGAGGATGGAGCAGCCATGAAAATGTAGGTAATAGAAAAAAGAGGGAGATATTGAAGATAAGTTTTTAGAGAGAGGATAACAGATGGGCATTTTGTTGGAGGATATGGGTAGAATTAGGTTGCTTGTCAGGTGGAGTACCCCAACTTTGGTAGGGAATAAACAATAATAATAATTAAAATAAATAATAATAATATAATAAAAAGTAAATAAATGAAAGAGGGGTAAAGGAGGAGATCTTGACAGATGGCATCTAAGTGATATGAGGGTGCTGTTGGTGAATGGCTTCAATATTTTCTGTAAAATATAAAGCAAGATTCTCAGCTAATAGGGTTGGGGGGACCGGGAGCCATAGGATGTTTGAGAAGGGATGAAAAGGTTTGGAAGAACTGCTTTAGAAGCTATATGGAAGAGTGATTGTGAGTTAATAAGGAAAGTAGTAGTTGAGCTTGTCTTAACTGTGTAGGAGGCCTAGTCAGAATTGCTGTATGACTTTCTCTATCTTCAGCAGCAGCTATGAAGTGTGTAATCTAAGACTGAAGCTTGGCAGGGCAAAGTCAGAGAAAAGATAAAGGACCCAAAGGATTCAAGAGTAGAGGATAGTGAAGAATTGAACTGCTTTCTAGTTCACCACAGAGTTAAGATTGGAAACAAAAGGGGAGAGAGTTTGTGGAGAATGGCATAGAAGCGAACTGAGGGGTCATGGGATTGGAGGTCCTAGTGTAGACAGAGTAGGTTTTGTTAAGAGAAGGCAGAAGGAGAGGTGAAATGCTAATAAAATAAAATCAAAAAAGGGAAATTTGGAATTCTTGATTAGAAGATCAAGTATATGATCATTTTTGTACATGATGGAGAAGTAAGTCTTGGGGAATAAGTTGAGGAACTGGGTGCATAAGATTTTTGAGGGAGACAATGATAAGGCACATTAGTATGCCACTCTGAAGTGCTCTCTCCAGAGTTACCAATATGATCTTTTAGAACTGCCAAATCTAATGACCTCCAGTCAGTCTCCATTTTTCTTAATTTCCCTGCAACCTTTGACACAGAACTACCAGATGGCACTTGTTCTTCCTCTCAGGTCTAGTTCAGGGGTCTCGTGGTTTCTTTTTCTGCACTTGAAGTTTATACACTGTTATGCTGTCTCAATTCCTTGGCTCAGAAGAACCTGATGTGCTGTCGTTCTTGAGTTCACAGAGAGTTAGATATGGCTGAAGAACAGAACATTATCAAAAATATATGGGTTGGAACATACTAATTAAACTACCAAAAAAGTATTAGATAGAGCTAGAAATCCCAGCCCTTAAAAAAAAGAACAAAAGATCAAGAATATCATAGAAATTAATTTTAAAAATACAACTAAAGGTATCCTAGCAATACCAGATCTCAAAGTAGTTTAGAGAGCAGTAATCAACCAAAATATCTGGCACTGACTAAGAAATAGAGGGGTAGATCAGTGGAGTAGAACACATTAATTATACAAGACAGTACTAAATGACAATAATCTAGTTTTTGAGAAAGACAAAGATCAAAGGTTTTTGGGTAAGAACTCACTGTTTGATTAAAAACTGCTGAGAAAGCTAGAAAACAATAGGATGATATAAACTAGGTCGAGATCAGCATTTCATACAGAGTACCAAGATAATGTCAAAATGGGTACATGATTCACACATAAAGGGTGATAACATAAACAAATTAGAAGAACAAGGAATCAGGCAGCTAGGTGGTGTAAGAGATAGAACAGTGACCTTGGAGTCAGGAGGACCTGAGTTCAAATCCAGCCTTAGACACTTAATAATTACCTAGCTGTGTGACCTTGGGCAAATCACTTAACCCCATTGCCTTAAATAAAAAAAGAAAACTTGAATGCAAAAGCTCTTTTTGTAGTGGCAAAAAATTGGAAATTGAGGGGATGTCCGTCAATTGGAGAATAGACGAACAAATTGAAGTATAACTATGTGAAGGAACACTATTGTTCTATAAGAAATCAATAGCGTTGGGATTTCAGAAAAGTCTGGAAAGACTTACATGAATTGATGCTGAGTGAAATGTGCAGATCTATCAAAGCTATCAAAGCAACAACAATCAAAATGTATACAGGATTTAGACATAAAGAACAATATTATAAGCAAACTAGGAGATCTAAGAATAGTTTACCTGTCAGATTTATAGAAAAGGAAGCAGTTTATGACCAAGGAAGAGATGGAGAACATCATTAAAAACAAACTAGATAATTTTTATTATATTAAATTAAAAAGCTTTTACACAGACAAAACCACTGTAACTAAGATCACTTGGTATAGAAGCCCAAACTGCAACCTGGATCTGAGTGTAGGCTAGCTTCAGAGTCCTACCCAGAGGAAGAGCAGAGAAATCTCTGCAGACTTCCCTTATTGTCTCTGGGGGTGCAGGCTGCTTTCTCCAGATTCTCGCTGCAGGTTCTGTGGCTGGTGCTCCTTACTCCACACTCATTCTGGTGTAGCAGAGTACTCTCCCAGCCCCTTCAGGCTGTTGCCTGTGATCTTTGGGCTGGGCTGGACTGCAGTGGGCTGTGGTCTCGGCTTTTTTCCAACCCCTGGTCCTGGTGAAACACACCTTTCCTGCAGAACTTCTAAGTTATCTTGGACTGGGAAAATGTATCACTCAGTCTTTCTGTGGGTTCTGCCCTTCTAAATTTTGGCTAGAGTCATAATGTGTTGACTTTTGGAGTTTGAGGGGGAAGAAATTCCCAGGAACTGCTGCCTTCATGCCGCCATCTTGGCTCCGCCACCCCCACTGTAATATCACAAGAAATGTAGTAAATTGGGAAACAATTTTTACAACTAGTACTTCTGACAAAGGACTCATTTATAAAATATACAGAAAACTGAGTCAAATTTAAAACAAAAAACCAAGCCATTCCCCAATTGACAAATGGTCAAAAGATATGCTAAGGCAATTTACAGATGAGGAAATCAAAGCAATCCATAGTCACATGAAAAATTGTCCTAAATCATTATTTATTAAAAAAATACAAATTAAAGCATCTCTGAGGTACCACCTCAAACCTCTCAGACTGGTCAATATGACCAGTAAGGACAGTGATCAATGTTGGAAGGGATATGGGAAATCTGGAACATTAATGTATTGTTGGTGTAGCTGTGAACTCATCCAACCTTTCTGGAGATCAATTTGGAATTATGCCCAAAGGGTAACAAAAATGTGCATACCCTTTGATCCAACAAAACTGCCACTGGGTCTATACCCTGAAGAGATCATGAAATAGGGTGAAAACCTCACTTATATAAAAATATTCATAGTAGCCCTGTTTGTGGTGGCAAAGATTTCGAAATTGAGTGAATATCTATCATTTGGGGAAATGGCTTAATAAACTGTGATATATGTGTTATGGGATACTATTGTTCTTTTAGAAACCAGGAGGGATGGGAATTCAGGGAAGCTTGGAAGGATTTGCATGAACTGATGCTGAGCAAGATGAGCAGAACAGAAGAACAATTTTGGGATATCTGCAATGGAGAATACCATCTGTATCTAGAGAAAGAATTGTGGAGTTTGAGCAAAGACAGTTAACCTTTAATTTGAAAAACAAATCTGTTATCTTATTATGTAATTTTGCTATCTCTTATACCTTTATTTTTTCCTTAAGGATATGATTTCTGTCTCATCACATTTAGGTCAATGTATATCATGGAAAGAGGGTAGAGAGAGATTAACAGACTGCCTTCTGTGGGGGTTGGGGTTGGGAAGCGAAATTAGGGGAAAACTGTAAAATTCAAAATAAATAAATTTAAAGTAAAAAAAAAAGCAAAGCAAAATAGTAACATGGGATAATGATCAATCATGATGGACTTGTTCAGTACAGCAAAGACATTTTTTTTCTTTAGCTTTTTGCAAGGCAAATGGGGTTAAGTAGCTTGCCCAAGGCCACACAGATAGGTAATTATTAAGTGACTGAGGCTGGATTTGAACTCAGGTACTCCTGACTCCAGGGCTAGTGCTCTATCCACTTTGCCACCTAGCCACCCCAATAAAAGACAATTTTAAAAGATTTGTGATGGAAACTATTATACCTATGCAGAAAAGGAACTGTGGAGTTTAAATGATGACCAAATCTTACTGTCTTCCAATTTTTAAAAAGTTGTTTTTCGTATTATGTCATTTTTTTCTCTTGTTTTCTTTCTTCCATTTGGATTTGATTTTTCTCTCACAACATGATCAAAAATGGGTCTGTGCTTAGCATGGTTATAAAATGTAAAGATTGCTTTCTGTCAAGGGAGGGGTGGAAGGGAAGGGGGGAATGTAAAACTAAAACCTTGCAAAAAAATGATTGGTTAAAAACTACTATTGCATGTGGTTGGAAAATCAAATAATATAAATATAAAAAAATGAATGCAAAATTTCCCAAAATATGTAATTGGGGTAAAACAAAATACTATTGAAAATAAAAAGACAAGAATGTAATTGGGAAATATTTAACAAAATAAATTTAGCAAAAATAAAAATGCAATATTAAAATGTATTTACATAAAAATATATTTATATTATAGGGGTTGGATTCTATAGCCACTTTCTTATTTCTTGAGTTTCTCTGATTTGTTGACATGATTGTAGTCATCCATATTCTCTTTTGTCTGCTTATTTTATTTTGTGTCAGACCATACACGTTTTCCTAGATTCTGTACTAGACTATACAAATCTTTTGCAGATTCTAAATTCATGATTTCTCACTGCATAATATTACTTTGTATTCATATGCCATAGTGTTTTCAACCATTTGCCCTTAATATAAAACTTAAAGGTATTTTGCTATATCTATAAAGATTTTTGTTCTTTGATTATTTGTATCTTTCGTGGACTTCCTTGATGTATTTGTCCAGTAATGGTATGGCTCAGTGAGGTAGTATGGACATTTGAGTCATTTTTCTTGCATAATTCCAAGTTGAAACCCAGAATATTTGGACCACTTCATAGCTCCACCCTGATAACATCAATCAGTTTGCTTACTCTTATCACAGTCCCTTCCAACACAGATTTTTTTGTTTATTTTTCTCACCATTGCTATTTTGGTAGGTGGTAAAAAGTGAAATTGTTTTGAATCCCATTTCTCTTACTGTTAGTCATCTGGAACACATTTTTATGTGGTCATTTTTAGTTTTATTATTCATCTTATGTATTTTCTCTGCCTGACTTGTCTACCAGATCCTTGCAGTGGGTACCCTCTCCACCCCTCCCATTTCAGCTTTCTTTTGTGTTTTTCTCCTTCCTTACCCTGCCCCATCATTGCGTTGTTAATTCATTCAGGGCAGACTTTTTCTTTTTTAGTATTTGTATCCTCAGTCCTTATTACAGTGTCTGCACAAAGTAGGTGCTTAATAAATGTTTATTGACTATTGAAAAGAAATTTATAATGCTTTGTAAAAGCATGAGATTTAATAATTTGTCTGCTTAAGACAATTCTATGTTCAAAATAGAGGTGGAGAGGTACAAAGTTAATTGGTAATTTTGTAATATTATCATGGAATCATTTTTGGGCTTGAGTGATAGTAAATAAAATATTAGGCATGACTTACTTGAAGCTGAATATATTAAGATGACATTTACCTTTCATCAATAGTAGAATATTTAATATAGTTGATATTCTTAGTTTTATAGCCTTAGATTCATTTTATTAATTTTATTTCTCATTTATTTTCATTACAAATGGTGTAATAGGGCCAAAATCCTGCTTTATGTTTTTGGTGCTAGGGAGTTTAAGGCAATATTCATTTTATCTATCTATCTATCTATCTATCTATCTATCTATCTATCTATATCTATATATATTTGTGACTTTTTTATATTAACTGTTTAATTTTTTGCATTAGAAACAGCTGTTTAAATCTTTTATTTTTTTCTTTTCTCTACAGGAGCTTGTTGGTTCCTGAAAAGATAGAAGTAAGTGCTCTTATTTATACGGGGAAGCGAGTGACAATAACCAAATTCATTTTTAATATTTTAGTGGTTTTTATTCATATCATAGTATTTAGTATTTCATTCAAAGTTATAGGATTATTGTAAGTTTTATTGATGTTTAGTTTAAAGTTAGATTTTTAAGTGTTTTCATAATCTTCCCACTTTTTGAAAATAAAGCTGTTTTTGGAAAAAGTTTAAATTTTCTCTAAAACTTTTAGATGTGGAAGGAAAAGTATTTGATAATCTTTGTTTTAGTTAAACTAACTTTCCTATCAGAAACCCATCCTTTTTCCTTTGTATTTTCTTGAAGATTGTTTAATAAAAAGGTAAATATTCATATTTTCTTGTTTTCTCATTCTTGTTATTCAGTTCAACAAATATTTACTTTTTTTTTTATCAAATATATATTGTTCATCCAGTGTACCTCATACTCCTAAAACAGTATCTCTTGGAAAACAAAAATATGCATATTTGTTTACACATTCATTAATAAATAACATTGATTATATACTTAGTTTTTACTTTATTTTCTATCCGGTTAGTCTTTTATTATTATTTATTTTTTCCAATTATATGTAAAGTTTTCTTCCTCCCAATCTTCCCTCTCTCCCACTCTAGGACAGCAAGTAATCTGATATAGCTTTATACATTTACTATCTTGTTACACTTAAGTCCATATTAGTCACACTGTAAAAGAAGATTCCGAATAAAAGGGGAAAAACTATGAGAAGGAAAGAAAAAGCAAAAAATAAATTTTAAAAAGTCACAGTGAATTTTGTTCTGCATTCAGATTGCATAGTTTTCCCTCTGGATGTGGATGACATTTTCCATCACAGGTCCTTTAGAACTGTCTTTGATCACTGTATTGCTGAGAAGAGCTAAGTCTGTTATTGTTGATCATTGTATAATATTGCTTTTAAGGTGTACAATATTCTTCTGGTTCTGCTCTCTTCACTCAGCCTCAGTTCACATAAGCCCTTCCAGTTTTTTCTGAAATATGTTAGCCTATCATTTTTTATCGATCAGTAATATTCCATTATATTCATATACCTCATTCCTCAAATGATGGGCATCCCTTCAATTTCCAATTTTTCTTCTATACAAAAAAAGAGCTGCTATGAATATTTTTATACATGTGAGTCTTTCCCCCATTTTTTATGATCTCTTTGGGATGCAAGCCTAGTAGTGATATTGCTGAATCAAAGGTTATTTTTTTTTGAAACTCAAATATCTTTATTCTGAGTCCTAAACTCTTTCCAGAACATCTTATTGCTGTCCTTTTTTAAAAAATTTTTATTAAAGATTGTATTTGAGTTTTACAATTTCCCCCATCTTACTTCCCTCCCCCACCCCCACACAGAAAGCAATCTGTGAGTCTTTACATTGTTTCCATGTTGGCACCTTGATCCAAATTGGGTGTGATGAGAGAGAAATTATATCCTTAGAGAAGAGACAAGAATTTTAAGAGGTAACAAGATCAGACAACAAGACATCTGTTTTTTTTCTAAATTAAAGGGAATAGTTCTTGAACTTTGTTCAAACTTCACAATTCCTTAACTGTATACAGATGGCACTCTCCTTTGCAGACAGCCCCAAATTGCTCCTGATTGTTGCACTGATGGAATGAGCAAGTCCTTCAAGGTTGGTCATCACTCCCATGTTGCCGTTAGGGTATACAGTGTCCCTCTGGCTCTGCTCATCTCACCCAGCATCAGTTCATGGAAATCCCTCCAGGCTTCCCTAAAATCCTGTCTCTCCTGGTTTCTAATAGAACAATAAGATTCCATGACATACATATACCACAGTTTGCTAATTCCCCAATTGAAGGACATTTACTTGATTTCCAATTCTTTGCCACCACAAATAGGGCTGCTATAAATATTTTTGTACAAGTAATATTTTTACCCTTTTTTCTTCATCTCTTCAGGATATAGACCCAGTAGTGGTATTGCTGGGTCAAAGGGTATGCACATTTTTGTTGCCCTTTGGGCGTAGTTCCAAATTTCTCTCCAGAAAGGTTGGATGAGTTCACAGCTCCACCAACAGTGTAATAATGTCCCAGATTTCCCACATCCCTTCCAACAATGATCATTATCCTTTCTGGTCATATTGGCCAATCTGAGAGGTGTGAGGTGGTACCTCAGAGAAGCTTTAATTTGCATTTCTCTAATAATTAATGATTTAGAGCTTTTTTTCATATGGCTATGAATTGCTTTGATCTCCTCCTCTGTAAATTGCCTTTGCATATCCTTTGACCATTTGTCAATTGGGGAATGGCTTTTTGTTTTAAAAATATGACTCAGTTCTCTGTATATTTTGGAAATGAGTCCTTTGTCAGAATCATTAGTTGTAAAGATTGTTTCCCAATTTACTACATTTCTTTTGTTCTTGGTTACAGTGGTTTTATCTGTGCAAAAGCTTTTTCATTTAATGTAATTGAAAACATCTAATTGGTTTTTGGTGATGTTCTCCAACTCTTCCTTAGTCATAAACTGTTCTCCTTTCCACAGATCTGACAGGCAAACTAGTCCTTGATCTTCTAATTTGCTTATAGTATTGTTTTTTACGTCTAAGTCCTGTAACCATTTGGATCTTATCTTGGTAAAGGGTGTTAGGTGTTGGTCTAATCTAAGTTTCTTCCACACTAACTTCCAATTATCCCAGCAGTTTTTATCAAAGAGGGAATTTTTATCCCAATGACTGGACTCTTTGGGTTTATCGAACAGCAGATTACTATAATCATCTCCTGCTTTTACACCTAGTCTATTCCACTGATCCACCACTCTATTTCTTAGCCAATACCAAACAGTTTTGATGACTGATGCTTTATAATATAATTTTAGATCAGGTAGGGCTAAGCCACTTTCTTTTACACTTTTTTTCATTAAGCTCCTGGCAATTCTTGACTTTTTATTTCCTCATATGAATTTACTTAAAATTTTTTCTAACTCGTTAAAGTAATGTTTTGGAATTTTAATTGGTAGGGCACTAAACAGATAGTTTAGTTTCGGTAGAATTGTCATTTTTATTATATTAGCTCTACCTACCCATGAGCAGTTGATATTTGCCCAGTTATTTAAATCTGATTTAATTTGTGTGAGAAGTGTTTTATAATTGTTTTCAAAAAGATTCTAGACTCCCAAGTATTTTATATTGTCTGAGGTTACTTTGAATGGGATTTCTCTTTCTAGCTCTTCCTGCTGTATCTTGCTAGACATATAAAGAAAATTTGAGGATTTATGATGGTTTATTTTATAACCTGCAACTTAGCTAAAATTGCTAATTGTTTCTAGTAGTTTTTTGTATGATTTCTTGGGATTCTCTAGGTAGACCATCATGTCATCTGCAAAGAGTGAGAGTTTTGTCTCTTCCTTCCCAATTCTAATTCCTTCGATTTCTTTTTCTTCTCTAATTGCTGATGCTAACATTTCTAATACAATATTGAATAGTAGTGGTGATAATGGGCACCCTTGTTTCACCCCTGATCTTATTGGGAATGCCTCTAGCCTCTCCCCATTGAATATAATGCTTGTTGATGGTTTCAGATAGATACTGCTAATTATTTTAAGGAACAGTTGATTTATTCCTATACTCTCTAGTGTTTTTAATAGGAATGGATGCTGTATTTTGTCAAAAGCTTTTCCAGCATCTATTGATATGATTATATGATTTCTGATAGATTTGTTGTTGATATATTTGAGTATACTAACAGTTTTCCTAATATTGAACCAACCCTGCATTCCTGAAATAAATCCTACTTGATCATAATGTATTAACCTAGTGATAACTTGTAATCATTTTGCTAAGATTTTATTTAAGATTTTTGCAGCTATATTCATCAGGGAAATAGGTCTATAATTTTCCTTCTCTATTTTAACTCTTCCTGGTTTAGGTAACAGCACCATATTTGGTTTCATAGAAAGAGTTAGGCAGAGTTCCATCTTTCCCTATTTTTCCAAAGAGTTTATATAGAATTGGAACCAATTGTTCCTTAAATGTTTGGTAGAATTCACTTGTGAATCCATCAGGCCCTGGAGATTTTTTTTTTTAGGGATTTCAATGATGGCTTGTTGAATTTCTTTTTCTGAGATAGGGTTGTTTAGGTATTTAATATCTTCATTTAACCTGGGCAACTTATATTTTTGTAAATATTTATCCATTTCACTTAGATTTTCAAATTTATTGGCATAGAGTTGGGCAAAATAAATTCGAATTATTAGTTTAATTTCCTCCTCATTGGTGGTGAGTTCACCTTTTCCATTTATGATACTAGCAATTTGGTTTCTTTTTTTTAAATGAAATTGACCAGAGGTTTATTTTATTGTTTTTTTCATAATGCCACCTTTTGGTTTTATTTATTAATTCAAATTTTTTTTGCTTTCGATTTTATTAATTGCTCCTTTAATTTTTAGAATTTCTAATTTGGTATTTAATTGGGGATTTTTGATTTGTTCTTTCTCTAATTTTTTTAGTTGCATGTTTAGTTCATTGATTTCCTCTTTCTTCAGCTTATTCATGTAAGCATTTAGAGCTATAATATATCCCCTGAGAGTCGCTTTGAATGAATCCCATAGGTTTTGTTGTGTTGTTTCATTATTATCATTATCTAGGATAAAATGGTTAATTCTTTCTATAATTTGTATTTTGGTCCACTCTTTTTTTTAAAAATGAGGTTATTCAGTTTCCAATTTGTTCTGGGTGTATATCTCCTTGGCCCAGTATTGCACATGACTTTTATTGCATTGTGATCTGAGAAAGATGTATGCACTATTTCTACCTTTCTGCAGTTGATCATTAGATTTTTATGTCCTAGAACATGGTCAATTTTTGTATAAGTTCCATGTACTGCAGAGAACAAGGTATATTCCTTTCTATCCCTGTTCAGTTTCCTCCATAAGTCTAGCATATCTAAATTTTCTTACAATCTAATTACCTCCTTAACTTCTTTCTTGTTTATTTTATGCTTCCATTTATCTATATCTGAGAGTGGGAGGTTGAGGTTTCCCACTAGTAGAGTTTTTTTTTGTTTGTTTGTTTTTAGGTTTTTGCAAGGCAAATGGGGTTAAGTGGCTTGCCCAAGGCCACACAGCTAGGTAATTAAGTGTTTGAGACTGGATCTGAACCCATGTAATCCTGATTCCAAGGCCAGTGCTTTATCCACTATGCCACCTAGCCGCCCCCCACTAGTAGAGTTTTGCTGTCTGTGTCTCCCTGTAGTTCTTTCAGCTCCTCTAAGAATTTGTGTGCTGTTCCACTGGGTGCATATATATTCAATATTGAAATGACTTTATTGTCTATGGTACCTTTTAGGAGGATAGTTTCCTTCCTTATCTCTTTTAACACTATCTATTTTTGCTGCTGCTCTGTCTGAGGTAAGGATTGCTACCCCTTCTTTTTTTACTTCAGCTGAAGCATAATATATTTTGGTCCAACCTTTTTAACTTTACTCTATATGTATCTTTCTGCTTCAAATGAGTTTCTTGTAAGCAGCATATTGTAGGATTCTGGTTTTTATTCCACTCTGCTATTTGCTTTCGTTTTAAGGGAGAGTTCATCCCATTCACATTCAAGATTATGGTTACTAATTCTTTATTGCCCTCCATGCTGTCTTCCCTCTGTTTGTATTTTTCCCTCTTTCCCCAGCTTTGTCCATATTCCACAGTATTTTGTTTCTGAATACCATCCCCTTCAGTGTGTTTGCCCTCCTATATCACCCCCTCCCCTTTCTTTCCCCTTTCCCTTTTTCCCCTTTTCCCTTCCCTTCCTTTTGTTATTTCCCCTTCCCCCCTCCCCTTCCCTTTCACCATCGCCCCTCCCCTTTTCCCCTTTTAATACTTGAAATGTTGGATGTTTTTTTAAGTTAACTGAGTATGTGTAGGTTGACTTTAAGCCAAGTTTGATGAGAAGAACATTCAGGTGTTTCTCATGTGCTCCCTTCTTTCCCTCTATTACCATAGGTTTTTGTACCTCTTAGTGTAATGAGATTTACCCCTTTCAATCCCCTCCCTCCTCCTGTCTCTTTTCTGCCCCCCCTTTTCAAGGAGGGAGTGTTTTTTAGATCATTCTTTGTAAGTCAGAGAAAATTCTGAGTGTCTATCCCTTACAGTTCAGTATATTCTATCGAATAGAGTCAAAATTCCTGAGAGTTATTAGAGTCTTTCTCCAAAGTGGGGTTAGAGCCAGTTACAGCCCATTAGATAGCAGTCTCATGGATAGGTCACGAATGTCCATCATTTCTGGCTAGGTATATTCTCTCTGTTAGAGTTACAATTCTCAAGATTTATGAGATTCTTTTTTTCCCCCATGCTGGGATATAGCCAGTTTCAACTTACTGCTTAGCATTTTTTTCCCCTTTTACTGCCCCCCCCCTTTTTTTACTTTTCCATGTGTCTCTTGAACCTCCTGTTTGATGTCCAAATTTTCTGTTTAGCTCTGGTCTTTTCATCAGAAATTTTTGGAATTCTTCCATTTCGTTAAAATGTCCATCTTTTTCCCTGGGAAAGAAGGCTCAGATTTGCGGGGTAAGTAGATTCTTGGCTGCATTCCAAGCTCCCTTGCTCTTCGAAATATCTTGTTCCAGGCCTTTCAATCTCTTAATGTTTATCCAGCCAGGTCCTTCGTGATCCTTACTGTGGTTCCTTGACATTTAAATTGTTTCTTTCAGGCTGCTTGCAGGATTTTCTCTTATATCTGATAGTTCTGGAGTTTGGCCACAACATTCCTTGGTGTTTTCATTTTACGATCTTTTTTCTGGTGGGGATTGATGTACTCTTTCAATTACTACTTTGGCCCTCCGATTCCATGAGATCAGGGCAGTTTTCCATCACTAGATCCTGTAATATTAAGTCCAGGCTTTTTTTCTCCTCAGTGTTTTAAGGAAGTCCTATAATTTTCAGGTTGCCCCTCCTGGATCTATTCTCGAGGTCAGTGGTTTTGTTGATGAGGTATTTTGCATTTTCTTCTGTTTTTTCTATTTTTTGATTTTGTTTAACTGACTCTTGCTGTCTCATGGAGTCATTAGTTTCAGTAGACTCCATTCTTTTTTGGGGGGAGGAGTTTTCTTCATTAACCTTTTGCAACTCCTTTTCCAATTGGTCAATTCTACTTTTGAAAGAGCTTTCCATTTGACCAATTGAGGATCTGAGAGATTTATTCTCATTTTGTATTTGTCCAATTGATGATTTGAGAGATTTATTCTCATTTTGTATTCGTCCAATTGATGATCTGAGAGATTTATTCTCCTTTTGTATTTGTCCAATTGTACTTTCTAAGGTTTTGCTTTCTTGTTGCAAGGTATTAATTGTATCTCCCACATTTTTAAGCTCCTTCCTTATTTCTTCAAGAAAGTCTTTCTGTGCTGAAGACCAGATCATATTCTCCTGAGAGGTTCCAGGTCTCTCTCAGTTAGGTTCTTTCCCTTCTAAGAATTTTTCTATGGATCCACCTTTCTGCTGACCCTTCTTTTTGCTAAGACCTGAGTTGGGGAGGGGTGGTTCACAGGGCTTTGGTATGCTAAAGGCTTTACTCACTGAGTGCAGTTTTTCTGGCTGGCCTGTAGGAGATGTTGGTTGCTTTCTCTGGAGTGTCTCTGACCTTGGCTGAGGCCTTCTCCCTTTGCTTGAAGGGAGGAATTGGAGCTATTGAATTCTTTTGCCTTAAATCAGTGGTGGGCTTTACCCTGGCCTGAGGTCATTCATCACCTGGGCTGGTTCTTCTGCTCACACACCTGGGCTTGAGGCAGAATTAAGTTTGCATTTGTTTGTTTTGGAGGAGGTCTGAGTTGTAATGGGACTCTGAGTTCCTCAGACCAGTGGAGCCCAGGGATGGTGTCCCCAGCTCTCCTGCACCAGAAGTCTCCCCCCAGCCCTTTCCGCAAGCTCCTGGGAGACAGCACCAACACCAGTGCCTCTGCTCCCTAGTTGACTCAAGCCCCTGCTATCTAGCCCCACCGCTGATCCAGCAGGTCCGGCTCTTGGGCCCTCAGACTCCGGGCTCCAATTCAGCTGTTAATCTGGTTGATCTGGGCCTGATCCTCCCTCTGAGCCCAGACTCACCTGCCTGAATTCCGCAAGCTGCTGCTGGAGACAAATCCTGAGGTATATGTTCTTTCTCCTGGCTTTTCTTTCTGGGTTTTGTGGGTCGGATTTCTTTTAAGAAGTTTGTTTCATGTGATAGATGGGGAAGAGATCAGGAGACTTTAAAACTGTGCCTGTCCTCTCTCCACCATCTTGGCCGTAAGTCCCAAAGATTATTTTTTAAAGAAATTTTTTTTAAAGTTTCTTTGGACATAGTTCCAAATTGTTTGCAGAACCAAAAGTTCATTAGTGTTCAGTTTCCCCATATCTTTTAAAAACTTTTTTGGCAAGGCAGTGGAGTTAAGTGACTTGCCCAATGTCACACAGCTAAGTAATTATCAACTTTCTGAGGTCAGATTTGAACTCAGGTTCTCCTGACTCTAGGGTTGGTATTCTATCCTCTGTGCCATCTAGTTGCCCCTTCCATTTCCTTTTGCTGTCATATTAACCAATGTGATAGGTGTGAAGTGTTGTTTTATTTTGTATTTCTCTAATTAATAATGACTTAAAGCATTTTTTCTTCATCTAAAAACTGCTTGTTCATATCTTTTGACCATTATTCAATTGGGGAATGACTTGAATTCCTTTTTTTTTTTTTTGGTTTATTTATTTTTATGTTATTACAATAATCTTTTTGTGAAAGTAAACATAAACCCCTCCCCACCAAAATAGAGAAACCTTAAGCAAAATGAAGTAAGAAGAAAAAAAAATAGTGTACTTCAGTCTGTGTTCAGATCCTGTCTGCTCTGTCTCTGGGATGAGTTGCCTTCTTCATCATAAATCCATCGGAGAAGTTGCTTCAGTATATTTTTCCACAGTTGCCATTACTATCTTTATTTCCCTCCATTGTATTTCTCCTCACTCCTATTTATTCTATTTTCTCTTTCCTTTCATCCTGTCCTTCCTCAGAAGTGTGCTGTGTCTGACTGCCCTCTCCCATGATCTTCCCTCTCTTTTTATCTCCTACCCCCCCCATCCCCCTTATGCCATCCCTTTCCTCTTGTGTTTACCTCGGGTAAGATAGCTTTCAATACCCTATTGAGTATCTATGTTATTTCTTCACTGAGCCTTTTTTTTTTAAGGTTTTTGCAAGGCAAACGGGGTTAAGTGGCTTGCCCAAGGCCACACAGCTAGGTAATTATTAAGTGTCTGAAACCGGATTTGAACCCAGGTACTCCTGACTCCAGGGCCGGTGCTTTATCCACTACGCCTCCTAGCCGCCCCTCTGAGCCATTTTTTAAAGAAAGATTTTATTTATTTTGAGTTTTACAATTTTTCCCCCATTCTTGCTTCCCTCCCCCATCCCCCCAGAGAAGGCATTCTGGTAGTCTTTACATTGGCAAAGTCTTTACAATGGTTTGTACATTGATCTCAGTTGAATGTGATGAGAGGGAAATCATCTCCTTAAGGACGGAAAAATAAAGTATAAGAGATAGCAAAATTACATAATAAGATAAAAATTGTTTTTCAATATTGAAGAATAGTCTTTGGTCTTTTGTTCAAACTCCACAATTTTTTCTCTAGATTCAGATGGTATTCTCCATTGCAGACAGACCAAAATTGTCCCTGATTGTTTCCCTGGAGGAATAAGTCCACCAAGGTTTATCATCACCCCCATGTTGCTGTTAGTGTGTACAGTGTTTTTCTGGTTCTGTTCATCTTGCACTCAGCCATTTCTGATGAGAATGAAGGTTCACTCATTCTTCCTCGCCTTTCCCCTTTCTACTCCAGTTCAAAAGCTTTTTCTTAACTCTTTTATGTAAAATATCTTAGCCTGTTCTACCTCTCCTTTTTTTTTTTTTTTTTTTTTTTTTTTTTTAGGTTTTTGCAATTGCAAATGGGGTTAAGGGGCTTGTCCAAGGCCACACAGCTAGGTAATTATTAAGTTTCTGAGACGGGATTTGAACCCAGGTACTCCTGACTCCAGGGCCGGTGCTTTATCCATTGTGCCACCTAGCCACCCCTCTACCTCTCCTTTGCCTTTCTCCCAGTGCTTTCCTTTATCACCCATTGACTCCATCTTTATACTATATTATACCATTATGTTCAACTCCCTTGTGCCTTGTCTATATATGCTCCTTCTAAGTGCTCTTATAAATGGAAAAAATCCATAGGAGTTATCAGTATCCTCTTCCCATTCAGGAATACACACAGTTTAACATTATTAAGTTCCTCATGATTAGTCCTTCCCATCCACCCTCTCTATGCTTCACCTGAGTCCTGAACTTGGAGATCAAACTTTCTGTTCAGCTCTGGTAATTTCAACAGCAAAGTTTGAAAAGCTCCTATTTCATTGAAAGTCCATCTTTCCTCCTGAAAAAGGATGCTCAGTTTTGCTGCACAGTTGATTCTTGGTTGTAAACTGCCTTCTGGAATATCATATTCCAAGCCCTATGAGCCCTTAATGTAGACACTGCCACATCCTGTGTAATCCTGACTATAGAGCCACAGTGGTTGAACTGTTTCTTTCTGGCAGCTTGTACTTTCCATTTGACTTGGGAGTTTTGGAATTTGGCTAGAATATTCCTGGAAGATTTTTTGGGGGAATCTCTTTCAGGAGGTGATTGGTGGGTTCTCCCAATATTATTTTACCCTCTGCTTCTAGGATCTCAGGACAATTTGAATTATTTCTTGAAAAATGAGCTTAGCCTCTTTTCCTGGTCATAACTTTCAGGTAACCCAGTAATTTTTAAAATTATCTCTCCTGGATCTGTTTTCCCTGGCAGTTGTTTTTCCCATGAGATAGTTCATATTTTCTTCTAATTTTTTGTTCTTTTGATAATCTTATTGTTTCTTGATTTCTCCCGAAGTCATCAGCTTCTTTAAGCTCCATTCTACATTTGGAGGAGTTATTTTCTTCAGAGAGTTTTTTTAATCTCCTTTTCCAACTAACCAATTCTGCTTTTTTTTTCTTGTAACATTTTATTTGTTTTGCAATTATATGCAATAGTAATATGTACCCGTCATTTTTTGCAAGGCTCTGAACTGTACAGTCCCCCCCCCCCCCCACAAAAGGCTGTCTGACAGTCTGTACATTGTTTCCATGCCATACATTGATGTAAATTGAATGTTATAAGAGTAATCTAAACATAACCCCCCCCCCCCCCCTTCCCAAGTAGATGGGAAACCTCAAGAATAGAGAGAGAAAAAAAAATGTACTTCAGTCTGTGTTCAGATGTCAATGGCTCTGTCTCTGGGATGAGTTGCTTTCTTTATCATAAGTCCACCAGAGAAGTTGTTTCAAAATTTTTCCCTCAGTTGCTATTACTAGCTGTAGCTTCACTCTGTTTCTCCCCACTCTCATTTATTCTATTCTCTCTCTCCTTTCATACTGGCCCTGTCCAAAAGTGTGTTGATCTGAGTACCCTCTCCCTTGATCTTCCCTCTCTTCTGTCATCTATTCCCCCTTCCCTCCCACCATTCCCCCTCATCCTGTCCGTTTAAGATACATTTCCTCACCCTATTAAATGTGCATGTCATTTCCTCCCTGAGCCATTTCCTTGCTATCCCCCTACACTCTAATGAAAAAGTTTTTTCTTGACTCTTATGTGAAATTTCTTAGCTTCTTCATCTCCTTTCCCTTCCTCCCACTACTTTCCCCATCACCCATTGACTCCATCCCTTTACCATGTTATACCATTATATTCCACTCCTTCCTATGTCCTGTCTATATATGCTCCTTCTAACCACTCTTATAAATGAGAATGTTCATATGAGTTATCAATATCTTCTTCCCATGCAGGAATACAAACAGATGAACATCACCAAGTTCCTCACAGTTAGTCCCTCTCCACTCCCTCTTTAGTTCACCAGAGTTCTGTATTTAGAGCTTGAACTTTCTGTTCAGCTCTGGTTGTTTCAATAGGAAAGTTTGAAAGTCCCCTGTTTCATTGAAATTCCATCTTTTCCCCTGAAAGAGGATGTTCAGTTTTGCTGGGTAGTTGATTCATGGTTGTAATCCAAGCTCTTTTGCCTTCCAGAATATCATATTCCAATCCCTCCAAGCCCTTAATGTAGATGCTGCTAGATTCTGTGTAATCCTGACTATGGAGCCTCGGTAGTTGAATTGTCTGTTTCTGGCAGCTTTTGGGTGTTTCACAATTTGGCTATAACATTCCTGGAAGTTTTTCTTTTCAGATCTCTTTCAGGAGGTGACTGGTGAATTCTTTTTTTTTTTTTTTTTTAGGTCTTTTTGCAAGGCAAACGGGGTTAAGTGGCTTGCCCAAGGCCACACAGCTAGGTAATTATTAAGTGTCTGAGACCAGATTTGAACCTTGACTCCAAGGCCAGTGCTTTATCCACTACGCCACCTAGCCACCCCTGGTGAATTCTTTTGATTTCTATTTTACCCTCTGCTTCTTGGCTCTCTGGGCAATTTTGCTGTATTATTTCTTGAAAAATGAAGTCTAGGCTCTTCTGGTTGTGGCTTTCAGATAGCCTAATAATTTCTAAATTATTTCTTCTGGATCTGTTTTTGAGGTTGGTTGTTTGTCCATTGAGCTATTTCACATTTTCTTCTAATTTTTGGCTTTTTTGGAAGAGTTTTATTTCTTCCTGATTTCTTGCAAAGTTATCAGCTTCCTTTAGTTCCATTCTGCATTTGAAAGAGTTATTTTTTTCAGAGAGCTTTTTTATCTCCTTTACCAGTTGGCCAATTCTGCTTTTTAAGGCATTCTTCTCTTATTTGCCTTTTGTTTTGCTTTTTCCATTAGGCCTAAACTGGTTTTTAAGATATTTTCTTCAGTATTTTTTTTTATATCTTTTACCAAGGTTTTCATGATTTTTCTGCATTGCTCTCATTTCTCTTCCCAATTTTTCCTCCATTTCCCTTAATTGCTTTTCAAAATCTTTTTTGAGCTTATTTGTAGTCTGAGCCCATTTTCTATTTCTCTTGGAAGTTTTGGATACAGAAGCTTTTATTTTGTTGTCATCTGAGTATATGTTTAGATCTTCCATGGGACTAAAGTGATTCTCTATGATCAGATTCTTCTTTTTCTATTGTTTACTCATTTCCTCAGCCCAAGTTTAAGTTACAGCACTTTCAAAGCTTTGGGGTTGTTTTTTTTTGGGGGGGACACCCCACTGGGTCCTTTATTCCTCTGAGGTCTTATGCTCTCTAGCCTGTGCTTTGATATGTAAATGATCACAGCACTTCCCTTTGCCCTGGGGTTATAAGGAGGGATCCAGCTATCTTAGTATGGAAGCCCAAACTGCTGTGTCTGAGTGTAAGCAAACAGGAGAGTCCTACTTGTGAGAAAGCAGAGAAATCTCTGCAGACTTCCCTTACTGTTTCAGGGATTGCAGGCTGCTTTTGCCCAGTTCTCTCTGCATATTCTGCATAGGGCTCCTCACTCCACACTCACCCAGGTGTAGCAGAGTTCTCTCTCCGCCCCTTCAAGCTGTTTCCAGTGATCTCTGGGCTGGGATTCACTGGGCCTGGCTGTACTAGGGTGCTCAGTTGCTATTTTTCCAACCCCCCCCCCCCCCCCCAACATACCTTTCCTGCTGAACTTCTAAGTTATCTTGTACTGGGAAAATGTATCACTCAGTGTTTATGTGGGTTCTGCCCCTATAAATTTTGGCTAGAGCCATCCTTTGTTCGTTTTTTGGGAGTTTGGGGAGTCAGAATTGCTGCCATCATTTCCTCCCCCTCACATCCCAATTCTGCTTTTGAAGGTGTTCTTCTCATTTGCCTTTTGTGTTGCTTTCTTCCATTTGGCCTAAACTGGTTCTTCACATACTATTTTCTTCAATATCTTTTGGTATTTCACGAAGCTGCTGATTTGGTTTTCATGATTTATCTGTATTGCTCTCATTTTTCCTCCCAATTTTCCCTCTACCTCCCTTACATGCTTTTCAAAGTCTTTTCTGAGTTCGTCCATAGCCTGAGCCCATTTCCTATTTCTCTTGGAAGCTTAGAATACAGAAGTTTTGATTTTGTCATCTGGGTGTGTATTTTGATCCTCCATGAGACCAAAGTAATTTTCTATGGTCAGGTTTTTCTTTTTCTGTTTTTTGCTCATATCCTCAGCCATTGACTAATTTTTCACACATCCCATGCTTTTGGAGGGATTTTGGGACACCCCACAGGGACCTTAATTCCTCCAAGGTCTTTTGAGAGGCTCTGGATGCTTGTGCTCCTAGTGTGCTCTGGTCTGTGAATGAGCACAAGCATTCTTCTCTGCCCTGGAGTTGTGAGGAGTGTCCCTCCTTATCTATTGTAGGATGAGGCCCCAGAGTGACCTGGATCTGAAAATGGGCAAAACAGCAGAGTGCTGCCCCAGGGATAGCAGAGAGACCTTCTCAGTCTCCCCCCAATCCCCTCACTCTCTGTGGGCTGTGCTCTGGAAGTGTTTGGTGGTTTTGCAGGTTCCCACCTCAGAGCTGCTCCAAGTTCAGCGCTGGACCAGATTCCATGCTTGCTTCTGTCCATCAGAGTTCTTTCACCCCGCCTCCAAGCTGTCCTCAGGGATCCCTGGGCCAAGATGTCTGGCAACCTCCCCGTTGTCATGGACACAGCTTCCTCCCAGTGACCTAGACACACTGGGGACTGTTCCTGGAAGTCTGGAGCTATCTTGCTCCAGCTTGGCTTGGCTATGGCCCACCTGCCCTGCAGTCTTTCCAATACTGTCCCAGGGAAACAAACCTTTCCTACTGATCTTCTAAGCTGTCTTGGGCTGGGAAATTGTATCACTCTCTTTTTGTGGGTTCTACCCCTATTAAGTTTTGACTAGAGTCATAATTTGATGGACTTTGGACTTTTTTGGGGACGAGTTTTCTGTCTTCACACCAGCTCCTTGAATTCTTATAAATTTGATTATTCTCTATTTATTTTAGAAATGATGCCTTTAACAATTTAAGGTTTCTGTGATGGAGAATACACATTCTTTCTCTGTATCCAGAGAAAGAATTGTGGAGCTTGAACAAATACCAAAGACTGTTTACCTTTAATTAAAAACAAAAACAGCAACATTATCTTATTATGTAAATTTGCTATCTCTTATACTTTATTTTTTTTCCTTAAGGATATGATTTTTCTTTCTCATCACATCCAATTTAGATCAAAGTATAGCATGGAAAACAATGTAAAAACTAACAGATTGCATTCTGTGGGGGGTGGGGAGGGAAGTGAGATTGGGGGAAAATTGTAAAATTCAAAATAAAAAAAAAAAGAATTGAGGCCTTTATTAGAAATCCTGACTGTAACAATCGTTTCCCACCTTTCTGCCTGCCTTCTGATCTTGGGTTTTATTGGTTTTATTTGTGCAAAATCTTTTCAATTTAATGTAACCTCTTCTTTGGTCATAAATTCTCTCTATAAATCTGACAGGTAAAAGATTTCTTGCTCTCCTAATTGACTTATAGGGTGTGAAATGTTGACTTGTTTCTAGTTTTTTCTTTACTTTTTTTAGTTTTCCATGGAGTTTTTGTCAAATAGTGAGTTCTTATCCCAGAAGCTAGAGTCTTTGGATTTATCAAACAGCAATTTGCTATTGTGTCTTGTGAACCTAACCTCTTACAGAGATTTCCCAACTCTTTCTTAGCCAGTACCAAATAGTTTGATGGTTGCCATTTTATGATATAGTTTTAGGTCTGGTATGGCTAGATCATCTTCCTTTGCATCCCCCCCCCACCACATTAATGCCCTTGATAATGTGGATAGTTTGCCCTTCCAGCTAAATTTTGTTATTTTTTTAGTTCTACAAAGTAATTTTTGGGTGGTTTGATTGGTCTGACAGTGCCAGAACAATCAAACCACCCCAAAATTATGAACAGCTGATATTTTTCCAGTTGTTTAGCTTTGCTTTTATTTGTGTAAAAAGTGTTTTGTAATCATACTCATATATTACTTAGGTTTATCTTGGTGGGTAGATTCTCAAATATTTCATGTGTCCATAGTTGTTTTGAATGGAATTTCTCTTTCTAGCTCTTGCTATTGGACTTTGTTGGTACTGTATTGGAATGCTGATGATTTATGTGGATTTATTTTATCTCCTGCAGCTTTGTAAAGTTGTTTATTGTTTCAAGTAGGTTTTGCTCTAGTAATTCTCTAGAACTCTCTAAGCTTACCATTTTGTCATTTGTAGAGTGATAGTTTTGCTTACTTGTTGCCTATTCTAATTCCTTTAATTTCTTTTTCTTTTCTAATTGCTTAGGCTAACATTTCTAGTACAATATTGAATAATAATAGTGATAATAGACATCCTTATTTACCTCTCATCTTCTTGGTAAGGCTTGTATATAATGCTTGCTGATGGTTTTAGATAGATGCTCTTATCCTTTTAAAGGAAAACTCCATTTATTCTTATGTTCTCTCTCTTTTTTAAGGTTTTTACAAGGCAAATGGAGTTAAGTGGTTAAGTGTCTGATGTCGCATTTGAACTCAGGTGCTCCTGACTCCAGGCCAGTGCTCTATGCACTGTTCCATCTAGCTGCCCCTATTCTTATATTCTCTGGAGCATAATTAATTAACAATTAAATATAAATATATAAATAAATAACATAGCGTAATTAAATTATAACTAATAGTAATGAATGCTGTATTTTGTCAGAATTTTCAGCATTTATTGATACTGATTTTGAGAAAATCATATAATCTCTCTTAATTTCTTTATCCATATAGTGAATCATGCTAATAGTTTTCCCTTAATCAAACCAGCTCTGCATTCTTTTTTTTTTTTTTTTTTTGCAGGGCAAGTGGGGTTAAGTGGCTTGCCCAAGGTCAGCTAGGTGATTATTAAATGTCTGAGACAGGATTTCAACTCAGGTCCTCCTGATTCTAGGCCCAGTGCTCTATCACTGTGCTACCTAGCTATCCCCACCCCTTTCATTTTTGACACTTGTAATTTGGTTCTTTTTTTTAATCAAATTAACCAAAGATTTATTCATTTATTTCACAAAAATCAACTCTTAGTTTTATTAATTCAATAGTTTTCTCACTTTGAATTTTATTAATCTCTCCTGTGATTTTTTTTCAGGATTTCTAGTTTGGGTTTAATTGGGCATTATTTTTAATTTTCTTTTTGTAACATTTTTAGTTGCATTCTATTTGTTTATCTCCTTTTTCTCTAATTCATCTATGCATTTAGACATATATAATTTCTTCCAATATATGCTTTGACTGTATGACATATTTAATATTTTTAGGAGTGGCTAGGTCGCTCAGTGGATAAAACACCGACCCTGGAGTTAGTAGTACTAGTAGTACCTGGGTTCAAATCCAGTCTCAAACACTTAATAATTATCTAGCCCTGTGGCATTGGGCAAGCCGCTTAACCCCATTTGCCTTGCAAAAACCTAAAAAACAAATAATCAATTCATATTTGATATTTGATCTCATCTTTGTCAATCTCTTAGATGAAATTAATTATTTCTGCGATTTGTTGTTTGACCCACACAGTCTTTAGGATTAGATTATTTAATTTCCAATTAATCTTTTCATGACACTGTTACATAGTTTTTATTATATCATGATCTGGAAAAGATACATTAAATATTTTTTACTTTTTGAATTTGATTGTGAGATGACATTAATTGCTGAGAAAATGATATATTCTTTTTTTTAATCTCCTTTCAGTTTTCTGCAGAGGTCTACATCATTTCTTACATTTTCTAAGATTCTGTTCATCTCCACTTCTTTCTTGTTTATTTGTGGTTAGGTTTATCTAATTCTGTTAGAGCGAATTTGAGATCCCTTAGTTTTGCTGTCAGTTTCCTCCTTAATTTCCCCTCCACTTATCTTATCCTCTCAGTATTTATATTTACATAATTTGTATTGATATTTCTTCATTCCTTACTTATTTCTTTTAATTAGGTCAGTTTTTGCCTTTGCTTTTGTCTGGGATCAGAATTGCTACATTTGCTTTTTTTTAAACGTTTACCAAATCATGATATATTGTATCTCTCTCTGCTTCACATATATTTCTCTTTTTTTGAATTTTTTTGATTTTTTTTAATTTAATATTTATTGTAATTTTGTACAAATAATTTTTTATACATTGATAAAATATTCTTGTTTAAGGGTAAATGAAATACCCCCCCCATAAATATAGACTCACTTGAGCGATAAAGTAAAGGGGAGAGAAAAAAAATTAAAATTAAAAAAAATAATAGCAATAATTCTAGGTATGGCCAGGTGGCGCAATGGACGGAGCACCAGCCCTGGAGCCATGAGCACCAGAGCCCACATCCGGCCCCTACACCCAACATGTGACATGAAAGCCACCCGAATCCCACTGCCCTGCAAAAACCAAAAAAAAAAAAAAGAAAAAGAAAAAAAGATATCCAAAATAAAATAAAATAGTAATAATAGTAGTGGTGACTGGGTGGTGGACAGAGTACTGGCTCTTGAACCAGGAGCCCCCGGGTCCAAATCCGGCCTCAGACACCCAACGGTCACCCTGCTATGCGGCCCCAGGCAGGCCACCCAGCCCCATTTGCCCTGCATGCCCCCCCCATAATAAAAATAAAAATGTTCTTGAGTCTTTGTTCCTACACCAACAACTCTGTCGTGGGTGGATCACATTCTTTATGATAAGTCCATCACAAAAGTTACTTCCATATTTTTCCACCATTGCCATTGCTGATCGCAACTCCTTCCTTTTTTATTTCTCCACTGCCATGTACTATATTTTCTCTCTCCTTTCACTCTGACTCTGCTGTAGGGTAGCTGAGTGGTGCAGCAGACAGATCCCCAGCTCTGGGGCCAAGAGGTCCTGAGCCCCCCTACCACCCCTTAGGCCCAGCATCCACCTGGCCCTATCGTCCTGGACAGGCCTTCCAATCCCAGCCCCTTGCAAGAAGTAAAAAAGAAAATGTATTATATCTGACCACTCTCTCCCCATGGTCCATCTTCTTCTCCATCACTCACATCATCCCCCTTCCCCCTGTTCTCCTCCTTCTTACTCTAGATGTCTATACCCCATTGAGTATATATGCTGTTTCGTCTCTTAACCACCTCTGATGAGAGCGAAGATTCCCTCATTCCCCCTTTGCTTCCCCCACCTTCCATATCATTGCAATAGCTCATTGTAATAAAGAAAAATCTTATTATATGAAATATCTTGGCCTATTCCACCTGTCCTTTTTCTTTCTCCCATTATATTTCCCTTTTTTTCTATTGACTCCATTTTTACACCATATTATATCTTCAAATTCAGTTTTCTCCTCTGCTTCAACTGTAAAAGCTCCCTCTACCTGCTCTATTAACTGAGAAGGTTCTTATGAGTATTATCAGTGTCATTTTTCTATGCAGGAATACATTCAGTTCATCATCAAGTCCCTCATATTTTTCCCCTCTCCTCCAATCTCCATGCTTCACCTGAGTCCTGTATCTGAAGATCAAACCTTCTGTTCAGCTCTGGCCATTCCAACAGGAACATTTGAAATTCCCCTGGTTCATTGAAAGTCCATCTTTTTCTCTGGAAGAGGACATTCAGCCTTGCTGGGTAGTTCATTCTTGGCTGCATTCTAAGCTCTTTTGCCTTTTGGTATATTATATTCCAAGGCCTACGAGTTTCCAGCTTAGTTGCTGCTAAGTCCTGTGTGATCCTGACTGTAGCTCCACCATATTTGAACTGTGTCCTTCTGGCTGCTTATAATATTTTCTCTTTGACTTGGGAGTTCTGGAATTGGCTATAATATTCCTGGGGGTTGATTTTTTGGGATCCCTTTCTCTGGGGGATTGGTGGATTCTCTCCATTTCTATTTTGCCCTCTGCTTCTAGAATATCAGGGCAATTCCTGTAGTAATTCTTTGAAAATGATGTCAAGGCTCTTTTCCTGATCATGACTTTCAGGTATTCCAATAATTTTTAAATTATCTTTCCTAAGTCTGTTTTCCATATCAGTTGTTTTTTTCAGTGAAATGTTTCACATTTTCTTCTAATTTTTCATTTTTTTGGTTTTGAAATATTGAATCCTGGTTTCTCGTAAATTCATCAATCTCCCTGAATTCTATTCTTTGTCTGAAGGATTTGTTCTCCACAGAGAGTTTTCTTATCTCTTTTTCCATCTGGCCAATTTTGCTTTTTAAAGCATTCTTCTCCTCATTAACTTTTTGAAGAGTTTTATCCATTTGACCTACGCTGGTTTTTAGCATGCTATTTTCTCCAGCATTTTTTTGGATTTCCTTGACTAAGCTGCTGACTTCATTTTCATGTTTTTCCTGCATCTCTCTCCTTTCTTTTCCCAGTTTTTCTTCCAACTCCCTCATTTGATTTTCAGTCTTTTTTGAGCTCTGTCATAGCCTGAGTCCAATTTCTGTTTTTTCTTGGAGTCTTTAGATGCAGGAGCTTGTGCTTCCTCATCTTCAGACTGAGTATATAGATCCTTCTTGGGATCATAGAGAATGTATTTTTTTTCTGAATATCAGAAAAGTTTTATTAAAAGAAAGGTAACAAAATAGAAAAACTTAAGCAATAATTAATCATTTATGGACCCCAAAACTACATTCCTTCCTCTTCTACACCCAGTAGGTGCTGCCAAGAATTGCTCTCTTATTGGAGCCCCTCTTTAGCAATATTCCCAGGTCTGGCTCTCTTCCTTCCAGGCTGACTGTTGTCTTTTTATTTTGTTATTTAATATTTATTCTCATTTTGTACATATGTTTTTTTTATACATTAATAAAATATTCTTAAGAGTAAACAAAATACTCCCTCCCCTAAAAATATAGACTCACTTGAGCAATAAAGTAAAGGGGAGAGAAAAAAATTAAAATAAAAAAATAATAGTAATAATTGTAGGTATAGCTAGGTGGTGCAGTGGATGGAGCACCAACCCTGGAGTCATGAGCATCCAAGTCCATATCCGGCCCCGTGCACCCAACATTCACCCAACTGTGTGACATGCAAGCCCCCTGAACCCCACTGCCCTGCAAAAACCAAAAAAAAGAAAAAACCCCAAAATAAAATAAAATAGTAATAATAGTAGTGGTGGCTAGGTGGCGGACAGAGCATTAGCCCTTGAGCCAGGAGCACCCGGGTCAGAATCCGGCCTCAGACACCCAATGATCACCCTGCTATGCTGCCCCAGGCAGGCCACCCAGCCCCATTTGCCCCGCACCACCCCCCCCCCCCAAATTATAGTAATAAAAAATGTGCTTCAGTCTGTGTTCTAACACCACCAACTCTGTAACGATTCTGTGCGTGTGTGTTCTAAGACAAGCTGAGTATATTGATCCTTCTTGGGATCATAGATAATGTATTTCTCAGTGGTGTTTCTCTTTCTTCTCTGCTTGCTCATTTTCCCAGTCTAAGCCTGTTTTTGGGTTGCTTCCGGAGCTTTTGGGACACTCCCACAAGAGTCTCAGTGTGTGAGGCTCTGTCCTCCCTCCTGGTCTGTGAATGACCATATACGCCCCCCCTCTGCCACGGGGCTCAGCTAGGGGGGCCCTGCTGTCCTATGGGGGGGGGGCCTGGACTGTCATCAGGATCTGAATGTGGTCAGAGCCTCAGAATCCTGTTCCAGGGGCAGAGGACAGAGCTCTGAAGTCTCTCTCTTCACTCCCCTCCCTAGGTTCAATGGGCTCATGCCCTGGGGGCTCCTGCTTACTGGCTCCACCTGCTTCTGTTTCCTGGATCTGGAATGTAGTGGCCAAGCTGGTGGCTGTGTGCCCTGAGGGCTGGGCTCCAGGTGCTCCCTCTGGCAGAGGTCCCCCGCTGTTTCCCCACTTTGTGCCCAGTGCTCCCCAGGGTGCAGCTGAGGAGACTCCCCAGCTGCTGTGAGCCGTGGCTCCCAGCGCCCAGGGGCTGCCTCCCGGAGGCTGAAGTACTTTCGCTCTGGCGGCCCCCCCCCTCTGGTGGGCCACCCCTCCGACCCGGGGAGCAGAGCCTTTCTGGTCTTTTCCAGGTTACTTTGAGTAGGAGAACTGCCTGATTGGGTCCCTCTGTGGGTTCTGTCTCTCGAAAATTTAGAGTCCTTAGTTTCAAAGATTTATGAGAGAGCACCTAGGACACGATCCACTCTTGTTGCCATCTTGGCTCTGTCCCAATAATGTATTTCTCTGTTTGCTCATTGTCCCAGCCTGAGACTGGTTTTGGGGTGCTTCTTGAGCTTTTGGGATACTGCCACAAGGGTCTCATTGTGTGAGGCTCTGTCCTCCCCCCGGTCTCTGAATGACCGTATGCGCCCCCCCCCTTTGCCACAGGGCTGAGGTGGGGGGGCCCTGCTGTTCTATGGGGGGCCTAGACTTCGATCAGGATCTGAATGTGTTCAGAACCCCAGAGTCCTGTTCCAGGGGCAGAGCTCAGCAGTGTCTCTTCACTCCCCTCCCTAGGTTCAATCGGCTCATGTGTGCTTCCGTTTCCTGGAACTCTGCTGCCTGCCCTGGCCATGCTGCTGGCTGTGTGCGCTGAGGGCTGGGCTCCACGTGCTCGTTCTGGCAGAGTTCCCCCTACTGTGCCCCCACTTTGTGCCCGGTGCTCCCCAGGGCATAGCTCAGGAAACTCCCCCGCTGTTATGAGCCAGGCTCCCAGCGCTCTGGGGCTGCCTCCAGGAGGCTGAAGTTCTTCGGCTCTGGTGGGCCACCCCTCTGGTGGGCCACCCCTCCGACCCCGGGGAGCAGAGTATTTCTGCTCTTTTCCAGGTTACCTTGAGCAGGAGAACTGCCTCATTGGGTCCCTCTGTGGGTTCTGTCTCTGGAAAATTTTGTTAGAGTCCTTAGCTTATAAGTTTATGAGAGAGCACCTAAGACAGGATCCCTTCTTGTCGCCATCTTGGCTCTGCCCCCCCAAATATATTTCTTGAAAACAACATATTGTAGGATTCTGTTTTTTAATTCACTTTGCTATCTGCTTCCATTTTATGGGAGAGTTCTTCACATTCACGGTTATGACAACTGATTTTGAATTTTCTTCCTATTTTTCTCTATTTACACTTTTTTTCCTCTTCTTTCACTCTATCTTTCTTCATTAGTATTTTGTTTTTGATCACTTCCTCAATTGACTTCCCTTTTACTACTCTCCCTCTTTTTCTTTCCCCTTTCCCTACTTTCCAGATTTATACGTGGTCACTGGACCCAAAGAAAATGAGACACAGCACCCCGTCAGTCAAATCTAATTCATGTGCTTGTCATAGCATCACCCTGATTTCATGATCTTTTTGAGAATGAAGGACAAAAGCATTATCATCATCAGCTTCCCTGCAGGGTTAGATAAATTTCTAAACATAATTAAGAGTGTATGTTGTAACCTCTTTGAGCCGAATTGAGAATTAGATTCATTCAATGCTCACACTCTCCCTTCTTTCCTTCTACTATTATATATTCTTTGTACCTCTTCATGTGATGTGATTTACTCTCTTCTACCCCCAGTATCATTTTTTTGTGGCCTAATTGTTTTTTCTGATATCTTCCCATCATAATAAACTTACATCCCGACCCTCTATTCCTTCCAACAGTCTTAATAAAAATGCATTTCTGAAGAAATCTAAGTATTATCTTCCTGCGTATGGATGTTAACAGTTTAGTCTTATTGACTTAATTTATTTTCTTTCCTTTTTAATTATTTCTTGAATTTTGTGTTTGAAGATCAAATTTTCTGTTTTGTTCTGGTGTTTTTATCAGGAAACTTTGAAAATCCTCTATTTTGTCGAAAATATGTATTTATCCCTAAAAGAATATGCCGAATTTTGCAGAGTAGTTGATTGTTGTAATTCAAGCTCCTTTGTCCTTCCAGGCCCTCTTTTAATTTTTTTTTTTTGCAAGACAATAGGGTTAAGTGACTTGCCCAAGGTCACAGATCTAGGTAATTATTAAGTGTTTGAGGCTGGATTCAGGTTCTCCTGACTCCAAAGTGGGTGCTCTATCCATTGTGCCACCTGATTCATCTTATGTAATCCTTCCTGACTTTCTCATTGGTATTTGAATTATTTCTTTTTGGTTGCTTGCCATTAATTCTGAAATTTGGCTATAATGTTCCTTGAAGTTTTAATTTTTTTAACCTCTTTCTGGAAGTAATTGATTCTTTCAGTGACACCCCCCCCCCCCCCCCCCCCCCCCCCCCCCCCAGTATAGGATATTAAGGCAGTTTTCCCTGACAATTTTCTTTCTTTCGTTTTTTTGGGGTTGTTGCAAGGCAGTGGGGTGAGTGACTTGCCCAAGGTCATGCAGCTTAAGTGTCTGAGGTTGTATTTGAACTGGGGTCCTCCTGACCCCAGGGCTGGTGCTCTATCCACTGTACCACCTAGCTGTCCCTCCCTGATAATTTTCTGAAAGACATTGCAGATTAATTAATTAATTAATTCATACATTATCTGTTTTTGATCTGTTTTCCACATTGGTCCTTTGTCTTATGAGGTGTTTTTTTTTCTTATGAGGGAAAATTGGGAAAGTGGATCTTCTTAGCTTCTCTTCACCATCTTGACTCTCCTCTTACATTTTACTTATTCAAATCAAGTTTTTTTTCCTGGGGAAAAATAAAGCTTCTGCTCCAACCAATACAGTATAAAGGTATAGCTCTGTTTAAGACTTTTCACTAGCTGGAAGATGGGGAGTAAATGATTAATGGATGACTTAACAAAAACTTCTGCAATTTAACATGTGAAAGAAGACAGTTTTTCAAATAATTGTAATAAAAAGTAAAATGTCATTACAGATTGGTTTGTGGAAGACTTGTGTAATATATCTGTTTAAGAGTATCAAGGAAAGTTTTATGGGAAGTGTCAGCAGTTTATCTGGACCTTGAAAGATAGGTTGCACTCAGACAGTCAGATGGGTGATTGAATCTCACTTTCATGGATAAGCACATTTACAAGGGTAGGATAGGATTATACAGGTGAATTGTTGAATAGTCCAGTTTGACTGAGTCATCCATTGTATAAAGGGATTGTGGTATAAAAATTTGAAAGATTGGTTGGAATTATACTGTAGTGGGCTTTGACTACTAGATTTAGGACTTTATTAAGTAGTTTTTCTTAATAAGTATACAACTATGATTCAGTGGTTCTTTTTTGATTTTATTCCGTAGTGGCATATAGAAGAGATGACATGTGGTCTGAAGGACGCTATGACTATGACAGACTTCCAAGAGAACGTTTACCTCCTCGAAGTCATCCTGAGGTTAGTAGCTTTTATAAATTGAATAATATAAAAATAACTATTGGAATTTTTTATTTTATAATTATTTTAAAAATTATAAAATTTTATAATTATTTCCTTTTTTAAGGAAACATTAGTAAAATTTCATAGGATTAAAAAAAGCCTTTTAAAAATACTATTTGGATAAAGGGTGGTATTTGCTTACTTTTCCTATGGAAATAAATCAATAAAACATGAAATGCGTGTCTGTCATATAGTGTGAATGAGAGCACTGATGATTTTATCAGTGACTCATGTTTCAAAGTTTCCAAAGTGTTTTCATCCCAGTTATACTGTAAGAAAACTGACTTTTAGAGAGGTTATGTGTTGTCCTGTGTGATAAATGAAATTTTTCTGAGAGAAAGAGGTTTTGGATCATTAATTTATTAATTATGGCTAGAATATTTTTTAATAAAATGAAGTCAGTGAGACTCTTGGAAATCAAAGACAAATCTTGGGGAACATTGAAAGCCTCAGGGTAGAAATTAACTCTGAATGATTAACAGTTAGGGAGGGAGTGGATAAGGTGGTGGCCTGAAGGACATGACAAGTCTCAGTTAGCTCTGACTATTTGGACAAAGACATCTATGTTTTCCAGTCAGTGAACAGATGGTGGGTAAGAACTTTCACCTAGGTAAGATTCTCTTTGTAAGATCTTCTAGTTGGAGTTCCACCAAAGATGAAAATTATGCACCCCAAGAATTTGGTCAATCTTATCCATTAGTAATATCCTTCAGAAACTGAATAGCCCATAGGGGGTTAGTTTCTGGATGAGGAAATAAGAAGTGAAACCTAATTTAATAATTGAATATTAATATAACAGATACATAATCATTTTTCTCCCCAAAGTGTAAAGTCAGGGATAAGAATATGAGACTGGTATATCAGATAAACACTGTGCATATAGTTTACCTTGATTTTAATTTTCTTTTTTTTTAGGTTTTTTGTAAGACAATGGGGTTAAGTGGCTTACTCAAGGCCACACAGCTGGGTAATTATTGTCTGAGGCCAGATTTGAACTCAGGTCCTCCTGACTCCAAGGCACGTGCTCTATCCACTGCGCCACCTAGCTGCCCCTAAAATGAAGAGATTATAATACTTCCAAAGCAATAGTCCTTAATGGTTTTGTTTGTTCGTTTTTTTTTTTTCATTTAGACAGTGGTTTCCAATACAATACTATTGGATTATGTGATTGTCTAATACTAACATTTTTTGTCACTGACATGATTAAGGAAATTAATTTCCATCAGATTTCCAGAAGTCAAAAAGCTGTAATGAGTAATGTCTTTTAGGTTTTCCTTTTGATGTTAACTTCTAGTTTTCAAAAATATCTTGTTAGTCTAGAACATTAGAGAGAAGTACAAAATCTTACACCTGAGTGCCAGAAATCAACTTCATAATTATAAAATTGGATAGATGTTGTTCCATAGTATTTTGTCTGAAAAAGGTGTAAATATGACCCGAGAACAATGTGGTGAAAAAGGTGTGAATATGACCCGAGAACAATGTGGTGACCAAGAAAACTACTTAAAACTTAGGTTAGGTTAAGAAAAGACTGGTGTCTATTGCTGTGAAGCTAATAGTCTAACTGTTCTCTGTCTTGTTCAGACCACATCTGAAATCTTGCAGTCAGAAAATTTCTAAGACTTCATATTTGGAAAGTATTGATAAACTGAGGAATGACCACTATAACTATCTTCCAGTATTGGAAGTGTTGACTATAATGTGAAGAATAGATTTTTATTGTATTAGAATTTGTTCTTCAAATGTCTGATAGAATTTGCTTATAATTCCATCTTTTCCCCCAAATTTTTTCTTCATAACAATTTTTACACTGTTCAGTATATTTTTTCTGAGACTAGAATATTTAATTTGACATTTTTATTTTTGGAAATACTTAGGTATTTTTATTATTGTTATTGCAATGGATGTGTATTCACTTTTTATTTTACATATTAATTTGTTTTCTTTCAAAAAATTGCATAACCTGGTGTTTTTTTGGCATTGTCCTTGTTTTATTTCCATTAAACTAGTTTTTATTTATGAATTTTTTTAGTTTTGTTTTAAGTTTTGTTAATGTCTTCTCTAATTTTCAGTATTTATTCTTTGGTTCTTAATTGTGATTAAAAATTTTTTATCAACTTTCCTGATTTTTTAATTTTTATATGCAATTTGTTGATCTTTCTTTAATTGATTAAAGTGCTTTATATATATGCAGACATATATATCTGTTTATGTGTATATATATATACACACATACATGTATACACATATCCTTTCATGTATACACACACACATATATATGTATATATATATGTATGTGTATATATATATATATAAACATATACCCTTATTCCCCCAAGGACTCTTTTTTGGTGGCATCTCTAAAAGTTCAACATGTTGTCTTGTTGTTGCTCTTATTTTTAATGATATTATTTATTATTTCTTTCATTTGTTCCTTGACCCATCCTTTTTTTTTTATTTAAGGCAATGGGGCTAAGAATGACTTGCCCAAGGTCACACAGCTAGGTAATTATTAAGTGTTCTCCTGACTCCACTGATGCTATATCCATTGTGTCATCTAGCTGTCCCTGACCTATCCATTGTTTAGATTTTACTTGGTCTCCAATAAGTTTTTGCTTCTAAGTTAATTTTTTTCATTATGATTTTTTTTGTCAGATTATGGTTTATAAAAGATGGAATATTTTTACTTTTTGGCATTTGTAAGGTTTCCTAATTCATGGTTAAACATAAAAAGGTGAGAAATATGATTATGTTTTTCTGTTCACATTCAAAAATTTTCTGAAGTCTATCGTATCTAACTTTTCAATATCTTTCCTTGTCTCTTGTTTCTTTTTTGTTTTCCTTAATTGAAGTTTAAGAGAGTTAAATTGAGGTCCTCTACTATACTAGTTTAGGGTATAGGGTGCTTAGGGAAGACTAGTTAGCATCTCTGGTTGGATTATTGCCAAGACCTTGTCAGAGCTGGTTTTTACCTTGATGCCTGCCTGTTTCTCCCATCTCTCACCTGAGGCTCCATGAAACTTTAGTATCTGCAGTGGCTATACACTTTGTTAAAACTATTTTGACAAATGGGCTTGAACCAGGTTGAGAATAACTTAGGGGTCTCAAACTCTTCAATGATTTAGGGGTGTGTCTATTATGCATGTAAAGACTTACCCCTGGGGAAAGGGCAGATGACAACAATTTGTTTGAATAGCCATGAAGGTGCTGTGGAACATTTGGAGGTTGGTCAGACATTGAGGATGCCTAGGTCATCCACTGCATACTCTTATTTCTTTATAAGTTTAGAAGAATTTTTAAATACCCTATTATATGTTGTTTCCTCTTTAATCCAGTTTTGATGAGAGTAAGGTTTCAACACTGCCAGCCCTTCAACCCTAGTCCATTTCTTCTGTATCAGTTTTTCTTTTTATATCTTTTTTGTATAATTACTCCTTTTAATGTCTTCCTGCACAATTTTGTATTTTAGAATTACCCCAACAGTACAGTCCAAACCCTTCTTTCAAGCTATTCACATGTAAGAAGTAAATAGTTTGATCTTATTGAATCCCTTATAATTGGTTTTTAATTTTTGCCTTCTGTTTCTCCTGAATCTTAAAGTTCTGGTCTTTTTATCACTAATACCTGAAAGTCTTTAAGTTCGTTAAATAAATTTTTTAAAAAATCAGAATTATATTCAACTTTTCTGGGTAAATTTTTTTTATTCCAAAAAAGCTATAGCTTTTTTGCTTTTCAAAGTATAATGTTGCAAAATGTATTGATGTTTTAATCTAAAAGCTCCTAGGTCTTGTGTGATCCTGATTGTAGGTTTGCAATATTAAAAAAATTTTTTTCTTGTTGATTTTAATATTTTCTCCTTAACTTGGGAACTTTGAAACCTTTAAATTCTCCTCCTGACAGGTGAACTTTTGGTAAACTTTTTTCTATTTCTACTTTGCCTTCGTGTTCTAGAATTCAGAACAATTTTCTGTAATAATTGTCTGTAGTGTTGTATCAAGATTCCTTTGTTGATCATAACTTTGAAGTTGTCCAAAAATCCTCATATTGTCTCTCCTCAATCTGGTTTCCAAATCAGTTGTCTTTCTAATGAGATGTTTACATTCTCTTTTATTTTTTCACTCTTTTGATTTTATTTTATTATTTCTTGGTGTCATAGACTCCCTTGCTCAGTTCTAGTTTTCAGGAAATTATTTTTTAAATTTTAAGATCTTTTTCAGTTGTTGACTTTTCATAATTTTCTTGGAATGTTCTTATTTTTTTTCCCTAATTTTTCATAATCTCTTATTTAAAGTCCTTTTTAAGTTCTAAGAACTCTTTTTTGGGGTTTTAGACAATTTGATATTTCTCTTTGAAGTAGGAGTGGCTTTTTAAACTTCATTTTGTTTTCCTGAGTCTGAACCATATCTTCTCTATCCCCATAGCAGCTGTCTATAGTGAAATTCTTTCTCTTTTGCTTACTCATTTTTATTTTATTTTATTTTGTTTTATTTTATGTTTAATCCTATTACTTGTAATCAGGTTGTACTCTTGAGGTGAGGGAAATATTGCCTCAAGCCTCAGGTCTTGTTATTTTCTGAGCTTTAACATTATGGTGATGTAAAAGAAAATAGTTTGAAAACCTGGAGACCTTCATTGTCAGTGTGCTGAAAGAGGACAGACATATAATTCTAGGTGACTTTTAAGAGTGGGCGCAAGTGGGGCAGCTGGGTAGCGCAGTGAATAAAGCACCTGCCCTGGAGTCAGGAGTACCTGAGTTCAAATCCGGCTTCAGACACTTAATAATTACCTAGCCGTGTGGCCTTGGGCAAGCCACTTAACCCCATTGCCTTGCAAGAAAAAAAAAAGAGTAGGCCCAGGCCACCACACACACACACACACACACACACACACACACATACACACGCACACACACAGCAGGTAATCCTTGGGAAGAATGAGTTAGAAACAGCACTAGCTGTGGTAATTTGTTTTTTCTTTTTTTGTTTTTTGTTTTAGGTTTTTGCAAGGCAAATGGGGTTAAGTGGCTTGCCCAAGGCCACACGGCTAGGTAATTATTAAGTGTCTGAGACTGGATTTGAACCCAGGTACTCCTGACTCCAAAGCTGGTGCTTTATCCACTACACCCCCTAGCCACCCCAGTGGTAATTTGTTAATGAAAGCTTGTAATGTTTCGTGACCCTCTTATTGATTAACATTGCCTTCCATTTATCTGAAGGCAATAAAACCTTGTGGATGCATCTTCACAGCAAACTTTAGCATTTGATAGACTATGTCATTATAAGAAGAAGAGACAGAATGTGAGAGTGCTGAAGGCCATGTCTGCCTCTGCTCTGCTGTGCTGGTCTGATCACAGACATATATTCTCCAAGCTTAATATACTAATTCAGCAAAAACAGTGACCCCCAGGCAAGACTTAATGTCAACAGATTAGAATGCTTCCCTATGGAAACAGTTTATTGCTAACTTGGAGGGAAAGCTGAGCCAATACGTAGTTGACATCAGTGGATCAGAAAAGTAGTGTGTGGCTTTCAGAAGTTTCCGCTGGGCCAGATCACTTATAAATAACAAGATTGTTTTGACTAAAATGACAGGGAAATTCAGAAATTCAGGAGTGTTTACCAGCTGGATTATTCATCTGTCTCTAAGAAGGCATCATCAGAAGTAAAGTACAAATGAAGCTAAGAGAAATTCAAGAGTCTTGATTCAGTAAGAAGGCAGAAAAAAAAATCAGTTTATTCTGATAGTAATAATCCAAAGTGCTTCTTTAATACCCTGAAGGCTAATTTTGGGCCAAAGACCTAGAGTGCATCTCAGTTACTCAGTGGTGATGGAGCCAGGCTGATTAGTAATAAAGTTTTGATCTTGGGTTAGATGGACTGATCAGTTCCTTATCATCAAACAATGCTGAAGCCAATGACTGCTTATTTCAGATTGAAGTACCTCTCTAGCCAAACTTGCAAGTGAAAAATAGGTTTTATCTCCTGTAGCAAAATGCTGGTGCTAATTTTATTCCAGATCAGATTATCAAGGCATAAGGTTCACTGCTCATACAAAAGTTTAGAAATTGCTCATGGTGTATATATGGTTATTCCCTCACGTGTTCAAAATTCTTCCCTTGTCCATCTCTGTTGATCATCTTACAATATTGTTGACGTGTACAAAAAATTCAGCAATACAAGTTAAGAAACAGAGTGGTAGATAAGTGGAATAGACTAGTTTCTTCCAGACTAACTTCCAATTTTCCCAGCAGTTTTTTATTGAAGAGAGAGTTTTTATCCCAATAGTTGGACTCTTTGGGTTTATTAAACAGCAGATTATTATTTTTCCTGCTATTGCACCTAGTCTATTCCACTGGTCCACCATTCTATTTCTTAGCCAATACCAGACAGTTTTGATGACTGATGCTTTATAATATAATTTTAGGTCTGGTAGGGCTAAGCCACCTTCATTTTGCACTTTTTTTCATTGAATCCCTGGAAATTCTTGAATTTTTATTTCTCCATATTAATTTACTTATAGTTTTTTCTAACTCATTAAAGTAACTTTTTGGAATTTTGATTGGTAGGGCATTAAACAGGTAGTTTTAGTTTTGGTATAATTGTCATTTTTGTTATATTAGCTTGACCTATCCATGAGCTGTTGATGTTTGCTCAGTTATTTAAATATGATTTTATTTGTGTGAGAAGTGTTTTGTAATTGTTTTCAAAAAGTTTCTGAATCTGCCTTGGCAAATACACTCCCAAGTATGTTATATTGTATTGTATGAGATTACTTTGAATCAGATTTCTCTTTCTAGCTCTTTTTGCTATATCTTGCTAGTTATATATAGAAAAGTTGAGGACTTATGAGGGTTTATTTTATATCCTGCAACTTTGCTGAAGTTGTTAATTGTTTCCAGTAGTTTTTTGGATGATTTCTTGGGATTCTCTAGGTATACCATCATGTCATCTGCAAAGAGTGAGAGTTTTGTCTCTTCCTTCTCAATTCTAATACCTTCAATTTCTTTTTCTTCTTTTATTGCTGAAGCTTAACATTTCTAATATGATATTGAATAGTAGTGGTGATTATGGGCATCCTTGTTTCTCCCCTGATCTTATTGGGAATGCTTCTAGCCTTTCCCCATTGAATATAATACTTATTGATGGTTTCAGATTGATACTGCTTATTATTCTAAGGAACAGTCCATTCATTCCTACACTCTCTAGTGTTTTTAGTGGGAATGGGTGCTGTATTTTACCAAAAGATTTTTTTCAACATCTGTTGATATAATCATATAGTTTCTGATAGATTTGTTGTTGATATAATTAATTAACAGTTTTTCTAATATTGAACTACCCCTGTATTCCTGGGGATAAATCCTACTTGGTCATAAGTAGTGATAACTTGTTGTAATCATTTTGCTAAGATTTTATTTAAGAATTTTGTATCTATATTAATCGGGAGATAGGTCTATAATTTTCATTCTCTGTTCAAACTCTTCTTGATTTAGGTATCAGCACCATATTGGTATCATAGAAAGAGTTGGGCAGAGTCCTGTCTTTCCCTATTTTTCCAGAATTTATATTGAATTGGGACCAATTGTTCCTTAAATGTTTGGTAGAATTCACTTGTGAATCCATCAGGCCCTGGAGATTTTTTCTTAGGGAGTTCCATGATGGCTTATTGAATTTCTTTTTCTGAGATAGGGTTGTTTAGTTATTTAATCTCCACTGCATTTAACCTGGGCGACTTATATTTTTGTAAATATTTGTTCATTTCACTTAGATTGTCAAATTTATTGACATAGAGTTGGGCAAAATAATTCCAACATATTACTTTAATTTCCTACTCATTGGTGGTGAGTTCACTTTTTCTTTTATGATACTAACAATCTGGTTTTCTTCTTTTTTTTTTTAATCAAATTGACCAGAGATTTATCAATTTTATTGGTTTTTTTATAAAACCAACTCTTGGTTTTATTTATTAATTCAATAGCTTTTTGCTTTCAGTTTTATAATTTCTCCTTTAGTTTTTAGAATTTCTAATCTGGTATTTAATTAGGGGTTTTTAATTTGTTCTTTCTCTAATTTTTTTATTTGCATATTTAGTTCATTGATTTCCTCTTTCTCTAATTTATTCATCATGTAAGCATTTAAAGATATAATATATCTCCTGACAGCCACTTTGAGTGAATTGCATTTGTTTCGATATGTTGTTTCATTATTGTCATTGTCTAGGATAAAATATTTAATTTTTTCTATAATTTGTTGTTTGATCCTCGTTCTTTAAAATGAGGTTATTCAGTTTCCAATTAATTTCTGGGTCTATAATCTTCCTGGCCCAATATTGCATATGATTTTTATTGCATTATGATCTGAGAAAGATGTATTCACTATTCCTGCCTTTCTGCAATTGATTATTCGGTTTTTATGCCCTAGTACTTGGTCAGTTTTTGTATACGTGCCATGTACTGCAGGAAAAAAAAAGGTATATTCCTTTCTATCCTCATTCAGTTTCCTCACATAAGTGTTTCATATCTAAGTTTTCTAACAATCTATTTTCCTCCTTAACTTATTTCTTGTTTATTTTATGATTTGGTTTATCTAAATCAGAGAGGGTGGTTGAGGTCTCCCACTAGTAGTGTTTTGCTGTCTGTGTCTTCCTGTAGTTCTTTTACCTTCTGTAAGAGTTTGGATGCTATCCCCTTGGGTGCATACATATTCAGTACTGAAATCACTTTATTGTGTATGATATCTTTTAGGAGGATATAGTTTCCTTCCTTATCTTTTTTAATACTATCTATTTTTGCAGCTGCTTTGTTTGAGATAAGGATTGCTACTCCTGCTCTTTTCACTTCAGCTGAAGCAAAATACATTTTACTCCAACCTTTTACCTTTACTCTATATGTATCTCTCTGCTTCAAATGAGTTTCTTGTAAGCAGCATATTGTAGGATTCTGGTTTTCGATCCAGTCTGCTATTCACTTATGTTTTAAGGGAGAGTTCATCCCATTCACATTCAAAGTTATGATTACTAATTCTTTATTGCCCTCCATGCTATCTTCCCTCTGTTTGTATCTTTCCCCCTCCCCCCCCTTTGTCCATATTCCACAGTATTTTGTTTCTGAATACCACCCCCTTCAGTGTGTTTGCCCTCCTATATCACCCCCTCCCCTTTCTTTCCCCTTTCCCTTTTTCCCTTTTCCTTTCCCTTTCCCTTCCTTCTGTTCCTTTTTCCCCTTCCCTGTCTCCATTCCCCCCTTCCCTTTTCCCCTTTTAATACTTGAAAAAGGTATGATTTTTTTGAGTTAACTGTGTGTGTGTGTGTGTGTGTGTGTGTGTGTGTGTGTAAGTTAACTTTAAGCCAAGTCTGATGAGAGTAAGATTCAGGTGTTTCTCATTTCCTCCCTTTTCCCCCCTCTTTCACAATAGGTCTTTTGTACCTCTTAATGTAATGAGATTTGCTCCATTCAATTCCACTCCTTCCTGCACCCCTTTTTAAGGAGAAAGTGTTTTTAAATCATTCTGTCTACCTCATAGAAAATCCTGAGTATCCATCACTTTGGGTAAGTATATTCTCTTTAATAGAGTTACAGTTCTTGAAAGTTATTAGTCTTTCTCCCATGTAGAGTTATAGCCAGTTTTGTCCCACTGGATAGCAGTCTCATGGCTAAGTCATAAGTGTCTGTCACTTCTGGCTAAGTATATTCTCTCTGATAGAGTTATAATTCTCAAGGGTTATGAGAATCTTTTCCCCATCCTGGGATATACCAGTTTCATTTTCTTGTATAGCTATCTTTTTTCTTTACCCTTACCCCCCATTTTTTAACCTTTTTATATATCTCTTGAACCTCCTGTTTGATGTCCACATTTTCTATTTAGTCTGTTTTTTTCATCAGAAATTGTTGGAAGTCTTCCATTTCATTAAATGTCCTTCTTTTCCCCTGAAAGAGAAGGCTCACCTTTGCCAGATAGTGGATTCTTGGCTGCATTCCAAGTTCCCTTGCTCTTTGGAATATTTCATTCTAGAGGCTTTACTGACTGAGTATAATATCTCCAGCTGGCCAGTAGGTTGTGCTAGAGGTTTTGCTCATTGAGTGCATTATCACAGGCTTTTTTTTTTTTAGGTTTTTGCAAGGCAATGGGGTTAATTGGCTTGCCCAAGGCCACATAGCTAGATAATTATTAAGTGTCTGAGTCCAGTTTTGAACTCAGTTCTTCCTGACTCCAGGGCCGGTATTCTATCCTCTAATTTTTCCTGGGTCTCTAATATAATTTTTGTTAGTTTGATTGGTTTGGCACTGAATAAGTAAATTAATTTATATAGAATTGTCATTTTTATTATATTAGCTCAACCTACCTCTGAGCTAAGTTAGATCTGACTTTGTATTTAAAATTGCTTTGTAATTGTATTCTAGTTGTTCTTGGTTTTGTCTTGACAGAGAGAGTATTTTATATTGTCTACAGTTATTATAAATGGAATTAGTCTATCTTTTGTTCTTGGGCTTTTTGGTCATTCATAGAAATGAAGTGTTGTTGTTGCTGTTGTTATTAGCTAGTTCTCCATGAAAGTCACACAGTTATATTCAGGTTCTTTGCTACCATAAGGATCAGCTATGAATATTATGGGCTTTTATTGTTTTTTTAACCTTGAGATGCAAATTGTTAGTTAAATAGTTAAATTCTGTCATTCATTACAATGGAGATGTCATCTCATTAATGACAATGGCCTAAATTACTTCATTACCTGTGGTAGTAGATGAGGAAGTAGGTATTAGTAAAAATTTTAAATATGACATTGTGTAAGTGACTAGATCTGAACAAATATGGGGAAAAATCCTGGAGGCAGTATAGCTTAAAGCACTTAGAGATTGATTTTCTTTTAATTAAATTATCTTTTATTATCATGAACTTGTCTAAAACCAAGACACACGAGTATTACCTCTTGCAGTCAATCCTCAATCTCAGAATCATTGCAACAGTAAAAAAAAAAAAAAAACAGGTGAATGTTGATATATTGAACCAATGAGAAATAAGGGGGTAGATTTTTATTATCCCCAAAACCATTCTTTTGCTAGAAATTGCTGAAAATATACTTTTCTGCATGTTATTCTTTACAAAAAAGGATTAATTCTGATCAAATGCACTTTTCATTAAACCTAACCAAGATATAGCCCATATAATGTACTACAAAATAAAATTAGTAACATGCAAATAATATTTTTCTTGTATTTCCCTAAAATCTCAGAGTTTTTGTGGTGACTTAATTAAAAAATTGATTTCAGATAATATTTACTTTTCATCATACTTGAAATCTATAGTAACATCTTCCCTCCACTGTATCAGAATGGGGTGTAAGAACATTGTACCATATAATGAAACATTGATTTGTTATCATCAAATTCATGGCCAACAGTGACTACAGACATTCTAGCACAGAGTCTAACACCTTTATTTTCTCAATAGCAGCAACACTGACTTGAGCCCAAATGACTTACATTTTGGACTAAGTTTTAAAGTCATTTGCCTTTAATGAAAAGATGCAATAAATGCTTAGGTTGTTCTATTTTACAATGCTAGGGTAAACAAAGTCAGTGAAGATAGCAATCACTCCACAAACTTGTGGTATGGTTCTTCCCATTTATTTACTCTATTGTGTATAACCACGAATGGTGTGTTTGCCAACAGAAAGTGAAAATAAGATTGCTAATATAATCACATGCAAAAATTAATTGTGGCAAGTAAAAATTAAGAGAATTGTATATGAATTGCAAATGAATGTAAAAGCATTAGTTAGAGTTGTGATGCTTTTACTAGCTTAGGGAGACACTTGACACTTCCTAGCTGTGTGGCCTTGGGCAAAATGCTTAACCCTTGATTGCCTTGCATCCAAAGCCATCTCCAGTCATCCTGATTCATTTCTGGCCATTGAATCCATTGGTTCTGGATGAGAAAATGAGACTGGTGATTTAGCACAGCACCCTCTCACTCAAATCCAATTCAAGTGCTTGTTGTGGCATTAACTCCTTGATGTCATGGTCTTTGTCAAGAAGAAGGACAAACAATACTGTTATTATAGCTAGGAATTGCAAAAAACTGTCAAGGCACTTCTTATCCTCAAATAGATTGCATTTAATGAGGGAAGGACAGTTCATAATGAGAGAGAGTTGGAAAGGGATAGAGGCAAATGTGGGGCAGAGTTCAAGTTCTCATGGGACTAAGAGGAGGATCTGTCATAGCTTGGAAATGGTTAAGAAATGTAACCAAAAATCGTTATTACATATGATTTTCATTTTATTTAAGCATTGTAGTTTAGTATGTTTCATAACTGTCCTGCTCATCTTTTATCTTTCTCTGAATGTCCTTCTTTTCTTTTCTGAGCATTGAAATGTTTCAGTGACCCTTTTTATTCTTCCCCTACCCTCCTTTTGAAAACACTAATCTCTTGCCTTCTTTCTCCTCAAAATTTGTTCTTCCTCATTAAAAAAGAAAGAGCCAATAGTCATCACTTGTAACATATATATTATTAGCAGTTTGACTCTTGACAAATCAATTAAACTTTAAATGCTCTCACTATCTAGTTAAGAGTTTTCAAATATTATCATCTTCCTATAAAATGTCCAAATTCAGTCTGAACCAGATTAAAATGAAATTAGGAAATGCTTAACAAAAATAAATTAAAATGTAATACAAGATAAATCATGTAAATTTATGATTTTTTAAGTCAATATGTAGCCTACAGGGATCCTGTTTGAATTTGACATCCCTTTTGTAGGTAATTCTAAAATTATAAATTCCACAGAAAGTACAAACCTACATTGATTGAGAGAGTTTTCTCACCTGGGAATTTCCTGAAATCATAGGTCCATGCCCTATTATTGCCCTCTCTTATGAGAAATAAGTATAGTTGCAAAAAATAAGTCAATCCATTGACCTTGACAATGCTTATATTTATTATATTACTAATATGTGTGATTATATGTATGTCTGTATACACACACACACACACACACACACACACAAACACACAATGAGCTGTTCCCCCTCCCCCCATTATAGGCAGCCTAGGTGGTGTATTGGATAAAAGACTAGAGTACCTGGAGTTCAAATGTGGCCTTAGATACATATTAACAATGTGATCCTAGGTAATTTAATTAATCTGTTTTGGTTTTTTTGCTTCTGTTTCTTCAACTTTAAAATGAAGATAATAATAGCATCTACCTTATTAAGATATTTGTAAAGTTTGTGAAGCACATGCCAGGCACATAGGAGGCATTATATAAATGCTCATTCCTTTTTCCTTCCCTTATTGTGTCTAATCTATCACCTCTTAGGTCAGGAGGTAGAATGCCATGCTTCATCTTTGAACCTCTGGGGTTATGTTTGGATATTGTTCTATTTAGTTCTTAAGTCTTTCAAAGGTACTTTACTTTATATATTTGTAGTAGTCAATCTTTAAACCTTTATTAAGTAATTTCTAATGCAACTATATAGGAAATGAAGAATTAGGAAGTACTGTGTCCCTCTTAAGCAAAATTTGTGTAAAGAATATTTAATACTCAAATAATATTTAATAGTTGTATAAATTTTTCTCACACTTCTGTTTACTTCACTGTCTTCCAAAGTTCTCTTGAGTTTTTTTTTTATTTCTTATGATGCAGTCATATTTCATTACATTCATATAAGGTAATTTGTCCAGCTATTTTCCAATTGATAGGCTTTCCATTTGTTTCTGGTTCTTTACTGAAATAAGTCCTGCTATTCAGTATTTTAGTAAGTGTAGGTTTTTTTCCCTTTTTTCTTTGATCTCTTTCAGGTAAAGGCTTTCTAGTGGTATGTTTTGTAAAATAACTTCTTTTTTAAACATAATTCAAATTGCTTTTCATGATAGAACAATTTTCAACTCTATCAGTATACTTCTTTTCCTTAAACCCTTCAACAGTTATCTCTTTTCCTTAAAAGTTACCTTTTTCAATTTTTTTCATCATCATTGCAAGTCAGATGGTTGTAAGGTAGACTCTCAGAGTTATTTTAATTTGCATTTGTTGTTAAGTGGTTTGGAGTAATTTTTTTATATGAATAGTTTTCAATTTGGCTGTCTTATGTAATATATAAGTTCTTGAGTTAAATCAGATTTCTGTCAGATTTCTTTCCTGGTTCTCCTGAAGTTTTTGTTGAAGACTGAGTCCTTATCCTAATAGTGGCATTTTTGAAGTTATCTACTGGTACGCTATTTTGTTTGCTTCTGTACAGCTAATCTTTTACTCTGATCAATGTTTTAATTTATAAATAAGTACTAAATAGTTTTAATGGGAGGTGATTTGTAGTATGGTTTGAGATCTTTAATTACCAGATACTTTTTCACCTTGTTAATTATTTTTTCATTATTTCTTTTGAAATACTTGCCATTATAGGAATGCCATTTTAATTTCCCCAGATGAATTTTGTTTTTTTATTTTATTCTATAATGTAATTCTTTCCTGATTGGGATGGCACTGAATTAAATAAATTTATTTTACTATTTTATTATATCGGCCTGGTCTTTTTCTTTTTTGTGTAAAAAAAACATGATGTAGTTTGACAACAAACAGTTATTAAGTGCTTACTTTGTACCTGACAGAGTACTAGGCACTGGAATACAAAGAAAGGTTAAGAACACAGTAACTGCCCTTCAAGAGTTCACTTTCCAATGGGAAAGATAACACATACTTAGGTAGTAAGACATAGACAAGAGTATTAAGGGCAAATGGAAAGTAGGCTCAAAAGGAATGTACTAGTAGTAGAAGTCATGAGCAGGGGATTGGGAATAACTTCTTGCAGAAATTAGAATTTCATCTGAATCTTCAAATAATCTGGGGAAGCCAGTAGGCAGAGGTAAGAAGAGGGAACCTTCTAGGTATACAAGTCAGCTAGGTGTCTTGAATAAAATTCTTAGAGGTAAAGTAATCGTATATTAATAACCAGTCAGTAAACAATAAAATGATGATCAGTGGTTCCTCTCAGTAACCAAAGACAGACTCAAGAGTCTTAGATTATCTTAAATGCTAGGCCTGGAATCAGGAAGACCTGAATTCAAATCCAGCTTCAGACTCTTATTAGCAGTGTGACTATGGGCAAATCACTTAACTCTCATTTTCCCCTCCTTCCCACAGTTTTCATTAATCTTTTTTTTTTTCACTTTTAAAAAAATTTATTTAAGACAATAGGGCTAAGTAGCTTGCCCAAGGTCACACAGCTAGGTAATTTTTAAGTGTGTGAGACCACATTTGAACTCAGGTCCTCCTGACTCCAGGGCAAGTGCTCTATCCCCTACACCACCTAGCTGCCCCCTTATCATTAATCTTAATCATATTGTCTGAAGCCCTCTAATCATGACTGACCCAAAATGATTTTTAACCTTTGTCTTATATCAGTGAATTTAGATGACTCTGGAGGAGAGATAGTGAGGCTGATGAGCTTTAGTCCAATCATATCTAATTTATACACAATATCAATATGTCACCTTGTTGATAGCATTGGTCCTCTTTTGAGGAGGCACGATGAACAACAGCAACATATGTTTTCAACATTAATTTTCTTCATGGCCTTATATTTAAATATACTCTTAGGGTTTATATTTATGAAGTATATTAGCAATAATGCCACAAATTATATTACCTTTTAAAAAAAATAATTTACTGTACTTACTCAGAACTTGTCATTTGTTGCCCACATCTCATAGTTTATATATAAGGTATTATTGAACTCATAATTAGAAAAATTGATATAATTTGAGCAGAGAATCAGGGGAATGTATTATAATGTGATATAATAGCAATTTGCAATTTAAAAAAGATAAAAATGGAGTATATAAAAATATTTCTGGGATCAATGTAGACTTAACTTGTCCTTGTAAAAGAATACAAATATTCCTTAGAACTTAACCAATTAGACACATAAATGAATGCTAATTCTTATTATCCAAATAAATGCTATTGTGTGAAAATTAAATTGTTAACAAGAGTATAGAAAAATCAGAAATGGTAATAAATAATTCAGGAAAATTTTGAATAAAGTTCATGAACATATTTGGTATTTATAGTAATGTAAAAAATAGCACAATTTTGTCATTAAGCGCTCACAGTTTTATTTGAACCTTTGCTTTTACTTTGCATGACCTTTGGCATGTAACTTCTCATTTTTGTCATCTGTAAAATCAGAGTATTATACCACATGACCTCTGAGTTATACAAAATAATTCCTTCTGCTTCTTTATTTATTGCTGTCATACTACCTTTTAGCTTTACAAATGGAATATTAGCCTGGATGACTCCAAGTTATGGTATGACAGATTATTTTCAAACGTGATATAAATATGTTGAGTGAATATAATTTTAATTCATTAAAAGTGGTACTTGACATAGAGATATATTAAAAGATGTGTGACTATTCCAGCCAGGAAGGTCCATGAAGGCAACTGAGAAGAAACAATCAGGTAGGAGAAAAGGAAGAGAGCTATGGATTACAAAAGTTTAGAGAGGAGAAGCTGTACAGTCCTTACTTAGGATGAAGACTGAGAATATATCATTAGATTTGGCAGTTAAGAGTTCAGTAGTAATTTTGATGAGCATAGTTTCATTTAAATAATGAGGTTGAAAGCCAGATTGTCAAACCAAGTTGCATACTATATGACATTATAGCTTTTTACATGCAAATAATGTCGAGTCATTGACCAATTGAACCACGTGGCCTTTGAGGTATCTTTTAGTTTTACATTTCTGTAAATTACAGGGGACTTTGTTTGAGAAGAGAATGTATTGTTTTGACTTTTTTTTACTAATGTGTTAATTTGTTATAATTACCAATTTCTGTTGATATGTAAATGTCTAATATCTTTTTTTATTTTTTATTTTGAATTTTTTACAATTTTTCCCCTAATCTTGCTTCCTTCCCCCCACCTCCCTCAGAAGGCAGTCTATTAGTCTTTACATTGCTTCCGTGGTATACATTGATCGCATTTGAATGTGATGAGAGAGAAATCATATCCTTAAGGAAGAAAAATAAAGTATTGTTCCTGATTGTTGCACTAATGGAATGAACAAGTCCATCAAGGTTGGTCATCACTGCCATGTTGCTGCTGGGTGCACAATGTTCCTCTGGTTTTGCTCATCTCACTCAGCATCAGTCAATGCAAATCTTTCTGGGCTTCTCTGAATTCCCATCCTTCCTGGCTTCTAATAGAACAATAGTGTTCCATCACATTCATATACCACATTTTGTTAAGCCATTCCCCAATTGATGGACATTCACTCAATTTCGCATTCTTTGCCACCATGAACAGAGCTGCTATGAATATTTTTGTACAAGTAATTTTTTTTTATACATTACTAAGATATTCTTGTTTAACAGTAAACATAATACCCCCTTCCCCCTCCAAAAATATAGACCCTTATGAGAAATAGGAAAGGAAAGAGAAAAAAAATGTGTTTCATTCTGTGTTCTGATAACATCAGCTCTGCCTCGGATGAATCACATTCTTTATGATAAGTGCATCATAAAAATTACTTCCATATTTTTCCACTTGTTGCTGTTGCTGATTGTAATTCCCTCCATCCGTTCCTCCCCACTACCATTTATTATTTTTTCTCTCTCCTTTCACTCTATCCCTCTTCTAAAATGTGCTGTAGGGTAGCTCAGTGGCGCAGTGGACTGATTACCAGTCCTGGGGCCAAGAGGCCCTGAGCCCACATAGCAACCCTGAGGCTCACCAGCAACTACCCGGCCCTGTGGTCCTGGGCAGGGTACCCAATCCCAGCCCCTTGCAAGAAGTAAAAAAGAAAATGTGTTATATCTGACTGTTTTCTCCTATGATCTATCTTTTTCACTATCACCCACATGCCCCCTCTTTCCCCTTTCCCCCTTCTCCCCTTTTTCTCTAGATGTCTGTACCCTATTGAGTGTGTATGCTGTTTCCTCTCTGAGCCATTTCTGATGGTTGTGAAGCATCCCTCATTCCCCCTCACCTTCCTCCCTTCCATATCATTGCAATAGCTCATTGCAAAAGCAAAAAAATCTTTTATACGAAATATCTTAGGTCATTCCACCTCTCCTTTCTCTTACTCCCAGTGCATTTCCCTTTTAGTCATTGACTCCATTTTTACAATATATCTTCAAATTCAATTCTCTCCTGTGCTTCGTCTACAAAAGCTCCTTCTACCTGTTCTGTTAAATGACAAGTTTCATATTATTAGTATCATTTTTCTATGCAGGAATACATGCAGGTCATCATCATTAAGACTCTCTTATTTTACCCTTCTCCTTCGCTCTCTATGCTTCACCTGAATCCTGTATTTGTAGGTCAAACTTTTTGTTCAGCTCTAGTTGTTTCAACAGGAACATTTGAAATTCCCTTGGTCCATGGAAAGTCCATCTTTTCCCCTGGAAGAGGATGTTCAGTTTTGCTGGGTAGTTGATTCTCTTGGTTGCATTCCAAGCTCTTTTGCCTTCTGGAATATTATATTCCAAGCCCTATGAGCTCTTAATGTAGTTGCTGCTAAGTCCTGTGTGATCCTGACTGCAGCTCCATAGTATTTGAATTGTGTCCTTCTAGCTGCTTGTAATATTTTCTCTTTGACTTGGGAACTTGGTTATAATATTACTGGGGGTTGTTTTTTTAGGATCTCTTTCCAGGGGAGATTGTGGATTCTCTCAATTTCTATTTTGCCCTCTGCTTCTAGGATATCTGGGCAATTTTCCTGTAGGAACTCTTTAAAAATGATGTCAAGGCTCTTTTCCTGTGGCAAAAATATTTTATTTAATCTCAACTGGATTCTCAGTGAAGCAAGAAAATCTTTCTCCTTAATTGAGTCACTAACTTACTCACCACCAAAGTTATTCCAGATCTTCTTTTTTCCTTAGGCTTTCCCCCAACACTCCTGCACTTTAACCTCTGTACTGAAGATCTTTCCTCAAACTCCAGCAAAAAAATTGAGGCCAGTCACCTAAAATTCCCTTTTCTCTATTTCTCCTTAACATATATCCCTCCAAAAAGTCATTTCTCCTATTTTTCATTTGCAATCCAGTCTCTGATAAAGAGCTGGTCTTTTATTTTTAATCAAGGTCAAGTCCTCCACCTATAATCTTTATTCTCATTTTGTACAAACAATGTCTTTTTTATACATTAGTAAAATATTGGTTTAAGAGTAAACAAAATACCCCCTCCACCCCAAAAAATATACACTCACTTGAGCGATAAAGTAAAGGGGGGGAGAGAAAAAAAATTAAAATAAAAAAAAATAGTAATAATTGTAGGTACGGCCAGGTGGCGCAGTAGATGGAGCACCAGCCCTGGAGCCAGGAGCACCCTAGCCCATATCCGGCCCTGTACACCCTACAATCAACCAGCTGTGTGACATGCGAGCCACCCCAACCCCACTGCCCTGCATAAACCAAAAAAAGAAAAAAAAGACCTAAAATAAAATAAAATAGTAATAATAGTAGGGGCGGCTGGGTGGTGGACAGAGCACTGGCCCTTGAGCCAGGAGCACCCGGGTCAGAATCTGGCCTCAGACACCCAATGATCACCCTGCTATGCCGCCCCAGGCAGGCCACCCAGCCCCATTTGCCCCGCACCCCCCCCCCAAATTATAGTAATAAAAAATGTGCTTCAGTCTGTGTTCTAACACTACCAACTCTGTTGCGAGTGGATCACATTCTTTATAAGTCCATCAAAAAAGTTACTTCCATATTTTTCCACTGTTGCTGATCGCAACTCCCTCCTTTCGTATTTCTCCACTACCGTGTACTATATTTACTCTCACCTTTCACTGACTCTGCTGTAGGGTAGCTGAGTGGTGCAGCAGACAGATCCCTGGCCTTCGGACCAAGAGGCCCCGAGCCCCTACACCACCCCTCAGGCCCAGCATCCACCTGGCCCTACGGTCCTGGACAGACTATCCAATCCCTGCCCCTTGCAAGAAGTAAAAAAAGAAAATGTCTTATATCTGACCACTCCCCCCATTGTCCATCCTCTCCTCCATAACTCACATTCCCCCCCTTCCCCCTGTCCCCCTTCTCTCCTTCTTACTCCAGATGTCTATACCCCATTGAGTATATATGCTGTTTCCTCTCCTAGCCACCTCTGATGAGAGCAAAGATTCCCTCATTCCCCCTTGTCTTCTCCCCTTCCATATCATTGCAATAGCTTATTGTAATAAAGAAAAATCTTATTAAATGAAATATCTTGGCCTGTTCCCCCTCTCCTTTTTCTTTCTCCCATTACATTTCCCTTTTTTTCTATTGACTCCATTTTTACCCCATATTTTATCTTCAAATTCAGGTTTCTCCTGTGCTTCATCTATAAAATCTCCTTCTACCTGCTCTGTTAATTGAGAAGGTTCATATGAGTATTATCAGTGTCATTTTTCTATGCAGGAATACATGCAGTTAATCATCATGAAGTCCCTCATATTTTCCCCTTCTCCAATCTCTATGCTTCACCTGAGTCCTGTATTTGAAGATCAAACCTTCTGTTCAGCTCTGGCCATTCCAACAGGAACATTTGAAATTCCCTTGGTTCATTGAAAGTCCATCTTTTTCTCTGGAAGGGGACATTCAGTTTTGCTGGGTAGTTGATTCTCGCTTGCATTCTAATCTCTTTTGCCTTCTGGTATATTATATTCCAAGCCCTACGAGCTTCCAATGTAGTTGCTGCTAAGCCCTATGTGATCCTGATTGCAGCTCCACGGTATTTGAATTATGTCCTTCTTGTTGCTTGTAATATTTTCTCTTTGACTTGGGAGTGCTGGAACTTGGCTATAATATTCCTGGGGGTTGGTTTTTTGGGATCTCTTTCTTGGGGGGAATCGGTGGATTCTTTCTATTTCTATTTTGCCCTCTGCTTCTAGAATATCAGGGCAATTTTCCTGTAGTAATTCTTTGAAAATGATGTCAAGGTTCTTTTCCTGATCATGACTTTCAGGTATTCTAATAATTTTTAAATTATCTTTCCTAAGTCTGTTTTCCATATCCGTTGTTTTTTCAATGAGATGTTTCACATTTCCTTCTAATGTTTCATTCTTTTGGTTTTGAAGTATTGAAGCCTGGTTTCTCATAAATCCATCAGTCTCCTTCTTTGTCTGAAGGATTTGTTTTCCTCAGAGAGCTTTCTTATTTCTTTTTCCATCTGGCTAATTCTGCTTTTTAAAGCATTCTTCTCCTCCATAACTTTTTGAACTGTTTTATCCATTTGACCTAAGCTGGTTTTTAGCATGCTATTTTCTGCAGCATTTTTTTTTGGATTTCCTTGACTAAGCTGCTGACTTCATTTTCATGTTTTTCCTGCATCTCTCTCATTTCTTTTTCCAGTTTTTCTTCTAACTCCCCCATTTGATTTTCAAAGTCTTTTTTGAGCTCTGTCATAGCCTGAGCCCAATTTCTGTTTTTCTTGGAGTCTTTAGATGCAGGAGCTTGTGCTTCCTCATCTTCAGACTAAGTGTTTTGATCCTTTTTGGCCTCACAGGCAACATATTTCTCAGTGGTGTTCCTCTGTTTTTGGGGTGCTTCCTGAGCTTTGGGGACACTCCCAGAAGGATCTCAGTGTGTGAGCCTCTGTCCTCCCTCCTGGTCTGTGAATGACCTTATGTACCCCCTTCTGCCATGGGGCTGAGGTTGGGGTGGCTTTGCTGTTCAATGGGGGGCCTAGACTGCAATCAACATCTGAATGTGGTCCCAGGGACAAAAGACAGAGCTCCGCAGTCTCTCTTTACTCCCTCCCTTGGTTCTATGGGTTCATGCCCTGTGGGAGCTCCTGCTTACTGGCTCTGCCTGCTTCTGTTTCCTGGATCTGGACTGCCTTGGCCATGCTGCTTGCTGTGTGCCCTGAGGGCTGGGCTTCAAGTGCTTGCTCTGGCAGAGTTCCCCCCACTGACCCCCAATTTGTGCCTGGTGCTCCCTGGGGCGTAGCTTAGGAGACTCCCCTGCTGCTGTGAACTGCAACTCCCAGCTCCCTGTGGCTGCCTCTGGGAGGCTAAAGTTCTTTTACTCTGGTGGGCCGCCCCTCCAACCCCAGGGATCAGAGCCTTTCTCTTTTCCAGGTTACCTTGAGTAAGAGAATTGCCTCACTGGGTCCCTCTGTGGGTTCCGTCTCTCGAAAATTGAGTTAGACTACTTAGTTTCGAAGTTTTATGAGAGAGCGCCCAAGACGGGATCTGCTAATGTTGCCTTCTTGGCTCCACCCTCCAAGGCTCTTTTCCATATTATGACTTCCAGGTATCCTTATAATTTTAAAATTATCTTTCCTGAATCTGTTTTCCATATCAGTTGTTTTTTTCAATGAGTTGTTTCACATTTTCTTCTAATTTTCCATTCTTTTGCATTTGAAGTATTTGTCTTAATTTCTCATAAAGTCACCAGCTTCCCTCAGTTCCATTTTACATCTGAAGGATTTGTTTTCCTCAGAGAGCTTTTGTATTTCTTTTTTCATCTGACTAATTCTGCTTTTTTAAAGCATTCTTGTCCTCAATAACTCTTTGAACTGTTTTATCCATTTGACCTATGCTGGTTTTTAACATGTTATTTTCTTCAGCACTTTTTTGAATCTCCTTGACTAAGGTTCTGACTTCTTTTTCATGTTTCTCCTGCATTTCTCTCATTTTTCCCCCCAATTTTTCTTTTGTCTCCCTTACTTGACTTTCAAAATCCTTTTTGAACTCTGTCATAGCCTGAACCTAATTTCTGTTTTTCTTGGAGTCTTTAGATGCAGAAGCTTGTACTTCCTCATCTTCAGATTGAGTATTTTCTTCCTTCTTGTGATTATAGACAAAGAATTTCTCAGTGGTGTTCCTTTTTTCTCAGTTTACTTATATAGATGACCATAAGCACTCCTCTCTTCCCTGGAGCTGTGAGGAGGGTCTTTGCTGCTGTCTTAGTTTGGAAGGCCAAACTGCAACTTGGATCTGAGTGTGGGCAAACAGCAGAGTCCTGCCACAGGGATAGCAGAGAGATTTCACCAGTCTGCCCTGTGACCCCGTGACCATCTGTGAGCTTTGCCCTGGAATTGCAGGTTGCTTTCTCCAGAGTCCTGCTGCAGGTTCTTGCTGCAGGGCAGCTCTGAGTCTGGTGCTCCTCGCTCCACACTCATTCTGGTGCAACAGAGTTGTCTCACCTCCCCTTCAAGCTGTTCCCAGTGATCCCTGGGCAGGGCTGGCCTGCGCTGTGCTGTGCTGAGCTGAGCTCTGGCTGTGCCCCCCCCCCCCCAATTAAACACACCTTTCCCAGGGAACTTATAAGTTATCTTGGGCTGGGGAAATGTGGCACCCAGTCTTTCTGTAGGTCTTTCACCTCTAAATTTTGGCTAGTCATAATTTGATGGTTTTTTGAGGGTTTTTTTTGGGGGGGGGGAGGAGTTTCTGGGAAATGCTGCCTTCATGCTGCTATCTTGGTTCCCCCCTTGATATCTTAATACACACACGCATGCGCGCACACACACACACACACACACACACAAACTCTCTATCCTGATCTCAGAGGAATTGTTCTATAGCCTACTTAATCTACCTAACATATACACAGTATATACAAACACACACAAACACAAAAGTTTTATAGATCACAACTGATTCGAATTCACAGATTGAATTTTTAGAGAAGAGGTTAAGTGAAAAATTTTTTGACTATTCCATGTTTTTATAAGTTCTTTTTTTTTGCCTAGAAATTAGGATGTTAATTGAATTCTGAATAAATAAGATCTAAAGATTTAAAGAAATTTTGAAAACAGCTTCTTTGAATTTCAATTAAGTGTAAACACTATTTAGTTCTTCCCTTCATGAGTGAATTAGTAATTTTTGCTTCAAAAATAGTATCATGAAAGCATCACGTGTCTTTCTAATTTAGTAGCTTTTAGTAGGTTTGCAGACTCTATAGTAAAGTAGGAATTCTTAATGGTAATGGCCACTAATTTTGTTAATTTGCTCTTTTTGTAGAAGCTCAGAGATGCCCAGATTAATGTATAAACTCTCAGCTTTTTACTCAGTCTTTCACCAGTCTTTACAAATATATTTAATTCAGTTATGATACCTTATATTTGTGGAGAGCTTTAATTATTTTCACCCTTTAGCATGTCTATATTAATGGAGAGAAGCATTAACATAATTTTTAAAAGTCAGCTTTCTTTTATTGATTGTCTTGCTTAAAATTTTCCAGTCTTTTAAAGACTTTATACTGTTAGATTTATTTAATAATATTTTTTCAAGTTTACCTACTTTATTTTTTTAATTTTTTTACCTACTTTATTTAAAGGAAAAAAACCTCCTATGCTTTTAAAAAAAGCCATTGCGGTAGTGAAATTAGTGATTTTATATATTTCTTTTTGTCTGTTTTAGGATGACTACCATAGAGTAGTTAATATTGTACCCACGAAACCACCACTGCTAGACAGACCTGGTGAAGGAGGCTACAATAGATATGATTACGGTCATGTTGATTACCGAGACTATGACGAGGGCCGCAGTTTTTCTCATGATCGAAGAAGTGGTCCATCCCAAAGAGGCGTATGTAAATTTTCCCCCCGTCACCTTTTTTACCTATATTTTACAAAAAATTATGGATTCAATTTTTGACTACTCTGACCATGTAGACAAAATAGTCTTTCTGACTTTATGCTCTTTTAAGATGCCAACTGCATAGAAGTAGTGGAAGAGAAATATATAGACATCTTATCCTCCTTCCTCTTTTCACTAGGTGGGCAAGTGATTGCGTCATCTATTACCACGACTATGATTCTCGGCTAGGAATGAGTAAATAATCCCTGTTATGTGTGACTGTTCTTAACATTAGATATCTTCCTTCAGCTGTTTTGAGCATTTAAAATGTAGGAAGACAGAATTTGTTTGAGTTAGCATTGTAACGATTCTGTGTGTGTGTGTTCTAAGTTATTTGCCAGTTTAAAGAACAAAAACTATTTCTTTTATTCTTTTTCTGATCTAGAACTAGATCTAGAAGCTCAGTGCTTCATTAGTAGCTGATAGTGTCTTGGTGTGATTCTTTTCTCTTGCCTTTACGTATGGCATTTCTCTATTTCTCCTTTTCTTTAGTATTCTGAATTAATACATAATGAAGCATGTATTAAGATTATTACTTGGTAAACAACAGTTCTCACTGGTTTGAAGAATAAGTGCTGGAGGTGTAAAGACTGGAAAGGAAGAGCAGATAGACTAGATTATAAATGGCTTTAAAGGTCAACTAAAATTTTATGTTTGGTCTTAGAGGTGAGAGGAACAGGAGTTTTTGGATAGGGAGTGTCAAGTTTAGACCTATGATAAGCATATCACTTTGCTGGCTCAATAGACAATGGACTAGAAGTGGGGAGAGTCTCATGACAGGTAGTTCAACTAGCTAGCTATTGACAATAACTCAGGTGTAAGGCAAGGAGGATTTGACCCAGGATGATAGCAATGTGAGAGGAGAAAAGGTGGTACTGTAGTGAAGAACTGAGAATGTTGCTTAGGTTTTGCCTGTGGGGGAATGGAAGAATGGTGATTCAATAATTTTCAGTGATATCGATACTGGCCTCCTTGTTGTTTCACAAAGAAGATACTACATCTTTTTGGTCTGGGCATTTTCTTTGGTTGTATCCTATGCCTAGCATGCTCACCTTCCTCTCTGCACTCTGCCTCTTGGCTTCCATGACTTTAAGGTTCAGCTAAAATCTGTTTTCTGCAAGAATCTTTTCCCAATTCCTCTTAATTCTTGTGCCTTCTCTCTTTTTATTCTTTCCTATTTATCTTGTTGTATGTATTTGTTTGTTTGTGTCTCCCACATTAGATGGTGAGCTCCTTAAAGGCAAGGATTGTCTTTTGTTTCTTTGTTCCCCCAACTCTTAGCATAGTAAGGTACACAGTAGCCAATCTATAAGAGCTTATAAAGAAAATTCTAAGAAAATTTTAAATTAATTCACAAAACTTTAGTTTAGATTTACTTTTGAAAATATATTCCATAATATGTTTTTAGGAGGAAGATTGAGATAACAAAAGGGCAAATGATATATACGAGTACATAAAGGTTGAGAATTAGTGAATTGTAGCTTCAGGAAAACCTGTTTGTCTAGGTACTCACTGGTTAAAAATAATGCAATTGTTTAATTAGGGTCAGATTTTTTCTCTTTTTACTGGACTTTTTTTTTTTGTAATGTGTATGCAAATACTGATGATTTGTGTAGGTTTATTTTATGTACAGCAATTTTGCTGAAGTTAATTTCATCTGGTTCTTTAGTTTATTCTCTATACCATCACATTATTTATAAAGGGTAATAGTTTTCTTTCCTAATTATTTATTCTAATTTCTTTAATTTCTTTTCTCTTACTGCTATAGCTAGAATTACTAATACAGGATTGAATAATAGTACTGATAATGGGCATCCTTGTTTTAGCATTTATCTTATGGGAAAACTTTGAGATTGTCCCATTAGAGATAATACATGCTAATGATTTTAGATAAATACTAATCATTTTAAGGAAAGTTCCCTTTAGTTCTATATGTTGTAGTGTTAAATAGGAATGAATGTTGCATTTTGTCAAAAGCTTTTTCTGTTCTATTGATAATCATATGATTTCTGTTGGTTTTGTTATTGATATAATCAATTGGTCTTTGTGTGTGATTCTTGTGATATATTACTTTAAACTCATCGGTATTCATTAGGGAAATGGATCAAAGGGTATATAATTTGCTTGCTCTCTTTCTGCTTTTTTCTATTATAGGTATCAACTTATTTTTTTATAAAAGGTATTTTATAGGACTCTTTCTTTGCCTATTTTCCCAAATAGTTTATGTTGTATTGAAATTAATTGTTCTTTTAATTTTTAGGGTGTTAAATAGGGTAAGTTCTTTTGTTAAGATTGATTATTTAAATAGTCTGTTTTCTCTTCTGTTAATCTATATATTTATATTTTTGTAAATATTCATTCAGTTAGCTTAGATTATCGAATTTCTAATCATGCAATAGGTTCAAATATTCCTAATTATTACTTTAATTTTCTCTTCATTTTTGGTGTTTACCCCTTTCCTTTTAAAAAGTGGTAATTTGATTTTCTTCTCTTTTTGTGTCAAATTAAGCAATGGTTTATCTGTTTTACTGTTTATCTATTTTACTGTTTTTCTTCATAAAAATCATCTCCTAGTTTTATTTATTGGTTCAGTCATTTTCTTTCAGTTTTATTAATCTCTTTTTTGATTTTCAGGATTTCTCATTTGATATTTAATTGGGAATTCTTATTCTTTTTCTAATTTTTTAGTTGCACGCCCAATTCATTGATCTGCTCTTTTTCTTTTTCTATTTTATTGATGTGTTTAGAGATATAAAATTTCCCATAAGTGCTCCTTTGCCTTTATCCCATAAATCTTGATTGTTGTTTCATTGTCATTGGTCTCTTTATTGAAATTTCATTTGTTTTTTGACCCATCTATTTTTTTTGACCCATCTATTTTTAAGATTAAGCTATTCATTTTCCAATTAATTTTTAATTACATGGTCCTTTATTTTTAAATGTAATTTTTATTTCATTATGATCTGAAAAGGTTACATTTATTTTTTCTGCCTTTTCTGCATTTTATTGTGAGACTTTTTGCCCTAAAACACGGTAAATTTTTCGGTACGTTCCATGTGCTGCTGAGAAAAAAGTTTATCCCGTTCTGTCCTAGCTGACTTTCCTCCAGAGGTCTATCATATCTAACTTTTTTGTTTATATTTTGGTTAGATTTATGTAGTTCTGAGACTGAAAAGTTGAGGTTCCCCACTGATATAGTTTTTCTGTGTATTTCTTCCTGTTTCTCATTTAACTTCTCCCTTAGAAATTTGGATACTTTACTGTTTTATGCATCTATATTTTTTACTGATATACTTCATTATCTATGGTTTCTTTTAGTAAGATGTAATTTTCTTCCTTTTGTCTCTTTTAATTAGGTCTACTTTTGCTTTTGTTTTGAGATCATGATTGCTACTTCTTTTTTTTTACTTCAGTTGAAATGATATCTGCTCAAGCCTTTTACCTTTATTATGTGTTTGGCTCCATGCTTCACATGTGTTTTTTATAAACAGCATATTGGAGGGTTCTGATTTTAATCCACTGCCTCCATTTTATGGGTGAGTTCATCACATTCACCTTTTTTCTTTTTTGGCTTTTGCTATAGTAGTGTTAAATGACTTGCCAAAGGTCATACAACGCAGGATTTGAACAGGTCCTTCTACCCCAGGGCCGATGCTCTATTCACTGTGCCACCTTAGCCACCCTGTGTAACTCTGAAGAACTATATCTCTATTAGGATTGGGTAGCTGATTCTTGATTGTAATTCAAGCTCCTTTGCTTTTGAGAATCACATATTCTAAATCCTCTGATCCTTTAAATTTGAAGCTGTTAAATATTGTTATTTTGAATGTGGTTCCATGTTATTTAAATAGTTTCTTTTTTTGTTTTACAGTATTTTCTTTTTGCCTTGAGAGTTCTAGAATTTGGATATAATCCTCTTTCAGGAGGTCATTGGTAGATTCTTTCTTTTTTTTTTTTTTTGCAACATTCAAATGGTTTATTCACACTTTTGAATGTACTATAAATAAGTGTTTCCACTATGGAAAAGAATGTTATGAGTGCAGTACATATGACTGGGAATGGGTTTGCTGAAGACATCTTCCAAAGGGTAAAAGCTTAGAAAACAACCTGGAGGCTGGAATTCAGTTCTTTATATAAAGTCCCTTCTAAAAAAAACCCCAAAATGAAACAAAATAAAGAAAATAAAATGAAAGAAGGTGAGGCCTGCGAGATGATTTATTTCAGTAACACATCCTGGCCCTTGGTGTCTGCTCTGGTTTCTGTCTCGGGCTCGTTGGGGCTCTTAGGCTCTTGGCTGCCTTCCTTCTCCTCCTTCACCGTCAGCTCCGAGAGCTTTTCTACCACTGCTCTTTTCTTGTTTCTTTCTTCTATCTCATACCTGCATTCTTCAAATTTCGCCTTAAACTTCTGGGCATTTTCTGCGTTGAGGAACCGAATGGCCAGCAGCTCCGGCTTGGGGATTTTATCTGCAAAGTCTGCGTGTGTGTTCCAGACCCAGGCCCTGTCACTGCCTGCATTGGGCTTCAGTTCCATCAAGGGCGTTATATAGCGATTGGCACAGATCTTCTCTCATGAGAAGGCGAATCGTGCCTTTGTCCTTGTGTTTCAGCAGCTTCACGTCACCCGTCCCTCGCTCTTTCCATTCTGGAAGGTCATTCTCAGACGCAAATGGGCACAGCTTGGCTCGCATCTTAAAGAGCTCTTCTTCATCTTCCTCCAGGGTCTTAATTTCCTGCTCCGGAAGAGACGCTATGGGTTCAAACATTGGATCATGGTTTGAGTCATCCACGTGCTCGGTGGACATGTCGTGTTCCTCATGAGCTTCCTTGGCGGCTGCCATAGGGGCGGGGGAGCGGGCTGATGCGGAGGCGGCTGGTCCCCGCGGCGGTGGCCGCGGCTGGTCCCCCGGCGGTGGCGGCGGCTGGTCCCGGCGGCTGGTGCCGGCGGCGGCGGCGGTCGGTGCGGCCCGGGCCCTGCTCGTCTGGCGCTGGCGCTGCCTCGGCCCGCGTTTACCTCAGCTCGGCCCCGGCGGACCTGGCCCCTTGACCCCGGCGGCGGCCAGAAACACGCCCGCCAGTAGATTATTTCAGTTGCCATTTTACTTTCTGGTTCTAGGATGTCAGGACAGTTTTCAAATTATCTTTGCTCTTTTTCCAAAGAGATAGTTCACATTTTCTTGTATTTTTTCTCTTTTGATTTTACTTGATTCTTGATGTGTAATGGAGTTATCAGCTTCTACTTGCCCCATCCCACTTTTTTTAAATTTTTAAAAATTTTTTTGTAAGGCAAATGGGGTTAAGTGGCTTGCCCAAGGCCACACAGCTAGGTAATTAATTATTAAGTGTCTGAGACCGGATTTGAACCCCATCCCACTTTTTAAGGAATTATTTTCTTCAGTGAGCTTTTGTATCTTCTTATTCATTTAACTAATAATATTTTTTTTTATCAATAATATTTTTAAGGGATTTTTTTGAATGAATTTTTGTGCATCTTTTTCTATTTTTTTCTGCTGTTAACTCTTTTTTTTTCTATTCTCTTGTAATAACTCAATTTTTTCTACCTCATTTGCTTTTTAAAAATCTTTTTTTAGGGTCTTACTAGAGTTCCTTTGTGGCTTGTGTTCAATTCATATCATCTTAGAGGCTTTGTATTTTTACAGTGTTGTACTCTTCTGAATTTGTATTTTGATCTTTTCTGTTTCCACAGTGACCTTTTATGAAAGGTCAAAGGTCTTTTTTTCCCTGAACTCCATCTTTCTTCCTTCCTTTCCCCTTCCCACCTCCTGCTCCCTCCATTTTCTAGCCAATTTTGTGACTTTTAAAGTTGAGTTCTGATCCTGGTGTGTAGTTGCTACTTTTCAAAGCTTCTTATATTAGTGACTGAGGGGGCTGCCTGCTGATCTGTTTCACCAGTGTTTCTGGGCCTAGTCACTTGCCTGCTTCTGTTGGACTTCCAGGGCTGGTGCTTGCCTGATGCTGGCGCAGGGCCTTCAGGCCTGCCTACTTGCTTACTGCATCAATGTCTCTGGGATTAGTCATTTCTGCTCTAACAGAGATCTCTAAACCTGGCCTGACACCTGATAGCCAAGGCTAACAGAAGCCTCACAGCTGACCCATTATACCTGTGGCCAACTTTGCCAGTCTGCAGAGCCTTGGTTACGGACCTGTTCTGTGTGAGGAATCTTCTTCTTTCATGCTAAATTGACCCCTTCTTTTCTACTTAGTTGAAAATGACTTAGCTTTGGTCAAGTAGCCATTATGTCTTAGAAGTAGGACTTGAAATCATGTTTTCCTGATATCAAGACAAACTCCATAATGCCATTCTGCATCTTTGAATAAATTAGAAGGCAAATGTCTTTCAGTGGAATTGGGAAACAAAATTGCCACTTGGATTTTCCTTTAAATCATTATGCCCTTGGATTGGATTCAGGAAAATACATAGATTTCATTTTCATGGTAGTTCATTGCATGTAAGATTGAACAGATTTTTGAAAAAGAATTTATTTAGTAGCAAGGAAAATGTCTTAGACTCATTTTCTTTCCTATCCATTCCCTTTGTCAGAGGGAGACCTTGTAAGTTTTGAGGATTCAGAGGGCATCTTTCCCAATATTACTCCAGTTAACAGCGGTATTTTCAAGTCACATTTCATGCTCAGCAAGAAAGCTGCCCCACATCTAAAAGGAAATGAATGTGTTCTATATAAAAGGAAGGAAAGAAAGTCTTAACAAATAGTTATTATCCTTTTGTTGTGTATGTTCTCTGAGTTTGAGTTCACTTTCTCTAATATTCTGTTCTGTTAGGAAAATATGTCAAAAACTTTTCAGGGGAGAAGGATGATTCAATATCAGTATTTCTTACTATACCAATTTAGTAGATACTCCTAAATAACTTTGCCTGATTAATTGATATTAATGATAATCATGTGAAAGGACTGGTGAACCTTCTAACCATAGAAGCACATCCCACAACCCTTCAGAGGGACCCCAGGAAAGTCAATTTCCTATTATATCTGTGTTAGGAGTAAAAGCCTCAGTGTTTATCAAAAGAATACAGATTTTCAAATATGCTAAGTTTATCTAAAGAGTTGCAGTCATAGTTGTAGTTTCTTAGTATAGTCTACCAATAATCAAAATAATTTTAAATGTAGTATATTTAAGTATCCAAATGTGTAATTAGTATCTTTTTATATTACAGGATGAGCCCAGTTATCGATGGACAAGGGATGATCATCCCATAAGTAGACAGCCTGACTATAGGTAATAAAAATAATTTCTATTAATATAACTTCTTCCTTACCTCTTAGGTGTGTTTTATCAGATTCCATTTTTGATGATCAGCATCTGCATTTAAATTTCAGATGTCTAAAATTTTTATTGAGGTGGTGATATTTTTTCATGCAACAGAATTTTATTATATTTCTTTTACAGCCATGTTTTTATATTTGTCACAGTAGTACTATGCAGTACATTCATGAATGTTTTCCAACATATAAGGTATTTGAGTAATTACAACAGTATAAGAAGCTTCAATCATCCTCTCTTGATTTATGGAATGAAGCAAAAATCCAACAAACTATTTAGACCATAGTCAAAATTTTTCATATTTTTATACTTTGATGAGTATATTCTCTATGACCATTGGATCAAGTAGTAACACATACCTCAGAATCCTCCAATGCCATCAGTGTACCAAAACCTTTAGTTATCCAGAAAACACAGTTATTCTCTATCCTTGAAAATTTTACTTAAAGGGAGAGTTTGTGGGTGTGGTGTGTTTATGATAGACATAGTGCTTGGTATATAGCGTTCATTTGATTTATTGATCATTTGATAAGATGTATAGTAAACAGATATCCAATTCTTTGGCCAGAAAGATCAGGGTTTACTACCTCTGATGTATTTAATACACATAAACATTCACAAAATTCACAAAAATTTTGTTTTCTTCTTTGTTAATTTTAGTTTTAGTTAGTGAAATTCATAGATTTAGAGCTAAAAGGGACATTAGATTTCATCTTTTCCTATTACTTGACTCTTTGACTTCACATTTAGTACAGGATTTCAATTTTGCTTAGGTTATCCAATAGAGTTCTAGTCAGTCTTAGTTTGCTCAGTCATATTTTACCTTTGATTAACCAAAGCAATTTTAATGATATATGCCAGCTATGTGATTCTGGACATGTTACTTTAAATTAATGCTCTAGGTAACTCTCCAAGACTGAATTTCAAAGAATATATTGACTCCACATTGTTAGGGAATTTACTGAGGAGTTTCTACACCAGTGAAAACACAGGTCCAGTCTGTGTTCATATCATGATTTACATGTGTATATATGCATGAAGGTATGTACACAGAGATATATAGATGTGTATGTATTATATGTGTTTTCTTGATGAAATCTAAGAAAATGTTTATTTTCTTTTTTTTAAGGAAAAGGAGCATTTTTCTTTCCAGATTTAATAAACATAAGTAAAGTTTTCTTAATTTGTAGTAACATTCATTTCTTTAGCATGCTTCCTGTTTATAAAGCATTATTAAGCCAGTTACCTGGGGTATCAAAGGTTATCCAGTACATTCCCCCTTTCTACAAATGAATAAAATAAAGCCCTAAGATATTAAATAACATGCTTAAGGTCACATAATTAACAACAAAAAGAAAGAATTTAAATCTGTGTCCTCTAACTCTAAAACCAATGATCTTTGCCTCTGTAATTAATATAATTTTTTTTTACCTTTAGATAGTAATTATTTATTACATCAGTAAATATTTATTGAGCACCTACTGGAAGCATCTAGACCTGGAGTCAGGAAGACTCATATTCCTGAGTTGAAATTTAATCTCAGTCACTTACTTACTAACTGATTGATGCTGAGCAAGTCATTTAACCCTGCTTGCCTCAGTTTCCTCATCTGTAAAATGAGCTGGAGAAGGAAATGACAAACCACTCCAATATCTTTGCCAATAAATCCCTAAAGGAGTCACAAAGAATCAGTAATGACTGAAAAATGCCTGAAAGCACCTATTTAGCTTATATTGATGATATAAAAGAGAATCAAAAGACAGTCCCTGACTCCAGGTAGCTTTAAGTCTGATAGGGGAGACATCATGTAACAAATATATACAAAACAGACCTATACAGGCTAACTAGATCTTGTCTGTAGTGGGTACAAGACACAAAAAGAGTTAACTGAAAAAAAAATATTTAAGAGGTTTAAAGGTTAGAGGCTTAATAAAGAAAGTAGCATTAGATTTGGTCTTTGGATGGATAGGAATTCAGCCAGTAAAGGAAAGAACATAATATTTAAAACGTAGGAAAGTGTGAAGAAAGAACTGAAAAAGGCAGAAATTGTTGGAGGTCTCGGAGAATGAAAGTCAAATCCATTTATTTGATTTATTTTGATAATAGGGTACATTAAAGGGATTAATATGAAATAGATCTGCATGGATGAATGCAGCAGGATGAAAGAGAACCTTGAATGTCACGCAAGAATTTAAATTTTACTTGGTAGGTAGTAGTGAGTACAAACTAAGTATGTATTGGAATTGCTTCTAATTTTGTATGAGTGATAAATAGACAAATTAAGGTGTAATTAAGGTAAATGTTTTCTTGTTTTTCTTGAAACTCTAAATGATCATATTCCCTTATGAAGAACTTAATCAATAAACCTAATCTCATATCTTTACATTAGAGTTTTTATTATTTAAAATATGAGTTGATAGTATTACCAAGTGGTCAGATAAATTTCATAAGTTAGCTCCTTTGTCTTTCAGTGTTATTTATTTTTATGCTTTCAAATTTGGAGTTGATTATAAAAGTTAATATTTCACTATTACTTACTTTTAGTGATTCTATATTTTAAAATTTAAGAAAATGATGAAATTGTAACTAAGTACATATTGCATAAAACATGAAGTCTTTCCTCACTGGCAGCCTATTAGTATTGTAGTACTTTTGTTTGTCTTGGGAGACTTATTATTTTATAGCCTACACCCATTCACATACATATCAAGGAAAGATGGCAGTTTTTGAAAATTATATCTAATTTTCTATCTGTATGATCTTGGCATATTTTGCTAAAACAACATCTTCATTTAATTGCTAAGTAAACTGGTAAATATACTTTAGAATACATATTAATTTTTTGCATAGCCTCCAGCCTATATATAAATAATTTCATAAAAAGGGTATCTCTGTTACTTATTAAAATGAGAAATTTTAGAAATATTTTAGAAATATTTTTGAAACTGAATTGTATCTAAGATACCTATACTGCTTATTAAATTCTTCCTTTTTTAGTTATATTTTTAATGCTTACAATTTTATCTTGCACAATCATTTTCAACTTTTACCTAGTCAGTAATTCTTCTCCTCTATAATCATGAAAGATGTTTTCTTCCTTGTTCTTCTGATTTGTTCATGATGTGTGACCTTTTGTACCTCAGTCATTCATTGGGAGTATATGTTAGTCTGTATGTCCCTACATAAATAGTATGATACAACCTATATTGTATATATTGTGAGAGATTGTGTAAACCTAATTGTAACTAGACTTCTTTCCAGTTTCTTTACCAGCTCTTTTCAATAATTATTACTTACTTTACATGTTTGGTTTTTGAGTTTATTGAACATTTATGTTTTTAAACTTAATTTTGTTGTTACATTTTTAAGTTCTAAACTGTCTCCCTTAGAAGATCACTATTTGACACAGATTTATTAATAATAATGTTTTGTCCTTCATTTTTGAAGAAGACCACAACATCAGGGAGGTAATGCCATGACAAGCACATTAATTGGATGGTGCTGCCTCCGGGAGGCTGAAGTTCTTTGGCTCTGGCGGGCCGCCCCTCCGACCCGGGGACGCAGAGCCTTTTTACTCTTTTCCAGGTTATCTTGAATAGGAGAACTACCTCACTGGGTCCCTTTTGTGGGTTCTGTCTCTCGAAAATTTTAGAGTCCTTTTATCAGAGGGTTCCTAAGATCTGATCCCTTCTTGTTGCCATCTTGGCTCCGCCCCCACCACTCTATTTCTTAGCCAATACCAAACAGTTTTGATGACTGATGCTTTATAATATAATTTTAGATTGGTAGGGCTAAGCCACCCTCTTTTGTACTTTTTTTCATTAAGCTCCTGGCAATTCTTGACTTTTTATTTCTCCATATGAATTTACTTACAATTTTGTCTAACTCGTTAAAGTAATTTTTTGGAATTTTGATTGGATTGGGCACTAAACAGATAGTTTAGTTTTGGTAGAATTGTCATTTTTATTATATTCGCTCTACCTATCCATGAACAGTTGATATTTGCCCAGTTATTTAAATCTGATTTAATTTGTGTGAGAAGTGTTTTATAATTGTTTTCAAAAAGATTCTGAGTCTGTCTTGGCAAATAGACTCCCAAATATTTTATATTGTCTGAGGTTAATTTGAATGGGATTTCTCTTTCTAGCTCTTCCTGCTGTTTCTTGCTAGACATATATAGAAAAGTTGAGGATTGATGAGGGTTTATTTTATAACCTGCAACTTTGCTAAAATTGCTAATTGTTTCCAGTAGTTTTTTAGATGATTTCTTGGGATTCTCTAGGTAGACCATCATGTCATCTGCAAAGAGTGGGAGTTTTGTCTCTTCCTTCCCAATTCTAATTCCTTTAATTCCTTTAATTTCTTTTTCTTCTCTAATTGCTGACGCTAGCATTTCTAATACAATATTGAATAGTAGTGGTGATAATGGGCACCCTTGTTTCACCCCTGATCTTATTGGGAATGCCTCTAGCCTCTTCCCATTGAATATAATGCTTATTGATGGTTTCAGATAGATACTGCTAATTATTCTAAGGAACAGTCCATTTATTCCTACATTCTCTAGTGTTTTTAATAGGAATGCATGCTGTATTTTGTTAAAAGCTTTTTCAGCATCTATTGATATGATCATATGATTTCTGATAGGTTTGTAGTATACTAACAGTTTTCATAATATTGAACCAACCCTGCATTCCTGGAATAAATCCTACTTGATCTTAATATATTATTCTAGTGATGACTTGTTGTGGTCGTTTTGCTAAGATTGTATTTAGGATTTTTGCATCTATATTCACCAGGGAAATAGGTCTATAATTTTCTTTCTCTGTTTCTCCTCCTGGTTTAGGTAACAGTACCATATTGGTTTCATAGAAAGAGTTAGGCAGAGTTCCATCTTTCCCTATTTTTCCAAAGAGTTTATATGGGATTGGAACCAGTTGTTCCTTAAATGTTTGGTAGAATTCACTTGTGAATCCATCAGGCCCTGGAGATTTTTTTTTAGGGAGTTCAGTAATGGCTTGTTGAATTTCTTTTTCTGAGATAGGCTTGTTTAGGTATTTAATCTCTTCTTCATTTAACCTGGGCAACTTATATTTTTTTAAATATTCATCCGTTTCATTTATATTGTCAAATTTATTGGCATAGAGTTGGGCAAAATAATTTCCTCCTCATTGGTGGTGAGTTCACCTTTTTCATTTATGATACTAGCAATTTGGTTTTCTTCTTTCTTTTTTTAATCAAATTGATCAGAGGTTTATCAATTTTATTGTTTTTTTTCATAATACCAACTTTTGGTTTCATTTATTCAATAGGTTTTTTGCTTTTGCTTTTATTAATTTCTCCTTTGATTTTTAGAATTTCTAATTTAGTATTTAATTGGGGATTTTTGATTTGTTCTTTCTCTAATTTTTTTAGTTGCATGTTTAGTTCATTGATTTCCTCTTTCTCCAATTTATTCATGTAAGCATTTAGAGCTATAATATATCCCCTGAGAGTCACTTTGAATGAATCCCATAGGTTTTGGTATGTTGTTTCATTATTATAATTATCTATCTAGGATAAAATGGTTAATTCTTTCTATAATTTGTTTTTTTGGTCCACTCATTTTTTAAAATGAGGTTATTCAGTTTGCAATTTCTTCTGGGTGTATATCTCATTGGCCCAGCATTACATATGAGTTTTATTGTGTTTTGATCTGAGAAAGATGTATTCACTGTTTCTGCCTCTCTGCAGTTGATCATTAGGTTTTTATGTCCTAGTACATGGTCAGTTTTTGTGTAAGTTCCATGCACTGCAGAGAAAAAGGTATATTCCTTTCTATCCCTATTCAGTTTCCTGCATAAGTCTACCATGTCTAATTTTTCTAACAATCTATTTACCTCTCTAATTTCTTTCTTTTTTGTTTTATGATTTGAATTATCTAGATCTGATAGCGGGAGTTTGAGGTCTCCCACTAGTAGAGTTTTGCTGTCTATGTCTTACTGTAGTTCTTTCAGTTTCTCCTCTAAGAATTTGGGTGCTTTCCCACTGGGTGCATATATATTCAATATTGAAATGACTTTATTGTCTATGGTCCCTTTTAGGAGGATAAAGTTTCCTTTCTTACCTCTTTTAACACTATCTATTTTTGCTGCTGCTTTGTTTGAGATAAGGATTGCTACCCCTGCTTTTTTTGCTTCAGCTGAAGCAAAATATATTTTGCTCCAACCTTTTACCTTTACTCTATATGTATCTCTCTGCTTCAAATGAGTTTCTTGTAAGCAGCACATTGTAGGATTCTGGTTTTTAATCCACTCTGCCATTTGCTTACGTTTTACGGGATAGTTCATCCCATTCACATTCAAGGTTACGATTACTAATTCTTTATTGCCCTCTGTGCTATCTTCCCTCTGTTTGTATTTTCCCCTCTTCCCCTCCTTTTATCCATAGTCCCCAGTATTTTGTTTTTGAAAACCACCCCCTTCAGTGTATTTGCCCTCCTATATATCACACCCTCCCCTTTCTTTCCCCTTTCCCTTTTTCCCTTTTCCCTTTTCCCTTTCCTTCCTTTTGTTATTTCCCCTACTCCCCTTCCCTTTCTCTGTCCCCCCTTCCCTTTTCCCCTTTTAATACTTGAAAGTTTAGATGCTTTATAAGTTAACTGAGTATGTGTAGGTCGACTTTAAGCCAAGTCTGATGAGAAGAAGATTCAGGTGTTTCTCCTCTGCTCCCTTCTTCCCCACTGTTACCACAGGTTCTTTGTGTTATGAGATTTACCCCATTCAATCCCCTCCCTCCCTCCTCCCATCTCGTTCCTGTCCCCCTTTTTAGGGAGATCGTGTTTTCTTTTTTTAAATCATTCTATGTAAGTCATAGAAAATTCTGAGTGTCTGTCCCTTCTAGTTCTATATATTCTATCAAATAGAGTCAAAATTCCTGATAGTTATTAGAGTCTTTCTCCCAATTGGGGTTAAAGCCAGTTACATCCCATTAGATTTTAGTCTCTTGGATAATTCATGAATGTCCATCATTTCTGGCTAGGTGTATTCTCTCTGTTAGAGTTACATTTCTCAAAGTTTATGAAAATCTCCCCCCCCCCCCACCCCCCATGCTGGGATATAGCCAGTTTCAACTTACTGGATTGCATTTTTTTTCCTTTTACTGCCCCCCCCTTTTACCTTTTCATGTGTCTCTTGAACCTCTTGTTTGATGCCCAAATTTTATATCATCTCTGGTCTTTTCATCAGAAATTTTTGGAATTCTTCCATTTCGTTTAATGTCCATCTTTTTCCCTGGAAGAGAAGGCTCAGCTTTGCAGGTAAGTAGATTCTTGGCCGCATTCTAAGCTCTCGTGCTCTTCGAAATATCTCGTTTCCAGGCCCTTCGATCCCTTAAAGTTGATTCAGCCAGGTCCTGAGAAGGCTCAGCTTTGCAGGAAAGTAGCTTCTTGGCTGCATTCCAAGCTCCTGTGCTCTTCGAAATATCTTGTTCCAGGCCCTTCGATCCCTTAAAGTTGATTCAGCCAGTTCCTGCTTGATCCTTACTTTGGCTCCTTGATATTTAAATTGTTTCTTTCTGGCTGCTTGCAGGATTTTCTCTTATATCTGATAGTTCTGCAGTTTTGCCACAACATTCCTTGGTGTTTTCATTTTAGGATCTTTTCCTGGTGGGGATCGATGTACTCTTTTAATAACTACTTTGCCCTCGATTCCATGATATCAGGGCAGTTTTCCATCAGTAGATCCTGTACTATTAAGTCCAGGCTTTTTTTCCTCTTCAATGTTTTCAGGAAGTCCTGTAATTTTCTGGTTGCCCCTCGATCTATTCTCGAGGTCAGTGGTTTTGTTGATGAGGTATTTTACATTTACTTCTATTTTTTCTATTTTTTGATTTTGTTTAACTGATTCTTGCTGTCTCATGGAGTCATTAGTTTCTGTAGACTCCATTCTTTTTGGGGGGAGGAGTTTTCTTCTTTAACCTTTTGCAACTCCTTTTCCAATTGGTCAATTCTACTTTTGAAAGAGCTTTCCATTTGACCAGTTGAGGTTTTGAGAGAATTAATTTCTTTTTGCATTTGCTCATTTGAGGATCTGAGAGAATTATTCTCATTTTGTAATTGTCCAATTGATGATCTAAGAGGTTTATTATCCTTTTGTGTATCTCCAATTGTACTTTCTAAGGTGTTGTTTTCTTGTTGCAAGGTATTAATTTTCTCTCCCAAATTTTTAAGCTCCTTCCTTATTTCCTCAAGGAAGTCTTTCTGTGCTGGAGACCAGGTTGTATTCTCCTCAGAGGTTCCAGGTCTCTCTGAGTTGGCGTCTTTCCTTTCCAGGAGTTTTTCTATGTATCCACCTTTTCGCTGACTCTTCTTCATTGTGTTAAGACCTTGAGTTGGGGGGGGTGGTTCACCTTCGACTTGGGATTGCTAAAGGCTTTACTGAGTGCAGTTTGTCTGGCTGGCCCGTAGGAGGTGCTGGTTGCCCTCTCTGGGGTGTCTGTGAACTTGGTTGAGAGGCCTTCTCTCTTTGTTTGAAGGGCGGGGTTGGAGCTATTGAATTCTTTTGCCTTCAGTCAATGGTGGGCTTTACCCTGGCCTGAGGTCATTCCTCAGCTGGGCTGGTTCTTCTGCTCACACACCAGGGCCTGAGGCAGAAGTAGTTTGCATTTGTTTGGGAAGTGGTCTCTGTGCAATGGAGGCCTGCACTCAGAGTTTCTTAGATCCTAGGGATGGTGTCTGCAGCAATCCTGCACCAGAACTCTCCCTCCAGCCTGCTCCCCGAGCTCCAGGGTGACAGCATGAACACCAGTGCCTCTGCTTCCCCACGGACTCAAGCCCCTTTCGTCCAGCCCCACCCCTGATCCTGCAGGTCTGGGGCTGATCCTCCCTCTGAGCTCAGACTCACAGGCCTGAATTCAGCCAAAGCTGCTGCAGGAGACAAATCCTGAGGTAGATGTTCTTTCTCCTGGCTTTTCTTTCTGGGTTTTGTGGATCGGATTTCTTTAAAGAGGTTTGTTTCATGTGATAGATGGGGAAGAGATCAGGAGACTTTAGAACTGTGCCTGTCTTCTCTCCACCATCTTGGTTGGAAGTCCCTCTAATATAGATTTTAACCTATAGTCATCTTATGCTTGTTTTCACATTAGCCATAAGTGTAAGATGAAACAGAAGAAATCGAAATAAAGCCCACCATAAAAAGGGGGAAATTGTATGCTTTTATCTACTTTCAGACTCCTTAGTCCTTTCTCTGTAAGTGGATAGCATTATCTACCATGAATTTTTTGGAATTGTCTTGAATCATTGTATTTCTGATAAGAGATGTGAATACATCTGGTCATCACACCATATTGCTGTTATGGTGTACCATGTTGTTTTAGTCCTGTTCACTTCACTCAGCATAAATTCATGTAAATTTTTCTAGTTTTTCTGAAAATTGACTCCCCATCATTTCTTATAATACATTAATTGATCTTAATTGATCAGCATTGCCTGAATTTCAAATTCTTTGCCACCACAGAAAGAACCGCTATTAGTTTTTTTAAAGTTTGGTGTTAAATGACTTGTTGAAGGTCACACGGCTAGGTAATTGTTATGTGTCTGAGGTCAGATTTGAGCTCAGGTCCCCCTTACTCCAGGGCTGGTGCTGTATTTACTGCACCACCTAGCTGCCCCTGCTATTTGTATTTTTGCAATTAAGGATCCTTTTCTCTTTTGTGATGTCTTTGGAATATAGAATAGCAATATTGCTGGATGAAAGGATATGCATACTTTCATTTGACATAGTTCCAGTTGCTCTCTAGAATGACTGGATTAGTTCACAACTCCACCAATTAGTGTCCCAATTTTCCCACATGTTCTTCAACCTTTATCATTTTCATTTTTCTGTCATATTAGCCATAAATATTTTAGAACATAAAAAGTTATTTTCCTTTTATGCTAATCACCTTCGAAAATAGACCTTTTAGTGGTATTGCTAGATCCAGGAGTATGCATAGTTTTATGACTCTTTGGGAGCAATGTAAGATTGCTCTCTAAAATGACTGAATCACTTCACAGTTCCAAAAACAGTATATTAGTGTCCCAACTTTTCCACATCCCCTCCAACATTAATCATTTTCCCCTTCTACCATTTTAGGTAATCTGATAGGTGTGAGATGTTTTAATTTTCATTTCTCTAATAAATGATGATTTGCAGTATTTTTTCATATGACTATACACTTATCCCTTGCACATTTTGGGATATTAAGGGTATGGTATCTGGAAAATTCACATAAATGTTTTTAAATCTCCCTTTGTACCATAGATGTCTGGGGAGTCGGGAATCAAGTAGCAGTTTTAACTTCAAAGTAAGGAATATAGATGGCAACCTGTAATTCCCCTGAGAAGAGGGTTTTGACATTCTTGGGCAGGGGTGTGGCTGTAACCTGAAAACCACAAAAAAAGATAGAACCCCAACATAATCTTAGGTTTTGAATAAAATTTTCATGGTTGACATTTCTTGGGAACAGGTGTTTCCTGAATTCAGTCTTTGAATTATTAGGATCATTGTTTCTTGTGATTATATCTGCGACTGTCTTGGCAGTATAAAAACCATTTTATAATTATTTTCACATAGGTCTCTCAGGATTGACCTTAGACACTGAACCACTGAGAAGAACTGCATCCTTTATAGTTGATCATCTTAAAATGTTGCTGTTAATGGGCACAATATTTTCTTGGTTCTGTTCATTTCACTAAACATCAGTTCATTCCAGTTTTTCTATGTGTAGCTAAAGTTTGGCCACTCATGGATTTTTTTTTAATTTATTTATTTTGAATTTTGCAATCCCCCCCATCTCCCCCCCACCCAAAAAAGGTAGTCTGTTAGTTTTTACATTGTTTTCATGGTATACATTGATCCAAGTTGAATATGCTGAGAAATCATATCCTTAAGAAAAAAAATTAAGTATAAGAGATAGCAAAATTAATTATAATGGTTTTTAAAAAATTAAATGTAATAGACTTTGATCTTTGTTCAGACTTCAGAATTTTTGGATACAGATGGTATTCTCCATCTCAGATATCCTAAAATTGTGCCTGATTGTTGCACTGATGGAATGGGCAAGGCCATTAAGATTGATCGTCACCCCCATGTTGCTGTTAGGGTGTACAGTGTTCTTCTGGTTCTGCTCATCTCATTCAGCATAAGTTCATGCCAATCCTTCCAGGCTTCCCTGAGTTCCCATCCCTCCTGGTTTCTAATAGAACAGTGGTGTTCCATCACATACATTATACCACAGTTTATTTATTGATGGACAGTGACTGAATTTCTAATTCTTTGCCACCACAAACAGGGATGCTAAGAATATTTTTGTACAAGTGATATTGTTACCCTTTTTTCCCCTATAATCTCTTCGGGCTATAGACCTAGTCCACTCATAATTTCTTACAGAACAGTAAGTAATACTGCATAACTTATTTAGCCAACCATTCTCCAGCTGATGGGTGTCTCCTCAATTTCCAATTCTTTGCTGCTATAAAAACAACTGCTATAAGTATTTTTGTACATGTGAGTCTTTTTCCATTTTTTATGATTTCTTTGGGTATAGGCTGGATCAAAGAGCATGCAATTTTAGTCCCTTTTGTGTATAGTTCCAAATTTCTCTCCAGAAAAGTTATAGCAGTTCACAACTCCACCAACAGTGTCCCAATTTTTCCATATGCTCTCTCCAGTATTGATCATTTTCCTTTTTTGTCACCTTAACCAGTCTGATATGTATGTGGTGATAACTCAGAGATATTTTGAATTGCATTTCTTAGGGCAGCTAGGTGGACTTAATAATTACCTAGCTGTGTGACCTTGGACAAATCACTTAACCCCATTGCCTTGCAAAAACCAAAAAAAAAAGTTAAATTTCATTTCTCTAATCAATAATGATTTGAAACATTTTTTCATATGACTATAGATAGCTTTAATTTCTTTATCTGATAACTGCCCGCTCATATCCTTTGACCATTTATCAATTGGAAGATGACTTTGTAATCTTATAAATTTGATTCAGTTCTATATATATTTTAGAAATTTGTACTTTATCAGAAACATTAGCTATGAGAATTGTTTCCCAACTTTACATATTCCTTTTAATTTTGACTGCAGTGGGTTTTTTATTTGTGCAAAAGCATTTTAATTTAAATATAGTTGCATTCATCCATTTTGCAATTTATAATGTTTTCTCTTTTTTGTTCATAAACTTCTCTCCTCTCTCTAGATTGGACAGATTATGCTCTTAATTGATCTATGATATTATAACCACTTAGACCTTATTTTGGCATAGAATGTGAGATGTGAGTCTATGACTAGTTTTTGTCATACTATTTTCCAGTTTTCCCAGCAGTTTTTGTCAAATAGTTCTTATCCCAAGTATAACATCATATCATCTTGCAAAGAGTGAAAATTTTGTTTACTTAATCCTTATTCTAATTCCTGTTCCTTAATTCTTATTCTAATTCATTTGTAGTTTTTTGCTTATTCCCAAACCAAACATTTTTAATACATTATTGAATAATACAAATGATAATGGACATCCTTGTTTCATCCCTGATCTTATTTGAATATAGTTTATCCTAATTGCATGTAATTTTTTTTAGGGGTTTTTTTTTTTTTTGCTAGGCAATGGGGTTAAGTGGCTTGCCCAAGGCCACATAGCTAGGTAATTATTAAGTGTCTGAGACTGGATTTGAACCCAGGTACTCCTGACTCCAGGGCCGGTGCTTTATCCACTGCTCCACCTAGCGGCCCCCTGCATATAATGTTTAATGATGGTTTTAGAGAGAAACTGCTTATCTTTTTTTTTCTCAAGACAGTGGGGTTAAGTAGCTTGCCCAAGGCCACACAGCTAGGTAATTATTAAGTGTCTGAGGCCAGATTTGAACTCAGGTACTCCTGACTACAGGGCTGGCACTCTATCCACTCTGCCACCTAGCTGCCCCAAAACTGCTTATCATTTTAAGGAAAACCATGCTTTCTAGTTTGTTTTTTAAAATAGGAATAGTGGCTATATTTTGCCAGGGACTTTTTCAGCACCTGGTGAGAGAATTATTTGATTTCTGTTAATTTTGTTATTGATAATATTCAATTGTTTGCTTTCCTAATATTGAACTGTCCCTACATATGTGGTATACATCCTACCTGATCATTATTATCCTAGTAATAACTTGTATTCTCTTTGTTAAAATTTTATTTAAATTTTTTGTAGCAATATTCATTAGGGAGATTTGTCTATAATTTTCTTTGTTTTTGTCCTTGTTGCTCTGGGGTGTGTGTGTGTATGTGTGTGTGTGTGTGTGTGTGTGTGTGTGTGTGTGTGTGTACATACATACACACACACAGTTTGGTAGGGTTTTTCCTTTGCCTATTATTCCAAATAATTTATTTAATTTTGGAATTATCTAGTCTTTACTTTTTCTTATATATTTTATTTATTTTGAATTTCACAATTTTTCTTACATTGATGTAGGTTGAATGTGATGAGAGAGAAATCATATCCTTAAGGGGAAAAAATAAAGCATAAGAGATAGCAAAATTATATTATAAGATAAAAGATTTTTTCAAAATGTTAAAGGTAATGAATAGTCTTTGGTTTTCGTTCAAACCCCACAATTCTTTCTCTGAATACAGATGTCATTCTCCATTGCTGATAATCCAAAGTTGTGCCTGATTGTTGCACTGATGAAACAAGAAAGTCCATTAAGGTTGATCATCATCCCTGTGTAGCTGTTATGGTGTACAATGTTCTTCTGGTTCTGCTCATCTCGCTCAGCATCAGTTCATACAGATCCTCCCAGGCTTCCCTGAATTCCCACCCCTCCTGGTTTCTAATAGAACAGTAGTGTTCCATAACATACATAGACCACAGTTTGTTCATCCATTACCCAATGGATGGACATTCACTCAATTTCCAATTCTTTGCCACCACAAACAGGGCTTCTATGAATATTTTTGTACAAGCAATAGTTTTAACCTTTTTCATGATCTCTTTAGGGAATAGACCCAGTAGTGGCATTGCTGGATCAAAGGGTATGCACAATTTTATTGTCCTTTGAGCGTAATTCCAAATTGCTCTCCAGAAAGGCTGGATGAGTTCACAGTTCCACTAACACTGTATTAGTGTCCCAGATTCCTGACATCCCTTTCAACATTGATCATTGTACTTTCTGGTCATATTGGCCAGTCTGAGAGGTGTGAAGTAGTACCTCAGAGATACTTTAATTTTTATTTCTCTAATAAGTAGTGATTTAGAGCAATTTTTCATATGATTATGGATTGCTTTGACTTCCTCATCTGTAAATTGCCTTTACATATCCCTTGACCATTTGGTCTTTAAATGTTTGGCAAAATTTTCTTGTAATTCCAACTGTTCTTGATGCTTTTTTTTTTATTTAGGAAATTCATTTATGGCTTGTTCAATTCCTTTTATTAAAATAAGTTCATTTTGATATTCTAGTTCCTCTTCTCTTAAAGTAGGCAGTTTCATGCCATTGTAAGTATTCTTCCATTTCACTTCAGTTGTTTAGTTTGTAGGGCAAAACAACTGAACTGAGTGAAACAACTAAAAATTGTCTTGATTTTATCTTCATTAATTATATATTTTTCCTTTTTGTTTTTGGTTTCTTTTTATAAAAGTACCTTTTATTCCTTGGAAAAGGTATTCTTTTCTACCATTTACTTCTGTCCAGATAACTATTATTTCCAGCTTATCTAAAATTTTATTCATTTCCTTGGCTTCTTATTTTTTTATTAGATTTATCATGTTTTGAGGTAGAAGATTGAAATTCTTTACTATTAATATTTTTGTTATATATTTCCATCTATAATTCTGTTTTTTCTTTAAAAATTTGGATGTTATAGCATTGATACAGCTCAGCATCAATACTACTTCATTATTTGAGTACCTTTTATCATAATGTAGGTTCCCTCTTTTCCCCTTCACATTATGATTGCCACACCTACTTTCTTTTGTAAATATAAATATTTGTTTTCCAATTATATACAATAGTAGTTTCTACCAATCAATTTTTGCAAGGTTTGAATTTTACATTTTTTCCTCTTTTCCATTTATTTCCATGATATGGTATATCAAAATTGAATGTTTTGAGAGAAAAAAACATGTCATTAAGGAAGAAAGGAAATATTAGAGATAGCACAGTAATGTAATACATAAGACAACTTTTTTTTTTAAGAATTGAAGATAGTAATCTTTAATCTTCATTTAAACACCATCATTCTTTCTCTGGATACAGATGGTATTCTCCCACACAAATCCCCTAAAATTGTCCCTGATTATTGCACTGATGGAGTGAGCAAGTCCGTCAAGGTTGACTATCACCCCATGTTGTTGTTAGAGTGTACACACCTGCTTTCTTTGCATCCACCGAAGCATAATCTTCTATGCTAGCCATATATCTCCCTTTTGAGTATGAGTTTTGTGAAGAACATATTGTAGGATTCTGGTTTTCATCCATTGTGCTATTCATTTTGTTTTATGGTTGAGTTCATCCCATTTACAGAGTTAATTATCCTTCTCTTTTCTTCTCCCTTTACCCTCCAAATTCTTGAGTTGCATATCCTTCTAGCAGTCTCCCCTTGTCTTTCCCCTTGTTCCCTGCCATTTCTCTGCAAATTAAGACTGTTATATCTTTCTAAATGTATATTGTTCCCTGTGATCCCTGCTGCAGCTTTAAACTTTAGCTTACTCCTCTGCCCCTGGAACCAAAACCTAGGACTCCATGAATGGTCATGGTCAACAAGCTCCCTACTCTCTACAATTATATTCAGTGTCATATGCTCACTGTTCTTCCCCTACAACCACAACCTGGGACTATATCTAGTATCCCAGCAATCTTCCCAGGTCAGATATCCTAACACCCATATTGTCCAAAAGATGAAAGTTTCTGAAGCTGACGCTGTTGCCCCCCAATGTTTGAGGTGTTTTTGGTTTGTTTTGTTCATTTTAATCAGGTTAGACCATCATCCAGAGGAGGTCAAATGTTTCCTAATATCCTCTTTTACTTACAAAGCTTGAAAATGCTTTACCTCAACCTGTACTTATTTTTATGATTCAGCTAGGGGCTTAGAGCACTGGCTTTGGAGTAAGGAGTACTGGAGCTCAGCTCTCTGTGTCCTGGGACTGGTATCATTCTCAGCTTGTTGGAGCTGCTGTCCCACAAACCTCACCCCCCATCATTTCCCCCCACCCTGGGCCCCTCTCCTTTCCTCTAGATGTCTGGGACTAATTTTCTAGGGTGAGGAGAGGACAGGTTGGGGGGAGGAGGCAGGCCTGTTATTGAGGAAAAGCTGCCTTGAGGAGCTTAAGATGATAGTGGCACTGGTAACAACTGAAGCTCAGAAACTGCTGCACCAGATGAATGTTCTGTTGGAGCAGGAGTCCAAATATCAGCCAAAGGTCTGTAGCTGGAGACTAATTCAATCTGCTCATGATAGTAACCTTCCTTTGACTGCAAGACTGTGGGATTTCAAAGTGAAAGACCTTCTTAGCCTTACTAAGTTCTTTGGTTTTGATTCAGAGACTTTTTCTCTAACTGTGAATTTACTGGACAGATTTCTATCTAAAATGATTTTTTTTTAAAAAGAAAGTAAAATTGTTAAGGGATTCACCTAAAAGTGTAAGAACAAGCTCACAGGGGCAGCTAGCTGGCGCAGTGGATAAAACACTGACCCTGGAGTCAGGAGGGCCTGAGTTCAAATCTGGCCTCAGACACTTAATAATTGCCTAACTGTATGACCTTGAGCAAGTCACTTAACTCCATTGCCTTAAATAAATAAAAATAAAAAAGCCCAGAAATCTTGAACATTATGAAGAGTAAGGAAAATTGTCCTCTAACTTATATGATATTATATTATTGACATAATCAAGTAAGCTATTTTTGTTTCAAGTCCTGGAGGAGAAAAGTGAAGGGTCTTGAAGAAAATACCTTTCTACATTGTTTGTTTGGAAGAATTAATTGTTTCTGAAGGAAACAGAATCAAGACTTCCATGGAGAGGGGAAAAAAAGCAATATGATAGAAGGGCATTGAAATTTAAATCTTGTCGGGATGTTACACAGATCAGGAAGGTTAGATAGGTAGATGAAAGAGCATTTTTTAGAATTATGTATTATTTATTGTTCCAAGTTCTGAAAAACACAAAGCATAGATTTACAATTAGCTCTTAAAACTAGATTTTAAATTTTTTTGAAGAGAAGGGAGCTGGATTAGTGGATTAATGAGAACAATCCAGGAACAAGGGGAGAAGAGTATAATAAAAATGATTCTATATTCAGTAATATAGAGATGGATATTTCTTGAACTGTTGACCAAAAGAGAAGTCTCATTTATTCTTGGGGCGTTTTCAAGACTTAGGGAGATCACCTCAGAACGTAATGGAGCAGCTGCTAAATCCTCACTTTGATGATTCAAGTGGGTACAAATGACACTTCCAGAAGACAGCTGGTGTGGCACAACAAATAAAACATTAGACTTGAAGATGGGAGTTCAAATGTTATTGTAATTTCTAGCTTTGTAACCCTGGCAGCAGCTAAATGGCAGGGTGGATAGAGTGCTAGACCTAGTCAGGAAAACTCATCTTCTTGCGTTCAAATTTGGTCTGTTGTGTGACCTTGGGCAAGTCACTTAACCCTGTTTACTTCAGTTTCCTTGACTGTCAGAAATGAACTGGAGAAGGAATGGCCAGCCACTCCATTACCTCTGCCAAGAAAACTCTGAATGAGGAGTCAACCTTGACTGAAAACAACTGTCCAGGGCAAGTAACCTAATCTGTTTGCCTCTGTTTCCTCAATTGCAAAGGGGATATTAATAGCATCTACCTTATGGGCTATTGAAGATCAAATGAGATATTATTCATAAAAAGTACTTAGTTCAATGTCTGAAATACAGTTGTCTTTCTCACATCCCTTCCAATATTGATCAGTCTATTTGAAAGGTATGAGGTGGTACCTCAGAGATGCTTTAATCTGCATTTCTCTAATAATTAGTGATTTAGAGTGATTTTTTCCTAAGACTATGGATTGCTTTGATTTCCTCATCTGTAGATTACCTTTGCATGTTGCTAAATAAATGTTTATTGCCTTCCCCTTCATCTTGAAGAAGCCTAAAATTAGCATTAATTATCATAGAAGATTGTAGGAACACAGACTATTTTCCTCATTACGATTCACTGAAGGTTGGCAGAATAAGAAATTAATTACACAAGTGAGCAACTGCCTGTGAAGGTGGTATCTGAAAATGGGATTGGGATTTTCTATTTTTTTAATATAAATATTTTATTTGTTGATTTTCGATTACATACAATAGTAGTTTCTACCAATCGTTTTTTTGCAAGGTTTTAAATTTTACAGTTTTCCCTTCCCTTCCCCCCAACAGAAGAAGGTGGTCTGATAGTCTTTACATGTTTCCATGATGTGCGTAGATCAAAATTGAATGTTTGAGAGAAAAAAAAAAGATATACTTAAATAGGAAAGAAAATATTAGAGAAAGCAATACTAAGCAATACATAAGACTTTTCTACTGATCCACCATGCTATTTCTTAGCCTGTATCAGACAGATAACTGATGCTTTATAACATAATTTTAGATCTTGTATGGCTAAACTGCCTTCTTTTGTACTTTTTCATTAAGTCCCTTGATATTCTTGACTTTTTGTTTCTCCATATAAATTTAGTTACAATTTATTTTAGCTCACTAAAGTAATTTTTGGAAGTTTGATTGGTATGGCACTAAATAAATAGTTTTATTTAGGTAGAATTGTCATTTTTATTATATTAGCTCAGCCTATCCACAAGCAGTTGATATTTATACAGTTATTTAGATTTTATTTCTGTGAAAAGTGTTTTGTCATAGTTTTCATGGAGTTTCAGAGTCTGCCATGACAGGTAGATTCCCAAGTATTTTATGTTGTCTGAAGTTACTTTGAATGGGATTTCTCTTTCTACCTCTTTCTGCTATATCTTGTTGGTAATAAATAGAAATGTTGAGAATATATGTGAGTTTATTTTATATCCTATGACTTTACTAAAGTTGCTAATTGGTTCCAGTAGTTTTTAATATGATTTTTTAGCGTTCTCTAGGTATATCATCTGCAAAGAGTGAGAATTTTGGTTCTTCCTTTCCAAATTCTAATTTCTTCAATTTCTTTTTCTTATTGCTTAAACTAATGTTTCTAATACAATATTGAATAGTAGTGGTGTGGTGGCCGACATCCTGTTTTACCCCTGATCACATTGGGCATGCTTCTAGCTTATCCCCATTGTACATAAAACTTGTTGATGGTTTCAGATAGATATTGCTTATTTTTTTTCAATTTTTTTTATTTAATTAAGGCTATAGGGTTAAGTGACTTGCCCAAGATTACACAGCTAGGCAATTATTAAGTGTCTAAGGCTGGATTTGAACTCAGATCCTCCTGACTCCAGTCCGGTCTTCTTTCCACTGTGCCACCTAGCTGCCCCTGCTTATCATTTTATGTACAGTCCATTTATTCCTATGTTCTCTACTGTTTTTAGTAGGAGTCCTGTATTTTGTCAAAGGCTTTTCCAGTATCTATTGAGATAATCATATGCTTTCTGTTATGTTTGTTATTGATATATAGTCAGTTATGCTGCCAATTTTCCTAATATTGAACCAGCTTTTCATTCCTGGAATAAATCCTGCTTGGTCATAATATATTATCCTAGTGATATCTTGCTGTAATCAGTTTGCTAATAGTTTAACATTTTTGCATCCATATTTATTAGGGAAATTGGTCTATAATTTTCTTTTTCTACTTTGACTCTTCCTGGTTTATGTGTCAGCATCAAATTGGTGTCATAGAAAGAATTAGGTAGAGTTTTGTCTTCAGTTATTTTTCCAAATAGCTTATTGCTCCTTGAATATCTGATAGAAATCACTTGTGAATCCATCTGGCCTATAGAGTTTGTCTTAGCAAGTTCATTGATGACTTGTTGAATTTCTTTTTCTGAGACAGGATTATTTAGATATTTAATTTCCTCGTCTTTTAATCTAGACAATTTATATTTTTGTAAACATTCATCTATTTCACTTAGATTATCAAATTTATTGGTGTACAGTTGGACAAAAGTTTCCCAATTATTACGTTAATTTCCCCCTCATTGGTGGTGAGTTCATCTTTTTCATTTTTGATACTAGTAATTTGATTTTCTTTTTTTAAAAATCAGATTAACCAAAGATTTAACTGTTTCATTGGTCTTTCTATAAAACTAACTCTTGAGTTCAATAGTTTTCTTGCTTTCAATTTTATTAATTTCTCCTTTAATTTTTAGAATTTCAAATTTGATATTTAATTGGGGGTTTTTAATTTGTTCCTTCTCTAACTTTTTTATTCATTCATTTATTTATTTTTGAATTTTACAATTTTCCCCCTAATCTCGCTTCCCTCCCCTCACCCTCCATATCTCTAACTTCTTTTATTTGCATGTTCAGTTCATTTATTTCCTCTTTCTCTATTTTATTCATGTAAGCATTTAGAGATATAATATAAGGAACTAGAATTTCTTTTTGCAAGGCAGTGAGGTTAAGTGGCTTGCTCAAGGCCACACAGCTAGGTGTCTGAGGTCATATTTGAACTCAGGTACTCCTGACTCCAGGGCTGGTGTGCCACCTTGCTGCCCCGGAACTAGGATTTCTTGACTGTGATTTAGTTTCCCTATTAAATGGAATGTATTTAACAAAGAATGTGTTTGTGAATATTTTGCAAATCTAAGCAAAAGGATGGCATAGAAATGACTACCTGTGATATTTCTCAAGTAAGACACCATAGAAAGTATCTACAAAAAAAGTAGTTCAGCCATTTTGATGTCCATAGACAAAATCCAGCCGTAGTTTAGGAAACAAATATGAGAAACTCTTCTCTTCTTTTGTGTTTTTTTGTTTTTGTTTTGCAAGACAATATAGTTAAGTGATTGAGTTTTTTGTCTCCTTATTACATCACCAATTATGACCTGCCAAACCTTAACCTTGGATCACTCCTTTGTAACTTTCACTTTAAACATGGACTGTTGAACAAATGTAGAGAAAGTGGTGCTGACAATGTCTACTACAAATTTATTGTATATGACTTCAACTAGGGCCCTTACCACAACATGTCAGTCCTTTTACATATCCTATATGAACTTGCTAGCCTCTCCATAGTAGCTTTGGAAACCTTTTCATCCCTTTCCTCACTCTCAACCAAAAACCTTACATAATTTATTTTTTAAGGTTTTTACAAGGCAAACAGGGTTAAGTGGCTTGATGAAGGCCACACAGCTAGGTAATTATTAAGTGTCTAAGACCGAATTTGAACCCAGGTACTCCTGACTCCAAAGCCGGTGCTTTATGCACTACGCCACCTAGCCGACCTTACATAATTTTTTATTTAAAAAATTGAGACCATTTGATAATATTTCATCAGCTTCCTCTTTTTTTTTTTTTTGCAAGGCAGTGGGTTTAAGTGACTTGCCCAGGGTCATGTGGCTAGGTAATTATTAAGTGTTGAGTCTGGAGGAGGGAACCCAGGCCGACATCAATATGATGCATAAGCTGGTTCGTTTATTGATCACAGGATACATACTTTTATACACTCTACATTTACGTAACCAATTACATAAGCATTTTAGCAAGCATTTTTTTCACATGCATACCTTGTGTATGTCTTAGGTGATTGTTTTGAGAACCAAACAGTGTTCTGCTAAACAGAGAGAAGATTGTTTTGAGAACCAAACAGTGATTTGATAAACAAAGTGCAGAAGGTAATTATCTCAGAATGCGCTATCTATCTGAGCCTGGGAATACACCTTGTTAGCTCAGACATGCAGCTACTCCCTTATCTAAGCTCTGAAGCACATCTTGCTGGTTAAAGCACATAACTATTTCTGTGTTAACCCTTCATAGCTCTTAGCCTGGAATACATATGACACATCTCCCCCTTTTCGTTTAAAGGCCTGGGAGAGCATGTTTTCTAGAGATCCCTGACAACACAAAAGGATGCATGGTCCAAACAACGAGAATATAACAAGTATTAAGCAAATTACAATTATAGGTTTTACAATTGCCAAAAGCCAAGCAGGTAATACTAAAGATTTTCACTAATCCTTAAAGAAATCTTCATGTACAGTTATTTTATCAAGATTTTCTTGTAATTTTTTGATTTTAGCATAGACCGAAGCACTATTATCTGAAATATTAAAGCAACACATGCTTTCAAATTCCTCACAACCATGATTATGTAATAAAAGCAAGAAATCTATTGCAGTTCTATTTTGTAGTGTAGCCTTGTGAATGCTCTGTACTTCCGTAATTATATCCATTAAAGTCATGGACGTAATGTCAGCCTGAGCTTTTGCCCAACATGCAAGTTTTTTCATGGTATTATGATTAATAGATGCCATTACCCCTGGTGTGAAAAAGGGTGTGGCTACTGTTTCTGATACTGATAGAAAATTAACATTTTTATTATAGTTGGAAGCCAGAGGAATGATCCTTGTTTTCTTAGGGCTTTTGGAGAAATTAAGGTATGTTGTGGACACTAGTGCTAATTGGCCTAGGTAACAAGGTCCTCCTATAGGACGCCATGGGATAGAACTGTATGCCTTATCTTCACATATCAAGAATACTCCAGAGGGTAATGACTTCGCTCCCTCAATTTGTACTTCAAGGGGCCCCCGTTCTGTTTTTGATAAATTCCAATAATGAGAATGCCCTGATACATTAGTGAATCGTTCCCACTTAGGGGAATCCCAAGGTGTGTTTTCTAAACCTCCAAATATAAAAACTCCTGTGGCATTATAAAGTTGTGGGGAGCTCACAAGACTACAATGTGGGAGATGAATGATATTCTCTTTTATTCCAGGGGGAACGCTCCACAAGAGATTTATTTCCTGTGGTTCCTGTGTAGTTGGTTTATTTAAAGCCTCCAGAATAGCTCTTAATCTACAACTATTTTTCAGGGATGGCCAGGTATAATTTTGCTGCTTATCACATATACATGCGCAAGAACTATACTGCTGAAAACTCCTATATATTTCCTTTAACTGTCCATAGTACCCTTTCAGTCTCTGTTTGATGTTCTCTGGGTCCAGGGGGATCCCTATAAAGCATGTCTTGAAGGGATCACCAGCTGATTTCAAGGAGATACACATTTGTTGCTGTCCTGTAGCATTAGCCAGTGCACGCCACATATTTTCTTGATGCTATAGATACTTAGGAATCAGATGAGTCACAAGAGCCATAGCGGGCAGGATGCAAGTGCCAGCAGAAGTATCATTTTTCAGGTGAGATTTTACCCACTTTTCAGGAACCCATTGTGGTTTTGATGAACCTAAAACAACACACCCATACCTTTGTCCACAGGTTAGTAACCGATAGGAATTGTCCCATTGGGCAGTCTTAGGATCAAAAACAGAGACAGAAATGTCAAAATTGGCAAAGTGTGCCCTGTTCTTTGAAAAGTGAAAGTAAAGAGGCTTGTTATCTGAGATGGAGTGCTTAGGGTTAAGCCAGTTCAAAACATAAATCACTTTGCTCACTATGTTATGTGGTGATCCCCCAACCTCCCCCTTTTCTTTTAAAAACAAGGCTAAGTATTTCTTAACATAGTGACGAGCCCTGTCAGCGGCAGTCGTGCCAGGTAGACAGAGGTGAATGAGACGTGGACATGAAGCGGGGTGGGAGGGGGTTAAATCCTCCTCCCTCCTCTGCCAGCCCAGGGATGATTCACGGCGGCTGCTGAGTCAAGTCCTCATTAAGCAGGAGAGTTGTTGTACTGTAGTCAGGGAAAGAGGCAACAATCATTCTCATCTGTGTCAGGGGCAAGTTGAAGGTTTTCGCCAAAGCCTTGGCTGAGATGAACAGGATGCAGCAGGGGGAGAGAGCAGAAGCGCGGCAGTGGCCGGACTAACGGAGCAGAGGGGGGAACAGGATCGGCTTTCCTCCCCTCGGTCAGCCCCCACCCAGGCCACAGAGTGCAGGCGGAGTGCTGGTGGCCTGGGGCCCCTGATCTGAAAAGCCTGCGAGAGACAAAGGCAGCAGCGGGAAGGCTCTGGGGCGGCCCACCCACCCACCCTCTTCCCAGCCAAGTGGTGGCGGGGTTTAATTAACACTTTTTCTGCTAGAGGAGGCACATCCGAACTTCCTCCAATAGCAGTTCTTTCAGCATCACTCACAGCGGAGCAAGCCCACAAACTTTCAAAGTCATCATAGACAATTTTGCACAGTGTGCCATACGGTTCTGCCAGTCTCTGGGCTTCCTTGTTCTTAGTTTGGACTGCTTCCTATAAGCTTTTTCCCAGCTTATCCCATTTTTCCAAGGAGAAGAGTTCTTCAGTCTCAGTAATTATGCCCTTGTCCCTTCCCCAGTGTAGCACCCAGGAAATTTCTGATCTCTTAACAGGCAGGTCATATTTTTTCGATAAGTCCTCTAAGGTATTGAGCGCAGTGTGCTCCGTGGCTGATGCAGCCATTCCCATCCCAAATTCCCTGACTCACAGGTCAGCCGTGGCCACATCCGCTTTTCTTCTAGCGCTGAGTGAGGGAGTGTCCAGCACTTCCCTACCAACTCAAACTGGGATGTCTTCTCCCCATTCGACTCACTTCCCTCACGTCGGGGTCACCATATGTCAAGTCCGGAGGAGGGAACCCAGACTGACATCAATATGATGCATAAGCTGGTTCATTTATTGATCACAGGATACATACTTTTATACTCTACATTTACATAACCAATTACATAAGCGTTTTAGCAAGCATTTTTTTCACATGCATACCTTGTGTATGTCTTAGGTGATTGTTTTGAGAACCAAACAGTGTTCTGCTAAACAGAGAGAAGATTGTTTTGAGAACCAAACAGTGATTTGATAAACAACGTGCAGAAGGTAATTATCTCAGAATGCGCTATCTATCTGAGCCTGGGAATACACCTTGTTAGCTCAGACATGCAGCTACTCCCTTATCTAAGCTCTGAAGCACATCTTGCTGGTTAAAGCACATAACTATTTCTGTGTTAACCCTTCATAGCTCTTAGCCTGGAATACATATGACACAACAATGAAGTGTCTGAGGCTGGATTTGCACTCAAGTCCTCCTGATTCCAGGGCCAGTGCTCTATCCACTGTGCCACCCAGCTGCCCCATCACTTCTTTCAACTTTTGTTTCACATGAAGAAGTAAACCTTCTAACTAAGGTTGATCCCTTTATAGTCACATGATTTCATTCCTTCTTGATTTCTCCCGTCCAGTCTGTCAAATAGTTATTGTCTAAGACTAGATTTGAACTCAAGATTTGTTTGGCTTCAGGTCTGATGTTCTGTCCATTTACTTGACAGTTCAGCCTACTTCAAGTCTTTCCCCACACCAGCCTTTTGTCCACTCAGCTCTCAAAGCTAAAAACTCAAAAATTTTTCCTAAAACTCCCACTATGTCACTTCCCTTTTCAGTAAACTCCAGATGTTCCTGATCACTCCAGAATCAAATATAAAAGTCTACTGTTAGTGTTCAGTTTCTTTCATAACCTTTTTCCATTTAGCTTTCCAGTTCTATTACATTTCTTCCCCCTGACCAGTATTCTTTGATTCAGTGGCACTAATTTTTTTTATTGTGCCCTAAATAAGACACTCCAGCTTTGAACTCCAGAAAATTTTTACTGGCTGTCCTTTATATATGTAATCTCTCTCCCTTCTGTTTTCTCTGGTTTCCTTGGTCTCTTCAAATCCCAACTAATAAAAGACTTCTTGGGACATCTTCCCTAATTTCTCTTAATTTAAATGTTTTCCCCCAGCTGATTATTTTCTATTTATTCTGTATATAGCTTGTTTCAAGTCAGTCTCTTGGTGGTTTAGATTCAATATTGTTACCAAATGAAACACTTGCAAATGAGTCAATAGTTAAAAAAAGAAAATTTGATTAGTCTATGCAGGTGGATATTTAACAAGGATATATAATGAAGACATGTCAAATTGATTCGGTTTTGCAAGGCTTCCTCCCTTAGTTGTTCATTGTTATTATATAATAGCCATGCATTTGAGAGCTCTTAGAATTCTTTGTAGCAGGAAGTGATGTCAGTATGCTCTGTCAACCAAGACTTGAGAAAAATCTCAATAGCATTTAAGGAAAAACTGGACTAATTTACTTTTGGGTAGGAGCCAAGCTATACCCCCTCCATACCAATAATATCAGCTTTAAAAAGGAAATATTCAGATAATGTAATTGTGAATAGTTATCGAAGATGATTCTAAGGATTTAGCATGAACTCCTTCGAGTTGCCCCAGTTTTTGGCCATTTCTGACATCATCAGTGTGATGATGGATCAGCCAAAGCCAGTGATACTATCCTCTCACAGTGCTCAGTTTTGCCCAGGGGTGGAGTAGTAACCTTAGGATTTCAGTATGGAGTTGAAGGTTTGTTAAGGGAAAGGTGGAGAGAGACAGCAATGCTTGACTCTGGCTGAATGTATCCATTCTCCACACCAGCCGTAAAGGCACAGGTTCCAATAGCAACAGTGAGCAGTTGGTTTGGTCCCCAATGTCTGGCAGCAATACATGTTATACCAGCCTTGGATCGGGCAAGATAGCATCCTACAGTGGCATTGGAGTGACCATCTGTACAGGCTGCAATATAGTAGGCAGCACAAGAGAGCCTAGAGCAGTCCTTTGCTTATTACAATATCTGATATTGATAACATTGATAACATACATTGCTACCAGTATAGTATCTAATAATTAAATCTGAATTGTTGGAAAGTATCTCATTTTATAGCAATATAAAGGAGGTGAAAATGTTTCTGTATTATTACCCAGCCTATTGGATAAAAGGGACAGTTATTCAGTGGAACCTTGTAAGGAGAGGATAGAATTTAGTATTTCTCTCCTAATGGTGAGAGAGATGTTACCTGATGAGTGAGGGAACAGAAGCTGCATGTAAAATAGTAGTAGGTCTTTTAGCCAAATGACTATACCCATAACTTACTACTCATTACTTATTCCTTATTTCTTAATACATATTTATCTTCTGTCACTATTTTTTTAACTTCTGTGTCATAAATAGGAGACCTTACTCTTTCTTAAGATAAACTGCTTTACCTGCACAAGTGATCCCATTCTATTTCTTCCTTCCTTTCTTTTCTTTCTTTCTTTTCTTTTCTTTTCTTTTCTTTTCTTTTCTTTTCTTTCTTTCTTTCTTTCTTTCTTTCTTTCTTTCTTTTTTCTTTCTTCCTTCCTTCCTTCCTTCCTTCCTTCCTTCCTTCCTTCCTTCCTTCCTTCCTTCCTTCCTTCCTTCCTTCTTTCCTTCCTTCCTTTCTTCCTTTCTTTCCTTCCTTTTTCTTTCTTTCTTTCTTTCTTTCTTTCTTTCTTTCTTTCTTTCTTCTTATTTTTGTACAAATGATTTTTTTTATACATTACCAAAATATTCTTGTTTAAGAGTAAACATAATACTCCCTCCCTCCAAAAACATATTGCCCCCCCATGAGTGATAAAGTAAAGAGAAAAAAATTAAAATACTACTACTACTACTACTGCTGCTGCTGCTGCTAATAATAATAACAGGTGCAGCCAGGTGGCGCAGTGGATAGAGTGCCCGCCCTGGAGCCAGGAGCACCAGAGCCCAAATCTGGCCCCAGACACCCAATAATCACCCAGCTGTGTGGCCCCAGGCAATCCACCCAGCCCCATTTGCCCTGCAACCACCCCAAATAATAATATTAATATTAATAATAATAATAATAATGTCCTACAGTCTGTGTTCCAACACCTACAGCTCTGTGACAGGTGGATCACATTATTTTTTTTTTTTATTTGGCAAGGCACTGGGGGTTAAGTGGTTTGCCCATGGTCACACAGCTAGGTAATTATTAAGTGCCTGAGGCTGGATTTGAACTCAGGTACTCCTGACTCCAGGCCCAGTGCTCTATCCACTGTGCCACCTAGCTGCCTCCGATCACATTCTTTATGATAAGTCCATCACAAATGCTACTTTCATATTTTTCCACCATTGCCATTGCTGATCGCAACTTTCTCCATTTGTACTTCCCCACTAGCATATACGGTATTTTCTCTCTCCTTTCACTCTGTACTTCTTCTTAAATGTGCTGTAGGGTTGCTGAGTGGCACAGCAGACAGATCCGTGGCCCTGGGGCCAAGAGGCCCTGAGCCCAAATACCACCCCTTAGACCCAGCATCCACCCGGCCCTATGGTCCTGGACAGGCCATCCAATTCCAGCCCCTTGCACCAAGTAAAATCTTAGAATCTTGTATTGCTGTGAATAGTGAAATGCTTCCTACCTCCTCATTTAATCAAAAATGCTCTCCCGTCATGGTCCATCCTCTCCTCCATCACTCACACCCCCCCCTTCCCCCATACTCCTTTTCTCCTTCTTACTCTAGATATCTGTAACCCATTGAGTATATATGCTGTTTCCTTTCCTAGCCACCTCTGATGAGCAAAGGTTCCCTCATTTCCCCTTGCCTTCCCCCCCTACCATATCATTGTAATAGCTCATTGTAATAAAAAAAAATCTTATATGAAATATCTTAGCCTACTCCACCTCTCCTTTTTCTTTCTCCCATTTCATTTCCCTTTTAGCCATTGACTCCATTTTTATACCACAATGTATCTTCAAATTCAGCTCCCTCCTGTGCTTCATCTATAAAAGATCCTTCTACCTGCTCTGTTAAATGAGAAGGTTCATATGAGTATTATCAGTATCATTTTTCTATGCAGGAATGCATATAGTTCATCATCATTAGGTCCCTCATATTTTGCCCTTCTCCTATACTCAATATGCTTCACCTGAGTCCTGTGTTTGAAGATCAGACCTTCTGTTCAGCTCTGGCCATTCCAACAGGAACATTTGAAATCCCCCTGGTTCATTGAAAGTCCATCTTTTTCCCTGGAAGAGGACATTCAGTTTTGCTGGGTAGTTGATTCTCAGTTGCATTTTAATCTTTTTTGCCTTCTGGAATATTATATTCCAAGTCCTATGAGCTCTTTTTTTTTGTTTGTTTTTTTTGCAAGGCAAGTGGGGTTAAGTGGCTTGCCCAAGGCCACACAGCTAGGGAATTATTAAGTGTCTGAGACCGGATTTGAACCCAGGTACTCCTGACTCCAAGGCCGTTGCTTTATCCACTATGCCACCTAGCCACTCTTGCCCTATGAACTCTTAATGTAGTTTCTGCTAAGTCCTGTGTGATCCTGACTGCAGCTCTACGATATTTGAATTGTCCTTCTGGCTGCTTGTAATATTTTCTCTTTGACTTGGGAGTTCTGGAACTTGGGTATAATATTCCTGGGGGGTTGTTTTTTTAGGATCTCTTTCCAGGAGAGATTGGTGGATTCTCTCCATTTCTATTTTGCCCTCTGCTTCTAGGATATCATGGCAATTTTCTGTAGGAATTCTTTAAAAATGATGTCAAGGCTCTTTTCCTGATTATGACTTTCAGGTATCCTCATAATTTTAAAATTTTCTTTCCTGAATCTGTTTTCCAGATCAGTTGTTTTATCAATGAGATGTTTCACATTTTCTTCTAATTTTTCATTCTTTTGGTTTTGAAGTATTATGTCTTGATTTCTCATAAAATCAGCAGCCTCCCTCAGTTCTATTCTGTTTTCCTCAGAGAGCTTTCTTATTTCTTTTTCCGTCTGGTCAATTCTGCTTTTTAAAGCGTTCTTTTCCTCAATAACTTTTTGAACTGTTTTATCCATTTGACCTATGCTGTTTTTTAACATGTTATTTTCTTTAGCATTTTTTTGAATCTTCTTGACTAAGCTGCTGACCTTTCATGTTTTTCCCTTCATTCCTTTTCCCAATTTTCCTTCTAGCTCCCTCACTTGATTTTCAAAATCTTTTTTGAGCTCTGTTATATCCTAAGCCCAATTTCTGTTTTTTTTTGGAGTGTTTAGATGCAGGAGGCTATACTTCCTCATCCTTCAGATTGAGTGTTTTGATCATTCTTGGGATCATAGACAAAGTATTTCTCAATGTTGTTCTTTTTTTTTTCTGTTTACTCATTTCCTCAGCCTGTGCCTGGTTTTGGGGTGGTTCCTGAGCTTTTGAGTATTATTCGGACACCCCCCCCCCCCCCAAGGATCTCCGTGTGTGAGGCTCTGTCTTCCCTCCTGGTCTGTGAATGACCACAAGCGCACCCCTCTGTCCCAGGTCTGAGGTGGGGGGCAGCCTGTTCTTCTATGGGGGGCCTAGATTGGTATCAGGATCTGAATGAGGTCAGAACCCCAGAGTCCTGTTCCAGGGACAGAGGACAGAGCTTGGCAGTCTCTCCACTCCACTTCCTAGGCTCTGCACTCAAGCCTGGGGACTCCTGCTTACTGGCTCTGCCTGCTTCCTGTTCCTGGATCTGGGCTGCCCACCTGAGTGCCCTGAAAGCTGGGCTTCACATGCTCTCTCTGGCAGAGGTCCCCTCACTGATCCCCCAAGTTGTGCTCAGTACTCCCCGGGGTATAGGTCAGGAAACTGCCCCCATTGCCGTGGGCCATGGCTCCCAGCATCCTGGATCTGCCTCCGGGAGGCTGAAGTTCCATCCATCTGGCAGGCCTCCCCTCTAGCCCTGTGGAGTGGAGCCTTTCCACTCTTTTCCAGGTTACCTTGGGCTGGAGAACTGACTCACTGTATCTCTCTGTGGATTCTGTCCCTTGAAAATTTAGTTAGAGTCCTTAGTTTATAATAAGTTTGGAAATATCAGAGGAGAGAACCTAAGAGATGATTCTCTCCTGTTGCCTTCTATACTCTCAATTAAACTTTATCTTTTCTGCCTTCTGTGGCTATAAACCTTGAAAAGGCCATCTATAATAGGTAACTCCTCTTTCCTTTCAATTTCTTAATCCCTTAACTATGTGGCTTCCTACCTCCTCATTTCATTGAAAATGCTCTCTACCCTTACCTACTATCATTTCATTGCCAAATTCAGTGGTCTTTTCTGCAATTTCTGATACTGGTGATACTAAGTATCATTACTGATACATGAAGATCTGACCAAGGATTCTACATGATTAAAATAAACTTTTATTCTAATTTTGTGATATTCCATTTTTCTAATTATACTTAAAAATAAATTTCATTTTAAAAAATTTTGAATTCCAAATTCTTTCCTTCTTCTTACCCCTTATGTAGTAAGGCAAGCACTTACATGTGCAGTCATGTAAAATATATTTCCACATTAGTGGGATTGTTAAAAACCAAGAAAAAAATTTTAAGAATATGCTTATAGGCTGCATTCAGAATCCACAAGTTCTTTTTCTGGAGGAATAACAATTTTAGTATAAGTTCTTTGGAGTTGTCTTAGAATCTTGTATTGCTGTGAATAGTGAAACAATTCACTGTTGATCATCATATACTATGATTTTTACTGTGTACAATGTTCTTGTAGTTTTGCTCTCCTCAATTTATATCAGTTCATTTAAATCTTTTCACATTTTTCTGAAAACATTCTGTTCATTGTTTCTAAAAGAATAGTAGTATTCTGTTATAGTATGCCACAATTTGTTCAGGCATTCCCTAATTGATAGGCATTCCTTTAATTTCCAGTTTATAGCCACTACCAAAAGAACTGCTACAAATATTTTTTGTACATATAGGTCCTTTTCCTTTTGTTTGTTTTTTTTAAATATATCTGAGATATAGACCTAATCTTATGCTTTCTAGTTGTTGTTGTTTTTTTGAATAGAAATGAATGTTGAATTTTGTTAAAAATCTTTTTGAATCTGTTGAGATAATTGCATGGTTTCTGATGGTTTTCTTCTTAGTTGATATTGTTGCCAGGTATTGGTATTGTCAATTTTAAGATTGAGAGACTTTGAATAGTGAAAGAATTCATACACAGCCTCGAGATTTTAAAAACTGCTCAGGACTTAGTTTGCAAGCCTGCAAAGTGTACAGATTAAAAATCTTTTCTTTTCCTGGAGAAGCAGCAAGTACCTTGTAACCTACTCAGAATAAAAAAAAAAAGACTAGGTGAGTTTTCTTTGAGAGAATGTGAAACAGTCAGCTAGCCAGCCAGCCAGGCTTGGGCTGAGCCAAGATTGGAAATCTGTGTGCCCAAGGGAAGTTTAGGCCAGATTGTTTTAGTCTTGCTCATTCTCTGGTCACAAAAGGGTCAGGATACTGTGGGCAAAGGGGAAATCTCTCCCCTTCTATGTGACTGAAACCAGGTTTAAAGAGTAGAAGTTGGGGGGGGATGACATTACAAAGTTTCATTTAACTGTGGAACTGTGGGAGTCGATTTACATTACAAGAGGATGACATTTTTGCAAATTTTAGCAATATAAAGGCTTACAAAATCAGTTTACAATTAGAAATCTCCTATGTCCATAATTCCTTGCATCAGTATGATCAGTTATGCTAGTAGTTCTCCTAATCTTGACCCAATCCTGTATTCCTGGCATAAATTCCACTTAGTGTGTGTAATATATATATTATTATAATCTCATTGCTAGCATTTTATTTAATTCTTTTGTATCCATATTTGTTAAGGAAACTGAAGTTTAGTTTTCTTTCTCTTCCTAGTTTAGTTATAAGCATAATATTTGTGTTGTAAAACTTCTTATTCTTTTTTTCCAAATAATTTTGAGATTCGTTAATGTTTGTTGGAATTCACTTGTGAATCCATTTTTTAGCGAACTTATGGATGGCTTTTTCATTTAATTTCTTTTTCTAAGATAGAATTATTTAAGTATTTTATTTAATCTGGGAAAGGGGTTTGTGTGTGTGTGTGTGTGTGTGTGTGTGTTTGTAAATCTTCATCCATTTTGTATAGATTGTTAGATTTATTGGCAATTAGACAAAATATTTCCTGATAATTGCTTTAATTTTTTCCTCGTTGTCAGTGTTTACCTTTTCATTTTTCATACTGGATTAGGTTTTCTTTCTTTTTTAAAATCAAAATAACCCGTGGTTTATCTATTTTATTAACTTTTTGATAAAATCAGTTCCTGGTTTTATTTATTAATTCAATGGCTTCCTTAATTTCAGCCCAATTCATTGATCTGCTTTCTCTAATTCATTAAGTGTTGAGATATATACATTTTCCCCTAAGTATTGCTTTGCTTCATCCTGTAAATTTAGTTTTACTGTTTTCTTATTTTCATTCTCTTTAAAGAAATTATGGTTTGTTTCTATGATTTGCTCTTTGATCCACACATTTAAACTTTTTAAAAGAAACTTTATTTAAGGCAATGGGGTTGATTGACATGCCCAAGGTCACTCAGCTAGGCAATCATTAAGTTTCTGGGTTCAAATTTGAACTCAGGCCCTTCTGACTCCATGGCTGGTTCTCTCTACTGAGCCAAATAGCTGCCCCCATTTAACCTTTTGTTTTGTTTTAATTTTTGCAAGACAATGGAGTTAACTGGTTTGCCCAAGGCCACACAGCTAGGTAATTATTAAGTGTTTGAGGCCAGATTTGAACTCAGGGACTCCTGACTCCAGGGCTGGTGCTCTATCCACTGCGCCATCTAGCTGCCCCCATTTAACCTTTTTAAAAAAAGAATTTGGATACTTTCAATTTTATAATTGGTATTATTTCATTGTCTGTGGTACCTTTTAGCAAAATGAGGTTTCCCAGCTCATTCTTTTAATTAGATTAACTTTTGTTTTTGCTTTGTCTGAGATCATGACTGCTAGCCCTGTTTGTTTTTTTAAACTTTAGTGGAAGCATAATAGATTTTGCTCCAAACTTGGCCTTTCCTCTGTGTATCTTTCATTTTTCAGTATGCCTTTTATGAACAGTATTTTGGAGGATTATGGTTTTTGATCCATTCTATCCACTTCCATTTTCTGAGTTCGTTCATTTGATTCACAGTCACAGTTAATATTATTAAGTATTAACCTCTATCCTACTTTTCCCCAGTTTGTGGACTGCTAGGTAATGTAGTGGATAGACCACAAACAGTAGAATCAGGAGGATAGGAGTTTGAATGGGACCTCAGACACTTGACTCTTACTAGCTGTGTGACTTTGGGCAAGTCACTTAACTCCGATTACCTCACATCATTTCTGGCCACTGGACTCTGATGGGTCTGGAGGAGAAAGTGAGGGTGGAGACTTTAGCATAGCACCACCTCATTTATATCTAATCCACAAGCTTGTCATGGCATGACCTTCCCTCTGTCCTGATCTTTGAAAATGAAGGACAAGAATTATTATTTCCCATGTTCATTCTTTTTTTTTCCTTTCACCCTATCCTCAAAAATATTTTGTTTTTGACCACCACTTCTTTCATTTCCTTTTTTTTTTTTTTTTTAGTCCCCCTCACCTCCCATGTTCCTCTAGGGTAAAGTAGATTTTTATACCTAATTGAATATTTATGTTATTCCTTTGTTAAGTCATTCTGGTGAGAATAAGGTTTGAGTAATACCCATTCTAAAAGCCCTTTCATGTGAGATAATTTATCTCTTTCTACCCTCTTCTCCTTTTTATCCTAGTGCTTCTCTTGTTTCTATTATTTTTTTAGATATCCCATCACAACCAACTCAGACCCACTCTCTCTATCTAGGTATAGTATACTCCTTTAACTGTTCTAATGATGGTAAAAGTCTTAGGAGTGAAGATGTCATCTTCCCATGTAGAAATTTTTAGCAATTTAACCTTATTTATATCTTTTTGATGTTTATTTGTTTATGCTTTTCTATTCAGCTCTGGTTTTTCCTCAAGAAAAGCTTTATTAAATGTTTTTTTCTCTGAATTAATTTTATTCTGTGATATTTGGTTCTAATTCTAGCTCTCTTGCCTTCTGCAGTGTCATATTCCTAAGCCCTCTAATCCTTTAATGACAAGCTATCCTCTCTATGACTCTACAATCTTTGAATTGTTTCTTTCTGCTTGTAATATTTTCTCCTTGACTTGGGAACTCTGGAAATTGACTATAATATTTCTGGGAGTTTTCATTTTGGGATCTTTTTCAGGAGGTTAGCTGTGGATTCTTTCAATTGTTGTTTTACTCACTGGCAAGTAAGCTATGAGGACAATATTTTTATAATTTCTTTTCAGATGCTGTCCAAACTCCCCCCCCCCCCCCCGCTAATATTATGACCTTCAGATAGTCTAATAATTCTTTTCCATTTGTTTGTTTTTGCAAAGAATTGTGTTTAAGTGACTTGGCCAGGGTCACACGCAAGTTAGTGTACAGTGTGTGAGACCAGATTTGAGCTCAGGTACTCCTGACTCGAGGGCTGGTATTCTATCCACTGCACCACCCATAGTCCAATAATTCTTAAATTCCCTCTCCTTGATTTATTTTTCAGGTCAGCTATTTTTCAAGTGAGATTTTTTTTCACTTTCTTTTCTTTCATTGTCCTTGCTTTTGTTTTATTCTTGATGTATCACAGAGTCATTAACTTCTACTTGTTCACTCTAAAATGAATTTTTGTATTGTTTGCTCCCCCCCCCTTTTCCTTCTTTTTAGCAATTCAATATTTTTCAACTATATGCAATGGTAGTTTTTACCAATCATTTTTTTTCTCCTCTCCCTTCTTTCCTTCCTCCCCCTAACAGAAAGCAATCTAATCTAAAATAGGTTCCGCATTTATAACGATGCTAAATATAAATCTATAATGATCATCTTGTGAAGGAAGAAACCTATTCAAAAAGAAGAAAGAAAACATTAGAAAAAATGACAATACATAAAACTACTTTTAAAAATAGAAGATTATAAGTTTTAGTCTTCATTTAATTCCACAGTTCCTTCTCTGTATATAGCTGTTGCTTTCCATCACAAGTCTTAAAATTGTCTTTGATTCTTGTACTGCTAAAATGAAAAAGTTCATCATGGGTGATCATCAACCCATGTTATTGTTATTATGTATAATGTTCTTCACTTTATGCTCATTTCATTCAGCATCAATTCATGCAAGTCTTTCCAAGCTTTTCTGAAATTCTGTCCCTCATTATTTCTTATAGACCAATAATGTTTCATTGCATACACATACCACAATTTGTTTATCCATTCCCCAATTGAACATCCCCTCAATTTCCAGTTCTTGGCTACTACAAAAGGAACTGCTACAAATATTTTTGTACATGTAGAATTTTTTTTAGGCTTTTTTGCAAGGCAATGGGGTTAAGTGGCTTGCCCAAGGCCACACAGCTAGGTAATTATTAATTATTAAGTGTCTGAGGCTGGATTTGAACTCAGGCACTCCTGACTCCAGGACCAGTGCTCTATCCACTGTGCCACCTACATGTGGGATTTTTATCCTTTTTCATGATCTATTCAGGATACAGACCTAGTAGTGACATTACTATAGATTGCACATTTTTACTGTCCTCTGGGCATAATTCTAAATTACTTCCAAAAAGTTTGGGTCAGTTCACAACTCCACATTAGTATCCCAGTTTTCCCACATTCCTTCCAACATTGATCATTTTCCTTTCTAGTTATATTGTTGGTCTCTTTTATTTTTAGGGAGTTCCTCTTTTCAGTAAATTTTTGAACTTCTCTTTCCAATTATGCAATTCTTTCCTTTTTTTTGGCAAGGCAATATAATTAAGTGACTTACAGCTAGGTAATCATCATTTTTAAAATTTTTTTATTAAATATATTATTTGAGTTTTACAATTTTCCTCCCAATCTTACTTCCCTCCCCCCAACCCCCACCCCACGGAAAGCAATCTGTCAGTCTTTACTTTGTTTCCATGTTGTACATTGATCCAAATTGAGTGTGTTAAGAGAGAAATCATATCCTTAAGGAAGAAACAAGAAGTCTAAGAGGTAACAAGATCAGACAATAAGATATCTGTTTTTTGTTTTTTTTTTTACAAAATTAAAGGGGGGAATAGTCCTTGAACTTTGTCCAAACTCTATTGCTCTTTATCTGGATACAGATGGCACTCTCCTTTGCCCGATTGTTGCACTGATGGAATGAGCAGGTCCTTCAGGGTTGAACATCGCCCCCATGTTGCTGTTAGGGTTTGCAGCATTTTTCTGGTTCTGCTCATCTCACTCAGCATCAGTTCATGCAAATCCCTCCAGACTTCTCTGAAATTCCATCCCTCCTGGTTTCTCATAGAACAATAGTGTTCCATGACATACATATACCACAGTTTGCTAAGCCATTCCCCAATTGAAGGACATTTACTTGATTTCCAATTCTTTGCCACCACAAACAGGGCTGCTATGAATATTTTTGTGTAAGTGATGTTTTTCCCCTTTTTCATCATCTCTTCAGGGTATAGACCCAGTAGTGGTATTGCTGGGTCAAAGGGTATGCACATTTTTGTTGCCCTTTGGGCATAGTTCCAAATAGCTCTCCAGAAAGGTTGGATGAGTTCACAGCTCCACCAACAGTGTAATAGTGTCCCAGATTTCCCACAACCCTTCCAACAATGATCATTGTCCTTCATATTGGCCAATCTGAGAGGTGTGAGGTGGTACCTCAGAGAAACTTTAATTTTTATTTCTCTAATAATTAATGATTTAGGTCCTCCTTTCTCTAGGACTGGTGCTCAATCTGCCAAGCCACCTGGCTGCCTTATTTTTAACTTTCTTGGTCAGTTTCTTCTTTTTTTTTTCTCCTTTTGTTATTTGTCCATTTTCCAGCTTATTTCTTGACTTTTAGCTTTATGTTAAAGTTAGACTCTGTGAGTCTAAGGGGGAGGGGGATCTTCCCCAAAATCACAGTGGTGTAATATGATCTAAGGAGTGCTGTAGTCATAGGCCTCCTCACCTGTGCTCTGGCGTGTGAATAACCATATGCATTCTTTTCTGTCCTGGATCTGTGACTATGGACCCCTCTCCTGTAGTCCTCCTTCTTGTCCTGTTTATTTATCTTCAGCATGGAAAGGCTCTGGGAGCAGGTTTGCTTCACTTCAGTCTTGGCTCCTCCCCACTGTTATCTTCTGATCAGTTGTTTGACCCTCTTACCATCTTTGGACTGAGAGCTCCCAAAGCAGCCATTGCTGCTGCTGATTCAAATGTCTCTCAAGGCCTTCCCCTGGTTTGCCCGACCTCAGTCTGCACTGGCACGACCTGTACTAGACTATTCCACTCCTACCAAGGTCAGCAGACCTTTCCTGCTTACCTTCTAAGTTGTCTTTCACATCTATAGACTGAGCGGTCTGGCAACTGTTTCTGCTGCCACTCATTCAGTCTCCCTTGTGAACTACTCTGCACTGGTGCAGCCTGTGCTGGAATGTGCTCCTTCCTCACCCTGGTGCTACAGACTTTCCTGCTGACCTTACAGGTTGTTTTGAATGAAAAAATTGTTTCACTTTCTTTTTTTCTGTAGGTTTTGCAACTCTAGAATTTGATTAGAGTCATTATTTAAAGATATTTGTAGCATTTTGTAGGGTGAGCTCAGGTGAGTCCCTGTCTCTACTCTGCCCTTTTGGCTCTGACCAAGTGGCATACATAGATTCTTTTTATTGGTGTACTTTTGAGTTTCACATTTTTCCATCACGTTCCCTTAACCTCTCCCACCCCCATGATGGTGAGTAATATAGTATAGATTATACCTGTACAATTGTAATAGATTTTCATATTGGTCATGTTATTAAAGAAAAATTAGAACTAAAGGCAAAAGAAACCATGAGAAAAAAACAAAATAAATTTTTAAAAGGGACATATAAGGTCTTAATAAAGATTTCATTGGCTTCACTGACTCCAGTGAAGCCAATAAATAAATATACTTTTCCTTGCTGTGTGGGAAAATAATAGATTACATAACAAATTTGTATTCAATCCACTTAGCATGCTTATGTGACTTCATTTACTTTAATTCAGCAATATGTGATTAGGAAAGGAAATCACTATGGGAGTAATCCATGGTTGGAGTTTCCAAGGCATGAGCAGCAGTAGGACAAGAATACAAGGAAATCAAACCTAAGAGTAATAAGAATATTCATAGATCATACTGAGCATGAAGAAGAGGAAGAGCAACTGGAGGGGAGAAGAAAAGGTCACATTAATAATAACTAGTATTTAAATAATAATTAAAGTTTGTATGATACTTTTAAAGCCAATAATTTAATTCAATAAGCAAATATTTTAAAACTTTTACTAAGTGACAGGTGCAGTGTTAAGCAATGGTGATACAAATAAGAAAAAGACAATTCCTGCCATCAAGGATTTTATGATCTAAATAGGGAACAAATAATACACACATAAAACTGAAAAGGAGATCAGGCTAGAGGCTGCCAATGTGTACCTGGCATGGTAATTTGATGTTTGTGGAGTTGAAACCAAACAGAATAGTTTATGGAAAATGATATATTAGCTTGAAAGTTCCTAGACCTTTTAAAGGAATGCCTTTTTTTTTTGCAAGGCAAATGGGGTTAAGTGGCTTGCCCAAGGTCACACAGCTAGGCAATTATTAAGTGTCTGAGAAAAGGAATGCCTTTTCAGGAGTTTGTTGCTCTGTTCTCTAGTCCTCTCCTAAGAAGATGTTAAGTTTAGAAGATGACTTAATTTCCATGATGATGAGTGTTTAGGTGATGAGCATATCCTGGAGTGGGCATGATTTTGAGCTGAAACCAAGCAGAGCAGTTGATGGAAAATAAGGAATGAGTGTTTTACAAATATCTCATTATACTTTCACAGTAAGTCTCAAAAGTAGGAGCAATTATTATTCCAAATGAAGAAATTAAGTATGTTTTTAAAAATATGCTTTTATTGGTTTTTTCTGTTTTATACATCAGCATATTGTCACTTGTATCTTTTCTCTTTCCCTTGAATAATCATATAGGGTAGGTTTTTTTTTTTGCAAGGCAAATGGGGCTAAGTGGCTTGCCGAAGGCCGCACAGCTAGGTAATTATTAAGTGTCTGAGGCCAGATTTGAACTCGGGTACTCCTGACTCCAGGGCTGGTGTTCTATCCACTGTGCCACCTAGTTGCCCCCATAGTTTTTGAAGAGGAAAAAGGGAAAAAAAAGTCAGGGACCACTGATCAGTACATCAAAAAAGTTTAAAATCATGTGCAGAGTGGATTTGTGGACCTCTTAACTGCATGGAGAAGATTTGGGGTGTCTTTCCATATATCTGTATTTGAGTCCTACTTGATCTTTATAAATTTATATATTTCCTTTTTTTGACTCATTTTATTAAAAATTCCTTAAAATTCATATAGATCTTTTCCATGCTTCTCTCTTTTCATAACCCATATCATTTTTAACAGCACACTGATATTTTATTGCTTTCATGTTCATACTTTATGTAGTCATTCCTCAATGGACATCTATGTTGTTTCTAATTTGTAACTATCACAAAAAAAGTGCCACTTTAAATATTTTGAAACATACGGGAACTTTTCCCCCCTTTTCATTGATTTCAGTGGGTAAAAACTCAGTAATACTTGCTGGTTTATAAAGAGTATGAACATTTTAGTTTTACATTGCTTTAAAAAAGGGTTGAACCATTTTATAGTTCCACTAATAGTATATTAATGTGCTTATCTTTCCACAATTATGCCATTGTTGACTATTGCCATTTTTTGGTAATTTTGACTCATTTTTAGGGTGTGAGGGGAAACCTCAGAGTTGTTTTGATTTGTTTTTCTAATATTTGTGATTGGGAGCATTTTTTTAAGTGTTTACAAATACTTTGCAATTATTCCTTTGAGAATTGTGTGTTCATATCATTTAACCATTTATCTATTGGAGTAGTACTCTGTGCTTGCTCCCATGCTCTTTTACATGATATGTTTTCAGTGATATTGTCAGTGGTCTATGAGGACTAAAACAATAACATCATCAACTTTCTCACTTAATTTGAAAAGTCCACAAGCCAAGACTAAAGTAGAGGAAGAGTTGGTTAATGCTTTTTTTTTTTGAAGTCGACTGTGCAATCTCTTGAGGCTATGATGCAACCAAGATTGAATGGATTCTCTGCTGGTTGTGCTAATTTTGGCCTAACAATTAACACCAAGAAAACATGTTCTCAGCCAGCACCACATCATCCATACATGGACCCATCAGATAGAACAAATGAATAAATACTGAGTGCTGTGATATTCCTTTACCTAGGCAATATACTTATTTGGGATGTGCAAATATATGATGAAGTGACATATGCCAGAGCTAACTCGGTGTTTGGGAAACTGAGGGAAAGTGTGAGAGAAAAAAGATATTAGACTGACTTGGATGGTCTTTAGTGCACCATGACAGGAAACTCAATCATTTGTTTGTAGTTGAATGTCTTAGGAAAGTTCTGAAGATCACCTTGCAAGATAAGATATTTGATACTGAGTTCCTTTCTTGAGATAAACTACATTGCACTGGTCATGTTTTTGAATGTCAAACATATCTTTGTCTGAAACCATTTTACAGAGAACTCACATGAGGCAAAATCTCATTTGGAAGTCAGAGGAAGTAATACAAGGACACTCTCAAGTTCTGAAGAGCTTTGTAATTGGCTTGGTGACTTGAAGGACACTGTCAAATAAATGCCCAGCTTATTATGCCTGCATCACAGAAGATTCTATGAGAAAAATAGAATTCCAGTAGTTCAACAGAAACTTGAGATGGTCACTCCACTCTAAAAGTTTACATGTACTATATTTCTGCCTGACCTGTGATAGATCCTTCCAAGCCTCATGTTAGTCTGATCACACACATTGCCAGAGCCAGCTCAGTATTTGGGAGACTCCAAAAGAATGTGTGGGAAAGATGAGGTATTAGACCAACTACCAGATTGAAGGTCTGTAGAGCCATTGTGCTGACCTCATTGCTACATGCCTGTGAAACCTGTTCATTCCACCAATGCCATATCAGGAAACTGAGTTGCTTCCATTTTAATTGCCTTGGGAAGATTCTGAAGATCACCTGACAGGAGAAGATAACAGATACTGAGGTCCTTTATCAAGCTAAAACTGCCTAACATTCTAACATTACTACAGAAAATATATCTACGATGGGCTGGATACAAGTTCCATCTTCTATTTTAGATAATTTGTGCCACTTTCATCTTTTTTATTACATGTCACTCTTCCCACTGCCTCTCTTTTTTCATTTGTTCTCCCCCTTTCATTTCCTCCCCTTTAGCTAATCCTTTTCTTATCTTTTAAATTTCATTTTTTGTATTTCTGAATTTCTGAAAAGATATTTTTTCATTCTTCATTATCTATTTTCCCTTTCTGTTTATACCCTGATTGTCTGATTCAAGTCCCCTATAGCTAACTAGTTTCCCTCTTTTCAATATGATTTGTAATCCATTTAAATCCATATTGTCCACTAGACTGCCAGAGTGGTCCATGACATTTAAAACAAAACAAATCCAAAAAAGCCAAGAACAAACCCTGATTTATGGTAATAATTCTGGTCAGATGGATTTAGAAGTGATTTCTTTCAAATATTTAAAGAACAATTAACATGTACACAATAAAAAGTAATCTTTGAAGTTGCAAGGGAAGACTCAAATTAAACATGTGAGATTTATCGTTAGAGATATCTAAATCAGTGAGGGGTAAAGTAGAGAAAGAAGCCTATTTACTAATCTATTAAGTACTGATACAAAAAAATTAAATAAAATATCAACACAGAAACTAAATTACAAACAATCATTTTGAACAACTTGAATTTATGCCTTTAGTGTAAGGGTAGTTTTGTGTTAGAAAAATGTTTGTATTATATCATATGAGCAAAAATAACATGATTTCAATAATAAATCCTAAATAAGTCTTTTGAGATTCATCATTCATTCTTTTTTTTTTTGATGAGGCAATACAGTTAAGTGACTTGCCTAAGGTCACACAGCTAATAGGTATCAATTATCTGAGACCAGATTTAAACTCAGGTCCTCCTGTACCAGTGCTCAATTCACTGTGCTACCTAGCTGCCCCATCTTGTTACTTATTCTTGTTAAGAATTCTTTGTTTTTTCACTGATATTTTATTTCATTTTTCCAATTACATGCTATGGCAGTTTTTCAGCATTTGTCCATTTGAAAATTTATAGGTCACACATTTTCCTCACACCTTCCTTTCCCTTCCCCCCCTCTCCTTGATGGTGAACAGGTCTGGTAAAAGTTGTATATGTACATTTATGCTTAACATGTTTGCATATTAATCTTTTTTGTATAAGAGAAATTAGAATTAAGAGAAATGAAAGAAAGCCATGAGATAGGAAGGAAAAAATAAGAGAAGTTTTAAAAAAGTGAAGATAGTATTCATTCATGGATGTCGATGACATTGTTCTTAACAGATCTCCCAGAGTTGTCCTTCATCTCTGAACTGCTGAGAGGAGTTGCATCCATCAATACTTGATCAGTTTACAATGTTGTTGTTAATATGTACAATGTTCTCTTGGTTCTCCTCCCCTCACTCAGCATCAGTTCATCTAATTCTTTCCATGCTTCTCATGATTTCTTGTAGAACAACAGTTCTCCATAACATTAATATACCATAACTTATTCAGCCATTCCCCAATTGGTGGTCATCCCCTTAATTTCCAATTCTTTGCCACTACAAAAAGAACTACTAGAAATATTTTTGAACATGTTGGGACTTTTCCCATTTTTTATTATTTCTTTTGGATATAAACCTAATTTTGGTATTGCTGGGTCAAATGGTATGTTCAGTTTTATTGTTCTTTGGGAATCAGTCTAGGATTCTTTAAAAAAACTAGTGAATATTGTTTCTTTTGATCAAAATTTTATGTAAAATGAACAATTAGCATTACCTGCAAAGGAGATACATTTAAAACTTTCTCATAATGTACTGGATAAAGCAGGGATCCATTATCCACCCACAATTCATTTCTATGTTCTAGAAATGCTATTTATAACAATAAAGAAATAAAGATATTAAAAATACAGAAATTCTGGTAAAGCAGAATTTAAATTGTTACTATTTGTGGATATTATTGTGTTTTTCTTAGAACATATTAGACTCAGTAATATAATAATAGAAATGAATAAAAACTTCAGTAAATTAGCACAGTATAAAATAATTTAATAGAAATAACATGTATTTCTATATATGCTAATTTTTATATGTACTTATAAAAATTAAGAAAATGAAAAAAGATTCCATTTAATAACTGCAAAATACATAATACAATTGAGAGTTAATTTACTAAAGCATACTTTGGAATTGCATAAATATACCTCTATAATATTTTTACACCACACTTTACTCTTTATACTATTATATGTATTTATAGTTTATACTATAAAATACATATCATAAGTAAATGCTATAAAGTACTTAAGTGCATTTAACCAAAATAGGATGGAGGAAAAAAGTTCTTATATAGTTAATAGTCACATGAATACTTTTTGTAGTGACAAAGAAATGGAAACTACATTTGTGTCCATTGTTTGGGGAAAGAGAAAATGAAATCTTGTACATGAAAGTAAAGGAAAACTTTACTAGACTTTATTAGAACCATTAGACAGAAAAGAATACTTATCTATTCTTTTTTTGTTCATTTTATCGATTTCAGTAAATTCCTTATAAGCCCCATGTTAATGAATCTTCCACCTAAACAAAGAAAAACAAGTAAACAAAATAGATCAATAAGACCATTGCATGGAACAGTATATGCAAAATTTGAAAGAAGCTAGCATTTCCTACCTTCTGGATAAAAAGGTGTTTTGGTAGCTGTTTATTACTACTACCCTAAAAGCATTCAACTTTGTTCATGTTCCTTTCAGGGTTGTTTTTAATTATAGTACTATAGTTAATGTGTATTTAGTGCCCTGGGATCTGTTTATTTTACTCTATACTATTCATATTTATTTCTTAAGGTGCAATAGTCATGTTTCAGGGAAACAAATTGAAGAACTCATTTCCTTTGTGATCTAGGACAAATCAAATAAATTTCCAGACATCAGTTACCTCATCTGTAAAGTATAGGGATTAGATGACCTTTTAAGTTATTTCCTCCTCTAGATATAGATATGTAATCTTCTACCATCTTTGTATTCTTTTTAGCTATTGTATTATTTAATACTTGTTCAGAGTTTAAGAGCTGTCTTTTCAAAATTTGTTCGTTTCAAACTGTGAAGCAGTAATGATAGATGCTTTAACATTTTCCAGTCTCATAGTTGATTTTTATGGGGGCACCAAAACTTTCTTGAAAATAGACCAATGAGCCTTATAAAACTGTTATATAAAATGCTACTTATAAAATAATCATTGTCTCTTATTTTAGTTTATGATTTTTATTTTATTTTATTTTATTTTATTTTATTTCCTTCAAAGGGATACCAGAGATGGCTTTAGAAGAAAAGGTTTCTACTCTTCCCATTACATGAGGGAACGATCTCCTCATAAAAGGGACAATCCATTCTTCCGGGAATCTCCTGTAAATCGAAAAGATTCTCCACACAGCAGATCTGGCTCCAGTGTCAGCAGCAGAAGTTATTCTCCAGAACGGAGTAAAGCTTATTCTTTCCATCAGTCTCAGCATAGAAGTATGTGTTTATTTTTTTTGTGTGTTTAGTTTTCTCCCAGACACATATATCATACCATGATTCCTGTATCTTTGCATTGTCTTGCATATAAATTAAAATGATGTCACATTTACCTTTAAATTCTTCCTCAATCATCTCACATTGACACATTTTGCAGTGTCTATTTCTTTCATTCCCAAATCTCTAAAGAAAGAATACTGTTCTTTTTTCAGGCATTTCTCAATTATTAATGTTGTTGCAATCATCATCTTGCTATAGATCATTTTTATTGACTTTGAACTGCTTTTAAAAAATAGCAACTCTAATTTATTGTGACATTCTAAGAAATTCCAACATTTCAAAGAAAGTAGTGAAGTAACACTTTATACTTTTAGGAGTGAAGTATGACATTATCTTCTCCAATACACCAAAATCTTTAAATTTTTTCTTTTCATTCCTTTTTTTCTTTTGTACCTCTTTTTGTGCTCAGTTCACTATCTGATTCAAAGAATAAATATTTTGTTTTAACATCTGCTTCTGCTAGTTGATGATGATGATGATGATAATGATGAGGGAAGATAGCCTCAAATTTCCCTTTATGCCTTTTGCTGAGTTGATCCTTTCATTGCTTCATCCATCTTACAACTATTTATGAAATGAAGTATTCCCTATACGAATATTGTTTTTCTAAGGAGCAATGAAGAACACAGAACATGTGTATAATAGAGATGGGTTTGGGAGCACTTATTATAATCTCAGTTTTTGGTGGTTGAAGCTGGCAGATCTCTTGAACTCAGGAGTTCTGAGTCACACTGATCAGGTCCACACTCAACTAAACTTTTAATATTTTGAGCCCTGAGTGAGAAGCAGCTTATGTCAGAAACAGAGCAGGTTAAAATTTTCATGCTGATCAGTAATTCTCATGTAATAATCTCTGTATTTCTTGTTTGGGCTAGCAAGATTGGGTGGATAAGGGAGGGAGAATATGGAGACTGCATCTTCAATAGTAACTGATTAATGGTTTGTATTGTGTTAGCTACTTTAAAGGATTATTTTACAGTCTGATATTTTCAAAGCTCTATCAAGCTAATATTTGAAACACTTGAATCCTGAATTGTCCAATATTTTAAAATACAAATAGAACATAGTATTGATTTGGTTTGACAAAGGAGGTTAAAAAAAACCCCACTACTCCTCAGCTTTGTGATACTGAATATAAAGATTACTATTTCCTTTTTCTCTCACAGTGAAGAAAACAGCAATTTATTTTACTTAATTTACTTCAAATAGCTGTTTCAACAGTGTTTGGTCTATAATCATTTTCTAGATAGATCAAATATTCATTTACTTATTTTCATTCTTTCAGTGGCCACAAACTGGTGTACTTCTTGGAGATAAACACAGAGAAAACAAAAATAAAACATTCCCTTTTTGGGAGGTTTGATACTATTTTTTTTTTTTGTTTTTTAGATTTTTTTGCGAGGCAAATGGTGTTAAGTGGCTTGCCCAAGGCCACACAGCTTGGTAATTATTAAATGTCTGAGGTCGGATTTGAATTCAGGTACTCCTGACTGCAGGGCCGGTGCTCTGTCCGCTTTGCACTTAGCTGCCCCTAATACTATACTCTATCTAATTTCCTTGAAACATATTAAAGATTTTAAAAGTAGTAAAACTAAGTAAATGGAAGTGATTAAATTAAATATATATTTTGTAATTTTAAATTAATTTTCACTTAATTATTTAGTTTTAAAAATAGACTTCTTTAATCAAAAAATTAATTTTTTTCATTTTAAATAAATCTTAGTTCTTTTTTTACTAGGAAATAATGTAACTGAGTTCATAATTAAAATATATATGTGTTTATATATGTACTCAATTTACTTCATCATATAGGATTTAAATGTCAGCAATGTGCCACATTGTAGCTAAAAAGAAATTGGAGATGTCTGTTTTCAACTCTCAATGAGAAAAGGTGAAAACAAGATTACAAAAGAACAGTGCTTACTTAGTTCTAGGGATACAAATATAATAAAAAAGAACGACAATTTCTTGTCCTTAAGGAGCTGATATTTTAGCAAGGAAACATAAAACAATAAAAGGGCTGAAGTTGAGAAAGTGTGTGGGGGGGGAATATAAGCTTAGGGATGTGGTGTTGAAATCTGAAGCTAGAAGCGGAGTAGGGAGATAATGAAGGTTAACTGACTTGGTGTTCTTCCTAAAATGGAGTTCCTAGAAGGGATCTAGCAATAATTAATTACTAGCAGTTTTATCCATAAAAATATATTAAAAAGAATAAAAGTAAAAATACTTTTTATGGACTACCTGTTATATTTGACTCTCGGATCCAGTATATGAATGACCTAAATTTGCTACCTACTTTTTCTGATCATGTTTTTCATTAGAAAAAGATTATCAGAGGGGCAACTAGGTGGTTCAATGGATAGTGCACCGGTCCTGGAGTCAGGAGTACCTGAATTCCATACAGACTCAGACACTCAATAATTGCCTAGCTATGTGACCTTAATCAAGTCACTTATCCCCCTTTTCTTGCAAAAACCCCCCCAAAAAAAGGAAAGAAAAAGAATTTCAGAGGGATTCCAGTCATCTAAATTATTTAGAACCCATTAACATGCTTTATGTTAACTCCAGGTCTTGAATTCTGTACAGAGTCCTGCATCAGAGTCCAAGTTGTCAACTTCTGTTTAAGATAAAGAGGCTTTTAGTATTGGCAGTATCTTTCATTTGACATATAGCCAAGCTAATGCCAGAGGTTTTTCTCACCAGAATGACATTAGGATGATCAAATTATTACTATAACAACTCTCATTTGAGAATATCAATTAAAGTTTGACATGTTTGTTAATTCATAAATGTTCTAGTAACTGACAATACAGTTTTGCATATAAAGATCTAGAGTAGTTTTGTGATAGGGCCAACATTTTCTCATTGTAACTACCATTGGTCCTAGATTCCCTGATTCACTTACCTGGTTGAGAGCATGAGAATTCTCAATCGTATATAGTCTGGGTACCTGATACCATGCAAATTGCCATTCTTTGATGACTATAAATGTGTTTCTAGATGGAGATGAGATGAAGAGGACCATGTCCAGAGAAGCTTTAGTGCCATCATATCCTTACTGCTTAGCAATACCGTGTTTTAGGGCAAAGTCAACTTCATTTGTTTAAATGTTCAGAATTGTTGAGTGCTGTCATCAAACTGAACTAAGGATGTTGCTATTAGAGCCTCATCTTCAACAAGTACTTAAGTTTCTTTTAGTAATATGTAATGTTTGTCCTTCATTTTTGAAAAAGACCAGGACATCAGAGAGGTGATGCTATGAATATATATATGTATATGTATTTTTTTTCTAGTTTTTGCAAGGCAATGGGGTTAAGTGACTTGCCCAAGACCACACAGCTAGGTAATTATTAAGTGTCTAAGGCCGGATTTGAACTCAGGTACTCCTGACTCCAGGGCTGGTGCTCTATCCAATGCGCCACCTAGCCGTCCTCATGAATTATATTTTAAGGGGAGTACTTTCTTCTCCAAAGCTATCTGGATCCAGTGACTAGATATAAATCAGGACAAGTGGAGGAACTTTTAATTTTCTTATTCTTAAAGACTTGAATCTTGAGGTATTGAGAAATTTAAGGATTCACATAATGTGAATCTTAGTAAAGCAAACCTTAATCTTTATAGACTGAAGACCTTAATTTTAAAAGCATGCCTTTATAAATTCTCCCATTAGAAGTTTTTTAAATATGCAATTAGATGTTCTAGAATCTCTCTTAGTAACTAATTACCTAGCATTTATGAAAAATATTATAATCTCACTTTAAACCCATTTGTCCTTTATTAGATGAAAATTTTCAATATTTTTGATATTTTTGATACTTTTTCCACATTCTTTTTTGAAAAATTCTACTTTTAAAATGTTTCCTAGCTAAACAAGTTTTTTAATTAATATCTCTTATTTTTACACTAACCTTCATTTTTGATATCTAATAAGTTATCCTTTGCAGTAATGTATAAAATGAAAGAGAAAATGCAATATAATGAAGCTAATGATAATATTGATTAAATCTGACAGTGTGTGCAACATTCTATACCTTTAGTCAGTCTTACATTTCTACAAAGGTACATTTTCTCAAGTCATGATTACATGTGTTTGGTCAATTTGGGGGACTTATTTTGTTAAAAATCATTGCGTATCTAAATATTTATTTTCACCTGATCCTGTTCACTCTAACTCTTATAAATATTATTAGACTTCTGAATATTTTATATTCTTTGTTTTTATGACTTAGTATCTTGCATTATATTCATGTAATTGTTTTCTACTTTTTTGTCATCTATGAACCTCTACCTTATTCCCAGTTCTTTACATACAAATAGATATTTTGGGTCATATATCTTTTTTCTTCTTGTCTTATTTTCTAATCTAGAAGGATTACATTTTTCCATACTAGACATCAAACAGTACCAGAACAATTCATGTTATAAATTATTATAACTCTTAAATTGCAATTTGTTTTATATTCTCCTACAGTCATATAGATAGGCCAAAATAGTGTTTTAGCCCATCTACTTCAAATCCCTTATTTTCCAGACTAGAAAACTAAAGATCAAAAAACTTTTACCCACTTTGGCCCCCAGAGACTTATTTTTTGTCATATATGAAAACAATCAGGTATTCTTTATCTTACAACTATATAGTTTTCTTTTTGCTTAGTTTTACTGCTTGATATTAATATTTACTCTTTTTTCAGACCCTTTGTCTTTCCTTCACTTATTTTTTCTTTATAATCACAATGTTCTACTCTGCTGCCTCATTGTAGCATGGAAGTTACCTGTGGTTATTGAAGACTATCTCATTTGGCTGTGAATTCTGAAAGGATCTTGAATGTTAGAAAGGCTTTGAATGCAGAATTCACGATACATTAGTTTTTCTTCAAGAAACAAGCTACCTAAATATGGAGAGACGCTTCACTAATAGTGATGAGTCTTTTGTTAGTTGACTGTTTGGCTGTACCAGTTCGTGAAATAAAATTCTGCTATGGTTCTCTGGACTTCCTGCCATGTTAACTATCTGAATTGAATCAGACTATCTAACTCTTTGATACTTATTACTCCAGCAAATTTTTAAAGTTAGTATCAGACAAAGTAATGATCAAGAAATTCAATGAGAGGGGTGGCTAGGTGGTGCAGTGGATAGAGCACCAACCCTGGAGTTAGGAGTATCTGAGTTCAAATCCAGCCTCAGACACTTAATAATTACTTAGCTGTGTGGCCTTGGGCAAGCCACTTAACTCAATTTGCCTTGCAAAAAACAAAAAAAAAAAAAAAAAGAAAGAAATTGAATGAGAAAGTAATTTAAGTGATTTCTTTCACTCTTAACCTGCACAGAAAGTCATCCAGAAGACATAGAGGCAATAGGAAAGATATCCTCCAGCAAAGCTAGTACCACCATGCCTAGATATGAAATAGTATACTCTTGAAAGGATCTGTTTTAGAAGCAGCAAAAAATAGAAAACTCCACTAAAAAGTCCCAGGTGGGAAATTTTCAGTAGTCCAGGGAACAGCACAGTGTCAAGCATCTTGGTGTTATTGCCAAGACAGTCCAGATATAGGAGTGCTGAGGAACCCTACTTCTCTTCTGAGATGCCTGAGAGGGTCCTGAAGATTCTGAATACTAAAATTCGCAGATCCAAGGAATGTAACCACAAAATGTAGACATTAGCGGAAAAATTTTGGAAGTTGAGGATGAAACCAAGCAAATCTGATCACCCTACTCTAAATTCAACAAGGTAGTGGAGCCTGGGTCTGGCAAAAGTCCAGTTTATTGACCAAGACTAGACATACATATTCAAAGAAAACACTAATTTTGCAAATCTTCCCCCCCCCCAAAAAAAAGTAGTATAAAAACAGTTAAAAGCATTGAATCAAAGAGAAAAAGATGGATTTTTCCACAGGGATAACTCATGTTATTCCATGTATTCATATACCTGGAAGAAATGAAAATCAGAAAAAAAAATGAAATAAGATTCTGGAGGAAAGAATTGGAATGGAAATTAGTAGCTTATAATAATAAGCTGTAAGCCTGACTCAAGAATTAGAATCTGACAAGTAGAACTGATGAATTGAAAGTCATACAGTAGCTATATGGTAGAGTGGATATTAAGAATGAAACTTAGAAATACCTCAGGTCATATCTTGCCTCAGACAGTTATATTAAAGTCTAGTAAGTTACTTCATTCAGTCTCATTATTGGTAAAATGGAGAAAGTAATGTGATTTATATTTCACAGGATTGTTGTATAGGTCAAATGAAATAACATGTTAAATGCTTCAGCAGCTGTAAAACACTTGATAAATATTATCTATCATTGGTATTAACTGTTAACAATAGTATTAAGAAATATCAGGAAAAATATTCAAAATAGAAGAAATTATAATATATCTCAAAACCAATTGATTTTTGAAGAGGGTCAAGGAGAGAATTTAAGGATATGGAGTCAATAAAAGCCATGATTGTAAAAATATAGTCTGAATACAGTAACTCCCATGTTAATGAAAAAATTACTGGATATCTATAACCTGAAAGAAGTTAGATATTAAAGGATTGTAGCCTGGATCCCAAAAGACCTAGTGGCTCTGGCAATGGTGATGATGATGATGAAGAGGAAGATACTGTTGTTAATAAGGATGAGGATTGCATTTGTATAGTACTTTAAGGTTTGTAAAGCAACTCATGGAAGTAATTGCTCTTATTATCTTCATTTTTCAATAGAAGAAACTGAGATTCACAATAGTTAAGTGATTTGGGCACAGAGCAAATAAGTGTTTATGGCTAGATTTGAACTTACATCTTCTGCCTCAAAGTCCACTTGGAGTTGACCATGCACTACCTGGCTACCTAATGTGACCTTGGAATGCAGCATTTCAAAAGACAAAGTCCAGAGAAACTTGATATCTTATTTTATAAAGCAGAATATAACCTTATGGTTGGGGGGATTAATCTTTAATATACTGCAGGATTTCAAAGTAGTTTTGATGAACGACCAAGGATGTGTAGGATCTTTGACAAATAAACACAAAAGTCTAGAGAACTTAGGTAAATGTATTTGAACCATTTAAAGGAAACATAGTGTGATGTAGTGCTAACCTTCGAATAACTTTGAGATTGTTAACTTAATATCCATAAGCTTATTTTCCTTTATTTATTTTGACAGCCATAGTTATTGTCATTTGTTCCTCCTATGTTCTTATATATTTTATTGTATGCTTTTTGATTTTTTGTTTTCTTTTTTTAGGTTTTTGCAAGGCAAATGGGGTTAAGTGGCTTGCCCAAGGCCACACAGCTAGGTAATTATTAACTGTCTGAGGCCGGATTTGAACCCAGGTACTCCTGATTCCAGGGCCAGTGCTTTATCCACTGTGACACCTAGCCACCCCTTATTATATACTTTTAAAACTTTTTTCTGAGATAGGGTCCATAAGCTTTACTAGACTGCCCAAGGGGTTCAAAAAACACACTCATGAGGAAAACAAACAAGGGGCCCTTAAGAATGCAAAAGTCCTGAGTGGGAAGATTACTAATGTTCTGGAGAGTTTTGAAAGGGCAAAAAGAAAAGAGGGTAAAAGGAATACATTAGTCTTTTTTTTTTTATCAGTGGGACAATGGGACTAAGTGACTTGCCCAAGTTCACACAGCTAATAAGTATTAATTAAATGTCTGAGGCCTCATTTGAACTCAAGTCCTCCTGATCTGGGATGGATACTCTATCCATTGTGCCACCTAGCTACCCCCTGAAGTAGAATAGCTATTTGTCATAATTGAGAATTTACAAACAGAGGATATGAGATGGAGAATGGACATTGGACAATTCTCATTCTTATCTAAAATGGACAAATAAGGGTTGTTGAATATATTCATGGTCATTTTGAGTAGAAATTCATCCAAGTGTATTAACAAGTGTGAATGGAGGGAGGGGTACTGATAGACATGAGGGAGGATATTATTTGGAAAGGAATGATCACAAATAGAATACTTTTTCATCCTAAAAGGTGGTTGGAGGTGGGGAAGGGGAGAGTGACAGATAACTAAGATCCTTACATCCTAGGTTTCTTTATATTGACTTTTAAGTTGGATGATGTCCAAACAAATTATGGTAAATGAATGTAAAGAAGTGTTGTTGTGTCATAAGAAATTATTGTTGATTTCAAATGATCCTTGTTATTGTGAATGGATGCAGAATGAAATGAGAAAAACCACAAGAATAATTTATACAAGAAGAACATTTTGAAGAGCAACAGCTTCAAAAGAATTAAGAACTTGAATCAATGTACTGACCAAATCTTGAAAAAACTTACAATTGAAATATATGACCCATTTCCTAATAAAGAAGTGGTGGATATAACAGTGGAATACATTTTTGGACATTGTCACTATATAGATTTTCTTTGCTTGATAATGCTTATTTGTTACAATTCATTGGTCTTGCCTCTCTTTTTTTAAACCCTAAGTGTCTAGGTTGGATTTGAACTCAGGTCCTCCTGACTCCAGGACCAATACTCCTTATCCATTGCATCCCCTAGCTGCCCCATAATAAAATATTTCTATTATCCTCCCTCAAATGTACCCCACAACATTGGCCATGAATACATCAGGCAAAAATAGAGTGGTGTACATGTGGGGAAATATGTAGACAGGTGTGTGCATGGAGAGAATATGTGCGCTTAAGGCTTATGTAAAGAATTAAAATTCATTCCTACAATGCTGCAAGGTCACTTGATTTTGATATTGTTGTTTGTGCCGGATCCTGCTATGCTGAATAAGCAAAAAATATAGAGAGTAGAGCTTTGAATTTTATTCCAGAGAAATAATTGTTGCTTGTGTAACTCAGAACATGCTTATTTAGCTTTTCTCAGTCTGTTTTTTTTCTCATTTGTAAAATGAGGAGTTAGACTCATTGACTCCTGATGTCCCTTTTGTAATCAGGTGCAGAGAAGAAAATAGAGAAGTTAAATTAATGTATGCTTTAATAATCTATGATTTGAATGCAAAGATTGGTATCATTTGTTATAATAAGAAAATCCTGGAAAACCTGGTTTCAGAACTAATGTACAAAAAACTTAAAAAGAGTTGTAAACTATAGGAAAGTCTCATGATTAATATTTCCTGAATATGCCTATGTCTTCTGGAAGAATCACATTTTGCTGTATATAGGAATCTTAATAATGTTTCAAAATGAAATTAATTATATTCAAACAGACAGAAAGTGTCTAGTTACCAGTGAGACTTCTTTTTGAACCAGCTATTTATGTAATTTCATCTTTTTATATGCATATAGGTATGCTACCCAGTTGAGACAATTCCATCTGACTTATTCAAAACAAGCTCCTAATGTTAAACAATTAGAAATTCATCACTCTATCACCATTTTAAGGATAATGATCTATATTAACAATTTATTATAATGAGGAAATCAAGAGAACCTAGAAACCACCCTAGGTAGTTATCATTTGAGACAATTGAAATTACACAGAATTTTGAACTCAGAGGACCTGATATTAAAATCCTGTCATTCATTACCTCTCTAATCTTGAGTCTCTGTCCTTTTGAATACTTCCTTTCCAGCTCTAAATCTATGATCATTTTATTTTGTGCACATAGAAAAATCCAAAATGATTAATTGAAGTATGTTGGATGAATAACTCATAAAGCTGGTCTGTAGATGTCTGATAAACTCTTTGTGAGGAAAGTGGGCCAGATTGCTTTTAGGAAAATGGTCAGTACTTTTTAGTGACTTGAAACATCTCTTTGAAATAAAAGCCTTCTTTTTTTTCAATTTCAGTATATACAACTTAATGGTTATGTATCATAGTAATCCACACACAGTGTCAAAGGATTCCAATTTGCAAATCAAGAAAGGGACAATATTACTGAGGTATTAGGAAAAGAATTCAAACAAGTTATTTCAAGAAAACAATTATCAGACATTATGAGCGCTACCCATGAAATATAAAGAAAGCTTAGTGCAAGACCTCTAGCAATTGAATAGATTCTCCATGGATTATCTCTGGGAGAATATGGACAGAAATAACACAAAATATGGAGATGAAAATGCATTGCATTTAGTAAATGTTAGCTTTCTCCTTGTTTAAGACCACATGATCTTTTTCCTTCATTCTTATTTTCTCAGCTGTCATCCACCTTCATTTGTATTTACTCTTTGTCTATCCCTTTGTCTCAAAGGAACACATCTAATTTAGTTATAGCTATAATTAAAAGAAAATTGAACTGCAAACTAAAGCAACTCTGAAGTTCTAATTCCTACTCTGTCAGATAGGCAGAGTTGACAAAAAAAATGAAAATGGCCTTTGGAAAAACAGCCACATTGATAGTGACCCTGACTTTGCGATTGTTCATATGTGACACTTCAACTTCTGACTCCATGCCTTTTCATTGACTGCCCCCAGTGCCCAGAGTATTCTTCCTCTTCTGGTCAAAACTCACCCTTTGTAAAAAGTCTTTCCGAAATTCTCTAAATTCCTTTACTCTGAGATTCCCATGTAAAAGCATATAGGTATGCTTTTACTCACCCTTTGTAAAAAGTCTTTCCGAAATTCTCTAAATTCCTTTACTCTGAGATTCCCATGTATATAGTCATTTTCCTGTTGTTTTCCCCAATAGAATGTTTGTTCTTTTAACATTTATTGTGCTTAATAAATTGTTGACTTAACTGTGAATTGGTCCAGCCTTTCTTTGAAGCAGTTTGGAACTATGAACAAAAAAGGACACTAAATCATGCATACCCTTTGACCTAGTGATACCACTACTAGGTTTACACCTCAAAAGAAGAGGAAGAGATCCTATCTACTTATCTATCTCTGTCTATCTGTCTGTGTCTGTCTGTCTGTTTATATATTTGTTAACTGTTCCTTTGAAGTGGTAACTACAAACTGAGGGGCATCTTCTTCAAAAAGTGAAGTCAACAAATATTAAGTCTCTATTAGGGCACTAACTATGCTAAGTTCTGGGGATCCAAAGAAAGGCAAAACCAAACTCTCCCCAAGGAATTCGTAATCTAATGGAGGGGATGACATGAAGAAAACAATTTACAGATAGTGGAGATTTTTTTTTTTTTTTTTTTTTTTTACTGCTTTGAATATCAGGCTTCCTTTAAGGTTCATTTTAAGTGCATCTCTTTAAAGAAACCCTTCCTGATGTCCTCTATTGTTGTTTTTGTTTTTGTTTTGTTTTACAAGGCAATGGGGTTAAGTGCCCAAGGTCACACAGCTAGGCAACTATTAAGTGTCTGAGGCAGGATTTGAACTCAGGTCCTTCTGACTCCAGGGCGAGTGCTCTGTCTATTGTGCTACCTAACTGTCCCTATTTTCTCTATTGTTAATGTGAATTATCTCCCCATCCTCAGTCTATTTTATCTATATGTCATATCATTTTAATAGATACAGGTGTCTTAAGATCAGGGTACTACGTCTTTGTATTTTTATTCCTAGGATCAGCATCTTGTCTGACACAGGAAATTGAGTCAAATTGAATTTAGGCTGTATGAGGAGAAGTAATGTTAAAGTATAAAAAGTATATTGAAGTCAGATTGTGAATGATAAAAAAACTGGCTGATGGGCAGCAAGGTGGTACAGTGGATAAAGCACTGGTCCTGGAGTCAGGAGTACCTGAGTTCAAATTTGACCTCAGACACTTAATAATTACCTAGCTGTGTGACCTTGGGCTAGTCACTTAACCCTTGTTTGAAAAAAACACAGGATGAGGAAGTAGTAATTTATTGTATTGACCATTGTTAAATGGGCCCCTTTGGATAATTTGGAGAGGGAATGAATTAGATGAAAGACTACTGAATAAGTGGTTAATCTATCACTAATCAGTGATAAGTACCTGAACTGGGGAGTAATGCTGAGAGAGAGGTTGTAAAAGTAGAAATGTCACAATTAGTTGATTTGGATGAAAAAAGGTGAAAAAAAGAAAAGAATCAGATGATTACCCAGTTTTGAACCTTGATGAATTGTGAATGTAATTGGCACGCTGGAAGTACCACTAGAAATAGGCTTGTGGAAAGAGGCCTGGATTTAGAGACATGTTAGACAGGTGTGTGAGGTTCCAACAGGATAAGTAGGTAGAAATATTACCAGACAATTTATGTAGGGTTGGTAGTCCAAAGTATTCACTTATTCATGCACTCTTTCATTTATCATATATTTAAAGATATGCAAATTCTATGAGGTTTACAGACATGAATAATATATAGTACTTTAGCTCAAATATGTTTGTTCATAATTATGTTCATTATTAATTACTTTCTGTCCTGCACTTTTGTGCAGTGTGTGTGTGTATGTGTGTGTGTGTATAGATATAATTTATTTCATTCCTTGATATAGTTATTTGTGCCACTCCCATAATGCACTTTTGTGTATTTTGATGGACCCTTGTTGTTGCTGGTTTTGGACTGAAGCATTTCCTCATGTATGTGGTTGGTTATAGCTTATATAATCAGTTCAACATTGAGGATTTTGGGGGAATATGAGGGCAGCCACCTGAAAACATGTGCTGTTAGTGCTTGCTACTTTGATCCTTGCTGCTTGTCTTGGGCTTCTTTGCCTTTTCTGGGAGCACAGAGAGGTGCTGGTGTTAACTCCTACCTGCCCACCTTTCTCCAGAGTCCGTGCGTGCTGGTGCCTGCTACAAACAGCAAAATGAAGGAGAGCCAGGAAGAGGTGAGTGTTGAGTTGAATTCTAATTTGGGATTGGAGTGGGAGGGACATACCAGTTGGGGGTGGTGGGGTGATGGGGGGAGGGCAGAGTATTTGATGCATTCTATCTCTAACCTGCCCAATAGAAAAGTGAGAACTAGAGCTTGAAGATATATAAACAATTACATGTAAATATACACATGTGTATGTATATAGATACACACATGACACATATGAGTCTGGTGTAGTGAATAGAGAGTAAGACTTGTATGCAAGATGATTTACATTCAATTTCTATTTTGGCTTTGTGGCCCTAGTTAAGTCATTTAACTTCTCAGTGCCTGACATACCTTTAAAATGATACAGTATATTTGCCCATTTTCATCCATTAGAGGTAGTTTCTTCAGTAGGAGCCCCTACAGCAATGAAATCACAGGCTCTTTCTTTCTGACTGTTTACCCCCCCCCCCCCAGTTGATATAATTAGTTGGGGGAGGGGATGAAGTGGAGGTTAGAATTTGGGGAAGAGATCTATTTAAATCTTTCAACTATGGTACCAGTCTTTTCTTTATCTGTTCTTCTTGGATGGAGAAGTAGTCAGGCTGAAGTACACATTATAGCTATATATTGACAAATTATGAGCAGATGGAAATGGTTAGCACTAACTGTCAGAGAATTTCATCACTTCTTAGTTTTCCTACTCATGATTTTCCCACTGTTGGTTCTTTATCCAGCTTCTTCCCCCAAGATGAATAATTTTTGTTCAGTGCATCTTCTTGTTACCCTATTGCCCCAGATATTCACTGCCACATAACCTTTTTGAAAAACAATAGCATATAACTATACCTTATAAAAATTATAAAGTCATACTAGCCATTTCAAGAAGAAGTTTTTAGTTTATATGGATCAGGAGCAGAGCAAATTTGTACTTGTCAATGAAAGCAGTTGAAAATTGAAGTTTTTATCTTATTTAAATAAATAAGCTAATGGGAGTAAAACTTCATTAAAATATCTGAGAGTAAAATTTGAATTCATATTTTTCCATAACCAAAGCGATGCACTGTCCTCTTTATATAAATGCATATAATTCTTTATTGGGTTACTAAAGTACAGCAATTTGTGAAACAATTACTCCATGTAAAATTAGTTTCATTTATTTGAGGATTAAAATTTTAAGTTTTTTTTTTAGTTTTTTGTAAAGCAATGGGGTTAAGTGGCTTGCCCAAGGTCACACAGCTGGGTAATTATTATGTGTCTGAGGCTGGATTTGAACTCAGGTACTCCTGACTCCAGGGCTGGTGCTCTATCCATTGTACCACCTAGCTGCCCCCTTAGCCTTCATTTCCATCATATCTTTCCCTTACTCCTCCTGACTTAAAATCCCATGAAGAGATTTATTGACTGAAAAGGATATAAAATTGCTTCCTAGAATTTAATGAGTGTTTGGAAGAGGAATAAGGGCTATCATTTTTATGCAATTGCTCACTGTCTGTCAAGATTATTTCTCATATATTGTAAATTCCTGAAAGGCAAGAGCTGTACTTGTTTGTTTTTTTCAAAGTTCAAGGCAGCACATATAATCAGGTATTATATCTGTGCCTCATTAATTATTGGAGTATTAAAATTGGACATCTTGGAGAGAAATTGTCCAAAGCTGCTAAGAATAGAAGAGAACGTATCATTGCCTATATGGAGAACACCATAGTAGCCTTTGGACCTTCAGGTGCAAAGCTGATTTTTGTTTTGGAAAGTCAAATCATTCATTCCTTATCCCTACTATATCAGAGGTGGTAGTAGAAATTTCTTAAATGAAATAGATTTTGCTTCAATTTCAAGGTCCTCATGTTTCTGATGTGATGTATCTGTTTCTTACCGCTAGCTTTAGTACTACTCTATGGTGATTTTGAGCTTTTGAGTGATCTTCAACTCTTTAATGATTACCAAACTTTGTGCTCTTAGCCATTCTGGACCTTCAGCTTCGCTCTGATTTACGGTGCCTCATTACTTCCCTTCTCTTAACACACTGCCCTATTTCTTCATCTTTAGCTGCTGTGTGATTTCTAGGAATGTAATCTTTTGTGATTTTGAATTTGTTATTTTTTTACTTGTCTTTTTCTGGGTTTGTCTTATTCATTACTTCTCATGGCCATGAATTAGTCCTTTTTTATCACCAGTCAAGTAATTGTTTTTTTTTTTATTTTTGCATATAAAATTGTACCTAGAGATTTAACTTTATTTATAAAATATAGTGTAATAATTGTTATTATAATAGCTGCTATTTATGTAGTAATTTAAGATTGCAAAGCACTTACCTTAGTTCTTTTAACTTTAGTATGAATTTAGTAAGAGGTTTTATAATTACTAATTTCCCAAGTTTGCCATTTATTTTACATGTTGCATTAAAGTGTTTTATTGAATATAATCTATGATGTGATAATACTGTTTTTTAAAATGTTTTGCTTAATTATTCAAAATAACTTTATGCATTTTATGCTCAAGTAACAAAAATTAAGGCTCAGTGACTTCAACATACATAATTCAATTGTTTTGATTTGTGTTTAACTCTTGTATTTTGTTTTTTACTAATTTGTATTTTGCTTTATTATGTAAGCATTTGAAATCAATAGGCACCCTTGCTAAATTATACTGGGATTTTTTTTTCCTTTTGGAATACTGATGTTCAATTAATTATTAGTTGCAGTCACTATTCAATTAATTGTTAGTTGCAGTTACTGCAGTAAATGCTTTGGATAATTTTGGTGCTACATAATGAATGCCTATTTTAAAGTAGGCATTTATGTGATGTATCTCTAAGTGGGAAGCACGCCTTACTTCTGCAGCTTTTATGCTACTGTTTCTCTCTTGGTGACTCTTACAGTGGAAATGACAGGTATTGCTGTTCTTGAACTTCTAGTTTCTTTAGACCTCTGAATAGTACCTAGTGCTTGTCAAAATCAATTATTCTAGATATTATCAGCTTGTATAATAGCCTGCAAAAATCAATGACCTAATCCCCTACTTTTAACCTTAAGGAATTTGAGATTCCTTCTTGAAAAATCAAAAGACACTGAAAAGATAAAAAAATTAAACTAGTAACTATAGCATTTTAAGAGAATGTTTCCATTAATCCTTAAAAAATTATTTTTTAAAGGTAAAGAGAGACCGTCTGTCCAGTCTTTGAAAACATCAAGAGATACTTCTCCCTCTAGTTCCACAGCAGCTCCCTCATCAAAGGTTTGTTTTGCTTCTTTAGATTTAAAAAAAATGATCAATTTAATGATATAAATTAACTTGAATCAAAGACCTTACCATTTACAGTGTAGGTATACTTTATACAATAAGCCTTTTCATCCTTATTTACTAGTTTAGTTAGGGAACCATTTTTTGTGGTAGGAAAGTTGGTGCCCATCCATTTTGGTAATTATATGAAATGAAATATTAGTGATTTGTAAGACTAGTGAATATGGAAAATACTGAGAAACATGGAAAGAAATACATGAACTGATGGAAAATGGTGTATAGAACCAGGAAAGCAATAGACACAATGACAGCAGTGTAAATGAAAAATAAAATCCATAAAGTGAGATAGAATTCTTTGACATTATAGTGATTACCTTTGGCCCGAAATAAGATAAAATAAAGGATACTTTCCCCTTTAATTATCAGGAATGGGGGGACTATAGGTTTGAAAAGCAGCATATAATGTCAGATGTCTTGATATGATTATTTTTCCTGAACATTTTTTCACTTTTTTTTTATTCTTTGTTGTAAGGGTTAGCTTTCAGGGAGAATGAGATTATAGGATTATGTGTTAGTGTAGATATTAAAAATATATCAATACATACTAAATTTTTCAAAATTTTCTGCTGGGTCTAAAAGAGCAAATTATTCTTTTAACTAATACTGATAGGATTAGGATCTCTTAATTTTAATTTCTGTATTACTTATGTAACACTTCAAATGATCTATAATTTCATTATTCTTAAGAGTAAACTTTCAGTGCCTTAAAAAAAATTATCATTTGAGTGAAAAGTCATCTCTTGATGACCTACCTTCTCTTGGGACTTTAACTAAGCTGCTTGTTAGACAGTGGTCTGCTTCTTGGCTTCAACCTTTCTATCTTGGTAGGACCTACCAAGCCTGCATTCTGCTAGCTTAGCCTTTTGAGAAACCAGGTGTTTTCTCTTACTTCTCAGCTCCTCACCTCCATTCAATGGGCATAGCAATTTGGGTGCTTTTGGAGATAAGGATATGTTATGGGTTTAATTAGAATTCAATATGTAGCCAGATAAGAGAGAGTTGGGAGGTGCATTAAAACTAGTTCAACATTAAATACAAAGTCCTGTTATTTAGCCTCAGCGTAAGGTATCCTGAGTCTATTGAAAGTTTTACCATCCTGGAAAGGTCTTGACTCTTATTCCAAAACAATAATGATAAAAATAATAATAACAATAATAATTATAACTAATGCTTATAATGCTTATTCTATCAGGCACTGTGTTAAGCACTTTACAATTTATTATCTCATTTGATCCTCATAACAAGCTGCTATTGTTATGCCTGTTTTATAGATGAAGTAACTAAGGTAAACAGAGATTAACCAGACATTGACCAGAGTTATGCAGCTATTAAGTGTCTGGGATTTGATTTGAACTCAGATCTTCCTTATTCTGGACCTTACCCACTATACTTTGCACTACCTAACTGCTTCCAGAAACAGATTATCCTTTTTTCTATATTCTTCTCTTTTTTTCTCGATTTTATTTGGATTTTTGTTTGTTTTTTAACTACTAATTTAGCCAAGTAAAATAGGCTAAACGTTTGGTGTTGTATATCAACCACATTATAAATTTATGCCTTTTAACATCAGTTGTTTCACCCTAATACTATTCTTTGCATTTAATATGACATAATGATCCTGCATTCTTGCTTTAGAACCCAAACTCCAACAAATTCTTTCATGTTGTTAAGTTGTCCTGATTTTGAACTGCTTTCTAATAATCATTTAAGTTAAGTGTAAAGAGGCTTCTGTTTAAACAGTAAACTAGATACTTGGGGATGAATTTCTTGGTTAAGGAAACTGATGAAGGAAAGAAAAATGGAAAATGGCCCTTATTTCTGTGTACTTTTCTTCCAGATTAATTGTGGGAAACAAATACAAAGGAAGGCATAGGATAATAAAACAAGACTATAAATATTTTAGACTCTATAAACTGGTCCAATGACCAGTGGCTAATTACAGAATTTGAGGCATTGAACCATCATAATCTTGATATTTTTACAACAAATGAATACAAGCGGGGAAAAAAAGTTTTATGGAAGCATAACTTTATAGATTCTTTACAGTAGCAAAGAAATTTGCTGAGCTGGTTTTATCACATTCAAAAGCTACCCAAATGTGTAAATGCAACATCATTGTCATCATAACAAATTTATTTTTACAAAGTGCTTTCCTCAGAAAAGTTACGTGGAGTAAAACTCATTTTACTGATGAGACAAAGTGACTTACCCATATTTAATCAGTTCTCAGGTATTAAATATTGAACTGCAGTCTAAACTCATATCTTTTCATTGTTGACCCAAACTCTTTACATGACACCATTTCATTTCATAAATTGGTTGTGCTATAAGGAAGTATACTTTTACTTTTATTTTAGCATTAAAAATACTTTCAGAGTTTTAACAGATTTTTTTTTCATTAGGTCTTGGATAAACCTAGCAGGCTAACTGAAAAGGAGCTTGCCGAGGCTGCAAACAAATGGGCTGCGGAAAAATTAGAGAAGACTGATGAGAATAACTTACCCGAAATTTCTGATTATGATGTAAGAATCACATTTCTCTATTTTCTCAATAATTGAAAGAAATAGTTTGTTACAATTTATTGGAAGAAAAACAATAGAATTGCCATTTCATTATTGCTTACATATTTAGATATTTTTTTAAGACAGATGACTAGTTTTAATTGCAAATATGTGTGGATGTGTTAATTCTCTTTGTACTAATTGTAAATGTTTAGAAAATAAGGTAAATATTTTTCTTTTAATCTGAGACTAATTTTATCAGTGTGGATAACTCTAAATGAAGGAACTCTCTTTGTGATTGCTGAACATCGAACTCCTGCAAAATAGTTTTACCTTTACCTGGACCAAGAAGAAGATAAATGCATTGCCTGTGGTTATGAATTTAAAATATCTTGAATTCATGTGATCATGACTCTAAGATGAGGACTTCCTTTTACTGTCAAGATAGAATACACACTAAAATAGCATAAGAAGAAAAGAAGAAAAAGAAGAAAAAACTTACTGATTAAAACTGATATTGATATGCTAAAAGGATTTAATATAATGTATATATTATTATGTGTTTATTTTAGGTTAGAATTGCTAGTTTCTCAGGATTCCTTAAATTCATTCTTTAAACTTTTAACCTTTTTGTATCTAAAAATAAATCATCCTAATCACTATTCTGTAAATAGAACCTTCATAATCCACTTCTTATTGAGAATCTTACATTAACCTGAAAGTTCTACTTATTCATATGGCTTTTGTCATCTGAGCATCTTCTTGATGATGTTTGTCCTTCATTCTTTGTATTCTTATCCTTCGTTCTTGAAGAAGACCATGACATTGGGTGGGGGGGGATTTGAGTGATGGGGTGCCATGTTAAGTCACCAGGCTCACTTTCTCTTCCAGAGTCATCTAGACAGATATGGATCAGGATGACTGAAGATGTTCCTGGATGTGGGACCATCAGGGTTAAGTGACATAGATAATAAGTGGCAAATGTCTGAGGCTGGATTCAAACTCTGTCCTTTTGACTCCAAGGCCAGCATTATACACACTGTGCCTCCTAATAACATGGACAGAAAAAAAGATCTCATGCTATAGTAGTGATAAGTGGTTTGGGTAGTTCAAAACATCTCCTGAAGCTAAGCTCTCTGCCAAACACAAGGCAATTAATTCATTGATTTGATTTAATTATAATTTAGTTTAGTTTTTAAATTTTATTTATTTAAGGTAATAGGGTTAAGAGTGATTTGCCCAAGGTCACAGAACTAGGCAATTTTTAAGTGTTGGAGGTTGAATTCGAACTTAAGACTTCCTGACTCCAGGACCGGTGCTCTATACACTGCACCATCTAGCTGCCCCAATTTAATGTTTTAAGAAGTAGAGGAACAAAAGAGTGCTTTTCTATTTTGGATCTTATTTTCACCAACAGAAACAAATTTGCTCCTGAAATGTAATGATAGAGACTCTAGGTACTTCTGTTCTATCTTTAAAAGTTTTCATGACAAAGAGAAAAGTTGCACTTAATCTAGCATATAACCCAGAATTGGGGAGAGCAGATTTAAAAGGAATCCATGGAAGGATAGATAGCATCCATAAATCAAAAATCTACAGAAATCAACTTGAAGAAGAATAAAATTCAAAAGATAAAGAATTCTGATGAGGAAAAAAAAAGGGATGTCAGCTAATGTGATCAGTTTGGATTCATGGGAAATTCATTGAAAGAGTTTGATTTTAAAAAAGATGGTTATGGTCAGAACAGGCAACAAGAATTTTGTCAGGACCACTAAAAACTGTCAATGATCTAAGCTTGTGAAGAAAACTGAGGAAAACAGAAATGAGGAAGTAGTCTTCAGACCTGGGATAGGAAGAAGACAAGATTTTAAAGGGCATTATGGCTTTTTAAAAGTATTTTGGAGGTTTCACCTGGAAAAATACATTAGACTTTTTTTTTTTATTTTGCTTCAGTGGGCAGAATCAAGAGTAATGAAATGAAAATTGTAAAGGGACAAATTTAGATGTGATGAAAACTAAAAGTAGAATTCTTCAAAAGTAAACTGCATTTGAAGTTAATATAGTCTGAATATGTTCTTTATTTGTAATTTAAAAGCACAGACAAGAGAGTTACTTGTTTAGTACATTATAAAGAAAGTTCTTATTTAGGTTGTGTTGTGGTCAAGCTTTGAAATTCTGTGATTCTTTGGGGCAAAAAAGTGATGAAGACAGAGTCAGAGAAGAGGTGTGTGACTAGAGAAAATGTGGATTTATTTTAGTGAACATTTTAAAAATCATTAAGCTTTTTAAAACACTACTTTGGTTTTCCTTAAATGTTAAGGCACTATTGAGAAGTAGAGAGAGAGAAAATTGATCTTAAAGCTAAGATGATTGTGAGTGTGCCATGTCCTTTCAAATGTTAGTGGTCTTGGTAAAGTCTCTTAAGCCTTCAAGTCTGACACCAGGGTCATGAAAACTGATGCTATGGTGGCCCAAACTGAAGCCAAGATCACCAAGTCTGGCCCCTAAAGCCATCAAGTCTGATTCAAATGTCTCAAAATCCAGTTATTCCAAGCTGCCAAAGCCCACTGGATGGATAGTCTTAAGCCTATTGACCACAAACTTTCCAAATCCAAAATACTGGGGCTTTAAACTGTTAGTCCCAAGTCTTCAAAATTGGTCCTTCAGGACAGGACTTGTTTTTTGTTGTATTTTGGTTTTGAATTTTTTTTTTGAACCATGGAGTGATTATTCATTGTTTTGTACAACTAAAAGGAAATGGTGAGTCATTAAGAAAAGAGAGAATAAATAGTTTCTTTCTAGTTCAAGATTTAAACACTGCCCTAATTGAGATGAAAATGGAATTTAGAAACAAAAGCATCCTGAGTCTTTTATCATTATACTTATGAATCTTAATAGTATAAACAGCTGAGTTGTTATGTTTACCAAGATTTAGAAACCTCTTTTGCTTTCTGTGGCATCCCAATTTTCTGTCACTTCACTCTTTCAGCTTTCCTTCTCTAGTTTCCATGATACCATGTTACAGCACAGCACAAAGTCAGCTATAATCTTGCAAATGAGTATAAAAAGTATTAAAGAGCTTTTTAATTTTATTTATTTATTTAAGACAATGTAATTAAGTGATTTGCCCAAGGTCACACAGCTAGGCAATTAAGTGCCTGAGGCCAGATTTGAACTCAGGTATTCCTGATTCCAGGGACAGTGCTCTCTCTACTAGGCCACCTAACTGACCCTAAAAGTATTAAAATCTTTTTTAAAAAAAAAAGAATCTCTTTTCCTTCCTCCCATTCTAACACTGGATCAAAAATATAACACATTGTAAATGCAATTAAACTAGCATCCTTTGTGTAATTTTCCATTTGTAATATTTTTTTGGTGAATTTTTTGCAAGGCTGACTTTTTTTAATTATTATTTTTATTTTTATTGAATTTTATAATTTTTCCCCTAATTTTGCTTCCCTCCCCCACACCCCCATAGAAGGCAGTCTGATGGTCTTAACATTGTTTCCTAAAGGATAAAAGGATAAAAAATATAAGAGATAGCAAAATTATGTAAGGTAACTTTTTTTTAAATTAAAGGTTTTTGGTCTTCGTTTAGACTCCATAATTCTTTCTTTGGCTACAGATGGCATTCTCCATCGCAGCTATTCCAGAATTGTGCCTAATTGTTGCACTGATGGAATGAGCAAGTTCATTAAGATTGATCAACCCCATATTGCTATTATGGTATACAATGTTCTTCTGGTACTGCTCATCTTGCTCAGCATCAGTTCATGCAAATCCTTCCAGGCTTCTCTGAATTCCCACCCCTCCAGGTTTCTAAGAGTTGCATAACATAAATAGACCACAATTTGTTTGGCCATTCCCTAATCGATGGACATTCACTCAAGCTATGAAATTTTTGTACAAGTTATGTTTTTGCCCTTTTTCATGATCTCTTCAGGGTATAGACAAAGTAGTGATATTGCTGAATCAAAGGGTATGGACAATTTTATTGCCCTTTGGGCATAATTCCAAATTACTCTCCAGAAAGGTTGGATGAGTTCATAGCTCCACCAACAATGCATTAGTGTCCCAGATTTCCCATCCCTTCTAACAGTGATCATTGTCCTTTCTGGTCATATTGGACAGTCTGAGAGGTGTGAGGTGGTACCTCAGAGATGCTTTAATTTACATTTCTCTAATAAGTAGTGATTTAGAACAATTTTTTCATATGACTGTGGATCACTTTGATTTCCTCATCTGTAAATTGCCTCTGCATATCTTTTAACCATTGTCAATTGGGGGATTGTTTTTTTTTTTTATAAATTTGACTCAATTCTCTATATATTTTAGAAATGAGTCCTTTGTCAGAAATACTAGTTGTAAAAATTGTTTCCCAATTTATTACATTTCTTTTAATCTTGATTATAGTGGTTTTATTTGTTCAAAGTCTTTTTATTTAATGTAATCAAAACTGTCTAGTTTATTTTTAATGGTGTTCTCCATCTCTTTCTTGGTCATAAACTGTTCCCTTTCCATAGAGCTGACAGGTAAAGCATTCTTTGATCTCCTCCTTTGCCTATAATAATGTTTTTTTTATGTCTAAATCCTGGATCCATTTTGATCTTATTTTGGTATAGGGTGTGAGATGTTGGTCTAATCCAAGTTTCTGCCATACTAACTTCCAATTTTCCCAACAGTTTATCAAAGAAACAGTTTTTCTCCCAGAAGCTGACCTCTTTGGGTTTATCCAACAGATTACTATAATTATTTCCTGCTATTGTACCTAGTCTGTTCCACTGATCCACCACTCTATTTCTTAGCCAAATACCAGACAGTTTTGATGACTGATGCTTGGTAATATAATTTTATATCTGGTAGGGCTAAACCGCTTTCTTTTGTACCTTTTTTTCCATTGAATCCCTAGATATCCTTGACTTTTTATTTCTCCATATGAATTTACAATTTTTCTAACTCATTAAAGTAATTTTTTGGAATTTTGATAGTAGGGCACTAGATAAGTAGTTTCATTTAGATAGGATTGTCATTTTTATTACATTAGCTCTGCCTATCCATGAGCAGTTGATTTTTGCTCAGTTATTTAAATCTGATTTTATTTGTGTGAGAAGTGTTTTGTAGTTGTTTTCTATTATAGAGTTTCTGAGTGTGCCTTGGCAGGTAGACTCCCAAGTATTTTATATTGTCTGAATATCCTTTGAATAGGATTTCTCTTTCTAGCTCTTTCTGCTGCTTCTTGCTAGTCATAAATAGAAGTGTCACGGATTTATGAGGGTTTATTTTATATCCTGTGACTTTGCTAAGGTTTGTAATTGTTTCTAGCAACTAGGTGATTTTTTTAGGATTCTCTAGGTAATATCATCATGCCATCTGCAAAGAGTGAGAGTTTTGTCTCTTCTTTCCCAATTCTAATTCCTTCAATTTCTTTTTCCTGTCTTATTTCTGAAGCTAACATTTCTTTTTTTTTTCCAAGTATTTTCTTTTTTCTTTTTTTAATTAATTTTTATTAAAGATATTATTTGTGAAGCTAACATTTCTAAAACAGTATTGAATAATATGATGATGGGCATCCTTGTTTCACACCTGAGCTTTACTTCCTCTTTTATAAAATAAGTATTTATATTAATAATTTGTAAATTCTTAATTTCCTAGTTCTGTTCTGATTTTTCACATACTACTTATCTGTTTCCCATTGTAGACAGTAGATTTTTTTTTAATGGACCACTACTGAAATAGAAGACAGACATTCTAGTTCAGTCATAATCAAATATGTAGCTTTTTATTGTCACCTATTCAGAAAGATACATTTTTCCATATTTTCTTTCCATATTCTCATTCATAGTGAAATCAAAAGCTTAAGAACACTATTTAATTAGTTAAGAATTTTTTTCTTAATATTTTTTATGCTAGGTGTATCCAAGAAACAACTGTATGAAACATTCTTTTCATAATTATATTTTTTAATATTTTCATTTATTTCATTAAATATTTCTAAATTCCCTTAAAAAATTAGCATTTGATCCCAGGGGGTGGAGCCAAGATGGCAGCAGGAAGGCATCATTCACCAACAACTCTGACCCCTCCAGACCCCAAAAAACAAACAAATGAGGGCTGTAGCCAAAATTTAGAGGGGCAGAACCTACAGAAATACTGAGTGATACATTTTCCCAGTCCAAGATAACTTAGAACCTCCATAGGAAAGGTGTGCTTCACCAGGACCTGGGGTGGGGAAAAAGCCACTGGGCAGCCCAACTCAGCCTAGAGATCACCAGCAACAGCTTGTAGGGGAGAGGAGAGAACTCTGTTGCACCTGGGTGAGTGTGGAGTGAGATGCTCCAACCACAGAACCTGCAGCAAGAATCGGGGGAAAGCATCCTGCACTCCCAGAGAAGGTAAGGGAAGTCTGCAGAGATCTCTCTGCTCTCCCTGGGGCAGCACTCTGTTGTTTGCCTACACTCTGACTCAGGGTGCAGTTTAGGCTTCCTTACTAAGATAGCTGGATCCTGCCTTCTAGCCTCAGGGCACAGGGCAGTGCTGTGGTCATCTACATATCAAAGCTACAGAGCTTAAGACCTTGGAAGAATAGAGGTCCCAGTGGGTTATCCACCCCCCCCAAAAAAAACCCCAAAGCCTTGGAAGTGCTATAAATTAGCCTTGGGCTGAGGAAATGAGTAAACAACAGAAAAACAAGGATCTGACCATAGAGTAATAGAAGTAATAGACCATAGAAGTAATTACTTAAGTCCTATAGAAGATCAAAACACATACTCTAATGATGACAAAATCGAAGCTTCTGTATCCAAAACCTCCAAGAGAAATAGAAAATGGGCTCAGACTGTGGATGAGCTCAGAAAAGACTTTGAAAAGCAATTCAGGGAGGTGGAGGAAAGATTGGGAGGAGAAATGAGAGCAATACGGAAAAATCATGAAAACCAAATCAAAAGCTTGGTGAAAGAAATACAAAAAAATAGTGAAGAAAATAATATGTTAAAAACCAGTTTAAGCCTAATGAAAAAGCAAAACAAAAGGCAAATGAGGAGAAGAATGCCTTAAAAAGCAGAATTGGACAGCTGGAAAATGAGATTAAAAAGCTCTCTGAAGAAAGTAACTCCTTCAAATGCAAAATGAAACTAAAGGAAGCTGATGACTTTGCAAGAAATCAGGAGAAATAAAACTCTTCCAAAAGAGCCAAAAAATTAGAAGAAAATGTGAAACATCTCATTGGATAAACAACTGACCTTGAAAACAGATCCAGAAGAAATAATTTGAAAATTATTGGACTATCTGAAAGCCACGACCAGGAAAAGAGCCTAAACTTCATTTTTCAAGAAATAATACAGCAAAATTGCCCTGAGATCCTAAAGCTGAGGGTAAAATAGAAATTGAGAGACTTCACCGGTCACCCCCTGAAGGGGATCCGAAAAGAAAAACTTCCAGGAATATTATAGCCAAATTCCAAAACTCCCAAATCAAAGAGAAAAATCTAAAAGTTGTTTAGAAACAGACAGTTCAACTACAGAGGCTCCGTAGTCAGCATTACACAGGATCTGGCAGCATCTACATTAAGGGCTAGTAGGGATTGGAATATGATATTCCAGAAGGCAAAATATCTTGGTTTACAACCGAGAATCAATTACCCAGCAAAACTGAACATCCTCTTTCAGGGGAAAAGATGGATTTTCAATGAAACAGGGGACTTTCAAACTTTCCTAACTCCACGACCAGAGCTGAACAGAAAGTTTGATCTCCAAGTACAGGACTCTGGTGAACCATAAAGGGAGTGGAAGAGAGGGACTAACTATGAGGAACTTGATGATGGTGAACTGTTTGTATTCCTGCATGGGAAGAAGATATTGATAACTCATATTAACTTTCTCATTTATAAGAGTGGTTAGAAGGAGCATATATAGATAGGACATACATAGAAAGGAGTGGAATACAATGGTATGATGTGGTAAAGGGATGGAGTCAATAGGTGATGGGGGAAAGTACTGGAAGGAAGGAAAAGGAGATGAAGAAGCTGAGAGATTTCACATAAGAGTCAAAAAAAAAAGCTTTTTCAATGGAGGGGAGGGGGGAAGGCAAGGGGGAATGAGTGAGCCTTCATTCTCATCGGAAATAGCTCAGGGAGGAAATGACATACACACTGTCTTGCCCTGGAGAAGGATGGGAGAAAAGGGACAGGATGAGGGGAAATGGGAGGGAAGGGGGGGATAGGTGACAGAAGAGAGGAAAGATTATGGGAGAGGGTACTCAGATGCAACACACTTTTGGACAGGGCCAGGATGAAAGGAGAGAAAGAATAGAATAAATGAGAGTGGGGAGGAATAGAGTGGAGGTACAGCTAGTAATAGCAACTGTGGGGAAAATATAGAAATAACTTCTCTGGTGGACTTATGATAAAGAAAGGAACTCACCCCAGAGACAGAGCCATTGGAATCTGAACACAGACTGAAGTACAATTTTTTTTCTCTCTCTATTCTTGAGGTTTCCCATCTTCTTGGGGGGAGGGGGTTTATGTTTATTCTTATGTTTACACTTCTAACATTCAATTTACATCAATGTAAAATGGTGGGTATAATTTACTATTGTAGTATATAATTGGAAAACAAACAAAATGTTTAAAAAATTTAAAAAAATAGCATTCATCTTTTTAACATTTTGAATTCCAATACTCTTCTACCCCCTATCTTACTTTTTGAGAAAGCAAGGAATACAATATAAATTCTACACATTAAGTCATGAAAAACATTTTCATGTTAACAGGTAGTTTAAAAAAACACACACAAAAGAAAAATAATGTGAAAAGTGTACATCTTAATCTGCACTCAGATTTCATTATTTCTCTCTCTAGAGTTAGATAATATTTATCAGCATTGGTCCTTTGAAATTGTATTAGATTAGTGTCTTGATGAAAGTAAGTCTTTCACATATGATCATTTTTGCAATATTGCTTATACTATATAGAGTGTTCTCCTGGTTCTGTGTACTTCACTTTGTAACAGTTAATATAAACTTTCCAAACTTTTTCTGAAATAGCCTCCTTGTCATTTTTTAAACCACATTATTACTGCATTATTCTCTTTCTCCAGTTGAAGAATTTGTTCCCCATTTCAGTTTGATAAACATCCTTTCAATTTCCCATTCTTTGCCACAACAGAAAAACCTGCTATAAATGTTTTTGTACATATGGGACCTTTCTGTTTTCTTTAACCTCTTTAGAATATAAACCTAGAAGTGATATTGCTGGGTCAAAGGGTACGTGTAATTTTATAGCCCTTTCGGCATAGTTTCAATTTAAAATGGCAGCTCCCAACAACAGTGCATTAGTGTGCTTATTTTTCACATCCCTTCTGATATTAATATTTTTCTTCTTCTGTCATGTTAACCAATCCGATAGTTATAAGGGTAGAACCTAAGAATTGTATTAATTTGCTTTTCTTTAATGTTTAGTCATTTAGAACATTTTTTTCTTGTGACAGCTTTGATTTCTTCTTCTGAAAAACTGCAGTTCATATACTTTCACCATTTATTACTTGGGCGAGTTCCTCTTATTTTTATGAAGTTGGTTCCATTCCTTACAGTTTTTAGAAAAATTTCTTGTCAGTTTCCTGCTTTCCTTTTAATTTTGACTGTGTTGATTCCATCGTTTATGTGGTTTAATATAATTGAATATCAATTTTATTCTTTTTTAAAGGCTGGTTCTTCAGTGCCATTGTACAATGACCAACCTGAAGAGCCTGAGACAAATGCCACAGATAGTATTGAACTGTTTGAAGACAACCAGGTAACAAGTCGCTCAAAAGCAATAGCATCAAAGACCAAAGAAATTGAACAGGTATTCTGATTTTTAAAAATATATCATATACTATATTAACTTCAACTTACTCACATATTTCAGTGGATAAAGATTATTGTAAAAATAACTTAATATTTCTTTAATATTAAATGTTAATTAATATTGATTAGCTGATTAATCTGTTTTTACCAACATTAAATTCTTTATTATTCTATGTAGCAGTCATAATTCTCTATGAAGAGAGATGCAGATTCTAGCTTCTATCTTATTATCCTGAATAAGAATGATAGAATTTCATTGAATGAAAGAAGCCAAGCAGCCATTTGTAATCAAATAGTATATATACCTTTAAAGACAAAAACAGTTTTTGTCATATTTGGTATTTGTCACTAGCCTTTGTTCATTCTGAACTTTAGCACTGTTGACATTTTTATAGTACTTTGATAAACTTTTGAATTTACTTTCATTGTCTTCCTTGAATGTTTTATTTTAAAAAAATCTAAGTTGGTCAGTCAATTTCCTGTACAATCACATAGGCAATTTACCTATTTCTTACAAATTGCTTCTTTATACCTTCAGAATTTTACTGAGTTCTTCCCATCTTCATGAATTTAATTCATTGGTACAATTTTAGTTAGTTTGTTTCACTTCACTTCACGTCACTTTCACTTCACTTTTTGAATCCTTCCTATAAATCTTTCTTCTAAAGTCTTTTAAATATGTGTTCCTTAGTTATGTTACATATGGACTATGTCCAGTTTTCTTTTTCTCTATTGTGAATGTGAAGATGAAATTTTCATTTTCAGGTTAATGGTTTGGAAGTTGGACTAGATGACTTTGTTGGTGCTAGTTCCAGTGTTTGGTGATCTTAAATTACCATTTTATATATGTATATAAAACTTTGTGTTTTTTTTTTACCATTTATAACCTTATCTAATTCAATTGCAATCTCCAAATTCAGTTTTAAAAATATACTAATTTTAGAAAGAATCTTAAGTATTCTCTTTATTTTTTTTTTATTTTTTTATTTTTGCAAGGCAATGGGGTTAAGTGGTTTGCCCAAGGCCACACAGCTAGGTAATTATTAAGTGTCTGAGGTCAGATTTGAACTCAGGTACTTCTGACTCCCCAGCTGCCCCAAGTATTCTCTTTAAAGGGAAGAAATAAGTATTTAAACAGCATCTATTATGTTTTAGACATTGTACTAAGAGCTACTTATAAATATTACCCCATTTGGTTCTTAATCTAATTCTCTGAGGTAGAGATTATCTCCATTTTATAGTTAAGGAAATTGAGACTAAATGACCCTTGCACAGTTACACAACTAATAAGTTACTAGATTTTAAGAATGATGACAGCTGACATATAAATGGTGCTAGACACATAAGTGTTTTGCAATTATTATCTCATTTGATCTTAACAATCCTGGGTGGTAGGAGCTATTGTTATCCCTATTTTTAAACAAAAGTTAAATTACATAGCTTCTAAATGTCTGAGGTCACATTTGAACTCAGATCTTCTTGATTCCAGGTTCATCACTATTCACTGCCACCAACTGTGTTAATATAACAATAGCTTGTATTTATATAGCACCCACTTTGTGCCAGATACTATTTTAAGCACTTTAAAAATATTATCTTATTTCTAAAGAGTTTTATAGTGTGAAACAGTTTTAGTTGTTAAACTTTTTAATGTATATAATAATAATGAACTTACCAAGGCCATTTTAGAAATTAGATGTTCTCACTTCTCATTTATTAAAGTGAAAAATTTGGAATTTGCCATTCCTTATATTACTTTGGTCTCAACATGAAAATTATTTGAATTTACCTACCTTCAGCATTCAATTTATTTAACAAATAAATAGTGTTCTTTTCTGAATATTCTGTTAAGGAGACTTCTAAAGTGGTCGCCAAAGTTTTTGAATGAAGATACCTATCATGAAAATGAATACTCTTTCCTAACATATATTAATTAATTATATAATGATTATGTTACAATAATAAAATATAATTAACATTGTAATATAATTAACATGTTTTTACAGATTATTTACATGCACATATGTACAATAACCAACACATTATAAAACATAGACCAAGAAATATTAACTGTGCATTCTTCTTAGAACCAAGACAAGCATTTTATTCATCTGTAATTTATTCACTTTGGTGTATGCCATTATCCTGTGTAACTTTATGTAACCTCATTTTTTTTTTCATTCCTCCCATTTTATTTCTTCACACCTTTTCAGCTAAGGACTTCACTGAAAGAACTTAGACCAGTCACTGAAATCTTTACCCTCTCTCCTTTTTCCACATCTCACATCATTCAGACATCTCCACAATCTTCTCCTTCCTTCCAGTCTAGGATGCAGAAGTGACTCTTCTCCTTACAAGGCAAATTCAATAAGCAATCTTTTTTTTTTTCTATTTTTTTGTTTTTAGTTTTTGCAAGGCAATGGGTTGTCTAAGGCCACACAGCTAGGTAATTATTAAGTGTCTGAGTTCGGATTTGAACTCAGGTACTCCTGACTCCAGGCCCAGTGCTCTATCCATTGTGCCACCTAGCTGCCCCATCAACAGGCAATCTTGATACTATCCCCTCAAATCTCTATTTCTTTAGCAAATTGCTCCCACTATTTCCTGCTTCATTCTTTCTTTCATGTGAAACACAAGAGTGAAGAGAAACTTTAAAATGTAAACATGAATGAAAAATGTAATATGAATGAACAATGACAAAAAAACTAAACAAATTCTTAACAAATGCTTAATTCAATATGGAAAGGGAATGGGTGAGGGGAAAGAAAGAAAGAAAGAAACAAACAAACAAACAAGCAAACAAACAAGAGATTTATAACAAGACATTTAGTGCCTCTTGTGTGCCAAGTACTTTATTAAAGTGCTTTACAAGTATTATGTCTTTTGATCCTCAATGAGTCAAATAGAAGTCAAGTGACTTGCCCAAAGTCACATAGGTAATAAATCTCTTTGGTCGGATTTGAAACCAGGGTTTCCTGACCTCAGACCAGGCTCTGTTCTTTGTGTTACTGAAATGATATATGTGTCCTTTCTGATATCACTGGGACTAATAGAGGGAGTTTAATTAGAGTAGATTTATGAGTAGGTCAACTAATTGTTTAACTTTGAAATATTTCTTTCTTTCATGTCTTTTTATGTCAAATGTTCAATTCATTTGTGATTCATTTTTCTTGTTTTTTTTTGATGTTTATCTTTTTAAAAAAACAAAGATGGTTATGCCCTTAATCCTAATTATCACCAATGTACCCACCTCTATCTTCAAGAATTCTGAAATTCCTTTATTTGACCAAAATTTACTGTCTTTTTTTAACCTTTCTCTTCTCCCTTCTTTATATGACCCTGCTTTTCATCCTCACCTTGACCCCTTAGTTCTATTGGGCCATCTTCCCTGCTGTAGCGATCCTTTCCTCTTTTCTCTTCCCTCCTTGGTGAATCAGTTCAACTCTGCACTGTTCTTCTCTTTTTATTCTATAAATCCCTTATCATTTCATTGAGCCATGTTTAAACCTTGATTTACCCCCATTATTCATCATACCTACTATATGTGCTGCTGACAGAGATAGAGAAACTCAATTGTTTTGACTGGGTCCATTACAAATTTCTTTTACTCATATAGCCTCAATTAGAGCCTCATTTCTGCTAGGCAATTCTGCCGTACTTTCCTCATTTATCATTCACTATTCCATTTTCCACAAAAGTTCTTCCAAACCTTTTCATTCTTCCTTAAACTTCCCATGATTCCCCTCTCCCCACTCTCAACTGAGAACCTTGCCTTATAACTTTTTTTATTTTTATTTATTTATCAATCATGATTAGGTGAAATACAATTTTATATATTTATACTTATAATAAATCATGTTTTCTGACCATGATGACATAAGATAACATTTCAAAATGACCAGTAGTGTACTATTTCAATAATTTTTTTTAAAGATTTTATTTGAGTTTTGAGTTTTACAATTTTTCTTCCAATCTTTCTTCTCTACCCTCGCCCCGAAAGCAATCTGTCAGTCTTTATTTTGTTTCCATGTTGTACATTGATCCAAATTGAGTGTGATGAGAGATAAATCATATCCTTAAGGAAGAAACAAAAAGTATAAGAGATAACAAGATCAGACAATAAGATATCTAGGGGTTTTTTCCTAAATTAAAGGGAATAGTCCTTGAAATTTGTTTAAACTCCACGGCTCTTCATCTAGATACAGATGATGGTATTCTCCATTGCAGACAGCCCAAAATTGTCCCTGATTGTTACAACTGATGGAATGAACAAATCCATCAAGGTCAAACATCACCCCCATGTTACTCTTAGGGTATACAGTGTTTTTCTCTTTCTGCTCATCTCACTCAGCATCAGTTCATGCAAATCCCTCTAGGCTTCCCTGAATTCCCATCCCTCTTGGTTTCTAATAGAACAATAGTGTTCCATGACATACATATACCACAGTCTGCCAAGCCATTCCCTAATTGAAGGACATTTACTTGATTTCCAATTCTTAGCCACCACAAACAGGGCTGCTATGAATATTTTTGTACAAGTGATGTTTTTACCCTTTTTCATCATCTCTTCAGGGTATAGACCCAGTAGTGGTACTGCTGGATCAAAGGGTATGCTCATTTTTGTTGCCCTTTGGGTATAGCTCCAAATTTCTCCCCAGAAAGGTTGGATGAGTTCACAGCTCCACCAGCAGTAGAATAGTGTCCCAGATTTCCCACAACCCTTCCAACGATGATCATTATCCTTTCTGGTCATATTGGCCAGTCTGAGAGGTGTGAGGTGATACCTCAGAGTACTTGCCTTATAATTTTTACAGAACTCTTTCTCTTCTTCATCTTTTGTCTGGTGTCTTCTGTCACTTTTTTTCCTCCTTTACCTCTGTCTCACGTAATGAAATAGCCTTACTCCTTACCAAATTAAAATCTTTTCTTGTTAAAGTAAATCCATTCTGTTCTTTCTCCATCAACAGATTGCGTCCTCTCTCATCCCTAGTTCTTCATCTATTTTCTATCTTTCCCTTTCTCCTGGCTCATTTCCTCTGTAATCATTTTACATTTTATATTATAGTTTGTAATTACTGCATAACTTTCTCAGACCTGGATTCTTAAAATTCTTATTTTTAAGTTATAGTGCTTCTCATTCCCCAGAAATTATCTATTATTTTTGGGGGGGGGAATAGAAAAAAATATTAATGAAGTAAATCTTAATTCAGCTGTATCATGACCTCTTCACAAAACTTTGTTAAATTCAATAGTACTTGTTTTAGAATTAGAATCTTTACACTGGCAGCAACTACATTTTATACAAATGATTGTAGTATTATGACTCATGTATGAATCTTTCCCATTTAAAAATCTGGGTGACAATATAAATAAAATCCCTTCTCAATTTTGCAAATGAAAATAATTTCTTTGAGGAAACTGGTTAAATTACACCTAGCAAGACTATTTTAGTAATGTACAAATTAAATAATTTGAAAAAAAACCTTACAGCTCCTTGATTTTGGGGAATTGGGGGAGGGGGGCAGCTGTGTAAATTTCAGCCTTAACCTTAAAGAGAGTGACATATTATGATTTGTTTTCCTTAAATACAATATTTTAGATAACTCCAAGACTGCTATTAGAATCTGACATCACATTTTAGCTCAAAATATACATTCCTTTTATTTAGTAAGTTGAAATGTGTATCTTATCCCAGTGCCTTATACTATCAGTAATCTTTATTAAAATAATAGCTGTTTATTCAAAATAGTGTGTAATTTGAAGCACCTATATTTCCAAAGCACATGTCATCAAGATACCAGATGGAGCGAACTTGTTAATTGAGAAATCTGCATTATGTTTGAGGTGCCTCATTAAGTTCTGGGTCTAGAGTCAGGATCAAAATTCAAATGTAGACTCAGACACTTTCTAGCTCTGTGACTTTGGGTAAGTCACTTAACCTCAGTTTGCCTAGGAGAAAACTAGGTGGTTTAAGTGAATACTGCACTGGACTTGGAGTCAGGAAAATTTGATATCATATCAGGTCTCAGGCACTTAATAGCTGTGTGATCCTAGGCATATCATTTAACCTCTTTTTGCTTTGTTGTACTGAAAAAGGACATGACAAATCATTCCAGTAAGTCCTTGCCAGGAAAACCTCATGGTACTGTATTATATGAGGTCACAAAGAGTTAGACATGACTGAACAATAACAACTGCAGGCATTGGGTCTTGGACTTCTGAATTGATATTATACTGTATTTTGATAAATTTATTAATATTGCAAACAAGAATTTAAAATACCCATATCTTTTTGGACAACATGATCTCAAAGATTCATTTCTAAAATTCTACCTAATCAAAAATTATATTAAAATAATGTTATTCTGATCTGCTTTTGTTCTTTTCCTGGAAAAACCTAAAATAAACCTATGTTAAAAAGAGCTATATAACTTCCCTTTGATAATAAAACATTTTTAAAGTTTAAATTCTAGAAATAAAATTTTGCATAGTTTTTGTAAGTCAAAATTCAAGGGAAAATATGAGATAATTTTAAGGTTTTCAGTTCAATTTTTGTGGTGACCAAATGTGTAACTGCAGGCATATTCAAGGTAATGTATCAGTCTGAGCTAATGGAATAATATTAATAAGGCAAAAAAAAAGCTAAGTTAAATTTGAGATGAAAAATCCTTTATGCTTATAAAGAACTGGATATTTAAACAGTGTAATCTATCTCTGAGTTTGTTTTTAGGAGTAAAATCACAATGGAAACATTATAATTACCTATCATATTAGATGATTTCATTTTAGCATATTATTCAGAGAATCATACAAGTTTATATATGAATTGAATAGTATGCACATGACCTGGGTTCATGTTCTGCTACTTAAATTACTTTGAAACCTTGGACAAATAGTTTCTGAATCTCAGTTTTTACAGGAGTTTTGGAATATATAATTGTGATAACCTAATTAAAATATGTATAGTGCAATGCTTTGTAAATAGTGGAATTCTTGAACTAAAGAATAAATGTAAATTTACTGTGATTGAATAATAGAACATAAGTTATAATGCCATGGAATAGTAGTAAAGGAGATTGAAGATTGTGTAACAGTGGGGTTCTTAACCAGGAGTCTCTGATATTATTTTAGCAATATTTTTATTACTTGTTTCAATTTAATTACTTTTCTTTGTAATTCTATGTATTCTTTTATGCATTTAAAGCAGTCTCCATTGATAGATAAATCAACTAAGTTTTGTATAGGTTAAATGGCAACCCAAAGACACTCAGCAGAGATAAATTTTGAACCTAGCACTTTATTTTTAAGTTCGTAACTCCTTCTGGCAATACTACATTGCTTTCTATTCATTTTATAGATGAGGAAATTCCCTGTTCTTTAATAAATGAAATCTTTATGCTAAATCTGAATCTCTAATTCTTCTGACAGGTCTATGTTTTTTATTCCAATTACTCCAACTTAATCTGTATATCCTTATCTCAGACTACTTTACTTCAAATATTCTCTTTTAGTGAAACTATCTTATTCACTAGTCACCATAATTGTTCTCCTTTTGCCCTCATTCCCTTTTCTCATGCCATCCTGTGTCCATGGAATGGATTTTTTTTCCATCTTGCCAATTAACTTCTTTCACCTTTTTTTAAAGACTCAACTTAGATGCCCCTTTCTATATGAAACCTTCCTGTTGATTACAACTACCTTAAAATGTTCTTGAACAATTTCTAAAGCTTCCTTTGTATTCCTCACCCTGCTCCCTCCCAGGGAAACAGCCAATATATCAAGGAATATTGTTAGGGAGTAAAGAGTAGTAAAAGAAAATAAAAAATCAAGAAAATCTGAGAATGTCTTCAGTGTTCCATATGTTGATTTCCCATCTCTATAAAGTAGTGAAAAGAATTATCTTTTCATAAGTTTTCTTTGGGGCCACTCTGCTTTTTTTGTAATTTTGTAATGTTCACTTGAGATTATTTTGTGGTTATTCTTTCTATTTGCATTGTTTTAGTCATTTATGTATATTGTTTCTTGGCTCTATTTAACTTAATTCTACTTCACTTTATATATGTCTTTCATGCTGCCCTGTATTTATCATACTCATTGTTGCTTATGATACAGGAATATTCCATTACATTCATGTGCCAGTTTGTTTAGCCATCATCCAGTTGATGGGCATCTACTTTGTTTCCAGTTCTTTGCTATCACACACAAAAAAATGTGCTGCTAGAAATATTTTGGTGAGTATGGAGACTTTCTTTATATCAATAGCCTTCTTGAGCTTTATATCTAGTAGTGGAATCTCTGGCTCAAAGGGAGTGGGCATTTTGGTAATTTTATTTGCATAATTTCATGTTGCTTTTCAAAATATTTGTGCTGATTCATAGTGTTTCCTCCAGTGCATTAGTCTATAACTCCATCAACATTGACTTAGCATATTTTATTATCTTGCCATTTTTTTGAGTAAACTTGAAGTTTCACAAAGTCTAAGTGTGTTTCAAACTGCACTAATAGGATCATCTGTAAGTTATTGATGTATCTTGGAGGGCAGAAAATTATTACAATTTGCTTTGGATTATATTTGATTGTCTTTCTCTAAAGGTTGTGTTAATTTGTTGTTTATAATTGGGGATTGTTAAGTTTAACCACTGTGTGACTTGAGGCAAAGTTGTTTTGTTGTTGTTGTTGTTGTTTCCAATTGATACTTTCTGTTCACTGTTTAGATGATCTGGGCAGCTTTTTGGTATTCTTGCATTAGGGTGTTCAGGTTTTTTTGCCTTTTCTTGGTTCTTCTGATAGGTCTATGGTTTTTTTAAAATGTTTTTTTTTATTCTCATTTCGTACAAATGGGGTTTTTTACATTAATAAAATATACTTGTTTACAAGTAAACAAAATACCCCTCCCCCATGAATATAGATAGACTTGCTTGGGCAAAAAAGTAAAGGGGAGAGAAAAACATTAAAATTAAAAAAAAAAATTATAGTGATAATTGTAGGTATTGCCAGGTGGTGCAATGGACGAAGTACCAGCCCTGGAGCCACGAGCACCTGAGTCCATATCCAGCCTCTTAAACCCAATAATCACCCAGCCACGTGACATGCAAGCCACTCAATCCCCACTGCCCTGCAAAAACCAAAAAGAAGGGAAAAAAAGACCCAAATAAAATAAAATAGCAATAATAGTAGGGGTGGCTGGGTGGCAGACAGAGCATTGGCCCTTGAGCCAGGAGCACCTGGGTCCAAATCCGGCCTCAGACACCCAAAGATCATTCTGCTATGTGGCTCCAGGCAGGCCACCCAGGCCCACTTGCCCTGCACCCTCCCCCAAATAATAATAACAAAAAATGTGCTTCAGTCTTTGTTCCAACACCATCAACTCTGTCATGAGTGGATCACATTCTTTATGATAAGTCCATCACAAAAGTTACTTCCATATTTTTCCAACGTTGCCATTGCTGATCGCAACTCCCTCCTTTCTTATTTCTCCACTACCATGTACTATATTTTCTCTCTCCTTTCACTCTGCCTCTGCTGTAGGGTCGCTGAGTGGCGCAGCAGACAGATCCCTGGTCCTGGGGCCAAGAAGCCCTGAGCCCCCATACCACCCCTTAGGCCCAGAATCCACCCGGCCCTATGGTCCTGGGCAGGCCATCAAATCCCAGCCCCTTGCAAGAAGTAAAAAAGAAAATGTGTTATATCTGACCACTCTCTCCCCATGGTTCATCCTCTCCTCCTTTATTCACATCCCACCCCTTCCCCCTGCTCCCCCCTCCTTCTTACTCCAGATGTCTATACCCCATTGAGTATATATGCTGTTTCCTCTCCTAGCCATCTCTGATGAGAGCAAAGGTTCCCTCATTCCCTCTTGCTTCCCCCCTTCCATATCATTGCAATAGCTCATTGTAATAAAAAAAATCTTACGTGAAATATCTTGGCCTATTCCCCCTCTCCTTTTTCTTTCTCCCTTTCCATTTACCTTTTTTTCCTATTGACTCCATTTTTACACCATATTTTATCTTCAAATTCAGCTTTCTCCTGTGCTTCAACTATAAAAGCTCCCTCTACGTGCTCTATTAACTGAGATGGTTCATATGAATATTATCAGTATCATTTTTCTATACATGCAGTTCATCCTCATTAAGTCCCTCATATTTTCCCCCTCTCACCCAATCTCCATGCTTCACCTGAGTCCTGTATCTGAAGATCAAACCTTCTGTTCAGCTCTGGCCATTCCAAAAGGAACCTTTGAAATTCCCCTGGTTCATTGAAAGTCCATCTTTTTCCCTGGAAGAGGACATTCAGCCTTGCTGGGTAGTTCATTCTTGGCTGCATTCTAAGCTCTTTTGCCTTCCGGTATATTGTATTCCAAGCCCTACGAGCTTCCAGTGTAGTTGCTGCTAAGTCCTGTGTGATCCTGACTGCAGCTCCACAATATTTGAACTGTGTCCTTCTGGCTGCTTGTAATATTTTCTCTTTGACTTGGGAGTTCTGGAACTTGGCTATAATATTCCTAGGGGTTGGTTTTTTGGGATCTCTTTCTCAGGGGGATTGGTGGATTCTCTCCATTTCTATTTTGCCCTCTGCTTCTAGAATATCAGGGCAATTTTCCTGTAGTAATTCTTTGAAAATGATGTCAAGGTTCTTTTCCTGATCATGACTTTCAGGTATTCCAATAATTTTCAAATTATCTTTCCTAAGTCTGTTTTCCATATCAGTTGTTTTTTCAATGAGATATTTTACATTTTCTTCTAATTTTTCATTTTTTTGGTTTTGAAGTATTGATTCCTGATTTCTGGTAAATTCATCAATATCCCTGAATTCTATTCTTTGTTTGAGGGATTTGTTCTCCTCAGAGAGTTTTCTTATCTCTTTTTCCATCTGGCCAATTTTGCTTTTTAAAGCATTCTTCTCCTCAATAACTTTTTTGAACTGTTTTATCTATTTGACCTTAACTGTTTTTTAGCCTGCTGTTTTCTTCAGCATTTTTTTTGGATTTCCTTGACTAAGCTGCTGACTTCATTTTCATGTTTTTCCTGCGTCTCTCTCCTTTCTTTTCCCAGTTTTTCTTCCAACTCCCTCATTTGATTTTCAAAGTCTTTTTTGAGCTGTATCATAGCCTGAGCCCAATTTCTGTTTTTCTTGGAGTCTTTAGATGCAGGAACTTGTGCTTCCTCATCTTCAGACTGAGTATTTTGATCCTTCTTGGGCTCATTTGCAAAATATTTCTCAGTGGTCTTCCTCTTATTTCTTTGCTTGTTCATTTTCCCAGCCTAAGCCTGTTTTTTGGGGGTGCTTCCTAAGCTTTTGGGACACTCCCACAAAGGTCTCAGTGTGTGAGGTTCTGTCCTCCCTCCTGGTCTGTGAATGAACATAAGCACCCCCCTCTGCCATGGAGCCTGTTGTTCTATTGGGGGGCCTAGACTGGGATCAGGATCTGAATGTGGTCAGAGCCCCAGAGTCCTGTTCCAGAGACAGAGGATAGAGCTCTGCAGTCTCTCTCTCTCTTCACTCCCCTCCCTCAGCTCAATGGGCTCATGCCCTGGGGGCTCCTGCTTACCCGAAAGATCAAGGTGCTGGCTGTGTGCCCTGAGGGCTGGGCTCCATGTTCTCGCTCTGGCAGAGGTCCCCCACTGTTCCCCCACTTTGTGCCGGTGCTCCCTGGGGTGCAGCTCAGGAGACTCACCCGCTGCTGTGAGCCGTGGCTCCTCCGGGAGGCTGAAGTTCTTTGGCTCTGTCCCGCCACCCCTCTGGCAGGCTGCCCCTCCGATCCCAGGGAGCAGAGCCTTTCTGCTCTTTTCCAGGTTACCTTGAGTAGGAGAACTGACTCACTGGGTCCCTTTGTGGGTTCTGTCTCTCGAAAGTTTAGTTAGAGTCCTTAGTTTATGAGTTTTTGTCAGAGAGCTCCTAAGAGAAGATCCCTTCATGTTGACATCTTGGCTCTGCCCCAGGTCTATGGTTTTTAAGTTGTCTCTGCCCATCTTGTTTCTAAGATCAATTTATTTTTCTTGTTTTGAGAATGTATATTATTTTAACGTTACTGTCTTTTTGCTTCTTCCCAGATATTCCTTGATCCAGAATATTTACATTTTTGAGTTATATCAATTTGGTTCTATTTTCTTTGTCATGAAATATTTTGAGATATTTGTAATTGTTTTTATGCCTTTGTATCTATTTTCTTATCCCCGAACAATTCTTCTATTCATTTACCTGTTTTTTCTCTAGTTTTCTATTAAATTGTTATCACGTATTTTTCCTACTAGCCTTCTCTTTGCTCTGTTCGAGAGAATTTTCCTATTTTTAAAGATTTAAAAAGTTAGTAAACTTGGTCAATATATTAAAGGAAAACTCTGAAAATATGATCAAGTGACCTCACTTATGAACCTTTTGCTTTTTTAAAGGGTTTACGTGGAGGTGTTTTCTCATATCTCATATCTCTTTGGAGTTATCCTTCTTTATAATTTTACATTTGATTATTTTTGTGATTCCATTTTAATTTTGGTGATATTTTTTCATGACTTTGCTTACTTCATACTTAGTCGTTTCTTATAGGTCTCTCCATTTATTTATTTATTTATTTATTTTTGTCATAGTCATCATTTGTTACAGCATAGTAATATTCCATTGCATTCATGTTCTACAATTTATTTAACATTCCCCAGTCAATAGGGGAATTTGTTTCTGATTATTTGTTATTTTAAAAAGTGCTGTTGTAAATGTTTTGGTTTATATGGAAACTTTCATCTTAGGAAAGTCTTCCTTCAGGTTTTAGTCTAGTAGTTAAATCTCTGGCTCACATATAGATATTTTAGTCACAATTTTTTATAATTTAAAATTACTTTCCACAATGGAAATTATATTCATAGCGTTTAACAACAATGTACTTGTGTACCTGTCTTACTGCATTCTCACTAATGTTGAAGCAGGAGATTGCGTATTATAGTTTTCTTAAAAAATCTCACTTTTTAAACATTTTATTGGATGATTTAATCCATTTGTGTTTATATTTTATATGTATATATTGATTTTATATTTATATTTTCTTCCATTGTCTCAGATATTGGGATCCCTCCCTCCAAATTAGTTTCTTTTCTTCTTCTTTGGTAAAGACTGTATTTTATCATTTCAGTTATTTTACCTTAATCTCCTTTAGGGCAACTCTATTCCTATTGACTCTCTTCCCTTCATCCAAATATAATCCTTCCCTTTTTAATCCATTTCCCTAGCTTTGGAGTTTGGTTTGTTTATATTTTGATTCCTTTTTCTTTCTTTTATCTACTAATATAATTCTTCCCTTCTTTTTTTTTAAGTAATCAAGTCAAATTTCCCTTTCTATTTTCTCCTTTGACTTTTTTGTTTGTTTTTAATTTTCTTTTTCTGCCTTTTTTTCTAAAAGTGATTTTCTCTTATTCTTCACCAATTAGTTACCCTTTTGTAGATTTATTTATTCATTAGTTTATGACTTTTATACTTGTTTGTTTCTTCTTTAGTCTTTTTATTCCTCATAGAATTAGATTCTGTGTAATTGCTTTGTAGATCTTGCATCCAGCTTCCCTATTATGTATCATTTTAGAAATACTAAGTTGTGCAGTTGATAGAAAAGATGGAAGTATTTTATAATTTCTAAGAAATAATTTCTAAAATAGAAGTAATTGTCCTTTGATGCTGCCTGTGAGATTGATTATTATTACCTGTTGCTCTTTCCATGATCATCTTTCTCCTATAATACCATGAAACCTCCTTTCTGGTTCCGTGCCTTTCCACATTTCATTTACCCACAGGAACTCTGATTTGCCCTTCTCTTGAAATCAAAAGCACTAATTAAGCACTAATTAGTTTGAGATTATACCTGTTGTAAAGTCCTCATTTCCTGTTTTGGCTGTCTTTCTACTTCTCTGGAGCTTTCTTTATTAGCATCCCTTCCATCACTGAACTTTTTCTGCCTTTTGTTCCCTCTTTTTGACATCTTACCATTTCCCCAGTAGGAGTTCTTATTCCCTACATCATTTAATACATCATATATTTTCACTTTCTTCTTTTATGTGACTTCCAATTCTGAAGTTACTTTTCAGTAAATATGTCAGTATCATATTACAGACCTATTCCTCCATCATCTCTGATTTTAACTGATTTCCATTTTTACCTTCCTCACCTTGTGGATTTCCCCTTTTAGGAAATTGTCATTTTTTGTTGTTGTTAACCATATAGATTTCTTTCTCCTTTTAATTTTCCCCTGTGTTTTCCTTGGTTGCAGTATTTGTTTACCTTTCTTATAATTTCTGTTTTCTCATGTATTTGTAAAGCATATCACATTTGCAATCAGGTTCACATTTTCTTGATAGGAATATTTCAAATACCTCTTTTATTGAAGGTTCATCTTTTTCTTTATTATTGATTACACTCAGGATTGAAGAGTATGTTACCTTGAGTTACATCTTGGAAATCTTATTCTTTGGAAACATTGTTTCATTCTCTACTGCAGTTTGTGATCTTTGTGGAATAGCCTTATGTTTTTCAAATTTCTTTTATCTTTCAAAGTTTTTTCCCTGCTGCCTTGAATTATTTTTCTGCTTGAAATAATCTGTAGATTCTTTCTTTTGGCAATTTATTATCAATATTTTGAATTTCTAGGTTATTTTCATGTATTTTTTCCTTTGCAATATAATGTTTTTTATTTGTAATATTCTTTTGGGATGCCTATTATCCTTAACTTCTCTCTAAAACCCTTGCTTTGAGATCAGTGTTTTGCTTCTATAGCAGTCATTTTTTTTAATGTTTTTGCTTTTCTTTCTCTAAATTTCCTTTACTTCTGTATATTGGCATTTACCATTAGTTTTTCTCTTTTATTTCCTTGGTGAGGTTTGCTAATGTGGATTGAAGTTTTGGTGATGCAGACATAAATTCTGCTTTCATATTTCTTATTTATCTTGAAAACCATTTGCAAATATGTTGCTATGATTTTGTGTTCTCTATGGCATTCATTCAGTTCTCTACCACATCAAATGTGGATTTTTTTGTTTGTCTTGCAATATTTATTCATAAATGTTTGACAGATTTTCTTTTGTTAATATCTTCATTTTTTGCCTGAGTTCTTTGGTAATTTCCATCTTTTTTTTCCTTATAGTATCCTATTAGTCACTGTCTGAGTGCTTTCTTTTTTTTATAGTAGTTTTCCTCAAGGCTGAATCCCAAAGCTTTCTTTGATTCCTCATAAGCCCAGGAATTATCTTTTCAATAGCCACAATCTGTCCAAAGTCCCAGGTCCCTTTCTTTCAGGCTTTTTCAAAAAGAACCCTTTCCAGAAACTGATATAAATCCACCATTTACCTTTATTCCCTGTTCCATTGCCAGAATGCTATTCATGCCCCACAAAATAGAAAATTTCTTGTGGTAAAGGTAGTGGGAATTTGAGTAGAAAGGACAGATTGGAATTATGTGTTAGATCCATGAGTCAACCTCTATAGCCCTCCCAGAATGCATTAATTAGGAGAGCGAAGCAGTACTCACTGTTTAGGAATTACCATTCTTGGTTAATTCTTGAGCTTGTAGTCTCGGCCTGTGTAAACATTGCTCTTTTAGGGCAGTTTTAAAATTATAGAGATTGGAGAAAATGTATCATCATCAGTGTTGGTACTCTATTTGGAGTAATTTTTGTGTTTGCTTTTTCAAGGCAATGGGATTAGGTGATTTGCCCAAAATCACACAGCTAATAAGTATGAAGTGCTTGAGGCCCCATTTGAACTCAGATTCTCCTGACTCTAGGGCCTTATTCTCTGCACCACCTAATTGCCCTTGGGGTAGTTTTAAAGCTAAGGAACTGTTTGAGACAAAGTACTTTAGTATTGTAAATTAAAGTACTATAGGAAACTGTAAAATTGTAAAATTAATACTGTGTAGCAATATTTATGAATTCAATGAATATATTATCTCTTTCTTAGAAATTGTCTATGGACCTATACAATAAAGCTTAATTTCAGTTAGGTGCTTCATAACAGTGACATTCATACAAATTTGTGTTTTTGGTTTTCAATCCATTGGACATACTTGAAATATTCCAGGGATAAACATCTAGATATAAATTCTTCATTTTAGATTTATTATTCTATATTGACTTTAGGTTGTCATAAAATATAAAATACCAAAGCCTTAAGGAATTTGTAATTCATCAAAAGTTATATTGAGTAGTCAATCCATATCTTTAGCTTCTCCTACTTAGACTTTCAACTTGTGAACTCTGGGAGACACATGAAAGTTACATAGTGACTTCTGTTGGCACCCCCACATAGTAATCTCTGTCTCTTATTGCCAGTTTGATCTCCTTACAATATGGAGAACCTCTGGTTCACAGAAGAACAGCTTTGACCTCAGACTTTCTATATCCTATTGTGTATTTTAAAGGTAGGGGGCAGTAAAGTTTCTTTCTCTTGCTGTACAGTTTTCTTGCCTATTCTCTAGCCTTTAGAGAGAAGAGGAGTAGTGAAATGGGGCCTTTCACCTCTCCATTGCCTTCAGTTTCATGCTGCTCTTGTCCATTGCCCGATCCCTGGCCTCCTTAGAGAAGAGGAGTTGTGTTTTCCATTCAGTGATAAACATTCTTATACCTGACCTTATACATCCCAGTGACTCCAAACCCTTGTAGGTCATCATCCAGAATCCATTTCTACCACCTGAATTCTCATATTCTCATCCACTCAACTCACCTATCCCACAGTCCTAGCCAAATACTACCCATTACTTTTGTTGTACCCCTTCCAGAAACTGATATAAATCCATCATTTGCCTATTCCATAGGCAATAAAATTCCTATTATTCTCAAATCTTTCCCTTTCCCACTCCCTCCATCCTCTATAAACCACTGACCTCTTTGTCTACCCTTTCCAGTTCATGGATTCCTCTTGGTTCATTGGTCAAGGCAGGAAAATTGAAATGCCCCTTGTTCCCTTTTGCTACTACTAGATGCTCATCCTATCTTCACCACTTAAAAACCTTTACAAATCATTGCATAGACTACTTAATCATTCCTGATAGCTTTTTCTTCAGATTTCCAAGTGACTCATTCTTCAATGAAATCATTTCTTGATTCACAATTATTATTTTCCCCTTTCCAACTCATGCCCTCATACTGGGGGACTTCAACATATATATTGAATCTCCCTCAAATCCCTTAAACATTGAGTTCCTTAGCCTCACTTCGTGTGAGATTTCTCCTCCGCCATACCTCAGTTACACAAAAAGATGAGTGTAATCTTGATTTTATCAACACTTAGAAATGTTCTACTTCTATGGCCAAGAATTTGGAAATCCTTATGTGATCATAACCTAATGACTTTCCACTTTTCCCCCATCTTCCCCTGCCAAACCCTTTTATTTTTTTACACGGTGTCCATAAGGAATTCCTTGATCCTGTATTTCTACACTAAACACTCTTTCCTCTTTTTCCTATTTTGATCCCTTGGTGAATCATTTTAATTCTCTGCTGTCCTCTTCAGTCCCTGGTCCCCTTTTCAGATCAGGGATTGCATCCTTACCCACTCCAAAACAAAGAGGAGAGCGAAGATATTTTAAATTTACAATTATTCTCTTGAGAATATTTTCATTTCATCAGTGTTATGGGGGCCATATGAAAAGTATTAGGTAGTTATTAAAATGAAATTAATTTCCAAAGTGAAATATGTATTTTTATAAGCCCAATTTGATTATTTTATACTAATTAACAGAAGAGATATATTTTCTTTGATTTTACTTTTTACCAAAATTTTTCATGATCTTTCTCATCAAACTCCCTTTAGTCATACATTTTGTCATAGGTTCAAAAGCAATAAGAAATATTTCATGAGATCTTTAGCCTTAAACCATATTGAAGCACTCAAGTATTTGCCAAGACTTGTAGCTAATGAACCAACATCAGTTAAAGAAGATGAAAACATATTTTGAACTTAAACACACACAAAATTAGTATGTTTATATAAACAGCAGATGACAAAATGCAGGTCAGTATGAAACAAGTCATTTCATACTGATTGGTGGTTTTTTAAAGAATACATAATTAAATTTATTCATTAATTGCTAAACTGTCCTGCTTATCCATTTCCTTTTATTCACTTATTCATATTTTAAAAACTTTTCAGTAATATCCCTTTTTAGATTTCACTTTTGCTACCTACCTTCCTCCTCCTACCACCCCTTTCCCAATTAAAAATGGCAGAAAATAAAAATATTTATAGATGAGTAAATTTAAACAAATGAATCTACACAGTAGTCATTTAAAAAAATATATGTATGTATCCATCTCATTCATAACCACAGTCCATTTATGAAATCTATTTAAATAATCTGCTTAGTTCATATTGTTGGCATAAAATTTAGAATTTGTTTTGATTTTAACAGCAAAAATAAATCTTAAACACATAATGCAAAGAATATATTATATATTTTTCTATATAGATAGATTTTTAGTAATAAAATTATATAGTTTTTTATATTTTTTACAGATAAAATAGTCACAGTATCATTAAAGTAAATTTTGAACTTTTTTGGTGTAGAATTTCTCAAACATTAGTTGTTTTTGACACTCATAATTCTTTTTCAACCACTAATCGAAATTAATATTTTGTCTTTATAACAATTATAGTAGCTAATCGGTCACCAAATATTTATTAAGTACCAACTATATTGAAGACACTTTTGCTAAGTGCTGGAGATACAAAGAAAGGCAAAAATATAACCCTTTTCCTCAGGGAACTCACAATCTACTAGGGAGACAACATGTGAAGTACTGTATACAAACAAGTTCTATTTATTGTAAATTGGGATAATTTCAGAGAAGCATAAAAGACTTGTTACAGAAGGTGAGATTTTAGTTGAGACTTGAAGAAAGCCAGAAAACAGACTAAAAAAAATTCCAGGCAGGAGTGAAATTCTCAGAAAAATACTCAGAATCAGGTAATATCTTATTCTGGGAACATCGAGGAGACCAATATCGCTGGATCATAAAATGGAGGAGAATAGAGAAGATCCTATTTAATACAGATAATATAAAAGAATGTAAGATTTGATTCTTTGATTCATAAACATGAACTAGTTTTTACTCAGAGCAAATATATATTCCAAATTCAAATGCTTAAATATGCTGTCATAAGTTTTTGTTCAGATGAAATAAGACCATGAAATAAGAAATGGAATATCTTTTTATTCAAGATGATTGAGTTCCTTAACTATTGCCATTTCAGTCACTAATTTTAAAATTCTAAAATTAGATCAATCTAGTCATTGATTTTTTTAAAAATTCTACTTTACTTTCAAAGCAGTTATTTTATATATTGGGAAATATCCTGGTTAAGATAAAATATTCTATACTATACAAATTTTACTTTAAAAAAACACCACTTATACAAACTTAATGATTTTAGCATTTTATCTAAGAATTTATTCTTTATGACCAAACTGGATTCATTTGAGGGATACAGGAATGTTTCAACATTGGGAAAATGATCAATGTAATAAATCATTTTATAAAAATGTAAAAGTCCATGATAATCTTAGTTGATGCAGAAAAATACTTTAAAGTGCATTGCTCATTTATGCTAAAAACTATACACAGTATGAGTAGAGGAATCTTTAGTGTGATAAAAAGTATCTGGAATGAAATTGACCAGAAGATTGAAATCATTATCATTGCTTAGGCTTATTCGTTTGTTTAAACAAAACTTTGATAAGCAACAAATGCATATATATTGGGTATCTGAATATATACATACATAAATGGTTTGACATATATATATGACACTGATGAGTGCAGCCTTCAAAGGGCTTAGAGTTTTTTGGGAAGGTATGATGCAAATGATTATTAAATAACAAATTATTTAGGAGATCTCTGACCTTTGCTCAAAATTTTACCCTGTCTAGACTGTCTTATCTTGGTGGAGTTGTTGCCTCATCCAGCTAGAAAATCCTTACAAAAAAAATTAATCTGATGTGAATTCCAGCCCATTGTTTTTCACTTGGGTAGGTTTTTTGGTAAAGGGGGGTAGATCCTTTGTCTTAGCTGCCCAAAGCTAGGGATGATTTAAATGTAAAGAAAACAAAGTCATATCCCCAGCCCCTCATTAGAATAGGTCCTACTCATATAATATTCAGTCTCTTTTATTACTTTTTTGTCAAAAAGACTTGATTGCCACCCTCAGAAATACTCACTCTTCCAAGGCCAGGTTTGAGTTGAATGGGTTCCATTTGCATTCAAGAGTGTTACTGACCCCTTTTATTAATTATATGCTAGCTTGGTTAATTACCCCAAAACTATATCTCTCAAATTTTATATTTGTAACAAGTAAGATATGTTAACAATTATACCAAGGTGATGATAATTGTCCTTTATTTTCGAAGAAGACCATGACATCAGGAAGGTGATGCCATGACAATTACATGAATTAGATTTGAGTGAGTGGTTGCTGTGCTAAGTCATCAGCCTCACTTTCTCCTCCAGAACCATGTGGGTCCAGGGGTCAGATATGAGGACAACTGGAGGTGACCTTGGATGTGAGGAAAATCAGGGTTAAGTGACTTGCCACACAGCTACTAAGTGTGAAGTGTCTCAGGTCAAATTTGAACTCAGGTCCTCATAACTCCAGGGCTGGTGCCTTTAACTTATTTTCAATTTCTTTCTACTGACTCTTTTCTTACTGGCTGCAGACATGCTTCTGTCTCTCCTCATATGATCCTTTCTATGTTTCTATTAAATCTTTTTTCATCTTATATATACCTGTCTGTGTGTCTTATGTATACCTAATTATATATACTTATTCTCATCTGTTAGGATGTACGTTTCTTCAAGGCAAAAACTATTTGTTGTTTCTTTGTAATCTCATCTCTTAACACAGTGCCTGACCTAAAATAATTACTTGTATATGACATGACATCTAAAAACCTTCTCTGATACCTGTTAGCAACTCCAAACTAATAGGCAGACTCCAACAGTACTAAAGGCAGGCAATCTCAGTGCCTTTTCTATATCCACTTAAGAGTTAGCTTGGCTAATTTTTTTCCTTAAGGAGTTCTTGATCTTTGTTGGGGAATAGCAGTGCATATTTTCTTTTTTGTTCCATTAGTTTCTAAGCCTCCTCTTCAGAGCTCTTATTCTCTTTCCTATGCCTCACCATCCTAAAAACAAACAGTTTGTGTCCACTGATTTTAAAAATTGAACAATTGAAACAAAAGCTTAGACTCAAGGCCATTTAGATTAATTCATCCTTTCTGTTCTCTCCCCTCTTTTCTCTCTCCTTCTTCTCCTACCACCATTTCTTTTTTTTAGAATTTTATTTATTTTGAGTCTTACAATTTTTCTTCCATTTTTGCTTCCCTCCCCTCACCCCCCCACAGAAGGCATTCTGTTAGTCTTTACATTGGTTCCATGTTATACATTGATCTCAGTTGAATGTAATGACAAAGAAATCATATCCTTAAGGAAGAAAAATAAAGTATGAGATAGTAAAATTACATAATAAGATAATGGATTTTTTTTCTAATTTGAAGATAATAGTCTTCAGTTTTTGTTCAAAGTCCATAATTCTTTCTCTGGATACAGATGGTATTCTCCATTGCAGACAGCCCCAAATTGTCCCTGGCTGTTGCACTGATGGAATGAGCAAGTCTATCAGGGTTGATCATCACTCCGATGTTGCTGTTAGGGTGTACAATGATTTTCTAGTTCTACTCATCTCACTCAGCATCAGTTCATGCAAATCCTTCCAGACTTCCCTGAATTTCCCATCCCTCCTGGTTTCTAATAGAACAGTAATGTTCCATGACATACATACACCACAGTTTGCTAAGCCATTCCCCAATTGAAGGACATTTTTTTGATTTCCAATTGTTTGCCATAACAAATGGAACAAAGATATTGTTAAGATTTCACGTTCTGAGACAGATAATCTACTCTTTAAGTCCTGGCTAAAGTTAAACTGACTGAAGGTGAATACTTTAAATATGGAATTGTTGAATATCATAGAGGCATGTCCCTTCTCCACATAGACTCTTTTGTAGAAAGCTTATATAGACAGTGAAAACCTGGAGTTAAGGAGAGTAAAGAGCCTAATGGAATAGACAGAAAACATTTTGAGTGAACCTGGACTGTCAAAAAACCCAAAGCCTGCTTACTACAGCTAACTTAGCTCCAAGCTCCTATTTCTCTCAATTGCCAGAAGCTTACTTCTTGAATTCTTTCTGTAGAAATAGTGGGTAGGACACTACTAGATCTATACCCTGAAGAGATTATGAAAAAGGATAAAAACATCAATTGTACAAAAATATTTATAGCAGCTGAGATGAGCAGAAACAGAAAAAGACTGTATACCCAAACAGCAACATGGGGGTGATATTCAACCCTGATGGACTTGCTCTTTCCATCAGTGCAACAGCCAGGGACAATTTGGGGCTGTCTGCAATGGAGAATACCATCTGTATCCAGATAAAGAGCCATGAAGTTTGAACAAAGTTCAAGAACTATTCCCTTTAATTTAGGGGGAAAAACCAGATATCTTATTGTCTGATCTTGTTCTCTCTTATACTTTTTGTTTCTTCCTTAAGGAAGTGATTTCTCTCTCATCATACTCAATTTGGACCAGTGTACAACATGGAAACAAAATAAAAAACGACAGATTGCTTTCCATGGGAGGGGTGGGGGGAGGGAAGTAAGAATGGGAAAAAAATTGTAAAACTCAAATAAAATCCTCAAAAACAAAAATAAATGAATGAATGAACGAACGAATAAATAAATAAACAAGCAAATAAATAATCAAAAAGAATATCTTTGTTCTTGGAATGGTGATTGCTGGGAAGTAGAAGGTAGAGCAGAGTAATTGACCACTTACTACCCCTGCCTCACAAGGCAAGAATGATTGGAATCCTAGAGAAGATAACTTGATTATAGAAGTAAGATTTATGTGCAGTCATGATCTTCGCTGTGTCAGCTTAGCTCCACTATTTGTTAAACTTCTCTTTTTTTCCTTCTAATTTTTCATTACTACATAAAATGCTGGTGTGAATATTTTTGCGTAAATGGTACCTATATTTAACCTCCTTGTAGTGGCCTGTAGTGGAGTGACTTAAGTCAGTGGGTAAGAACAATACGACATTTGTTCTCACATAATTGTAAATTGTTTTCCTCAATAGATTGATTAGAACAAGCTTGTAGCTTGTCTTTTCAGGGCCCCCTTTGATCATATTTATTATTTATTATCTTTGCTAGTTTAATGGATATGAAGTGAATCCTGAATTGTCTTTACTCCTTTCCCTGTCCCCCAACAGAACAGTTAGTAACATTTTTTTCTTGAAAAGGTAAGGTATGAAACGATTTTTTTTTTGACGCTTTACCCTTCAACCCGAGAGGTCTTATAATTGAGTTATAACTGTTATTTTTATAGTAGTTTTTTTTAATTGATTCCCTACCATCCCATTCAAATTTTGTCATTCTTTTTAGGATTATTATAGGATCATAGATTTAGAGCTCGAAGGGACCTCAGAGGCTATTCTAGTCCAATTCCCTCATTTTACAGATGAGGAAACTGAGACCCAGAGAAGTGAAGTGACATATAAGGTCATACAGTTGGTAAGTGACAGAGCTGGGATTTTAACAAAAATAAAGGTAGAAATTTGCTCTTTTTTTTTTTGCGCTAATGAATATCATACATTTGTATAAGAACTTTTTCATTTTTTGAACAGTTGTTAAAACTATGAAGATAATTTTGAACTCTAAAATGGTCTGAATCTTCTTAGTTTTGTGAAGAGGTATTACATGCTTTAAAAAAAATAATTAAAACCGTTTTACTGAAAATTTGTCATTTAAGGCTGTTTTGACTGGTTCACTTTAGTTTGTCTTCTTTTGTTCTTAAAACCAAACTACACAAAACCAGATTCTATTATAATTAGCATAAAGAACCTAGGAATCCCCCATTTCAGAAGTCTTGAATAAGTACTACCTTGACTCATTGAAGTGAAGCTAATCAAGCTTAAAGTGTTTCTATTTATTATGAATGAAAAAATTTAAACTTAATTTTAATTTGAATAATTTGTTGAGTGCCTTTAGTTTGGGAGAGGCATGTCATTCTTTGGTACAAGTCCATAATAGAAATTTGGCTTATAAAGCAGCATTTCTTCCATATTATTAGACAGCAGAAAAATAGATGTAACTCTTATGTTTTTGGTTTTTTTTGTTTTTGCAGTGCAGTGGAATTAAGTCACTTACCCAAGGTCACATAGCTAGGTAGTTATTAAGTGTCTGGGGTTGGATTTGAACTCAGGTCCTCCTGACTCCAGGGCTGCCCTTGATGATTTCTTATTAAAGGATACATATAGTAAAATCTTCTTTTCATGGACTCTAGGATTTGAAAACTTAAACTTGTTTTATATGGATTAAAATTTATTTTAGTGTTACTTATTAAAGTGGTTTTGGCAAGCAAATTTATAGGTTTAGTAAGATTATAAGGGGCATAAATTGTGAATACAAATAAAATACTACTAATTTACAAATGCGTTTCATTTGTTAATCCAACTAAGCCTTGGCAGGACTTCAGCCTAAATACTTTGCTTGCAACAGATAGTTGAATTATTGTGCATGAAATCAATAAACCATTGTTTTGGTGTGATTCAATTCAGTTGTATTATTTTATTTTTAGAAGCAGTTATTCTCTTTCTATTTCATGGACCCCTTAAATTGAACAGGATTTGTTTTTGCAAGGCAATGCCCAAGGTCACACTTAACCACGTTTGCCTTGCAAAAACATAAAAAAAAATATGCTTAAACACTTGCATATATAACAAACAAGACCTACAATGTTGATATTGCAGGAAAAAATGGAGAGATGAGTAGTAAAAATTTTAAGTTTTTTAACCTCAACTTCATATAATATATATATATATATATATATATTATATGAAGGTTGAGAACTTTATGATACATTTGATTATTAGAAAATTACTCCTGCCATATTCTAAAACTCAAAACTATTGTTACAAAATTATACTAAGAACCATCCTAGATTTTATATCAATGCAACATACTTAATTTTATATTCATCCCCTTTTTGAGTCAATGAGATGCAGAACACCACCTTCAGCCCCAAAAGAAAGAGGATCTTTTAACTTTATAGTTCTTCAGAGGATATGAAGGAAAGTGTTTTTTTTTTTTTAAATATTCCTCATTTGGCCATGGGACATATTTTTCTCTTCCATCTCATGTGCTAAGTCCACTATCTTATTTAGTAATAGAGCATTTATTAGTCTCATGAATTTATTCACTTCCACCCAAATATATTAATATCAGTATTAAAAAGGAAATGAGATTTCTCAGGAACTTAACTTCATATATAATAATTTCAAAACATAGCAAGAACTTCTCTACTTGCAAATGTTAAATGCTCTTAATATTAACCCAGCAGCTAATTGTTTCACAAATAGTAACCATAAAAATAAATAGAAATTTTTCTGTGTCAGCTAGAAGCAAATATCATCACATTATTTTGCAATAAATTAGCTGAAAATTTAGTAAACGATATACAAATTACATAGAAAACTTTTGCAGAAATCTTTTTCTGAGTCCTCTTTTTTTAAAACATCAATAAGCATTCCTGATGTTAAAAGGACAATTCATCAATTATGAATTTGTAAAGTGATGAACATCTGTCTTATTCAATCTTAAAGCAAAAACATTTTTTTGAGATTGTAATATATCAAATCCGTATTGGCAGAAAAGTTTATTTTTAGGCATTAAAACTTAATCCCATAAGTTTCTCTTTAACTTGGGAATTCTGGAACTTGGCTATAATATTCATGGGGATTGGGATTTTTTTTTTTTTGCTCTCTTTCCAGGGGAGATTGGTGGATTCTTTCCATTTTTATTCTGCCCTCTGCTTCTAGGATATCTGGGCAATTTTCCTGTAGGAATTCTTTAAAAATGATGTCAAGGTTCTTTTCCTGATCATGACTTTCAGGTATCCCCATAATTTAAAAATTATCTTTTCTGAACCCATTTTCCAGATCAGTTGTTTTGTCAATGAGATGTACCACATTTTCTTCTAATTTTTCTTTCTTTTCCTTTTGAAGTATTGTATCTTGATTTCTCATAAAGTCATCACTTTCCTTTAGCTCCATTCTACATCTGAAGGATTTGTTTTCCTCAGAGAGCTTTCCTATCTCTTTTTCCATCTGGCCAATTCTGTTTTTTAAAGCATTCTTGTCCTCAATAACTTTTTTTAATATTCAATGTTTATTTATTCTCATTTTGTACAAATAATGTTTTTATACATTAAAATACTCTTTTTAAGAGTAAACAAAATACCCCCTCCACCCAAAAAATATAGACTCGCTTAAGCGATAAAGTAAAGGGGAGAGAAAAAAATTAAAATTAAAAAATAATAGTAATAATTGTAGGTATGGCCAGGTGATGCAATGGATAGAGCACCAGCCCTGGAGCTAGGAGCATCTGAGCCCATATCTGGCCCCATACACTCAGCAATCACCCAGCTGTGTGACATGCAAGCCACCCCAACCCCACTGCCCTGCAAAAACCAAAAAAAAAAAAGGGGGGGAGACCCAAAATAAAATAAAATACTAATAATAGTAGGGGTGGATGGGTGGCAGACAGAGCATTGGCTCTTGAGCCAGAAGCACCCGGATCCAAATCCGGCCTCAGATACCCAACAATCACCCTGCTATGAGCCCCCAGGCAGGCCACCCAGCCCTATTTGCCCTGCACCCCTCCCCCAATAATAATAAGAAGAAATGTGCTTCAGTCTTTGTTCCAACACCAACAACATTCTTTATGATAAGTCCATCACAAAAGTTACTTCCATATTTTTCCACCATTGCCATTGCTGATCACAACACCCTCCTTTCGTATTTCTCCACTACCATGTACTATATTTTCTCTCTCCTTTCACTCTGACTCTGCTGTAGGGTGGTTGAGTGGCACAGCAGACAGATCCCTGGCTCTGGGGCCAAGAGGCCCTGAGCCCCCATACCACCCCTTAGGCCCAGCTTCCACCTGGCCCTATGGTCCTGGACAGGCCATCCAATCCCAGTCTCTTGCAAGAAGTAAAAAAGAAAATGTGTTATATCTGACCACTCTCCCCCCCCATGGTCTATCCTCTCCATCACTCACATTCCCCCCTTCCCCCTGTCCTCCCCCCGTTCTTACTCCAGATGTCTATACCCCATTGAGTATATATGCTGTTTCCTCTCCTAGCTACTTCTGATGAGAGCAAAGATTCCCTCATTCCCCCTTGTCTTCCCCCCTTCCATATCATTGCAATAGCTCATTGTAATGAAGAAAAATCTTATTAAATGAAATATCTTGGCCTATTCCCCCTCTCCTTTTTCTTTCTCCCATTACATTTCCTTTTTTTCTATTGACTCCATTTTTACACCATATTTTATCTTCAAATTCAGCTTTCTCCTGTGCTTCAACAATAAAAGCTCCTTCTACCTGCCCTATTAACTGAGAAGGTTCATATGAGTATTATCAGTGTAATTTTTCTATGCAGGAATACATGCAGTTCATCATCATGCCTCATATTTTCCCCTCTCCTCCAATCTCTATGCTTCATCTGAGTCCTGTATTTGAAGATCAGACTTTCTGTTCAGCTCTGGACATTCCAACAGGAACATTTGAAATTCCCCTGGTTCATTGAAAGTCCATCTTTTTCCCTGGAAGAGGACATTCAGCCTTGCTGGGTAGTTGATTCTTGGTTGCATTCTAAGCTCTTTTGCCTTCCGGTATATTGTATTCCAAGCCCTATGAGCTTTTAATGTAGTTGCTGCTAAGTCCTGTGTGATCCTGACTGCAGCTCCACAGTATTTGAATTGTGTCCTTCTGGCTGCTTGTAATATTTTCTCTTTGACTTGGGAGTTCTGGAACTTGGCTATAATATTTCTAGGGGTTGGTTTTTTGGCATCTCTTTCTCAGGGGGATCAGTGGATTCTCTCCATTTCTATTGTGCCCTCTGCTTCTAGGATAGCAGGACAATTTTCTTGTAGTAATTCTATGAAAATGATGTCAAGGCTCTTTTCCTGATCATGACTTTCAGGTATTCCAGTAATTTTTAAATTATCTTTCCTAAGTCTGTTTTCCATATCAGTTGTTTTTTCAGTGAGATGTTTCACATTTTCTTCTAATTTTTCATTTTTTTGGTTTTGAAGTAATGAGTCCTGATTTCTTGTAAATTCATCAGTCTCCCTGAGTTCTGTTCTTTGTCTGAAGGATTTGTTTTCCTCAGAGAGTTTTCTTATCTCTTTTTCCATCTGGCCAATTTTGCTTTTTAAGGCATTCTTCTCCTCAATAACTTTTTTGAATTGTTTTATCCATTTGACCTATCCTGATTTTCTTCAACATTTTTTGGATCTCCCTGACTAACCTGCTTACTTCTTTTTCATGTTTTACCTGCATCTCTCTCATTTCTTTTCCCTAATTTTCTTCTGTCTCCCTCACTTGATTTTCAAAAATCTTTTTTGAGCTCTGTGAGAGCCTGAGCCCAATTTCCATTTTTCTTGGAGTCTTTAGATACAGGAGCTTGTACTTCCTCATCTTCAGATTGAATTTTTTTTTTTTTTTTTTTTTTTTTTTTTTAGTGTTTTTGCAAGACAGCGGTGTTAAGTGGCTTGCCCAAGGCCACACAGCTAGGTAATCATTAAGTGTCTGAGGCTGGATTTGAACTCAGGTACTCCCGACTCCAGGGCCAGTGCTCTTATCCACTGTACCACCTAGCCACCTCTAGATAGAATGTTTTGATCATTCTTGGTATCATAGACAATGTGTTTCTCAGTGGTTTTCCTTTTTTCTCTGTTTACTCATTTCCCCAGCTTATACCTGGTTTGGGCGTTCTTCCTTATCTTTTCAGTATTATTGGGATACCCTCCCACAAGGATCTCCATGTGTGAGGCTCTGTCTTCCCTCCTGGTCTGTGAATGACCACATTTGCACCCCTTTGCCGTCGGACTGAGGTGGGGGGTTGCTGCTCTCCTATTCGGGGCCTAGACTTTGATCAGGATCTGAATGTGGTCAGAGCCCCACAGTCCTGTTCCAGGTACAGAGGACAAACCTGGGAAGTCTCTCTCCATTCCCTACCTAGGCTGAAAACTCAAGCCTGAGTTGCCTGGGGGCTCTGGCAGAGATCCCCCACTGATATTCCAAGTTGTGCTCAGTGTTCCCTGGGGTGTAGGTCAGGAAATTGCCCCTGCTGCCATGAGCTGTGGCTCCCAGTCTGGGAGACTGAAGTTCCTGCATTCTGGTGTGGGCCGCCCCCTCTTACCCTGTGGAGCGGAGCCTTTCTGCTATTTTCCAGGTTACCTTGGCCTGGAGAAGTGCTTCGCTGGATCCCTCTGTGGGTTATGTCTCTTGAAAATTTAGCTAGAATCCTTAGCTTATAAGTTTTGAAATATTAGAAAGAGAGAGCACCTAATAGAGGATCTTCTCCTGTCACCATCTTGACTCTATCCCCTATTTCTCCAAATTAGCTTTAAAGAGTGGTATCACACAACCCATTTGTTGGTAATTAAGCTAATTAAAATTAGTAAAGGTGACTAAAATTGTTAAAAGCTCATCAGATTTCCTTACAGAAAATTCTTGATAAAGTCTGACCAGAATTTAAGAAAGTAAGAGGAAGATAGAACACTTTTCTCCTCCAAAAACATGATGTGGTGCCAAATCTTGATTTTTTTTTTTTTTTTTTGGAAAAAGGAAAAGATCTCATTTGAAAAGGGAAATTGGAGAGATTGGTTAATAAGAACACAGAGATAAAACAGCAAACCCAGCCAGGCAGAGATAACTGAGAACTCCATTCTTCCTGTAGCACATAGAACACACAATTGAAAATAAACACATATAAAAATATAACCCAAATCATCACCTTGAACCAGAGAGGTCCCCAAATTCCAGGACCCACATTGCTCTCACACTAGAGGGTCCCCAAAACAACACAGACAAAGATAGTGGGGTGCCAGACATATCCTTTGTGCTTCATCAAACCAAAAGCATCAGAGATCTAATCACTTGGCAACTCTTACCAAAGTGCCACACTTAGATAGATATAAGAATAAATCTTCTGAATCCACTTCAGCCAGAAACAAACCAGGAAATTCTCTTCAACCATGAAAATCCTCCCAAACTCAAGTAAAATCCTAGAATCCTAAAATTTCCAAATAAAGCAATTGAGTTGAAAAATTTGTATCCTCACCTCATTCCAAGGCTAGTTCTGGCTAGCCTTAAAAACTGACCTAACTTTTTTTTTTTTTTAAGGGATCCCATATCCAGAATTGTTCAAAGATAGTCTACTCCATTCCCAAGTCAAAATTGTCTAAACCCACATCTGTCAATTTGTATGCACTAGTTTGGAGTAGAGCTGGGATTTGAAAAGTTACAGACCCCTTTCTTCCCAAGGAGCATCTCTGACTACAGACCGAGAATCTGTTTTATAGACCTCTTTGCTTACATCTGAGTCCAAATAGAGGCTCTGTCCCTCCTCAAATTCCCATGAGGATACCATTAGTGTTAATCAAAATTTTCTTAGGCTAAAAATGAAATAGCAAAATTATTTTTATAAATAAAGTTTCATTCTCTAGGATCTTTCAGAAACCCACCCATGGGTAGCCCCCTTACTAACGCTAACCCTGATACAAAATTTTGGGGACATTTTATACAAAAAGAACAAAGAATCATAAAACTGAGTTGATATTTTCAAATAGATGACATAGTTTTACAATATGATCCTCCCATATCTTATAATATTTGCTCCGTATTCCTATTGATAAGAATCCCCCTTAGACTGGAGAGGAAATGTTTACAATTGCTCTCTTCTCATCCAAGATGTCTCTTATCTTGAAGTTTGTTGATCCAGGTGAGGAATTTATTGGTGCTATCACTGAGCTGATCAGATAGCATTGACACAGGCCAAGTCAACATTTTAGATTTGGGAGATAGGCTTTACATAGCAGACTGACATTTTTTACACACTGAGGCTGAGACCAATTTTTTATCATAAATATAGAACTAAAGGGCATCAGATATAGGTAACAACAATGAACCTAATGCAGAGGGTCCTGCTTCCCCTACCTATTTTTTTGACATTTCTAGAAATACTGATAGCAAAACAAAAAAAAAGACTAAGAAAATAAGTTAAAGGTATAAATACTGGCAAAAAAAAATGTTATCTCTTTACAGATAGCCTGTTGATTGACTTAATACAAGAGAATCAATAAAAAAAACTGAGACAATTATTTGTATCAATAAAGTAGCAGTATGTAAAATAAATCTATTAAAAATCATCAGCATAAAATAAAATCCAGCAAGAAAATACCATAATACCAGGGGCAGCTAGGTGGTACAGTGGATAGCGCACTGACCCTGGAATCAGGAGAACCTGAGTTCAAATGTGATCCCAGACATTCAATACTTAACTGTGTGATAAATGGGTAAATCATATAAACCCATTGCCTTGCAAAAAAAAATTTAAAAATAAGAAAATACATAAAATATATGGAATATCTGAGAATCAATATACCAAAAGCCATGTAAAATATTTATAATTATAATTACAAAACACTCTTTAAAAAATATAAGTCTTAATTGATGATTGATATCGATAATTCATTCAACCAGATTAGTATTAAACAATGACTTTTGCCTAGATTTAATTTATAGATTTATTACTTTAGAATATTAATGGGGATATTTTATAGGGCTAGATTAGAGAATTTGAAATTTGGAAGGATTTTGTAACACAGTCAAGAAGTAATTATCTAACTTGTATTTAAAAATCTCTGAGGAGGAAGAACTTACTATTTAACTGTTCACTTTGAACTGTTATGGGGTTTTTATTTCTTTGCAGCAATCAAAACTGCTCTGATTTGGCCCCCTAAAACTAAATAAAACAACTCTGACCCTTCCATTTCATATTCTTTGATCCAAAAACAGCTTTTATATCCAAAATAATAAAACATTGCAATAATATTTTAGTAGATGAAAAGATTATTACCTCCAAGAAAATAATGAAAAAGTAGGAGTGAATGAAAAATATTTTTGTAACGCATTTTAAAATAAATATCATCAAAAGTTTTAGATTTAAAAAAAGAAGAAAAAGTGTGTCAGTAAAACCTGTTAGATAAGGTAGAATCACAACTCAGTTTCAGTGCTTAAATTTGTGAATATAAACTCATTGGAGCAGAGGAACTCTCTACATTTGACAATAACTGCTAGCAAAGGAGAAAGCTATTTGGTGGAAATTACATTTAAATCAAAATCTGGTACCATAATCTAACACAACAAGACTCTGAATATAAATGACCAATGAAACTTAAGTACCTTTTATAACTAAGGGTTAGAGGGTGTCACAAAAGAATAGAAAGATAATTTGGATTTTGGGGAAATGAATAGCTTTTGCATTATTAGGGAGAAATTTTACATTATTAGGGAGAAATAAGAAAGATTAGCATATTAAGGGAAAATTATATTGGACAATTCTATAAGAATAAAATGGGTTGATATACAAAATATATGAGGAATTACACAAATATAGGGCTTTTCTCCAGTGGAGAAGTGGTCCAAGAATACAAAATAAAATAAATCTTAAATGGAGAATTGCAAACTATTAATAACCATATGAAAGGTTGCTCCAAATTGTGAATAAATGAAATATTAATCAAAACACCTGTGAGGTTTTATATTGCAGCCATCAAATGAGCAAGGATAACTAAAGATGAGAATAATTATTGTTGGAGAGGTCAATGAAAAACAGATATCGACATCGATTCATTGATGATGAATTAGTTCTTTCTGGGCAATTTGGAATTATGTTCATAAAGTGACTAAAATGCTCATGCTCAACAAAAGGCACATATCTCAATTAGGACATAGAAACATTAGAGGTATGAGGTGGTATGTCAGAGATGCTTTCATTTGCATTTCTTTAATAAATAATGATTTAGAGCAATTTTTCACATGGTTATGGATTGCTTTGATTTCCTCAGCTGTAAATTGTGTGGTTTGATATCCTGCTTCACTGAGCCCAGGATCAATTCCTCTAGGATCAATATGTAAAATCTTCAGATTGGCATTTAAAGTCTTTCAAAACAGATCATCCCCTACATCTCCAGTCTTCTTATATCTTAATATGTCCCACAATGACCCTGGCCTTCTTTTTGTGCCTTGAATAAAAGCTAATCTATGTCCTTACTACAGGTATTTTCACTGACTGTACCCCATGCCTGAATTTCTCTACCTCTTCATCTTCCCATGGCACACAAAGATATTCTTGTTATTGCCATCTCCCACTTCCATGTACTGCTTTCACATAAAAGAATTCCAAAACTTGCTTAGCTATTGGCTTTTTAACCTCTCTTCATCTGTAATCTTAACCTCCAATCCCTTGATGCTTAATTCTTTTCCAAGCCATTTCCCCTGTACTAATCACTCTACTCCCCATTCTATTTGATCAATCAGTGCAACTTTACACTATTCTCTTAAGTCCCTACCCTCTTTAACATATTACCGATTAGGCCCTGTCATTCTTCAGCCTTGGATGACTCCCACCATTCATGCTGTCAACTCCTCTACACATGGTACTAAATCAAAGTGGAGAAAATCACATGATTGTTTTGAGTCTACCCCAAGTTTATGTTATACAATCTCAAATAGGCCTTCATTGCTGCTACTAAACCTCCCTCTTCAACTCAATGTCCTTTTTCCATACTGGCTCTTCCAAAATGTTTTCATTACACTTCAAATCTCTAATGGTTCCCCCACCCTCCATTCCTCAGATATAATGATATGACCTTATTCCTTGCCAAATTAACTCTTCTATACTTGCTTAAATTTTCCCAATTCGTATCCCATCTCCTTCAAAAATTGCCCCTTCTATCATTTATTTTCAGTTCCTTTCTGTCAGCTGCTTACAATCGGGTTTAGTTCTTAGCCATCCTCAAAAAAGCATTACTTTGTTCCTCTGTCCCTGCTAAGTAGCTATTTGATTAGCACAGTGCCTGTAACTTAGAAGATACTTATCTTGAATGATTTTTTTTTTTGCTGGGGAGGGGGAGATACTTATCTTGAAATATAATGTGAGATGATGGTTGTTCCTAACTTTAAAGTGGCTTTTTTTTAAGCATTTGGCTTAGTTGGATATCAGGATGGTTTAGGTTGTATGAGGACAGAAAGCTTGAAGTGAAATAGAGTGTAATTTCACCACTAATTATAGGACTCAACATGCAGCAGGGAGTGTTCCGTTTTAATTACATATTATAAATAGTTTAGTTCATTATCCATACCTTGATTTTTTCCTCTAACTATATATATATATATATATATATATATATATATATATTATTGTTGTTGTTATTATTATTATTATTAAAAGCACTGTCGGGGTGGCTAGGTGGCTTAGTGGATAAAGCACCGGCCTTGGAGTCAGGAGTACCTGGGTTCAAATGCGATCTCAGACACTTAATAATTACCCAGCTGTGTGACCTTGGGCAAGCCACTTAACTCCATTTGCCTTGCAAAAAAAAAACCCCTAAAAAAAAGCACTGTCCCATTCTTTTCTACTGTTGCTGAGGAATCTCTTGATGTTGCTCCCATGTTTTCAATTATCTCTTTTTCTAATAAAATTTTATTTTTTTTCAGTTAAAAAGCATTCATTTTTTTCTCTATTTCACATTCCCCTTCCTACCATGAGTGGGAAAAAATTCAAAACTTGTTATCAAGCACAGTTAAACAAAAATATGTTCTCACATTGAATATATTAAAAATATTATGTCTAACTTTGCATAGACCCAATGATATCACTACATGGCCTAAATGCCAAAGAGGTGAAAAAGACCTATTTGTCCAAAAATATATCACCTCTTTTTATGTTGACAGAGAGCTGAAGCTGAGGGAGTTCCTGATAATTGAGGAGTTATAATATATTCATGTTTCATTGATTATTGGTGTATTATAAAAGCTAATAAAAGGTATGATTTCAGAGAAACTGGAGAAGACTTGAATGAATACTAAGTGAAGTGAACAGAACCAGAAGAACAATTTATATTTCAACAACCACAGCCAAAACAACTTTGAAAGACTTAAGATAAAGATGAATATAAGAACTCATCTTTTTTCCCAACTTCATATCACTTCCAAACAGTTCTGTCAAAGGCACCACCATTCTTTAGTCTCTCAGGCTCACAACCTCAATATCAACTTCAACTGCTTACTCTCCCTCTTTTCATTGTTGCCGAATACTGACCTTTCTATCTCTATTGCATCTTTTTCATCTGACTTGCTCTTTTCTCACATAGTCACAACATACCTTTTTTAAAAAATTATTTAAGGCAATGGAGGAAAGTGACTTGCCCAAGATCACACAGCTAGGCAATTATTAAGTGTCTGAGGCTGCATTTGAACTCAGGTCCTCCTGACTCCAGGGCTGGTACTGTATCCATGGTGCCACCTAGCTGCCCTCTACAACATATCTTGACAGAAGAGGCATTCTTAGGTCATTCAACTGTTAATAGAAGGAGTGTTATTTATTCATTCCATGGAAAGGATATTCAACAACAACAATAATAATAATAATAATAATAATAATAATAATAATAATAATAATACTCCTCTAAAGTCTAAGCACTTAATTTGGAGTGATGTGGGTGTTAATTTCCATCTGATAACCCTTCTATACCTCAAGTAAAATTAGACAATTTGTATTGTTTGAATGACCTCATTTCATATTCTGCATGACCAGAATACCTTGGTAATGTGCTGCATCTTACATTAGGAAGCTGCTGTAAAGGGAAAAGGTGGAGCTTGAATCTTACCCCAAGCTCCACTCCCCTTTCCCCACTCAAAGATGATCTTATTATGTATGAATTATTACAGTCACTTACTAATTGGTCAACTTGATACAAATTTCTTCCCCTTCTGGTCCCCTTTCATATAATTGGCAATTTAAGGAGGACATCTCCATTTCTCTCTGTTTTGGATTTCTTCATTATGACCATAGGAATCTTAATAAAACTGCAAGATCAAATCAGTCTTAGTGCTCAAATAGTCTCAATACTATTCAACTCTGGTAACTCTTTCCATGGAGGAGAGAGAACCTCCATTAAGGAGCTCCACCTCCCTATCCATCTTTTCATTTCTTTTTTGACTATACTACTTTTGACTTCATTCTTTTCCCTCTTCCCTTTCAGCTTCCTTTTGTGTGTTGTTTCCCCCATTAGATTTTGGTTTTTCCAAACCAAAAGACCAGTTCTCTCCATTGGTGACCAGAATTGAAGTCAGAAGGTAGTTTAAATTCCAACTGAGTTATTTTTTGTCTTGTTATATTAGTAATTTCTGAACAGGTGCTTGGCCTAGTGTCAGGAAGACTCATCTTCCTGTGTTACATTTCAGCCGCAGACACTTTCTATATGTGTGACCTTTGGCAAGTAATAACTGTTTGCTTCAGTTTCTTTAACTATAACATAGGAATAATACATGAACCTACTTTCCAAGTTTATTATGAGGTTCAAATGAGATAATATTGCCTCAGTTCCTCATCTGTAGAATGAACTGAAGAAGCCAAATGGCAAAGCTTTCTAGTATCTTTGCCAAGAAAACCCCAAATGTGATCACAAAAAGTTGAACATGACTGAAAATTACTGAACAACAACATAAATTATTTCACTTCTTTGGTCCTTAGTTTCTTTATATTTAAAATAACAGCACAGAATTGGCATAGATGACCAAAGATATAAATGGTCAATGTTCAAGACAGGTAGTATTATTATCGTTCACACTACGAAGTAGTCCATCTGTTCCAGAAAGTAATTTGGCAGAGAATTCCTATCCCCATTTATATATCCTATCAAGAAGGCACTTAGATTAAAATTGTTATAGTGGCCCTTTTTTGTGAAAGTTGCTACCAGTTGATTGGGGAGCAGAATGTGATATACAGGGAGTTCAAGTAGTCTAAATTGGTTATAACCTGAAGGAAAATAATGACTTGCATTCTTACATGGAAGAAAGGAAGGTAGTGCATGTTTACTGATAACCAATTTTTTATATTTATTTTTTAATTTTTGTAAAAATGATGTTTTTTATACATTACTAAAATATTCTTATTTAAGAGTAAACATAATACCCCCTCCCCCAAAAAATATAGACCCTCATGAGCAATAAAGGAAGGAGAAAAAATAAAAAAAAATGTGTTTCAGTCTGTGTTCCAACACCACCAGCTTTGTTGTGGGTGGATCACATTCTTTATGATAAGTCCATAACAAAAGCTACTTCCATATTTTTCCACCATTGCCATTGCTGATTGCAACTGCCTCCATTCTTACCTCCCCACTACCATATACTATATTTTCTCTCTCCTTTCACTCTATCCCTCTTTTTAAATGTGTTGTAGGGTAGCTGAGTGACACAGCAGACTAATAACCAGCCCTGGGGCCAAGAGACCCTGAGCCCATGTACCTACCACCCCTTAGGCCTGGCAATCACCCGGCCCTGTGGTCTTGGACAGGTCATCCAATCCCAGCCTCTTGAAGTTAAAAAATCTTACATGAAATATCTTAGCCTAATCCACCTCTCCTTTCTCTTACTCCCATTACATTTCCCTTTTTAGTCATTGATTCCATTTTTACAATATATTATATCTTCAAATTCGGCTCTCTTCTGTGCTTCATCTATAAAAGCTTCTATATGCTCTATTAAATGAGAAGTTTTTATATGAGTATTATCAGTATCATTTTTCCATGCAGGAATACATGCAGTTCATCATCATTTAAGTCCCTCATATTTTACCTTTCTCCACTCTCTATGCTTCACCTGAGTCCTGTATTTTAGGATCAAACTTTCAGTTCAGCTCTGGTTGTTTCAACAGGAACAACTGAAATTTCCCTGTTCATTGAAAGTTCATCTTTTCCCCTGGAAGAGGATGTTCAGTTTTGCTGGGTAGTTGATACTCAGTTGCATTTTGAACTCTTTTTGCCTTCTGGAATATATTCCAAGCCCTATGAGCTTTTAATGTAGTTGCTGCTAAGTCCTGTATGTGATCCTGACAGCAGCTCCACAATATTTGAATTGTGTCCTTCTGTCTGCTTGTAATTGTTTCTCTTTAACTTGGGAGTTCTGGAATTTGGCTATAATATTCCTGGGGGTTATTTTTTTTTGGATCTCTTTCCAGGGGAGATCGGTGGATTCTCCCAATTTCTATTTTGCCCTCTGCTTCTAGGAAATCTGGGCAATTTTCCTGTAGGAATTCCTTTTTTTGTTTGTTTGGTTTTTTTTTTGTTTTTTGCAAGGCAAATGGGGTTAAGTGGCTTGCCCATGGCCACACAGCTAGGTAATTATTAAGTGTTTGAGACCGTATTTGAACCCAGGTACTCCTGACTCCAGGGCTGGTACTTTATTCCATGTTGATTATTAACATGTTAATTTCTTCAGCATTTTTTGGATCTTGACTAAGCTACTGACTTCTTTTTCATGTTTTTTTCTTCATCTCTCTCAATTCTTCTCCCAATTTTTCTATTATCTCCCTTGATTTTCAAAATCTTTTTTGAGTTCTGTCATAGCCTGAGACCACTTTCCATTTTTCTTGGAGTCTTTAGCTGCAGAAGCTTGTACTTTCTCATCTTCAGATTGAGTGTTTTGATCCTTCTTGGGAAAATAGACAATGCATTCATTCATTCATTCATTCATTCATTCATTCATTTATTTATTTATTTTAGGGTTTTTGCGTGGCAGTGGGGTTAAGTAGCTTGCCCAAGACCACACAGCTAGGTAATTATTAAGTGTCTGAGGCTGGATTTGACCTCAGGTACTCCTGACCCCAGGGCCTGTGCTCTATCCACTACACCACCTAGCCGCCCCAAACACTGTACTTCTCAATGGTGTTTCTCTTTTTTCTCCGTTTACTCATTTCCCTAGCCTGTGCCTGGTTTTGGGATGCTTCCTGATCTTTTGAGTATTATTGGGACACACACCCCGCCTCCCACAAGGATCTCAGTGTGTGAAGCTCTGTCTTCCCTCCTGATCTGTCAGTGACCTCAAGTGTACCCCTCTGCCATGGGCCTGATGTAGGGGGGAGGCCCTGCTGTTCTATTGGGTGGGGCCTAGATTGTGATCAGGATCTGAATGTGATCAGAGCCCCAGATTCCTATTCCAGGTACAGAGGACAGACTTCAGAATTCTCTTTCCACTCCCCTACCTGTGGTAGGCTGAGTTGCCCGGGGGCTCCTACTTACCAGCTCCGCCTGCTTCCTTTTCCTGGATCTGGGCTGCTGTGCCACCTCAGCCTGCTGAGTGCCCTGGTAGAGGAACCCCCCCACTGATCTTCCAAGTTGTTCCCGGTGCTGCCTGGTGCTTCCGGGGGTGTAGGTCAGAAAACTGCCCCCACTGCCATGAGCTGCGGCTCCCAAGTGCCCTGGGGCTGCCTCTGAGAAGGTGAAATTCCTTCACTCTGGTGGGCAGTGCCTCTAATCCCATGGAGCGGAGCCTTTCCACTATTTTCCAGGTTACCTTGGTTTACAGAATTGCTTCACTGTATCTTTCTTTGGGTTCTGTCTCTCAAAAATTTAGTTAGTCATAATTTTATGATTTTTGAAATATTATAGAGAGAGAGACAACACCTAAGAGAGGCTCTTCTCCTGTTGCCATCTTGACTACCCCACTGATAACCAAGGTTAAAAAACGCTAGGTGGCCCAGTGGATAGGATGCTGACCTGAAGTCTGTAAGAGCTGACTCAGACACCAGGCCAAATCACTTAATCTCTCTTTGTCTATTTCAGCAATTACACATGGGAATAATATTAGAATTTACCTCCCAGGATTATTATGAGGATCTAATAAAATAATATTTAAAAAACATGCACACATAGCATCTGCATATAGTAGATACTATATAAAAGCCAATTATTATTATTATCTTCATAATCATTGTTATTAAACATCATTATTAAACTTCAGGAATCAGGAAAGAAGATACCATCTAAATTAAACCTTGAAGGGAAGTAGGAATTACAAGAGTTGGAGGATTCAGCATTTCAAGTATGAGAGAGAACTGGGCAAAATATAAAGGTAAAGAATGAAATGAAGTGTCCTGGTTACAACAAACAAGCTAGTCTGGCTGGAAGTAAAATGCATGAGGTAGTAATATGTAATCAAACTGGAAAGTTAGATTGGAACCAAACTTTAAATGCTAAACAGAGTTTTCTATAGCTAAACCTATACTTTAGAAAGATTATTGTGGCAGATGTATGAGGACTAATTAAAGGGAGGTTAATCTGAGCAGATTAAGTCTGATGAGAGTAGAAGCCAGATTGCAAGAAATTAAAAACTACATTAGAATATAAAGAAGTGGAAGTAATGGATGCAGAGAGATATTATTGGGAATTTGTATGTAAAGGATGAGACTTAAAGCTTTAGAGGATGATTGGATAAAATGAAGGCTTTTTAAGCAAGGAACAGACCTGGACATATTTGAAGGGAGCAAAGAAGAATCCCAAAGACAAAGAGAGACTGAAGATGAAAAAGAGAAGATTGATCAAGGAAGTAAGAATCATGGAGGATTAAGAAAATTCAAGCACACAAAGTTCAGAGACATGCTAAAAATGTAGCTAAGTATCTTATAAACTTTAATAAAATAACTTTTATTCATATGATACTAACTAAAACTTTGCCAATGAAATGAAAACTCTGTTCCATTTTAAAAATAAGAATTTATTTCATTACACATAAGGGTCATAGACTCAAATTTTTCTTGAAAGCTCCCTTAGAAGGTTCAGAATGTAACTATTCCTATGTGACTGTGACTGATTTAGTAGTAGCCAAGAACAGTCATTTTATGTTAGCTAGTAGCTTTAGAAACTAAGAGTACCTAAGAGAGAAAATGTAATTATACCTCCCTGACCTTTTAGACTTTTTTTTTTTAGGGTTTTGCAAGGCAAATGGAGTTAAGTGGCTTGCCCAAGGCCACACAGCTAGGTAATTACTAAGTTTCTGAGGCTGGATTTGAACTCAGGTACTCCTGACTCCAGGGCTGGTGCTCTATGCACTGCACCACCTAGCCACCCCACCTTTTAGACTTTTTAAGGTTTACAAAATTCTTTTTTGCTATTTTACATTTAGACATTGAGACCAAAAGTGGTAAAGTGATTTGCTCAGGCCCTGAATTATTCCAAGTCTCTGACTCCCAGTCAGTACACTATCCAGGCTGTGACACTGAAAAAAAAAACAACAAAACACCACAGTAGATACCATTGTTTGATACCACAGTAGATACCAACGTTTGATGGCATTCATGGAAATGACATGCTATTCAACTTCCTAAGCCTCCAGTCCTCATTTCCTCTAATTATCTGCCCAAAGTAGTTCTTTCTTGAAGAGAATTCTAAGTTCATGAGGGAAGGGACTGTCTCATGTCTTTATGTGGCTCAGTCCCTCCAGTTCCCTTTCTATCGCACTCTTTATTCTACAGTCTTCTGACCATACCTGTTGGATGAAATTTTTATCTACAAAGTTACCAGTGATCTTTTAGTTACAAATACCATGATTTTTTTCTCATTCATTTTCTTAACCTTTCTGTAGCCTTAGTTAAGTGGATCATGTCTTTTATGCTCTCCAATTTTTTTTTTTAGGTTTTTTGCAAGGCAAATGGGGTTAAGTGGCTTGCCCAAGGCCACCCAGCTAGGTAATTATTAAGTGTCTGAGACCGGATTTGAACCCAGGTACTCCTGACTCCATGGCCGGTGTTTTATCCACTGCGCCACCTAGCCACCCTCTCCAAGTTTTTTGATACTACTTCATCCATGTTCTCATTTCTCTTCTGGTTATATACTATTTTGTCTTTTCCACCATGTCCTAGTAAGTTCATCTTTGGGAAACCTCATTATCTTGCATGATAGAATCAACTGTGGTACTCATACGTCATCACTACTCATACTTCATCACTACCTTCTGTCCCTCAGATAGAAGGACAGAGGTGTATACTCCAAAATCTCATTTTAAAAAGAGTTTTTAGGATAGCTATCACCTCATTTCTCACCTGGCTGCACTACCTGAACTTTTGTGTATTTTCATCACTTATTAGATAGTAAATTCCTTAGGTGCAGAGACTATTTTTTCATATTTATATGCCCAGCATTTTGTGTATGGTTATCTTTTTCATTTTTATCCAGATTATTCCCTCTAAGGGATTTGCTCTAGTCTCTCCCCTGTTCTCCTTCTGTACTGTATCACTAATGATTCCATCTAGAACTATGGATTCAGTTAAATTCTCAGATCTACTTATCTAGCCCTAATCTCTCTTTCTGTTTATAGCCTCACTTTTCCCACTATCTATTGGAAATCTAGACTTGGAAATCTTATAGATATTTTAAATTGCACATATCTTATACTAAACTCATCATTTTCTATTCCTCACTCATTTTCTTTTCCTAACTCTTTGGTTACTGTTAAGGGCCATTAGTTCCCTAGTTACTCAGGTTCATATCACTAGATATCCTTCACTTCTCATGCTCAGCCCCATATCTAATCAGTTGCCAAGTCATATTTATTATATTTCCATAACATATATGGTATTTTCCTCTATCTTCGGATATTGCTACCATTCTGGTACAGGCTCTCATCACTTTATCCCAAAACTTTTTGGTCTCTTGCCTTCAAGTTTTCTCTATGTAGTGTTACACTTAATTATCAAAATTATCTTCCTCAAGTGCAGGTCTGGCCATGTCACCTCCTCCCCATCATCTGTTTGACTTTTAAAGCCATTCATTACCTGCCCCCTTCTATCATTCTTATATTCTTATACCTTATTTCTTACCATTATTTATGCACTCTATTGATACTTCTATTCCTGATAGAAGATACTCACTTTTCATATATATGCACAGAAACTGAGCCCTACCAGTAGTTAGGGCACATGCCTGATATTCTTTCCTCCTTCATTTCTGTCCCCTATATTCCTTTCAATTCCCAACTAAAATCTTATTTTTTACATTTAGCCTTTCTTGATCTCCCTCCCTGCTTATACCTTTTCTCTGTTCATATCACCTTTTTTCCCTTTGTATTTAATTGTATACATTTTATTTCCTTTATACTATGAGCATAAAAAAGAACAGAAACTGAGTTTTTTCCTCCTTTGTTTTGCCTTTATATCTAAATGGTACTAAAAATAGAGAAAAACTCTTCTAATAACTAATCTAAATGGTTATTGATAATAGAAAAATAATAATTTCTCTTATTATGTACCCATTTGACCTTATTTTGGTATGTTGTGTGCAGTGTTAGTCTCTTCCTAGTTTCTGCCAAACCATTTTCCAGTTTTCTCTGCAATTTTTGAAAAATAGTTCTTCAAAAAGCCAGAATTTTCATGTTTATCAAACATCATTCTCTACTGTGTATTGTATACCTAATCTCTTCCATCTATCAACTATTTTATCTCTTAGCCAGTACCAATTTGTAATTATATTAGCTTGACCTACCCATGAGCAATTAATATGGCTCATATTTGACTTTATTTGTGTGAAAACTTCTGTGATTGTGTTCCTGTAGTTCCTAGGTTTGTACTGGCAGATGGACTCCCAAGTATTTTATATTATCTGCAGTTACTATAAATGGAATTTCCCTATCCTCTATTCCTAATGGACTTTGTTGGTTAAATATTGATGATTTTTGTGGGTTCATTTTATGTCCTACAACTTTCCTAAAGTTTTTTAATTATTTAAATTAGTTTTTTAGTTGATTCTCTTAATTATCTCTTCATATCTGCAAAGAGTAATTACTTTGTTTTCTCATTGACTATTCAAATTTCTTCCATTTCTTTTTCCTTCTCTCATTGCTTAGGTAGCTTCTAGTACAATTTTGAATAAGAGTGTTGATATTGAGCCTCCTTGATTTTATTGGGAAGTTTTCTAGCTTATCTAGCTTATTATACACATAATGCTTGCTGATGGTTTTGGATAAATACTGCTTTAATTTAAGAAATGTTGTGTATATTCCTATGCTTTCTAGTGTTTTTAATGGGAATGAGTGTTGTAATTTTGTGCAAAGCTTCTGCATCTTTTGAGAAAATAATTTGATTTTTGAAGGTTTTGTTATTGATATGGTCAGTTATACTGACAAACTCTTATTTCTTAAACCAGCACAAAATTATTTTGAGTATTACAACTTTGGAGTGTATTTTCAGGTCTTCTCCTGTTGATCCTTATCTTTTCCATTTTTTTCCAGTAATTCAGTTAATATTCTAGATCTTTTGTTTCTCCACATGAAATTTGTTATTTTTTTCTAACTCTGTAAAGTAATTCTTGATATTTTAGTTAGTGTAGCTTTGAATGAAATGTAGATAGTATTGTCATTTTTATTATGTTGGCTCAGTCTATATATGAGAAATTATTTCTTCAGTTATTTAGATCCATCTTTATGTGAAGTATTTTAAATTGTAGTCAGATAATTCTTCTATATATGTATATTATACTGTCTGTAATTATTTTAAATCGAGTTTCATTTTACACTTCTTCCTAATATGTAGAAATATATATTGTTGTTATTTTATATCCTGAAAGTTTACTGAGTTTGATTAGTTTTTTAGCTAATTCTGTAGGGTTATGATTCTTTAAGTAGTCCATCATATAATCTGTAAAAAATAATAGTTTTGGGGACAGCTAATAGAGCACTGTTCCTGGAGTCAGGAGGACCTGAGTTCAAACCAGCCTCAGAGATTTAATAATTATCTAGTTGTGTGATTCCAATAAATAAAAAGAAAAGAAGAAAAAGTAATATTTTGCTTCTTTTATTTATTTCTTTTTCTATTGCTATTACTAGCATTTCTGGTGTAGTATTGAGTACTAATGATGATAATGGATGTTCTTTTCACCTCTAATCTTGTTGAAAAGGCTTTAGCTTTTTGACTTTATTAACATATAGTTGGGTAAAATACCTGCTTATAATTGCTCTTATTTCTTTATTGGTTGTTAATTTATTTTTGTCTTCTTGATGATAATTTGTTTTTCTTTCTTTTTAAAAATCAATATTAGCTCATGACTTAACAATTTTATTGTTCTTTCAAAAATAAAAGGTCATTACTTTTATGTATTAATTCAATGGGTTTTTTTAATTTTCAATTTTGTTATTCTCACCTTTGATTTTTCAGGATTTCTCCTTTGGAATTAAATTGAGAGTTTTTATTTTTCATTCTATCTGTGTCTTTCCATTTCATTATATTTCCTGTAAGCAACATATTGTTGGATTCTATTTACTAATCCATTCTGCTATGTGATTGAGTTCATCTTCTTCACATTCACAGTTCTTATTGCTCATTATATTTTTCCCTTCATCTTATTCTCTTTTTAAAAATCCTATCCCCCTTTAAAAGTCTGCTGTTTTGTTTCTTTTTTGACTCCTGCCTTCCTTAATCTGCCAGTATTTCCCCCTTTTCCCTTAACTTGTTTCTTTCCTTTTTCCCCTGATGAATAAGAGTTATTTTTAATACTCAGTTGAGTATTCTCTGTGTGTATTTTTTTTCTTCTTTAACCAGTTAATAGGAGAGGATGATTCAAGCCCATTATTTCCCCTCTATGTATTCCCCCTTTGCAAAATATAATAATCTCTTTGTTCACCCTATTATGTGAAACAATTTTCCTCATTCTTCCTTTTTCCTTCTCCTTCAGTATTTTGCTTCCCCAAATATCCTATTTTTCGTTTGATATCATCTAAATACAATATAATATCTCTCTCTCTCTCCCTCTCTCTCCCTCTCTCTCTCTCTCTCTCTCTCTCACACACACACACACACACACACACACACACACACACACACACACACAGTCTTTTTCTTATTAGACTCCCTCTATGATCCCTGGTGAAGTTCAAGTTTGGAGTAGTTACAGTATTAGCCCATTTCCCCATAAGAGAATTTAAATAATTTGACCTTATTGCGTCCTTCATGATTTCTCACTCTTGTTTACCTTTCTGTTGTTCTCTTTGCTCAGCTCTAGTCTTTTCATCACAAATACTTGAAAGTCCTCTTTTTAGTAAAAGTTTCGTTCTCCCTACTCCAGTAGGTTTATATTATTTGTTGAATCTACTATTCTTGGTTGTATGCTGATTTCCTTTCCCTTCTAGAATATCATTCTAAGTTCTCTTTTCTTTTAAGGTGGTACCTGCTGTATTTTGTGTCATTATTAATGTGACTACTCAGGACTTGAATTTTTTTTTCTCTAGGTGTTTGTAGTATTTCTTGACTTGAGGGCTCTGGATTTTTGCTCTGCTATTTCTAGGAGTTTTCATTTTGAGATTTTTCATACAAATCATTAATTATTAAATTACCTTGCCTCAATCCTTTTCCAGGTCACTAGTTTTTCACATTTTATGCCATTGTTCTAATCTTTTTTATTTCTTGATATCTTAACTTCCCTTTGGCCAGCTGGAATCTCCTTTTCCAGCTATTCAATTCTTTTTAAGGCATTCTTCTCATTTGCCTTTTTCTTTTGCTTTTTCCATTAGGCCTAAAATGGTTTTTAACATATTGTTTTCTTCAGTATTTTTTTGTATATCTTTCACCAAGCTTTTGATTTAGTTTTCATGATTTTTCTGCATTGCTCTCATTTCTCCTCCCAATTTTTCCTCCACCTCCCTTAATTGCTTTTCTAAATCTTTTTTGAGCTCATCCACAGTCTGAGCCTATTTTCTATTTCTCTTGGAGGTTTTGGATATGGAAGCTTCAATTTTGTCATCATCTGACTATATATTTTGATCTTCCTTGGGACTAAAGTAATTCTCTGTGGTCAGATCCTTCTTTTTCTGTTGCTTATTCATTTCCTCAATCCAAGACTAATTTACAGCATTTCCAAGTCTTTGGGGTTGTTTTGGGGGGGGGACACCCCATTGGTCTCATGTTCTCTAGCCTGTGCTTTGATATGTAGATGGACGAGTACTTCCCTCTGCCCTGGAGCTATGTGAATGTAGGCAAACAGCAGAGTCCTACCCCTGGGAGAGCAGAGAAATCTCTGCAGACTTCCCTTACCCTCTCTGGGGGTGCTGGCTACTTTCTGCCCTCACTCCACACTCACCCAGGTGCAGCAGAGTTCTCTCACCGCCTATTCAAGCTCTTGCCAATGATCTCTGGGCTGGGCTGGGCTAGAGCTTTTTTTCCCAACCCCTGGTCCAATGAAGCACACCTTTCTCGGGGATTTCTAAGTTATCTCGGACTGGGAAAATGTATCACTCAGTCTTTCTTTGGGTTCTGCCCTGCTAAATTTTGGTTAGAGCCATCCTTTGTTCGTTTTTTGGGGGTCTGGGGGATTGGAGTTCTCTGGAGATGCTGCCATCTTGACTCCACTCCCCTTTTCTTCTGTTTTCAATTGATTTTTAAAACAATTTTTAAAATTTCAATTCCTCTAAAAATTTTATTTGAACTTGTGTCAAAACTACAATTTTCTTTGAGTCTTTGGATATTTTTTTGAACCATTTTTTCTGTTCATGTCTTGTTTCCTTCTCACCTAGTAGATCTTTTTTAGTGTCAATGTTTTTTCCTCTCATTCTCCCAGTTTTCTTTTGATTTTATGTGTTAAATTTTGAGGGATTATGCACCCTTCTGGGTGGGAATATCTAGGCGGCACTTTTGTGCTCTTTTGTCCTTTTACTGATTTCATGGCTCTGACTTGGGACCCTGTGTTGCTTTGGTTTTTTCAAAATGGTACAGTTTAATAGTAGGTTTGTTCTGTGCCTCTCCTGAGTTTGCATATTTCTTTCCCAGGTTTAATTCTTTCCTCTTGTTTCTGGGTGGGAGTTTTAACAGTTGACTTAAGAAACTCTATTAACTTGGACTCTGGGAAGCTCCATAGGTTCAAAGCTTGACTTTCCTTTTGGTCTGGGAAGCTACATTAACCTGCATTGGACAGTGAGCCACAGAGCTGCACCCACTCCTACATTTAGTGCTTTTTTAAGCCCCTGTGATTTTTTACCTGGAGGCCTTTCTTGGCCTTCTTTCTCTGTCATACTGAATACCTTCTTGACTACATCCCATATCCTATTGTCTACAGATGTCTCTGCCTATCACTCTGTGGACTCAAAATATGTCTGTCTTTGACATGCTTATTGACTGTCCCAAACAGAATTTGGTCTGAAGCTTTCTGTAAATCTTTGAGAAAGTTTGGGGTTGGAGAGAGAGGGCAGGTTAGAATCCAATCCTTCCTCTTGTTTTGTCATCCTAAATCTTTCTCATTCTGCTGTCTTGACTCACTTTATGCTATTAAGATAGGAATGATATAACATTTCAGTTCAGAGCAAAAACTGAATTAGAAGTGATTGATGCTAAGTGAATTCACTACACTTTTCACTCCTAACCAGATTTTTAAATGTCTTTCATCTTTCTAGGTTTATCGACAAGACTGTGAAACTTTTGGGATGGTTGTGAAAATGCTGATCGATAAAGATCCTTCATTAGAAAAGTCTGTGCAGTTTGCTTTGAGACAGAATTTACATGAAATAGGTGAGCGATGCATTGAAGAACTGAAGCATTTCATTACAGAGTATGATGCTGCCAATCAAGAATTTGGGGAATCTTTCTAAAATTTCATGCTAAGGCAAAAAAGATAATGTACTTTGTTGGTTTTTTTTTTTCTGGATTATATAAATCCTTAATATATGGAATACTTTTGTGGGTAGTTAGGGGGATATTTTAGTACAGTTAGACTTACATTTAGATATCTTTATCATTATTTTATTGAAAGATTATCTAAAAATCTTTTTATTTGCATTCTACCAAGGTTCTTGATCCATAACTAAGCATAAATTTTTTCTGTAGGATGAAGAGTCTCAATTCTTTTTTCCAGTATGCCTCTTTGCAAAATATGTACTAGAGGTTAGTTTTCTACAGTTGTTTGTCTTCAATCTCACACTATACAATCATATGCCTTGTCATGTTAATTTAAACTTAGTTTTACCAATTAGAAATTACTTTGAAGTCATTTTTTCCAGGTCATTGAAAACCCCTTGAATTTAGTTATCTAGCAATTAAGACCTGTGCTTCAAGAATTCAGTTCAAAAGTTCTACACTTCTTAAGCCTTCAAATTTTAAAATATTTTAATGTACTTTCTGCATTAGCTGATTGCTTGAAATATCTTATTTTAAATATACTATTTGATTAAGAATTGCTTTAAAACATTCCTAAAACTCTAATAGCTTATAGATCAAGAATACAGTATTTTGATACAAAATTTTTCATTCAAAACCATCTCTATTTCTGAATCTCATAAATTTATACTTAAATATGAGGCTTTAAAAAAATCACATTTGCGTCTGATGGATGTGTCAGATGGAAGGGGAAAATTTGTAAATTGAAAGGCGAGTAACATATTTAGGCTGAGATTTTTCACAAATTTATGGACTTAAAAAAAACCTTTATCAACATGAGAAAAAATAGATTTTATTCCCCCATAAGTCTTTACTTCAGTTTATCAACTATCTTTTTCATGAATCATTAGGAAATTAATAAATTGTATCAATGATTTCAGCCTAAAGTTTTCTTTATTTAGCTCTCCTTATCATGGACCCCTAGGACCATGGATATTCTACAAATTTTTGACATTAGGCATGACAAATTTATTTTTTTTGTGGCATTAATAAGTCACAGAGTTTTAATCATGTTATTATTACTGTCTACTTTCCTTATCTTTCTAATGTCTCTTCTCCAAACTGAATTCTGCCATCATTTTTAGTGGCTCATTTTGATAATGTTTTGAAGGCTTCCAAACAGTAGGGACTGAAATTATGTTAAATGTTTGTTTCCAGCTAGCTATTTATTTAAAAATCATGCTAGAATGGAAATAAGGAAGCAGTATAAGTGGCACTGGATATAATCAGTACCACACTTGAAAATTTAAAAAGTTATAAAGAGAAAAATATAATTCCAAATCATCCCCAACTCCAGCCTTGCCAAATTAGGCCACTTTGAGTCATAGTTTTTGATACTTTATAGTATACTAGTCCATAGTTTCTGAACCAAAACCTAAAATTATTCCTTTTCCATCATCTCTGAAACTCTTCTCCAATATATGAGACTATTTTATTAGTCTATAGAAAACTAAAGCAATAGTAGTTTTATTATTCAATTCTCCATTTCCCTTTTTCACTTAATTTTATTAAGTAATATCGCTTCTTAAATAAAAAGTGAGAAAATATAGTAGAGATACCAAAGACAATAAACATTTTTTGTTGAGCTTCATTAAAAATAATTACTATCTCATTTCAGATATTTATTTTAAAGTCTATTGTTTAACCAATTAAATAGTTTTGTTCCTCCCTTCAAAACATTGTGTTCAGTAACTAAAGGTTTTTAGCAGTTAGCCATCAATAGTATTTTTGTAGGGATATCTGTTAATTGTAGGAAAAAAGGTAGAGGTTAAAGGGTATCTTGGCAGTATGCATGTGAACTAGAGTGGTTTTATGTTCTAAGAAATTCTCTTTGTAAGATGTTTTTATTAGAGAATTACCCAGTTATTCTCTACAGAAAATCCCTGGTATTGTACTATAACTTTCATACTACTTATAGCCTTGCTGTGCATTTAATTGAAGTTCTAAGGGAAAATGGAGACGCCTTCTTGTAAAACCTTTTAAAAATAAAATAAAACTACCAGTTTAAAATAATTGAATTGTGTTTTATTATAGCAATCTTCATTTCATTGTGTTGTCAAAATGAAGAATTCATTTCTCATTAATGCAGATTTAACTTTTGGCACTACCATAACTACCAAACTCAAGGAAATTGTCCTTTAAGGAATCATGGGTTATTTTATTCCATCAGGAGTTTACCAAAGTCTAAGTAATCTACAGTGAAACTTATTATCTCTACCTTCAAACCAATTCCTTTTTCTTTTGATTTCTATCCGTGTTTCCACTATTTATGATTTACTCTGGTTCAGAACTTTATTGTCACCTTTAAATTTCCTTTATTCTAGTTACAATATGGAGGAATATTTCCAGTGGAAAAGTAAATTTTTCCTCTTCCCTCATCTCTTTACTGAGAAAATCAGTCATTCAACATAATTTGCTTCTTTATACTTTCTTCTCAGAAGTCCTTGACATTATTCCCTTTCTCTTATTCTTTAACTGTGATCTGGCTCTTCTTGCCAAAACCTCCCATTTTTTTTATATGGGTTGTCTTGATCCTATCTCCTCCTTCAACAGATTGCAACTTCACTTTTTCCTTTTTCCTCAAATATATCTCAATATCTACTTACTCCTTCCCCACTACCATAAAGCATGTACCAGTTTCGTCCATCCTCAGAAACTTTCATTAAATGCTGCCATCCCCTCTATCATTTTCTTTCCCTATTTGACTTACCCCCCTCTTCTCCCCCAACCCCCCCCCCCCAACAAACATCCTTTTTCTTGTCCAGATTTTTAGGAAAATCTGCCTCAATTTTCTCTAACCACTTATGTGATTCCACAAACCTTTGTAGTCTGGTCTGTGTGCAATCTCTTCATTTGACTGAAACTGCTCATTCCAGTGTTAGCAATGATCCTTCCCCCACCCTTTAGTAAGGCAGTGGGGTTAAGTTGAAGTCACACAGTTAAGTGTTGGAGGCTAGACTTGAATTAAGGTCCTCAGGGCTTCAGGGCTGGTGCTGTATCCACTGTACCACCTAGCTGCCTGAGCAATGATCTCTTAGTTAACAAATCTGATAATCTTTATTTTAGGGGGTTTTGTTTTCCTGAATACTCTTCTCTGGACTTTCATGTCTCTCACCTCTTTGATTGTTTTTTTGCTTATTTAATTGCTCCTCAGTGTCCCTAGTTGGTTCATCATTTGCATCAAAATTTCTAACCTGGGGTGTTGTCCAAGGTTCTGTCCTGATACTCTTCTGTAGATACATATTCTTTATAAAGTTGAAGAGACTTCTCAAACTAAGGCATCCAAAATCGGCACCCTTCTTTCAAAGTCCCCAAATGTTTTTGAAGGTTTCACTATCTCACCTGCAGGTGCAGAGGAATGTAAATTCTGGTCTCTGATCTTGTAAGATATTTTGGGGTTTATGGGTAGAGTGCTGTCCCTGAAATAAGGAGAACCCAAATCTGGCCTCAGAAACTTACTAGATTTGGGACCTTGAGCAAGTCATTTAACCCTGATTGCCTCATATTTAGGGCTATCTCCAGTCATCCTGATTCATATCTGAACCTCTGGATCCAGGGGGCTCCTAGGGAGGAACTAAGACTGGTGACTTGGCACAGCACTGTATTTATTACCCCCTCACTCAAGTTCAGTTTATATTTATGTCATAGAATCACCTCTGACAACAGGTCTTCAAAAATGAAGAAAAAATATCATCAACTAGACCTAGTTTTTCCCAAACTTCCTAGGAGTTTTTGGCAATAGTGAGTTTGTTTCCCCAAACCTTGAGTTTTTCAAATACTATATTACATTGGTCATTTACTATAGTGTACCTAATCTATTCCACTGATTAATCACTCTAGTTGTTCACTGGTACCAGATTGTTTAAATGATTACAGATTTATAATATAGTTTGAGTATATACACACATGCATACATGCATATACATGTATTGTCTATATGTATGTAATTATGTATGTTATTTTCCCCCTTAGAATTTAGGGTCTTGTAAATAAGACATTGTTTTATTCATTTTATTTGTATCTTCAGTGCCTAGTGTGTAGCAAACACTGAATAGCTATTATATGTAGGCCATAGTTTCTTAAGCCATACCCAAATCAGATAGCATTTATTTGATCAGAATTCTTTACTCTCAACAGAGTATAGCTATGAATATTTTGTTATCTATTCTAACTTCGGGTGTCTTTTACCTCATTTGGGTATTTACTTGTATTGTTGAATCTGAGTTTGTAGACAGTTTAGTCACTGACCTTCACAATTTCACTAGCAGTGTGCCTGTCTTACCATACAGGCTCACCAATATTTATAGTTCCTATCTTTTATCTTTTTTTTTTGTCATTTTAGAGTGTTTTAATTTGCATTTCCTTGACATTACTGATTTACAACATTTTTATGTAATTAAGTATAACAGTTTTTATGTAATTACATATATTTTGCAAAATTTCTTTTGAAAATTGCTGTCTTTTGGCTTTTCTATAATGTTTTTTATATTGCATCAAGTCATAGGTTACATCAAACTACTTAGAGGGCTCACAATGGAGTAGTTTTGAGAAAGGAGATTCACATGTGCGGAATGTGTGTAAATATATAAATTTGAATATTAGCTTATATATTGATGATAATGGATGCAAATATTTTCCCACTTAGCCATTTCTTTTTAATATTTTTGTATAAAAGATTTTAAATTTATTAATCAAGAATTCTGTCCTTTTATAATAATTCCTAACTACATTTAATTTGGATTACATAAAATTAAACTTTTGTACAAAAAAATCCCCAAAGTCCTCGTGGCTTATAATTTTAAGAAGGGATATAGTAAATTAGAATAAAATCTTTCTGTCAATAGCATTGATAAATATCTGACATTCATGATAGGCAGCTAACAGAAATATTAAAAACAAAAGCCATTTTCCAGAAGATAAGTACTCAAAAGATAAGAAGAAAGTTCTCAGAAAATTTATAGTTTTGAAAAATTGTTCCAAATCTCTAACAACAAGAGTAATGCATATCACAACAATTCTGAGATATTACTTCACTCCTGGCAAATTGATGTTAGAGGGTCACAACTATGAACTGATCCAACAGTTCTGGAAATCAGTTTTGCAATATGTCAAGAAAATGACTCATTTGTCCAGTGTCCCTTTGATGCAAAGATCTCATTAATTTGATATATACACTAATAACGTCTAACAGACTAACAGAAAATTTTGGTCTATACACTAACTAAAGTTCTAACAGAAAGAAAACTCCCATTGTCAACAAAATAATCACATGAGCACTTCTTATGGTGAAATGGAAACAAATTAAGTGCCTAATGATTAGGAAATCGTTAAATAAATTGTGGTAAATGAACATATTGAAACATTGTGCACTAAGAAACAACTAGTAATTTAGGGAAGCTTGGAAAGACTTGAATGAAGTAGTATAAAGTTGAATAAAGTATTATAAAATGCTAAACCCAAGAGACATTATTAATTAGTCTATTAAAGATATTTCATTTGGTTCACTTGGATGCAGCTTCTTCCTCTGGTTAACTCTGAAAAATAAAGTACAAATAACTCACAGAAGTTATAGGCAAAAAGCTTTCTTTATTCCATTGGAGAAAGAAGAACCAGACAAATGTGCCAGGATCTAGTCTTAGATCAAGGAGACCTAAGGTACCAAGGTACATTTAATGTCAGCAATGTGACAGATTTGCCTAGGAACAAGAAGTCTATTTCTGGCTGGGACTCATGACCAGGATGGTGTTTTTTTGTTTTTTTGCTAGGCAATGGGGTTAAGTGACTTTCCCAAGGTCACACAGCTAGGTAATTTTTAAGTGTCTGAGGCCACATTTGAACTTGGGTACTCCTGACTCCAGGGCTGGAACTCAATCCACTGCGCCACCTAGCCACCCCTAGGATGGGGTTCTTGTAGGTGCTTGTTCAAACTCAGGGATTACTTAGACCTGAATTGAGACAGTTCTTTGGTTTAACTGCAGCTCAGGGCACAACTTACTTGCTGTACCTTAGAACTGGAATATAAGGTGTCTCCTAATAGTAAGAAAGAAGAGCAATGAAAAAAGAGTGTTCTTGAAGTGAGAGTCCTTCCATTCCTCGCTTTTGTTTAAGGGAAAGAGTTTAAAAGAACTACTCTCCCTTTCACAAGATAGAGCCTTTAGGTGGGTGGAGAGCTTCTTCCAGTGCATCTGGGGGAATGGCAGCACTGAAAAATACACCCATCTGTCCTTAGAGGGGGACTGATGAAAACTAGGAGGGACATCAGAGACAAGGAGATGGTGATACCCCACTAAGGAAAGAGAGAGGAACAAAAGCCCAGAGAGTATACAATTGGTGGAACACAAAATTAGTGAGCTAACTAAGGAGTAAATAGACCAAACAGGAGGAGTGATTGGAAAAGCATCAAGGAAAGAGCAATGACAGCAGGTTCCTGACAGGAGAATGTCAGGATGGAATAGGGATCATATTAGGGAATGTTTAGACAAAATAATATGATGAAGATATAATGTAAAAGTTGATGGAATTCTAGATATTAAAATACTGTGTCTCCAGCTGAGCTCATGGAGCAATTGAGCCTATTTGTAGCTTTTCAGGATTTTCAGGCCAGCGTTTCTTGGTCTGGTCAGTGGTGTTGATTCAAATGCAGCAGGAAGTCATTGATAGAGCACATCCTCTTTAAGCAGGAGTTAATTAAGGGTCAGTCAGGTCTCTTCCAGAATCTTGAGATGGCTGTCTTAAGTGCATTTCAGCTGCTTCTAGGTCCATACTAAATGAACCCTGAAGTTTCCAGAGGGAATCTGCCATGTTCTCAGGAGCCAGGGCTTTCTTCAGGTGGGAGAGATGGATCCACTTTTCCAGCCATGCAGGGTTAGGTTGAGGCAATGTGATAAACTTTTTCTCCCAATTCTTACAACTAAATTTTTCTCACATGCCATAGTTTGGACTAAATCTGTAATCAAAGTGAGTCACAGGATGGAGTCTGTAGTTCACTCATTTTCCACTCCACTTGCCATTTCTGTCTCGGTGCCCCCAATTCACTCAGTTTTCCCCTTTTTGATTGATGGGGGGAGTTGGTAACCCTCCCTCTATAGAACATTAGAAATACTCTATAGATACATAATACATATGTATAAACCAATTCTGTAATTGTTTTTTATATTGCATGAAGTCAGGTTACATCAAACTACTTAGTGGGCTCACAAATGGAGTAGTTTTGAGAAAGGAGATTCATATGTCATTAAGATAACCAAATAAACACAAACATCACAGAACAGAAGACCAAAGCAATACAGTAATTGTCATCAATATTAACTAACTTCAAATTTCTTTGTATCCTAGTATCCCATTGTTTAGTGTCCATTTAAAAAGCACATTTTGAGTTCCATATTTATGTAATCTGGTTCCCAGATATCTTCTCTTGGACATAGATTTCATTCTCAGAACAGCTCTAAAGGGGATTGACTTCTCTGGCTCCAAATCTAGAGGTTCCTAGATAATTCTGCTAGTAATAAGACAATACAATTTATAAAATGAACTCTTCTACCTTTTAAAAAGGAGAAATATTTTCTTTCTTTACATCATCAATACAATTCTAGGTGCAAAATCCTTAATCCAGTTCTGAGAATTTATTACTAAAACATACTAAAAACCTGAATTACCATGATAGATAAACTGGGAAGCCAGTCATATACTAGTGTGTATATATATATATTTCTTTTGTTTCTTCACAATTCCAATTACATGTTATGAAAGTTTTTCAATATTTATCCACCGGCATATGCATATTTATAAGTTTCATAATTCCCTTCTACCCTCCCCGCAATGGTGAATAGTCTGGTGTACATTACACACATACATGTGTGTTTAACATCTTTACAGATTAGTCATTTTCCTTATGTGAGGAATTAGGTCTAAGGGAAAAGGAAGAAAACCATAAGAGAAAAAAGAAAAGAAATAAGAATTTTTTAAAAAAGTGAGTGTAGTATTCAGATTCTGTAGGTTTTTCTTTGTTTTGTTTTATTTTGCTTTTCTTTCTCTGAGTGTGGATAGCATTGTGTCCATAATAGGTCTCCTAGGGTTGTCCTAGGTCTCTGAAGTGCTGAATCTGCATCCATCTTGTATATACCTTTTTTTTTTTTTAAGGTTTTTGCAAGGCAAATGGGCTTAAGTGGCTTGCCTAAGGCCACACAGCTGGGTAATTATTAAGTGTCTGATACCAGATTTGAACCCAGGTACTCCTGTCTCCAAGGCCCTTGCTTTATCCACTATGCCACCTAGCCACCCCAGTTGTATATATCTTCTTAAGGAAAACAGTCTAATCCCGTTTCTCACAATTTACTAATCCATTTAATTCTAAATTTTTACATTACATCTTATCATATTACTTTGTCTAATTATTCCCTAATATGATCCCTAAGATTTTCATACTTGTATCCTAACTCAGAGGTGTCATCTATCTAATCTGCATTAATAGAGGGAACTCCTTCAGCTGTGAATTCCCTCTACCAAGGAAATGGAAAGAAAAAAATAAGGCCTTAAAAATAAGAGTTGAATAGTTTGATTGTAATCATGTAATCATCCTCACTTTTTTTTCCAACAGATTTCTATTTCTAATTTCTTCACCCAATCTTTACTTGGCATAGTTTCATTTGTTATAACACACAGAATTGAACATGTTATAGTCTAATATGAACACAATGCAGCAATCTTAATCTCCTTTCTTTAAATGCCTTTAATAATTAATCTCTAATTAATGTATTAAATTTTTTTAGTAGCCACATCACATTGTTGAACTTGGAGCAAGTAAACTAAGGATCCCAGGTATTTAACATGAACTGTTTTTAATCATGTATCTTCTATCATATAAAAGGACAATAAAAACTATATATGTCAATTAAGGTATAGATCTTCAAGAGACAGTTTTAGGAAATTCTAACCATCTCTTCTTATTGGAAAAATCCAAAGGGGCAGAGATTTATCCTGCCTTTAAAAATCTCTCTCTGCCCCAAGTCATGTTCACTTAGAAGCTGTAGTATTCCCAATAAATTCCACAATAAAATAGGTTCTACAAGATCTCTCTTTATATAGATATTTGAGAGTTTGAGGATATGAACTCATGACAGGAACTAAGGGAAATCCTTGAAGTGTGTGTGGTCATGGCACAAGTAATTTTCTTGTATGTGCACTTTTTATTTCAATTTATTTCCCCCCAATTACATGTAAAAACAAGTTTTAATATTCATTTTTTAAAACACTGAGTTCCAAATTATTTCCCTCCTACCTACATCCATGCAAAAGCAAATTATTTCATATAGGTATGAGTAGGAAAATTCCTTGTGAGGTCCTCTCAGGGTTAAGAAATGTTTTTGACAAGAAAACCTTGCATTCCAAAGGAGGCTCAGAACCACCAGTTTTATGATAAGAGTATTTTTAATGACTGGGAGGACATTTTAACCATAAACATTACTTCATTCTAGTTAAGATATTTAAATGAAGGTCGCTAAGACTTTTAAGTTACCTCATCGTCTGGTAGGAAAAATATTACGGAAACATTTCATTCTTTTCTTTATGTCTGTTGCTGGAGTAGATTTTCCGCTAATAGACTGTACCCCTGAAACCCAAACAATGAGTTGAAAGGGAAGGGACTGAGGGTGGGGGGAATTGTGGTTAGGATCTATAAAAACTTGCTTTACCATACTTCAGTGTGGCTGTCTGATTTCAGTGTGCCCTCTCAAGAAAATAAAGACTTTCTTTTGCTCAGACCCAATCCCTGAAAATTTTCTTTAATGTAACCAAAACACCCTCCCCACAAAAAACCTCAAGAAAAATAAAATATAAGAATATATACTTCAGTCTATATTCAGACACCATAAGCTCTGGTTTGGGGAATGGGTAGTATTCTTTGTCATAAGTCCCTTGGTGAGTCCATTGCTGAGAAAAGCTAAGTCATTCTCAGATGATCATTCCTCACTATTGCTGTTACTTTGTGTATAACATATTTCCCTGCATCAGCTTATGTAAATCTATCCAGGTTTTACTGAGATCATCCTGTTCATCATTTCTTATAGCAGAATAGCATTCCATCATAATGACATACTACAATTTGATACAGTTCTCTTTATTTGAGAAGTGAGGTCTTTATCAGAGAAAGTTGTTTCAATATTTTTTCCCCACAGTTACATTTTGCTAACGATTTCTCTCCATCCTGTTCCCCCAACTCCAATTTATTCTAGTCTCTCTCTCCTTTCAACCTAACCCTCCTCAAAAGTGTTTTGTATTTTACTACTTCCACAGTCTCCCCTCCCTTTTATCACCTGTCCCCTTCCCCCCACCCTTCTCCTATCTTCTTCCCCCATAGGATAGATTTCTGTACCCAATTGAGTGTGTATGCTATTCTCTCTCAGCCAAATTTAGTGAGAGAAAGTCTCAATTTCCTCTCAACTTCCCCCCTCCCACTCCACTGCAAATTTTCCCCATTCTAGCTCCCTCTTTCCTTTTTTCCTAGTACATTCCTCTCTTACTCTTTAACTCCACTTTAGCTCCCCTCCTGTATCTTGTCTATATACTGTAATACTGTAATAAATGAGGAAATCCATATATATATATAAGTTATAAGTATCATCTTCCCATTCAGGGATATAAACATTTCCACCTCATTAAGTCCCTTATGATTTGTGTTTCCTATTTTACCATTTTATGCTTCACTTGAGTCTTATATTTGAAGTTCAAATTTTCTGTTCAACTCTGATCAGTGAAATTTGGAACTCCAAATGGATGTTTCAGTTGGAGTTTGAAGTTGAAGTTGAAGTTTCAATGGATATCCATCTTTTCTCCTGAAAGAGTATACTCAGTTTTGCTAGGTATTTGATTCTTAGTTGTAATCTAGGCTCTTTAAGCTTTTCAGAATGTCGTATTACAAGCCGTGTGATCATTTGTAGGAGCTGCTAAATTTTATGTTATCCTGACTGTGACTCCATAGTAATTCTTTCTGACTGCTTGTAATATTTCCTCCTTGACCTCTGAAATTTGACTGTAATATTCCTGGGAGTTTTCTTTTTGGAATCTCAGGAATTGGTGGATTCTTTAAATTTCTATTTTGCCCTTTGGTTTTAGATATCAGGGCAGTTTTTCTTGATAATTTCTTGAAAGGGATGTTTAGGCTCTTATTTTGATTATGGCTTTCAGGTAGTCCAATAATTTTAAAATTATATCTTCTGGATCTATTTTTCAGATCAGTTGTTTTTCAGATCAGATATTTCACATCTTCTTCTAGTTTTTCATCCTTTTGGTTTTGCTTATTTGCTTCTTGATTTCTCACAGTCATTAACTTTGCTCAATTCTTTATTTTAACAAATTATTTTCTTCAGTGAACTTTTGCATCTCCTTTTCCAAAAGTCCAATTTTGTTTTTTAAGGCATTCTTCTCACTGGCTTTGGAACCTCTTTTTCCATTTGGTCTAGTCTGGTTTTTAAGTATTCAGGATTTTTTTGTGTCTCCACCAAGCTGCTGAATTGTTTTTCTTATATCACTTTCACAATTTTTTTTTCTACCTCCTTTACTTGATTTTCAAAATCCCTTTTGAATCCTTCCATGGCCTGAGAACAATTCATTTTTTTTTTATTTTTTTGCAAGGCAATGGGGTTAAGTGGCTTGCCTAAGGCCACACAGCTAGGTAATTATAACTGTCTGAGGCCAGATTTGAACTCAGGTACTCCTGACTCCAGGGCCAGTGCTCTTTCCACTGCACCACCTAGCTGCCCCCCGATTCATATTTTTCTTGGTAGATTTTAGAAACTTTGACTTTGTTATTTTTTACTGATTGTGTGTTTTAATCTTCCCTATTGCCATAGTAACTTTCTTTGGTTAGTTTTTGCTTCTTTTGTTTGCTTATTTCTGCAGCCTGTAATTTGATTTTTAACTCTTTGTTAAGGTAGGGTTCTTTCAGTGGAGAGTGCACTGTCCCAAGGTTTTGGGAGTTTTTTGCAACACTTTTCAGAGATATTTCTAGGAATTTGCAAGTTTTCACTTCTTCCAAGGTGGTATGATCTAAGAACAGGTGTTTACTACTCTCCTGACCTGTGCTCCTTTTGGCCCTGGAACTGTGTGGAAGGTCTCAGCTCCCCCAGAGTAGCAAAGTTTATTGTACTATGTTCCTCCTTTTTTCTGCAACTGTGACCTAGGACTGCAACTCAGACCAGAATATGGGCAAAGCAAGAGAGTCCTGCCTCAGTGAAAGTAAAATGATAACATCTAATCCATGAACAAGAACTTCTGAAGTAGCTGTCTCTGCTCATTCAGTGACTTCCAAGGGCTGTTCCTGGTCCACTGGGATCGGGTCTACTCTGCTGAGACCTGTATTGGCTTGTACTCCACTCTCACTCTGGTGCAGCAGTCTTTTCCTGCTGACCTTCTAAGTTGTCCTTACCAGTCTCTGAATTGAAAGATCTGGAAATCACCACTGCTACCTCTGAACCAGTTATCCCACTCTCCCTTCTTGTATTGCTGGAGCTTATTCCCTCTGGTATGTGCCATACTAGCTGTGCTCCTCTCTCACCCTAAGTGTAACAGACCCTTCCCACCAATCTTCCAAGTTGTCTTGGGCTGGAAAATTGTTTCACTCCATGTTTTGGTAGGTTGTACCACTCTAGAATTTATTTAAAGTTATTGGGAATAGTTTGGGGTAGAGCCAGCCTTTAGTCCACCATCTTGGCTCTCCTTGTATGTGCACTTCTACATGAAGGCAGCCCAGAGGCAAGTGGACTGGGGGGGGGGGAGGTCCTAGGATTACTCTCTAGGCATTGTTTTAAAGCTACAATGGATGCAACAAAACACAATGACAAGAACAATTCCAGATGCTATAACAATATACAAAGTGACAAGATAGAGTTTAAGTATTCCAGGAAATACATGATCTGTAGGTGTTCAGAAAGTAATGCAATAGGTGGAAATAAAAACTCTGTGTTAAATATCCTTGAGTCTGACCCTTTCTAAGCCTTTGAAAATATCAAAGTTATCTAGGATCATGAACTCGTTATTTTGATCTTAATCCCTCTTCCTAACTTACCTATTTCTCTCAATAGTATTATCACCTTCCCAGTCCCAGGCTCACAACCTGGATGTTATCCTGGACTCCTTAATCTCACCCCCTATATCCAATATATTGACAGTTCCTGACATTTAAATTTATATAACGTTTCTCCTACATGTAAACTTTTCTCCCTTAACACCTTATCACCTCTTACCTGGATAATTGAAATAGCCTATTGGTCTCCTTGCCTTGTCAAAAGACAAGACACTGAGGTTCAGGGAGGACCTCTGATGTGAAGGTTTGCTGAGCCCTTTACAGGATTGCTCATCCACCTTTGACCTCCAACTGATTCATCCAACTCTTAACTGTGGTTCTAAGAAGATGTAGCATTGTAGCAACCATATCCTGTTAAAAATCATCATGGAAGAGGGGATAAATTAGGTTGAAAGTAATTAGTAGGCCTCCAATCCACTGATGAATTAGGATATACCTAGCCCAAGGATGTGAATGAATATTTTCCCTGGCAGAATGGATGGTTGAGAACAATTAACTCAAATGGTCATGAAGGCAGCACTTTGAAATGCTTAGAATTTGGTCAGTCACTGAAGATGCCAAGGGCATCTACTATACTTTGGGTCATCATCAATTATCTCGACTTTTGACCTACCATTGAATTCAATAACTGGGAGAGAGAGTGAAACTGACAGCTTTGCACAACTCTGCCGCACTTAAATCCAATCCATGTGTAAGGACATTACCTGTGATAATATTGGTATGCTTCAAAAATGAAAGATGAACAAAATCATTCTCTATTAATCTGTCAAAGTACGTTTTCAGTGCTAATCATTTCACTATAACTCTTTCATGAAGCTGTCTGTTCTTTCTAATATTTGTTGTTCCCAATAAATATTTAAGATTAAGTGGTTTAGTCTACAGAAATTTTAAAATACTTTCCAGTGGCATTTCATTGAATGTATTTTTAATTCTGTTGCCATAAGTAACCCTAAGCTCTAACCCTAAGCCAAACTTAACACTAACACTAACCCTAAACCTAACCGTAATCCTAACACTAACCCAAACCTGAACCCTAAACCCTAATGTGAACCCAAAACCCTAACCTGAACCCTAACCCGAAACCTAATCCTAAACCTAATTCTAACCTGAACCGTAACCCAAACCCTAAACCCAAACCTGAACCCGAACCCTAACCCTTACCCAAACCCTAAACCTAACCCTAATCCTTACCCTAAGCTAATGACAAACCCTAAACCTTAACCCTAACACTAACTCTAACCCTAACCTGAACCCAAACCCTAACCCTAAGCCTAACCATAACCCTAACCCAAACCATAACACTAAATCTAACCCAAACCCAAACCTGAAACCTAACCCTAAACCTAACCCAAATCCTAACACTAACACTAACCCTAATACTAACCCAAACCCTTAACCTAACCCTATCTGTAATGCTAACCCTAATTCAGTCAGACCCTAAACCTAACCCTAATCCTAATCCAAAATCTACATCTAACCTTAACCCTGAACCAAACCCTTAAACTAATCTGAACCTAACCTGAACCCGAACCCTAACCCTAACCATAGCCCTAACCCTAAACCGTAACCCTAACCCTAACCCTAAATATAACCCTAACACTAAACATAACCTTAACCCCAACCCTAACCCTAACCCTTAACCTAATCTGACCCTAAAACTAACCTAAACCCTAATTCTAACACTTAACACTAACCGTGACTAACTCAAAACCCTAACCCTAACACTAACCCTAACCCTAAGTAACCTAACCCTAACTCTAAACAATAACCCTAAACGCTAACCAAACCCTAACCCTAACCATATGCTAAACCTAACCCTAAAAGTAACCCCAAACCTAAACTTAACGATAACCCTAACCCAAACACTTAACCTAATCTGACCCTAACCCTAACACTTTCCTGAACACCAACCCTAAATCTAAACTCTAACCCTAACCCTAGCCTTAACCCTAAACCTAAACCATAGCCCTAACCCTAACCCTATCTCAATCCGTAATCCAAACACTAAATTTTAAACAAACCCTAAACCTAACCCGAACCTTAATGATAACCCTAACCCTAATCGGATCAAACCCTAACCCTAAACATAACCCGAACCTGAACCCTAAACCTAAGCATAGCCTTAAATCTAACCCTGATCTTTACCCTAACCATAAACACTGAAACATTAACCTTAACACTAACCCTAAACTTGAACCCAACTCTAACCCTGACCTGAACACAAATCGTAATGTAAAACCTAACCTTAAACACTAACCATAACCCTAACCCTAACCAAACCCTAACCTAACCCTAACCCTAACCTGAACCAAACCCTAAGCCTAATCCTATCCCATACCCTAACCCTAAGCCTAAACCTAATCCAAACCCTAAACCTAACCTTAACACTAACCCTAACCCTATCTGGAACTCCAACCCTAACCCTGACCCTAACACAAAAACTAACCCTAACACAAATTTCTGACCTAACACGAACCCTAACCCTAACACTAACGCAAACCCTTACCCTAATCCTATCCATAATGACAACTCTAATCCAATCAAACCCTAACCCTAACCCTAACCCTTACTTATAACCTAAACCTGACTGTAACCCTAAACCAAACCTTTACCCTATTCTGAACCTAACCCAAAATTGAACCCTAATCCTAATCTTTACCCTAAACCCTTACCCTTAACAAACCCTAACCCAACCCTAACCCTAAAAATAATCCATACCCTAAAACTAACCCCTACCCTAACCCTAACCCTAAAAATAACCCATACCCTAAAACTAACCCCTACCCTAACCCTAACCCTAATCCTAACCCTAAACATAACACTAACCCAAACCCTAACCTCTAACCCTAACCCAAACCCTAATGCTAATTTAATCCAATCCTTACCCTAACCATAAACCCTAAACCTTACCATAAATTTAAACCTAACCCTAAACCTAAATCTAACCCAAACGGGAACCTGAATTCTAATCCTAAACCTAACCCAAAACTTAATGATAATCTTAACCTTAACACTAAAACTAACCCAAATACTTACCCAAACTGTAGACCCTAACACTAACCTTAACCATACCCTTAATCCTAACCTTAAACTTAACCCTAACCCTAACCCCTAAACCTAAAACTAACCCTAACACTAAACCCTAAACTTAACCCTAACCCTAACTATAAGCCTAAACACTAACCCTAACCCAAACCTAAACCCTAACCCTCAACACGAACCCTAACCCTAATCCAATCCCTTAACCTAACTTTAAACCCAACCTTTACATTTAACCTAATCCAACCCTAACCATAACCCTAACTGAAACCCTAATTGTCACACTAACCGTAACGATAACCCTAACCCTAACCTAAACCTAACCCTAACCCTAAACCTAACCATAAGCCTAACCCTAACCCTAACTGAAACCCTTAATCCTAATCCTAACCCTAACTATAAATCCCGACTCTAACCCTCACCCTAACCTCAAACCTAATGCTAACCATAACCATAATATAGTTCCTACTTCACAATACATCCTGTATCTGAGGGAATCTCTAAGGTCTAAGAAAACCACATGAGGAATGTCTTGTATGTGTTGCTATTCATTGGGCTTTATACAAATAAAAAATGCTATTTGTTTACTTATTGATTCACACGTTCAATAAAATCACTGAAATCAGCTTTCCGTCATATATGTTTGGTTTTATGGAGAATCAACTCCATTGTGACACAATTACATGATCAGTGCTGATTGAACTTCAATACTTTCAAAAGCATGCATTTTGGATGATATTCTGACTAAGGTGGTACCCATGGGAATAGACAGAAAGGAATTAATGTAGGATCTATTCTAAAGATAGAATTAGTAAAAGTGAGCAAGACAAAAGGAGTTCAACTTAATCTGAAGTTTCAGATTTGGATAACTGACAATGATCTTAAAAGTTTAGGATAAGAAATTTGAGAAGAGAGGTGGCTTTAAATAAAAGCAAATACTGCTTTTAAGTCTCATGTGTTTTTTTTCTCGAAAACTACGTGTATTGCTCTTTTTCCTTTTTTCTTCTGCTTTTGCTTGGTAAAATTTATTATGCTTTTTCTCATTTTATTTAAAAAAAACAGTGTTTCAAGCAGAATTTTTTTTGGCTAATTACCCAAATTTTCTTCAATTACTTAGTTCAATTGGGGAACAATAGTGTTTGTTTAGAATAACCACGATTCCTTAATGTCTTCTCCATTGGACTTTGGTCACTCTTCTCTAGGCTATCTTCTTATATGGAGAGCTATATGAATACTTTGAAGAGTTTGGCGCAAACACCCCTGCCTCGATGAAGGATATTCTAGTGAAGTCATGTGCAGCACTTTCAATGACTCAATCCTAAATATCCAATCATTTATATATCTATATATCTATACCTATATGTCTAACTCCCTCAATTAATAGTCACTCTGATTCCTAGTTCTTTGAAGCCTAATTTGTAATTAATTTCCTTGATTGTCAAGTTCCATTCTAATCCTATCCATTTTAACACTTTCATCAAATTACAGGTCTGTTGAAGTGGTTCTTAAATCACATTATTCAAGTCACTAAGTAAGGGCCTAGGGAGCAAACTTCCCAATCTTCAAAACAATATCATAATTCCTGTTGAATCTCCTCAGAATCTTCACCTGAAATCTAATTAAGTTAAACAGTCAAGTTTGAAGTCAGTATGGTCTCCATTTACACTATAACAACCTTGTCTTTATAATCTCAGGAGGCAAAGGTTAATTATCTTCATTCTGGCTTTCAAATCAATTAAACTGAACAAATTGAAAGGAATCTCAGAGGAAAAGTTTTGAGTTCAAGGACAATCTCTCCAAGGCCCTAGTTACAAAAATTCCTAAGAACTTAGGATTTTGTGATTATTCTTGTGAAAGGATAGTATTCATTCACTTGGTTCTGTCTATATACCCCTTCAAATCAGATGTCTAACCTCTTCGAGTGATTCTAGATGCCTTGATCTGAAAAGACAGACAGAAATCTACAGTGCAAGATCTCTAGATGTTAATCTTTTAATTGGGAAGACAATATGAAACCAATGAGAACCATATAAAAGAAACACAGTTGTAAATGTAAGGTAATCTCAATAGAAAGGTACTTTGCAGCAGATAAGACTAGCAAAGAAGTCCTGTAGAAGGGGCATTTGAGCTGAGTCTTGGAGGTACTTTTGGAAAAAATTGAAAAAGGGAGAGCATTCCAACAATGGGAGAAAGTGGAAGGGGGAGAAATCTGTGGATTTGGAATATGGAATGCAGTGATTGACGATCAGGAAGGCTTGTTTTACAGAACTGAAAAGTGATGTCATCATCTAAGAAATCTAAAAAGGTATGAAGATCTGTTTTGTGAAGATCAATCAGAGAATTTTATAATTTAGTCTTCAAGCAATAAGTTATCCCTCATGTTTATTGCCTAGTGGGGAAGAGTGGTGACTTGTTCAGATGTTCAGATTCAGAAAATCACTTTGTCAGGTGAGTCAAAGATGGATTTGAGTTAAGAGAGTATTGAGGAAAGGAGACTAATCACATGGTTCTTCATAGAGTCCAGTTATCCTCAGGGCTTTCAACAGGTAGTGGTAATAGGATAGGAAAGGAGATATACTGAAAGAAATTGTAAAGGCAGAAATGATGATACTTGACAAATAGGAAAAGTATAATTGAGGAATTCAGGATCACAGTGAAGATGGATGGTGGTACCTTCTCTACCTCTAGTAAAGTTAAATGAAGGACTAGGTTTAGGGAGACAGGTAATGAGTTCTATGTTGAATAAATGGAGTTTGAGATGTACTTATTCACAAATAGCCTTCCTTTCTTTAAGAAAATCACAGGACTTGGGGCATTTGGAGAAAAGAGACAGACCGCAAGAGGGGTATATAGCATTGCCCAAGATGAGAATGGAACATGTAATTTTAGGAACTGGTAATATGAAGCCATGTTGGAAGTATTACCTTTCCCTAGCAAATGTGAAATGAGAATATCACCAGAAAGATCAAAAGACGAACCAGAAGCCTTGGATTTGTCTCTCTGAATCCAACAGTGTAAGTCATGATATCATGAGAAAACCAACACACTCTGACCATTAAGACTTTCATCAACATCTAGTGCACAGACAAGGGGGAGCTGAACATACCATTGAAGTTGTTATAGAGAGAGCATTGATTGGAGGTCAGACTTGAAGAGACAATAAACCTAATCCTAACCCTATCTGAAACTATAATGATAAAACAACCCCTAACTCTTACCCAAATGGTTACTCTAAAACTATCCCTAACAATAACCCTAATCCAATCAGGTGTTAAACCTAACCCTAACCCTAACTCAAAACCTAAACCTAACCAAAACCCTAAACCAAATCCTTACTATAATCTCAACTGAACCCTAACCCAAACGCTAAGCCTAACCTTAGCCCTAACCCTAATCCTATACCCTAACCCAAACTCTAACTCTGATCCTAACCTTAACCCCAAGCTATACCCTAAACCTTACCCTAAATCAACCCTATCCCAACCCCAACCCTAAAAAACCCTAACCCAAAACCTAAACCTAAACGTAACTCTAAACCAAATACTTAGGCTAATCTAAACCTAACCCTAACCAGATCCCTAAACACAACCCTAGTCCTAACCCTAATCCTAAACCCTAAACTGAACACTAACCCTAAGATTAACCTCTAACCCCACAACCCTAACCCTAACATTAACCTTAATCTTTATCTGAACCTTAACCCTAAACCTAAACCTAACCTTAACACTGAATCAAACCTTTACCCTAATCTGAATCCTAACCCTAACCCAAACCCTAATGCTAAAGCTAACCCTAACCATAAATATTAAACCTTAACCCCAACCCTAAGATGAAACCAAACCTGAGCCCTAACCCTACACCTAAACCATAACCCTAACCTTATGCCTAACCCTAAACCTAATACTAATCTTAACCCTAACCCAAAACACAAACCTAATTGTAACCCTGAACCAAACCCTTACCGTAATCTGAACCTAGCCCTAACCCTAACCCTAACCTTAAAACTAACCCAAACCCTAACCCTAATCCTAACCTTAAACCTAAACTTTACCCTTAAACTTATCCTAAACCAACACTATCCCAACCTTAACCCTAAAAATAACCCTAACCCTAACTCAAAACGTAAACCTAAACATAACCCTAAATGAAACACCATAATCTGAACCTAAACCTAACCATATCCCTAAGCACAACCCTAGCCCTAAACCTAACCATAAATCCTAAACTGAACACTAACCCTAAGCCTAACCTCTAACTTTATAACCCTAACCCTAACCATAATCCTAACACCAACCCTAATCTTATCCCTAACCCTAAACCTAAACCTAATCTGAACCTTGTCCTAACCCTAACCATAACGCTAAACCCTTAACCTAACCCTAATCCTAATCCTAACCCTAACCCTAACCCTAAATATTAAACCTTAACCCTAACCCTAAGCCGAACCCAAACCTGAAACCAAAACCCCACCCTAACCCTAACCCTAACCCTAATATTAATCCTAACCCTAACCCTAACCTAAAACCTAAACCTAACTGTAACCCTAAACCAAACCCTTATGCTAAACTGAACCTAACCCTAAACCGAACCCTAAGCCTAACCTTAACCCTAATCCTAACACTAAACCCGAACCCAATTCCCATCCCTAATCCTAACCATAACCTTTACCTGAAACCTTTCCCTAAACCCTCAAAATAACCCTTAACCTAAAACTAACCCAAAATTTAACCCAAATCCTTAACCTAATATTAACCCTAAACCTAATCTGAACCTAGCCCTAACTCTAACTCTAAACATACCCCTAACCTTAACCCAAACGCTAATATAATCCTAACCCTAACCCAAACATCAAAAACATTAACCTTCACACTAACCCTAAACCGAACCTGAAACTGAACACTAGCCCTAAGCCTAAACTGAACCCTAATCCTAACACTTAACTCCAAAGCTAACCTTAATACTAACCCTAAACCTAACTCTAAGCCAAACCCAAACCCAAACATGAACCTGAACCCGAACCCTAACCCTAAAACTTAACCCTAACCCTAAAGCTGACCCTAACCCTAACCAAACCCAAAGCCTATCCCTATCACATACCCGAACCTTGAGCCTAAACCTAACCCAAACCCTAAACTTAACATTAAACCTAACCCTAAACCTAATCTGACCCTAACCCTAACCACATCCATGAACCTAAACTCTAACGCTAACCCTAATTCTAACCCTAAACCTAATCTTAAACCTAACCCTAATCGTAAACCTAATCTGAACCTAGCCCTAAACCTAACCCTAAAGCTAACCCTAACCCTAACTCAACCCAAAGCCTATCCCTGTCACATAGCAAAACCCTAAGCCGAAGCCTAACCCAAACCCTAAATTTAAAATTAAACCTAACCATAAACCTAAGCGAAACCATGAACCTCAACTCTAACCATAACCCTAACCCTAAATGTAACCGTAAGCCTAACCCTAAGCCCAAACCTAAACCCAACTGTAACCCTAAACCAAACCCTTACATTAATCTAACCTAACCCTAACCTGAACCATAACCCGAACCCTAACCCTAACCCTAACCCTAAAGCCTAACACAAACCCTAACCCTAATCCTAACCCTAACCTTAACTTTTACTCTAAACCTTACCGTAAAACAACCCTAACCAATCCTAAACCCAAGAATAACCCTTAGCCTAAAATTAACCCTAAACCTAACCCAAATCCTTAACCTAACCCTAACCCTAACCCAAAACTTAATCCGACCCTAGCCCTAACCCTAAACCTGAAACTAACATCTAACCCTAATTCTAACCCTAACCCTAACCCAAACCCTAACCCTAACACTAATCCTAATGCTAACCCTAAACATGAAAACTTAACCAAAACCCTAACCGAACCAAAACCTGAACCAAAACCCTCACCCTAAACCTAATCCTAACTCTAAACCATAACTATAACCCTAACATGAACCCTAAACCTAATCCTAGGGCCTAACCCTAACCCTAACCCTAAAACTTAAACCATAAAACCATAAACCTTACCTGAAACCTAAACCTAACCATAACTCTAAACCTAACCCTTACCCTAAACCTAACCCAAACCCTATCCCTAACACTAAACATAACCCTAACCTGAAATGTTAAAACTTAACCCTAAACCTAGCCTGAAACCAAACCTGAACCCAAAACCTCACCCAAACCCTAAACCTAAAACCTAACCCAAAACCTAAACCTAACCCTAACCCTTATCCTAATCCTAACCTGAACCCAAACCCAAAACCTAAACTAAACCTTAAACCTAACCCTAACCCTAATCCGAACCTAACACTAACCCTAACCCTAACCCTAATCCTAGCTCTAAGCCTAACCCTAAACCTTACCCTAAACAATCCCAAACCCAACCCTAACCCTAAAAATAACCCTCACTCTAAAACTACCCTAAACCTAACTAAAATCCTTATCTTAAAATTAACCCTAACCCTAACCCAAAACCTAATCCAACCCTAGCCCTAAATCTAACCCCAAACCCTCACCCTAATCCTAACCAAAAACTAACCATAACATTAATCCTAACCCTAACCCTAAACATCAAACTTTAACTTTAACAGTAACCTGAAACCAAACCCAAAACCGAATATGAAATCTAACCCTAACCGTAACCCTAACCCTAACCCTAATCCTAACCCATAAACCTAACCCTAACCTAAAACCTAACCCTAACACTAATTCTAACCTTAACCCAAAACATTAAACATTAACCCTAAACCTAACCAAATGGAAACCCAAACCCAAATCCTCGCACTAACCCTAACCCTAAACCCTAAACTTTACCCTAACCCTAACCCTATACCTAACCCTAACCCTAATCCTAACAATATACTTAACCCTATCCCTAACCCTATCCAAAACCCTAAGCCTAACCCTAACTATAATCCTAACCCTAACCCTAACAATAATTCTAACCTTAACCCTAAACATTAAACATTAACCCTAAACCTAACCCAAATGGAAACCCAAACCCAAATCATCACACTAACCCTAACCCTAAACCCTAATCTTTACCCTAAACCTAGCCCTAACCCTATACCTAACCCTAACCCTAATCCTAACAATATACTTAACCCTATACCTAACCCTATCCAAAACCCTAAGCCTAACCATAACCATAACCATAATCCTAACCCTAACCCTAACCAAAAACCTAAACCTAACTGTAACTCTAAACCAAAGCCTTACACTAATCTGAACCAAACCCTAACCTTTACCCTAAACCTTCCCCTAAACCAACTCTAACCCAACCTCAACCCCAAAATAACCCTTACCCTAAAATTAAACCTAAACGTAACCCAAATCCTTAAACTAACCCTAACCTTAACTCTAACCCTAAACCTAATCCAACCCTAGCCCTAACCCTAAACCTAAACCTAACACCTAACTCTAACTCTAACCCTAACCCTAACCCAAATCCTAATGCTAACACTAATTCATAAGCTAACCATAAACATAAAACTTTAACCCTAAACCTAACTTGAACCGATACCTGAACTGAAAATTTTACCCTAATCCTAACCCTAAACCATAACAATATCCCTAAAATAGACCCTAAGCCTAACCATAAACCTAACCCTAACCCTAATCCTAACACTAACCCTATCCCAAAACGTAAACCAAACTGTAGCCCTAAACCAAAACCTTACCCTAATCTCAACCTAACCCTAACTGAAGTCTAGCCCTAACCATAACCATAAACCTGAACATGAACCCTAAACCTATACTGAACCCTAAACTTAACCTTTACCTAAACCTTACCTTAAACCAACACTAACCCTACCTTAACCCTAAAAATAACCCTTACCATAAAACTAAACCTAAACCTAATCCAAATCCTAAACCTAATCTTAACCGTAACCCTAATCCTAAACCTAATCTGATCCTTGCCTTAACCCTAACCCTAAACCTAAACCCTAACCCTAACCCTAACCCTAACCTAACCCTAACCCTAACTCTAAACATTAAACATTAACCTTAACACTAACTGTATACCAAACCTGAACTGGAACCCGAAAACTAAACCAAACCATAACTATAAACCTAATCCTAACCCTAATGCTAACGTCTAATTGTAAACCTAACCCTAACGCTAACCCTAAACCAAATGCTAACCCTAACACTAATCCTAACCCTAACTCTAAAACCTGACCCTAACCCGAAACCTAAACCTTACCCCTAACCCTAATCTGAACCTAACCCTAACCTGAAACCTGACTGTAACCCCAGCCCTAACCAAAATCCTAAACCTAATCTTAACCCAAACACCAATCCTAAACCTAATCAGACCCTAGTTCTAACCCTAACCATAAACCTAACCTCTACCTCTAAATATAACCCAAACCCTAACCCAAATCCTAACCCTAACACTAATTCTAATCCTAAACCTAAATATCAAACCTTAACATTAACTAACCCTAAACCAAACCCGAACCCGAACCCGAACATTAACCCAAATCCTAACATTAAGCCTAACTCTAACCCTAAAACTAACCCTAACCCTAACCCTAAACCCTACCCCAGACCCTAACCCCAATCCTAACCCTAACACTAAGCTTTACCATAATACTTACCGTAAACCAAACCTAAACCAACCCTAACCCTAAAAATAACCCTTAACCTAAAACTGACACTAACCCTAATCCAAATCCTTAAACTAACCCTAACCCTAAGCATAAACCTAACCCAAATCCTAAAATGACCCATGCCTTACCTAAACCCTAAAACTAACACCTATCCCTAACTCTAAACCTAATCCTAACACAAACCCTAATCCTAACACTATCCTAACCCTTACCCTAAATAAAATTTAGCCCTAACCCGAACCCAAACCCTCACCTACCCTAATCCTAAACCCTAACACTAAACCTAACCCTAACCCTAAGCCTAACCCAAACCCTAGGAATAACCCTTATGAAATCCTAATCCTAAAACTAACCCTAACCCAAAACCTAAACCTAACGAAATTCTAAACCAAATCCTTACCCTAATATGAACCTTAGCCTAAGCCTAAACCCTAACCCTAACCCTAAACCCAATCTGACCCTAACCCTAACTCCAAACATGAACCTAACCTCTAACCCTAACCCTAACCTTAACCATAAACCTAAGCCTAATCCTAAACCTAAACTGACCCTAGCCCTTACCCTAACCCTAAATCTAAATGCTAAACATAACCCTAACCTTAACCCTAACCCAAACCCTAACACTAACACTAATCCTATCCCTAAACTTAAATGTTAAACCTTGACCCTAAAACTCACCCTCATGCTAACCCTAAACCTAAACCCTAACTTTAACCCAAACCCTAACCCAAACCCAAAGCCGAACATTAACCCTAACCAAAAATCTAAACCCAACTTTAGCCCTAAACCAAACCCTTACATTAATATGAACCTAACCCTAACCCTATTCCAAATCCTAAACCTAACCCTAACCCGAATCCAAACTTGAACCCAAACCCTCATCCTAACCCTATCCCTAGATGCTAACCCCAACCCTAAACCTAAACCTAAACCTAATCCTAATCCTAACCCTAACACTAATCGAAAACCTAAATCTAACGGTAACCCTAAATCAACCCTTTACACTAATCTGAACCTAACCCTAACCCGAACCCTAACCCTAATCTTAACCCTAACACTAATATTAGCCCTGACCCTAAATATTAAATATTAACCCTCACCCTAACCTGAACCCAAACCCTCATCCTAACCCTAACCCTACACCCTAAACCTAACCCCAACCCTAAACCTAATCTTAAAGCGAATCTTAATCCTAACCCTAACCCTAAACAAAAATCTAAATCTAAATGTAACCCTAAACCAAACCCTTACCCTAATCTGAAACTAACCCTAACCTGAACCCTAAACCTAGCCCTAAACCCTAAGATGAACCCTATCCCTAATCTTAACCCTAACCCTAACCTTTATCCGAAACCTTTTCCTAAACCAACCCTAATCCAACTCAAATCCCCAAAATAACCGTTACCCTATAACTAACCCGAAACTTAACCCAAATCCTTAACCTAATCTTAGCCCTAACCCTAACCCTAAATCTAATCCGAGCCTAACCCTAAACCTAACCCTAACCTAAACCTAACCCTAACCCTAAGCATAACCCTTATCCTAATCCTAATCCTAACCCTAACCCAAAACCTAAACCTAATAGTAACCCTAAATCAAACCCTTACACTAATCTGAACCCAACCCTAACCCGAACCATAACCCTAACCCTAGCCCTAACCCAACCTTAAAGCCTAACCTGAACACTAACCCTAATCCTATCCCTAATCCTAACCTTTGCCCTAAAATTTACCCTAAACAAACCCTAAACAAACCCTAACACCAAAAATAACCCTTACCCTAAAATTAACCTAAACCTAACCCAACTCCTTAACCTAATCCTAACACTAACCTTAACTCCTAACCTAATCCGACCCTAGCCCTAACCCTAAATTTAAACCTAACACCTAACCCAAACCCTAACCCTAACCCGAACTCTAAACCTTACCCAACCCAAAGCCTATCCCTATCCCATACACCAACCCAAAGCCTAAGCCTAAAAAAACACTAAAGCTAACCTTAACCCTAATCCCAACCCTAAATATAACACTAAATCTAACCCTAAACCTAACCTCTAACCCTGTCCCAAGCTCTAACACTAACTTAATCCAATCCTTACCCTAACCATAAACCCTAACACTTACCATAAATTTAACCCCAACCCTACCACTAATCTTAACCATACCCCAACCCTAACCATAAGCTTAACCCTAACACTAAACCTAACCCCTTAAACCTAAAACTAACCCTAACCCTAAACCTAACCCTAACTGCAACCTTAACCTTAAACCTAACCCTAACTATAAGCCTAAACACTAACCCTAACCCTAAACCTAACCCAAACCTAAACCCTAACCCTAACACTAACCCTAACCCTAATTCAATCCATAAACCTAACCTTAAGCCTAACCCTAACTTTTAACCTAATCCAACTGTAAACGTAACCCTAACCAAAACCCTAATTGTCACACTAACCCTAACCCTAACCGTTACACTAACCCTAACCCTAATCCTAACCTTAATGAAAACCTAACCCTAAACTGAACCCTAACTCTAACCCTAACCCATAACCCTAACACTAATCCTAACCTTAATCCTAAATATTAAACCTTAACCCTAACCCTAATCCAAACCCAAACCTGAACCCTAACCCTCACACTAACCCTAACACTAAACCCTAAAACTAACCCTAACCCTTACCCAACTCAACACAAAGCTTATCTATCCCATACCCCAAGAGTAACCCAAAACCTAAATCTGACCTTAACCCTAACCCTAAACCCAATCTGATACTAACACCAACCCCAAATATGAACCTAACCTCTAAACCTAACTCTGACCCTAACCCTAACCATAACCCTAAAACTTATCTTAAACCTAACCCTAATCCTAAACCTAATCCAACCCTAGCCCTTACCCTAAACCTAAACCTAACCATTAAACATAACCTTAACCCTAACCCTAACCCAAAGCCTAACCCTAACACTAATCCTATCCCTAAACCTAAATGTTAAACCTCTACCCTAAACCTCACCCGAGGACAAATCTAAACCCAAATCCTCACCCTAACCCTAACCCTAAACCCAACCCTAACCCTAACCCTAACCCTAACCCAAAACCTATACCTAACCTTAGCCCTAAACCAAACCCTTACACTAGCCCTAAACCAAACCCTTACACTAACCCTAACCTTAACCCTAACCCTAACCCTAAACCTAACCCTAACCCTAACCCTAAACCTAATCCGAACCTAACCCTAACCCTAAACGTAATCCTTATCCTAATCCTAACCCTAACCCTAACCCTAACCCAAAACCTAACCCTAATTGTAACCCTAAATCAAACCCTTACACTAATCTGAACCTAACCCTGACCTGAACCATAACCCTAACCTCTGCCCTAATCCAACCCTTAAACCTAACCCAAACCCTAACCCTAATCCTAAACCCAACAGTAATCCTAACCCTAACCCTAAATATATAACCTTAACCCTAACCCTAACCTGAACCCAAACTTGTATCCAAACCCTCATTCTAACCCTAACCCTACAACCTAAACCTAACCCCAATGCTAAACCTAAACATAAACCTAATCCTAATCCTAACCCTAACCCTAACTGAAACCCTAAACCTAACTGTAACCCTACACCAAACCTTTACCCTAATCTGAATCTAATCCTCACATGAACCTGAAACGTAACATTAGCCCTAACCCTAAGCCTAAACCTTACCCAACCCAAAGCCTATCCCTATCCCATACACTAACCTGAAGCCTAAGCCTAACCAAAACACTAAACCTAACCTTAACCCTAACCCCAACCCTAAATATAACACTAACCCTAAACCTAACTGTAAACCTAATTTCTAACCCCATCCCAAACCCTAACCCTGATTTAACCCGATCCTTACCCTAACCGTAAACTCTAACCCTTACCATAAATTTAACCCCAACTCCACCACTAACCTTAACCATACCCTAACCCTAACTCTAATCTTAACCCTAACACTAGCCCTAACCTTAATCCAATTCATAAACCTAACCTTAACCCTAATTTTTAACCTAATCCGACCCTAATCCTAACTGTAACCCTAACTGAAACCCTAATCGTCACACTAACCCTAACTATAACCCTAACCCTAACCGTTACAATTACCCTAACCCTAACCATTACCCTAACAAAAACCTAATCCTAATCTTAACCCTAAACCCTAACCATAAACCTAACCCTAACTGTAAACCTAACCCTAACTCTAATCTGTAACCCTAACCAAAACCCTATTCCTAACCCTAACTCTTAACCATAAATCTCGATCCTAACCCTCACCCTAACCCCAATCATAATGCTAACCATAACCATAATATAGTTCCTACTTCACAATACATCCTTTATCTGGGGGAATCTCTAAGGTCTAAGAAACCACATGAGAAATGTCTTGTATTTGTTGCTATTCATCAGGCTTTATATGAATAAAAAGTGCTATTTCTTTACTTATTCACATGTTCAATAAAATCACTGAAATCAGCTTTCCATCATATATGTTTGGTTTTATGGAGAATCAACTCCATTGTGACACAATTACATGATCAGTGCTGATTGAACTTCAATACTTTCAAAAGCATGCATTTTGGATGATATTCTGACTAAGGTGGTGCCCATGGGAATAGACAGAAAGGAATTAATGTAGGATCTATTTTAAAGGTAGAATTAGCAAAAGTGAGCAAGACAAAAGGAGTTCAACTTAATCTGAAGTTTCAGATTTGGATAACTGACAATGATCTTAAAAGTTTAGAATAAGAAATTTGGGAAGAGAGGTGGCTTTAAATAAAGGCAAATACTGCTTTTAAGTCTCATGTGTTTTTTCCCCAAAACTACGTGTATTGCTCTTTTTCCTTTTTTCTTCTGCTTTTGCTTGGCAAAATTTATTATGCTTTATCTCATTTTATTAAAAAAAATCAGTGTTTCAAGCAGTTTTTTTTTGGCTAATTACCCAAATTCTCTTCAATTACTTAGTTCAATTGGAGAACAATAGTGTTTGTTTACAATAACCATGATTCCTTAATGTGTTCTCCATTGGACTTTGGTCACTCTTCTCTAGGCTGTCATCTTATATGGAGAGCTATATGAATACTTTGAAGAGTTTGGCATAAACACCCTGCCTCCATGAAGGATATTCTAGTGAATTCATGTGCGATGCTAAGAACTGCAGCATTCTGTACAGCACTTTCATGACTCAATCCTAAATATTCAATCATTTATATATCTATATCTATATCTATATCTATATCTATATCTATATCTATATCTATATCTATATCTATATCTATATCATCTATATCTATCTATATCTATATCTATATCTATCTATATCTATCTAATCTATATCTGTCTAACTCCTTCAATTAATAGTCACTCTGATTCCTAGTTCTTTGAAGCCTAATTTGTAATTAATTTCCTTGATTGTCAAGTTCCATTCTAATCCTATCCATTTTAACACTTTCATCAAATTACAGGTCTGTTGAAGTGGTTCTTAAATCCCATTATTCAAGTCACTAAGTTAGCGCCTAGGGAGCAAACTTCTCAATCTTCAAAACAGTAATTCCTGTTGAATCTCCTCAGAATCTTCACCTGAAATCTAATTAAGTTAAACAGTCAAGTTTGGAGTCAGTAGGGTCTTCATTTACACTATAACAACCTTGTCTTTATAATCCCAGGAGGCAAAGGTTAATTATCTTCATTTTGGCCTTCAAATCAATTAAACTGAACAAATTGAAAGGAATCTCAGAGGAAAAGTTTTGAGTTCAAGGACAATCTCTCCAAGACCCTAGTTACAGAAATTCCTAAGAATTTAGGATTTTGTGATTATTCTTGTGAAAGGATAGCATTCATCCACTTGGTTCTGTCTATATACCCCTTCAAATCAGATTTCTAACCTTTTCGGGTGATCTAGATGCCTTCATCTGAAAAGACAAAGAAATCCACAGTGCAAGATCTCTAGATGTTAATCTTTTAATTGGGAAGACAATATGAAACCAATGAGAACCATATAAAAGAAACACAGTTGTAAATGTAAGGTAATCTCAATAGAAAGGTACTTTACAACAGAGAAGACTAGCAAAGAAGTCCTGTAGAAGGGGTATTTGAGCTGAGTTTGGAGGTACTTTTAGAAAAAATTGAAAAAGTGAGAGCATGACAACAATGAGAGAAAGTGGAACGGGAAAATCTATGGATTTGGAATATGGAATGCAGTGATTGATGATCAGGAAGGAGGCTTGTTTTACAGAATTGAAAAGTGATGTCTATAATCTAAATTACCCAAATTGGCTTAAATTACTTTGTTCAATTGGAGCCTAATAGTATTTGTTTTAAAAAAACATGATTCCTAAACATGCTTATCATTGGACTTTGGTCACTATTCCTTAGGCTATCATCTTATATGGAGAGCTTTTTGAATTGTTTGAAGAGTTTGGCACCTTAAGAAGGATATTCTAGTGAAGTCATATGTGATGCTAAGAACTGCAGCATTCTCTGTGGTGCTTTCATGCCTCAATCCTAGAAATCAAATCATTTTTAACTTCTCATATAGACATGCCTAATACCACAATCAATAGTCTTCATTGATTCCTGTTTCTTTGATGGCTTATTTATAAGAAATTTCCTTTTTTGTTTTCTAATCCTTTCCATTTTAACACTTATATATATTTTCCCCCTAAACTATGTGTATTGCTATTTCCCCATTTTCTTCCTCTTTTGCTTGGTAAAAGTTATTATGCTTTCATTTTATGTAAAAGAAAAATTGTTTCAAGTCATTTTGTTTGGTGAATTACCCAAATTTTCTTAAATAAGAGTTCAATTGTAGCACAATAGTGTTTAATATAACCATGATTCCTCAATGTGTTCTACATTGGACTTTGGTCACTCTCTCTAGGCTATTTTATAAGGAGAGCTGTAGGAAAACTTTGATGAATTTGGCATAAACACCCTGCATCTATGAGGAATTAATCTAGTGAAGTCATGTGCGATGCCAAGAAGTGCAGAATTTCCGTGGGGCATTTTCATGCCTGAATCCTATAAATCAAATCATTTAACTCCTGTCATATAGTTATAGATGTCTAACTACCTCAACAGTCTTCTCTGATTCCTCATTCTTTGATGCCTAATCTGTAATTTCCTTTATTGTCAAGTTGCATTCTAATCCTTGTTTTTTATACACTTATTTTTTTCCCCAAAACTATGTGTATTGCTATTTCTCCCTTTTCATTCTCTTTTGCTTGGTAAAAGTTGTTACACTCTCTCATTTTATGTAAAAGAAAAAGTATTTCAAGTAGTGTTGTTTGGCGAATTACCCAAATTTTGTTCATTTACTTTTTTCAAATAGAGCACAATAGTATTTGTTTAATATAAACATGATTCCTTAATGTGTTCTACATTGGACTATGGTCACTCTTCTCTAGGCTATCATCTTATAGGGAGAACTGTAAGAATACTTTGAAGACTTTGGCATAAACACCCTGCAGCTATGAAAGATATTCTAGTGAAGTCATGTGCGATGCTAAGAAGCACAGGATCCTATGCAGAGCTTTCATGTCTCAATCTATCAAATCAAGTCATTTTACACTTTTCATATATACAAGTCTAACTCCTTCAATTAGTAGTGTTCTCTGATTCCGAGTTCTTTGATGCCTAATTTGTAATTTTTATTGCCAAGTTGCATTCTAATCTTTTACATTTAATCACTTGTGTTTTTTCCCCCTAAAACTGCATGTATTATTTCTCCCTTTTCTTCCTCTTTTGCATGGTAAAAGTTATTATGCTCTCATTTTATGTAAAATAAAAAGGGTTTCACGAAGTTTTGATTGGCAAATTGCCAGATTGTCTCAAATTACTTAGTTCAATTGGAGCCCAATAGATTTTGGTTAATATTATCATGATTCCATAATTGGACTTTTGTTACTCTTCTCTGGGCTATCGTGTTATATGGAGATCTATATGAATACTTTGAAGAGTTTGGCACCTAAAAAGGATACTCTAGAGAAGTCATTTGTGATACTAAGAACCAGAGCATTCGGTGCGATGCTTTCATGTCTCAATCCAACAAATCAAATCATTTTACATTTTTCATATAGATATGTCTAAATGCCTCTGTTAATAGTATTCTCTGATTCCTTGTTCTTTGATGCCTAATTTGTAGGTAATTTCCTTTTTCCATATTTAACACTTATGTGATTTCTTTCCCCCAAACTTCATATATTTGTTTTTCCTTTTTCTTCCTCTTTTTCTTGGTTAAATTTATAACACTGTTTCTCATTTTATGTAAAAGAAAGAGTTTCAAGCAGTTTTGGTTGGCAAATTACCGAAATTGTTTTAAATTACCTAGTTCATTTGGACCACAATAGTATTTGTTTGATATAGTCATGATTCCTCAATGTGTTCTACATTGGACTTTGTCCACTCTTCTCTAGGCTATCATCCTATAAGGAGAGCTGTATGAATACCTTGAAGAGTTCAGCATAAACACCCTGCATCTACAATGGATAATCTAGCAAATTCATGTGTGATGCCAAGAAGAGCAGAATCCTGTGTGGTGCTTTCAAGCCTCAATCCTACAAATCAAATCATTTAACACTTGTCATATATAGATGTCATGTCTAACTAATCACAATTAATAGTTTTCTGATTCCTCCTTCTTTGATGCTTAATTTGCAAGTAATTTCCTTTGTCACGTTGCATTCTGATCCTTTCCATTTTTAACACTTAAGTGTTTTGTTTCCCCAAAACTTGATGTATTGCTATTTTTCATTTTTCTTCCTCTTTTGCTTGGTAAAATTTATTATTATGTTTCTTTACATAAAAGAAAAAGTGTTTTCAAGCAGTTTTGATTGGCGAATTTCCCTAATTGGCTTAAATTACTTAGTTCAATTGGAGCACTAAATAGTATTTGTTTAATATAACTAAGATTCCTCAATGTTTTCTATGTTGGACTTTGGTCTCTTCTCTAGGCTATCATCTTATAAGGAGAGCTGTTTTAATACTTTGAAGAGTTTGGCATAAACACCCTGCATCTATGAAGGATAATCTAGTGAAGTTATGTGTGATACCCAGAAGTGCAGAATTCTGTGTGACATTTTCATGCCTGAATCCTAAAAATCAAATCATTTAACACTTGTCATAAAGATATAGATGTCCAACTACCTAAATAATAATCTTCTCTGATTCCTCGGTCTTTGATGCCGAATTTATAATTTCCATTATTGTCAAGTTGCATTCTAATCCTTTCCATTTTTTAACACTCATTGGGGTTGTTTCGTCAAAACTACGTTTTTTTAATTTTTCCTTTTTCTTCCTGTTTTCCTTCGTTAAATTTATCTGTTTCTCATTTTATGTAAATGAATAAAGTGTTTCAAGTAGTTTTTTTAATTACCCAAATTGTCTTAAATTACTTAGTTCAATTGGAGTACAATAGCATTTTTTAATATAAGAACGATTCCTTAATGTGCTCTATGTTGCACTTTGGTCACTCTTCTCTAGGCTATTATCCTATAAGGAGAGCTGTATGAATACTTTGAAGAGTTCGGCATAAACACCCTGCATCTATATAGGTTATTCTGGTGAAGTCATGTGTGATGCTAAGAACCGCAGCATCCATTGCGTCGCTTTCATGACTGAATCCTATAAATCAAATCATTTTTCACTTTTCATATATACATGTATACCTCCCTCAATGAATAGTCTTCTGTTTCCTAGTTCTTTGATGCCTAAATTGTAATTTCCTTCATTGCCAAGTTGCGTTCTAATTCTTTCCATTTTAACACTTATATTTGTTTCACCAAAACTACATGTATTGCTATTTCTCCCTTTTCTTCCTCTTTTGCTTGGTAAAATTTATTACTCTGTTTCTCATTTTATGTAAAAGAAAAAGAGTTTCAAGCAGTTTTGGTTGACGAATTACCAAAATTGTCTTAAATTACATATTTCAATTGGAGCACAATTATATTGATTTAATATAATCACAATTCTTTAATGTGTTCTACATTGGACTTTGGTCACTCTTCTCTAGGCTATCATCTTATAAGGAGAGCTGTATGAATACTTTGAAGAGTTTGGCATAAACACCATTAATCTATGAAGGATAATCTTGTGAATTCATGTGCAGTGCCAAGAAGCGCAGAATTCTGTGTGGCACTTTCATGACTCATTCATACAAATTAAATCATTTTACATTTGTCCTATAGATATAGGTGTCTAACTACAGCAATTAATAGTCTTGTCTGATTCCTCATTTTTTGATCCCCAATTTGTTACTAATTTCCATTGTCACGTTGCATTCTGATCCTTTCCATTTTAACACTTACATGTTTTGTTTCCCCGAAACTACATTTTTTGCTCTTTTTCCTTTTTCTTCGTCTTTTGCTTGGTAAAATTTATTACTCTGTTTCTCATTTTATATAAAAGAAAAAGAGTTTCAAGGAGTGTTGTTTGGTGAATTACCCAAATTGTCTTCTATTAATTTGTTCAAATAGAGCACAGTAGTATTTGTTTAATATAAGCATGATTTAATATAAACAAGAACCACAGCATTATGTGTGGAGCTTTCCTGCCTCAATCCAAAAAATCAAATCATTTAACACTTTTCATAAAGATGTAAATGTCTCTTTCAATTAATATTCTTTTTTTTATTTTAGGTTTTTTTGCAAGGCAAATGGGGTTAAGTGGCTTGCCCAAGGCTGCACAGCTAGGTAATTATTAAGTGTCTGAGACCAGATTTGAACCCAGGTACTCCTGACTCCAGAGCTGATGTTTTATCCACTATGCCACCTAGCTGCCCCTCTTGTCTTTTCCAAACCTCCTAAACCTAATTGTGCTCTACAGCTGAAAAGTAATCCTTTTCACCCTAACCTTTACTCTAACCCTAACCCTAAACCCTAACCATATATTTAATCCCTAATGCTAATCCTAACTGTAATGTTAAACCTGAACCTAACCCTAACCCTAATCCTAACCCTAAACTGGAACACTAACTCCAAGTTAAACACTAAACCGAACCCTAACTCTAGCCCAAACCCTACACCTAACCCAAAGCCTAACCCTAACCCTAAACCTAACACTAACCCTAAACCTAAGCAGACATTAAAATTAACCCTAAACCTAAAATGTAGCCTAATGATAACTCTAACATTAATCCCAAATGTAGCCAGGCCCCAAAACTAACCCTAAACCAAAGCCTAACCCCAACCCTCATGCTGACCCTACCCCGAATCCTAACCCAAACCCTAAAACTAGCTCTAACTCAACCACAATCCTAACTCTAAACTTAAACCTAATTCTAACTGTAACCCTAAGGCTAACCCTAACACAAACACTAATCCTAATCCTAACCCTAGCACAACCATGCTCTAACAGTAACATTAAGGCTAACCTCAGCCTTAAAACTAAACCTAATACTAACCTTAACCCTAAGCCTAAGCCTAACCCTAACCCTAACCCAAACACTAGCCCTAAACCTAACCCTAACCTTAACCCTGACCCTAACCTAACCCTAACCTTAACCTGGAACTAAACCTAGATCTAACCCTAAACCTAACCATAGCCCTAACCCTAACCCTGATCCAAACCCTCACCCAAACCCTAGCTCTTACCCTAAAATTAACTCTAACCCTAGCACTTTCCCCTCACCACTACCCTAACGCCAACCCTAACCAGACCAAAAACCTAACCCAGACATTCAAACAGTAAATCATCTTCAGCCTTATCCTGAGCCTAACCCTAACCCTAAATATATCTAGATTTCCTAAGTCTCCATAAATACTCAATCTGCCTGAATATCTTAGGTCTAATAAAACCAAAGGAGAAATAGTTTATACATGTGGCTATTCCTCGTATTATCTGGACATGAAATACTATTTGTTTACTTGTTGACTCATACTGAAAATAAAATCCCAGAAAACAATTTTTTGGGATATATGTCTGCTTTCATGGAGAATCAAGTCCATGAAGCCAATCTAACATGATTAGAGCCGATTGAACTTCAGTACTTTCACAAAGATGGCATTAAGGATGATTAGCTGACTAAGATGGTGGCTATGGGATTAGACAACAAGGGATTGATGTTGAAGATTGGAAAATGTAGAATTAGCAAAAGGGAGCAAAAAAAAGGAGTCAAAATGAATCTGAAGTTTCAGATTTGGGTAACAATACATGAAAATCATCTTAATGGATTAGAAAAAGAAATGTGGGAAGAGAAGACATTTGGGAAGAGTGGTGGCTTTAAAGAAAGCAAAGCCAAGCTTATGGCTTTTCCAATACACGTGTTTATTCCCCAAAGTAAAAATGTATTGCTATTTTTCTTTTTTCTGCCTCTTTTGTTTTGTAAATTGTGTTATTCTTTTTCTCATTTTCATAAAAATGTTGAGTGTTTCAAACAGAGTCTTGTTAGGCAAATTACCCAAATTTCCATTTCCAATTTTCAATTTGATACAATAGAATTTGGTAAAAATTACCAGGATTTCTAAATGTTTTCTAACCCTAACCCTAACCCTAACCCTAACCCTAACCCTAACCCTAACCCTAACCCTAACCCTAACCCTAACCCTAACCCTAACCCTAACTCTAACCCTAACCCTAATCCTAAAAGGAAATTAAACCGAAACCTAAACCTAAACCTAAAATTTAACCTAACTATAACCCTAACGCTAACCCTAACATTAACTCTAACCCTAACCAAGCCCTAAATGTAGCCCTAACCCTAACTCAAACCCAATCGCTAATACTAGCCCTAACCCTAAACCTAACCCAATTCCTAATCCTGACACTAACCCTAATGCTTAGCCTAACTCTAACCCTAACCATAACACTAAAAGTAACACTAACATCCAAACCTAACCCAAAGTCTAACCCTAACACTGACCCTAACCTTAATCCTCAACCTAATCCTAACTCAAACACTAAACCTAACTTTAACCCTAAACCCAAAAGTAGCCCTAACCCTAAGCCTAACCATAAACCTAACCCAAACTGTATCCCAAGCCCTAAATCTAACCTTAACACAAACACTAACCTTAACCCTCACCGAGCCCTTAAACCTAAACCTAAACCTAAACTTAACCTAATGCTAACCCTAACCGGAACCTTAACCCTATCCCTAAGCCCTAAAGCTAAAACTAATCCTAAATCTAACATGAGCCCTAAACCTAACACTAATGAAACCCTAACCCTAAACTTAATCTTAACCCTAACCCTAAACCTAATAATGCTCTACTGCTGAAAAGTAATTCTTTTAACCCTAACCCTTACCCTAACCCTAAACCTAACCCTAAAACCTAATCATAACTTTAACCCCTAACCCTAATCCTAACTATAATCCTAACCCTAAATCTGACCCTAACCCTAACCTTAAATCCCAAACCCTAAGTCAAACACTAAACCTAACCCTAATTCTAGCCCTAACCATAAACCTAACCCAATCTGGAACCATAACCCTAACCCTAAGGCTAACCATAGCCATAAAACTAACCATAACCCTAACCGTAACCCTAATATAAGACCCTAATCCGAAGTGTAAACCTAAACATAACCCTAACCCTAAATCTAATAATCCTAAAACTAACCGGGTCCTAAGCCTAAAGCTAAAATCCTAACCCAAAACCTACCAGTAGCCCTAACCTAAAACCTAACCCTCACCATAACCCTAACCCTAAACCTAACTCTAGCCCTAAACCTAACCCTAAACCTCACCCTAACTGTAACCCTAACCCTAAGCAGATATTAAAAACCTAAAACGTAGCCTAACCACAACCCTAACATTAGCCCTAACCGTAATCAAGCCCCCAAACTAACCCTAAACCTAAGCCTAATCCAAACCTGAATCCTGAAACAAACCCTAACCTTAGCCCTAACCCAACCACTATCCTAACTCTAAACTGAAAACTAATTCTAACTCTAATCCTAAAGCCAACCCTAACCCAAACCCTAATCCTAATCCTAAACCTAGTGCAACCGGGCTCTAACCCTACTCCTAACATTAAGGCTAACCTTAGCCCTAACCCTACCCTAACCCGGCTGTAAACCTATAACCCTAACTCTAACTTTAACCCTAACCCTAAGCCTAATCCTAAGTGAAACCCTAACCCTAAATGAAACCCTAACCCTAAGTGAAACCCTAACCCTAACTGAAAGCCTAACTCTAACCCTAACTGAAACCCTAACCCTAACCGAAACCATAACCCTAGCCCTAACCGTAACACTAACCCTAACCCTAACCTTAACCAGAACCTAACTGTACCCTTAACTGGACCCTAACCTTACCCCAACACTAACCCTAATGCAAATCCTCACAGTAGCCCTAACCCAAACTCCAAACCTAATTCTAAACCTAAAGCAAACCCTAATCCTAATCCTAACCCTAACCTTAACCCTAACTCTAACCCTAGCCCTGACCCTAACCTGAACACAGTCACTTGAACCCTAGCTCTTACCCTAAAATTAACTCTAACCTTAACACTTTGCCCTCACCCCTACCCTAACTCTAAGCCTAACCCTAAGCCTAACCAGACCAAAAACCTAACCCAGACATGCAAACCAAAAATATTCCTCAACCTAACCGTGAGCCTAACCCTAACCCCAACCCTAAAATTATCAAAATTTCCTAAATCTCCATAAACACTTAATCCAGGGGAATCTCTAAGTTCTAAGAAAACCAAAGGAGAAATATTTTATACATGTGGATATTCCTCATGTAATGTGGATATGAAGTTCTATTTGTTTATTGTTGACTCATACTGCAAATAAAATCCCAGAAAACAATTTTCCGGGATATATGTCTGCTTTTATGGAGAATCAACTCTATGAAGCCAATCTAACATGATTAGAGCCAATTGAACTTCAATACTTTTACAAGCTTGGCATTAAGGATGATAAACTTACTAAACTGGTGGCTATGGGATTAGAGAACAAGGGATTAATGTAGGAGACTGGAAAAGGTAGAATTAGCAAAAGGGAGCAAGAAAAAAGGAGTCAAAATGAATCTGAATCATCTTAATGGATTAGAAAAAGAAATGTGGGAAGAGAAAACATTTGGGAAGAGTGGTGACTTTAAAGAAAGCAAAGCAAAGCATATGGCTTTGGGGAAACAAAACACATAAGTGATAAAATGGAAAGGATAAGAACGCAACTTGGCAATATAGAAATTACTTACAAATTAGGCATCAAAGAAGAAGGAATAAGAGAAGACTAGTAATTGAGGTAGTAAGATATCTATAGCTTTATGACAAGTGTTAAATGATTTGATTTATATTATTGAAGCAAGAGCGAGCCACACAGAATTCTGCACTTCTTGGCATCGCTCATGACTTCACTAGATTACCCTTCATAGATGCAGGGTGTTTATGCTGAACTCTTCAAAGTATTCATACAGCTCTCTTTATAAGATGATAGCCTAGAAACCAGTGACCAAAGTCCAATTTAGAATACATCAAGGAATCGTGGTTACATTAAACAAATATTGTGCCCCAAATGAAGTAAGTAATTTAAGCCAATGTGGGTAATTTGCCAACCAAAACTGCTCGAAACACTTTTTCTTTTACATAAAATGAGAAACAGATTAATAAATTTTGCCCAGCAGAAGGGAAAGAAAACAGGAAAAATAGAAATACATGTAGTTTTGGGGAAACAAAGCAATAACTGTAAAAATGGAAAGAATTAGAACACAACTTGGCAATGAAGGAAATTACAAATTAAGCTTCAAAGAACTAGGAATCAGAGAGGACTATTCATGAAGAGAGTTAGACATGTATATCTATAAGAAAAGTGAAAAATGATTTGATCTGTAGGATTAAGTCATGAAAGCGATGCACAGGATGCTGTGGGATTTAGCATCACATGTATCTTCACTAGAATATCTTTTGCAGATGCCAAACTCTTCAAAGTATTTATATATATCTCCATATAGGAAGACAGAGCAGAGAAGAGTGACCAATGTAGAACATATTTAGGAATTGTGCTTATATTAAACAAATAATATTGTGATCTAATTGAACTAAGTAATTTAAGCCACTTTGGGTAATTCTCCAAACAAAAATGCTTGAAACACTTTTTCTTTTACATAAAATGAGAAAGCGTTAAAACTTTCACCAAGCAAAAGAGGAAGAAAAGGGAGAAATAGCAATATAAGTAGTTTTGGGGGGGAAAACACATAAGTGTTTAAAATGAAAGTATTAGAACACAACTTGACAACAAAGGAAATTAATTACAAATTAGGCATCAAAGAAGTAGGAATCAGAGAAGACTATTCATTGAGGGAGTTAGATATTTATATCTATATGAAAAATTAAAAATTTTTTGAAATGTAGGATTGAAGCATGAAAGCGACTCACAGGATGCTGTAGTTGTTCACATCACATGTGAATTCACCAGAATATCCTTCGTAGATGCAGGGTGTTTATGCTGAACTCTTCAAAGTATTCATACAGCCGTCCTTATAAGATGATAGCCTAGAGAAGAGTGACCAAAGTCCAATGTAGAACACATTAAGGAATCATGCTTATATTAAACAAATACTTTTGTGCTCTATTGGAACAAAGGAATAGAAGACAATTTGGGTAATTCACCAAAACACACTGCTTGAAACATTTTTTATTTTACATAAAATGAAAAACATCATAATAAATTTTACCAAGCAAAAGAGGAAAAAAAAGGAAAACAGCAATAAACATAGTTTTGGGGTAACGAAAACATAAGTTTTAAAAGGGAAAGAATTAGAACGCAAGTTGGCAATAAAGGAAATATGTTACAAATTAGGCATCAATGAACTAGGAATCAGAGAAGACTATTAATTGAGGAAGTTAGATGTGTATATTTAATTTGTTGCATTAAGGCATGAAAGCCCTGTACAGAATGCTAAGGTTCTTCACATTGCATGTGACTTCTCTAGAATATCCTTCCTAGATGCTGAACTCTTCAAAATATTCACATATATCTCCATTTAAGAAGATAGCCAAGAGAAGAGTGACCAATGTAGAAAACATTGAGGAATCGTGCTTATAATATTCAAAAACTATTTTGTTCCAATTGAACAAAGTAATTTAAAAAAATTTTGGTTATTCGTCAAACAAAATGGCTTGAAACACTTTTTCTTTTACATAAAATGAGAAACAGCTCAATAACTTTTACCAAGCAAAAGAGGAAGAAAAGGGAGAAATAGCAATATATGTAGTTTTGGAGAAAAAAATCACATACGTGTTTAAAGGATTAGGAAAGGATTAGAATTCAACTTGACAATAAAGGCAATTACTTATATTTTAGACATGAAAGAACTAGGAATTAGAGAAGACTACTAATTGATGGAGTTAGACTTGTTTATCTATATGAAAAGTGCAAAATGATTTGATTTATTGGTTGAGGCATGAAAGTGCTGCACAAAATGCTGTGGTTCTTAGCATCACACATGATTTCTCAAGAATATCCTTCATAGATGGCAAACTCTTCAAAATATTCAGATAGATCTCCATATAAGATGATAGCCAAGAGAAGAGTGAACAAAGTCCAATAGAGAACACATTAAGGAATTGTGTTTATACTAAACAAACACTATTGTACTCTATTTGACCAAAGTAATTTAAGACAATTTGGGTATTTTGCCAAACAACACTGCTTGAAACACTTTATGTTTTATGTAAACTGAGAAACTGCGTAATAAATTTTACCAAGCAAAAGAGGAATAAAAAGGAATAATAGCAATACACAGAGTTTTGGGAAAGCAAAACACATAACTGTTAAGAAGGAAAGGATTAGAAGAAGGGATCGAGTCTTAGGCGCGCTATGATAAAACTTGAAACTAAGGACTCTAACTAAACTTTCGAGAAACAGAACCCACAAAAGGGACCCAGTGAGGCAGTTCTCCTACTCAAGATAACCTGGAAAAGAGAAGAAAGGCTCTGTTCCTTGGGGTTGGAGGGGCGGCCCGCTAGAGGGGTGGCCTACCAGAGTGAAAGAACTTCATCCTCCTGGAGGCAGCCCCAGGGAGTTGGGAGCCCCAGCTCACAGCAGTGGGGGAGTCTCCTGAGCTGCACCCCGGGGAGCACTGGGCACAAAGTGGGGGAACAGCAGAGGACCTCTGCCAAAGTGAGCATGTGGAGCCCAGGCCTTAGGGCACACAGTGAGCAGCTTAGTGTTTCCAGATTGGAAACAGAAGCAGGTGGAGACAGTAAGCAGGAGCCCCCAGGGCATGAGCCCATTGAGCTGAGGGAGGGGAGTGAAGAGAGACTGCAGAGCTCTATCCTCTGCCCCTGGAACAGGACTGTGGCGCTCTGACCATATTCAGATCCTGATCCCAGTCTAGGCCCCCCCATAGAACAACAGGGGCCCCCCCACCTCCGCCCTGTGGCAGAGGGAGGTGCTTATGGTCATTCACAGACCAGGAGGGAGGACAGAACCTCACACACTGAGACCCTTGTGGGAGTGTACCAAAAGCTCAGGAAGCACCCCCCAAAACAGGCTTAGGCTGGGAAAATAAACAAGCAAAGAAACAAGAGGAAGACTATTGAGAAATATTTTGCAAATGAGCCCAGGAAGGATCAAAATACTCAGTCTGAAGATGAGGAAGCACAAGCTCCTGCATCTAAAGACTCCAAGAAAAACAGAAATTGGGCTCAGGCTATGACAGAGCTCAAAAAAGACTTTGAAAATCAAATGAGGGAGTTGGAAGAAAAACTGGGAAAAGAAAGGAGAGAGATGCAGGAAAAACATGAAAATGAAGTCAGCAGCTTAGTCAAGGAAATCCAAAAAAAAAAAAATGCTGAAGAAAATGGCATGCTAAAAACCAGCTTAGGTCAAATGGATAAAACAGTTCAAAAAGTTATTGAGGAGAAGAATGCTTTAAAAAGCAAAATTGGCCAGATGGAAAAAGAGATAAGAAAACTCTCTGAGGAGAACAAATCCTTCTGACAAAGAATAGAATGCAGGGAGATTGATGACTTTACCAGAAATCAGGAATCAATACTTCAAAACCAAAAAAATGAAAAATTAGAAGAAAATGTAAAATATCTCATTGAAAAAACAACTGATATGGAAAACAGACTTAGGAAAGATAATTTGAAAATTATTGGAATACCTGAAAGTCATGATCAGGAAAAGAGCCTTGACATCATTTTCAAAGAATTACTACAGGAAAATTGCCCTGATATCCTAGAAGCAGAGGGCAGAATAGAAATGGAGAGAATCCACTGATCCCCCCGAGAAAGAGATCCCAAAAACCAACCCCTAGGAATATTATAGCCACGTTCCAGAACTCCCAAATCAAAGAGAAAATATTACAAGCAGCCAGAAGGACACAGTTCAAATATTGTGGAGCTGCAGTCAGGATCACACAGGATTTAGCAGCAACTACACTGGAAGCTCGTAGGGCTTGGAATACAATATACCGGAAGGCAAAAGAGCTTAGAATACAGCCAAGAATGAACTACCCAGCAAGGCTGAATGTCCTCTTCCAGGGAAAAAGATGGACTTTCAATGAATCAGGGGAATTTCAAAGGTTCCTTTTGGAATGGCCAGAGCTGAATAGAAGGTTTGATCTTCAGATACAGGACTCAGGTGAAGCATGGAGATTGGAGGAGAGGGGGGAAAACATGAGGGACTTAATGAGGATGAACTGCATGTATTCCTGCATAGAAAAATGATACTGATAATATTCATATGAACCATCTCATTTAATAGAGCAGGTAGAGGGAGCTTTTATAGTTGAAGCACAAGAGAAAGCTGAATTCGAAGATAAAATATGGTGTAAAAATGGAGTCAATAGAAAAAAGGGAAATGGAATGGGAGAAAGAAAAAGAAGAGGGGAATAGGCCAAGATATCTCATATAATAAGTTTTTTCTTTATTACAATGAGCTATTGCAATGATATGGAAGGGGGGAGGCAAGGGAGAATGAGGGAATCTTCACTCTCATCAGAGGTGGTTAGGAGAGGAAACAGCATATATACTCAATGGGGTATAGACAACTGGAGTAAGAAGGAGGGGGGAGCAGGGGGAAGGGGTGGGGATGTGAATAAAGGAGGAGAGGATGGACCATGGGGGGAGAGTGGTCAGATATAACACATTTTCTTTTCTACTTCTCACAAGGGGCTGGGATGGAAGGCTTGCCCACGATCATGGGGCCAGGTGAATTCTGGGCCTAAGGGGTGGTATGGGGGCTCAGGGCTTCTTGGCCCCAGTCTGCTGCGCCACTCAGCGACCCTACAGCAGAGTCAGAGTGAAAGGAGAGAGAAAATAGAGTACATGGTAGTGGAGAAAGAAGGAGGGAGCTGAGATCAGCAATGGCAATGTTGGAAAAATATGGAAGTAACTTTTGTGATGGACTTACCATAAAGAATGTGATCCACCCGTGACAGAGTTGATGATGTTGGAACAAAGACTGAAGCACATTTTTTGTTATTATTATTTGGGGGAGGGTGCAGGGCAAATGGGGCTGGGTGGCCTGCCTGGGGCCACATAGCAGGGTGATCTTTGGGTGTCTGAGGCCGGATTTGGACCCAGGTGCTCCTGGCTCAAGGGCCAATGCTCTGTCTGCCACCTAGCCACCCCTACTATTATTGCTATTTTATTTTATTTTATTTTATTTTGGGTCTTTTTTTTTTCCTTCTTTTTGGTTTTTGCAGGGCAGTGGGGATCGGGTGGCTTGCATGTCACATGGCTGGGTGATTATTGGGTTTACGAGGCTGGATATGGACTTGGGTGCTCGTGGCTCCAGGGCTGGTGCTTTGTCCATTGCGCCACCTGGCTATACCTACAATTATTACTATTATTTTTTTAATTTAATTTTTTTTTCTCTCCCCTTTACTTTTTCGCCCAAGCAAGTCTATCTATATTCATGGGGGGAGGGGTATTTTGTTTACTTGTAAACAAGTATATTTTATTAATGTAAAAAAAAACATTTGTACAAAATGAGAATAAAAAAATAAATTAAAAAAAAAGAAAAAATTAAAAAAAGAAATTTATGAACCTGTATCTCATGTTATGGAAAACAAAAAAAATGTTTCAAGCCGTTTTGTTCGGTGAATTATGCCCATTATCTTCAATTACTTTGTTCAAATAGAGCACAGTAGTATTTGTTTCATATAAGCACGATTCCTTAATGTGTTCTACATTGGACTTTTGTCTCTCTTCTCTAGGATATGTTCTTATAAGGAGAGCTGTATGAATACTTTGAAGAGTTTGGCACAAACACCCTACATCTATGAAGGATATTCTAGTGAAGTCATGTGTGATGCTAAGAAGCTCAGCATTCTGTGCGGTATTTCATTCCAAAATCCAACAAATCATAACATTTTACCCTTTCCATATATACACGTTCAACTCCTTCAATTAGCAGTCTTCTCTGATTTCTAGTTCTTTGATGTCTAATTTGTAAGTAGTTTCCTTTATTGTCAAGCTGCATTCTAATCCTTGTGTTTTAAACATTTGTTTCTTTTCCCCCAAACTACATGTATAGCCCTTTCTCCCTTTTCTTCACTTTTTCTTGGTAAACTTTATTACACTCTTCATCATTTTATGTAAAAGAAAAATTGTTTCAAGCAGTTTCAGTTGATGAATTAACAAAATTGCCTTATATTCCTTATTTCAATTGGAGCACAGTGGTATTTTTTTTTTTTAGGTTTTTGCAAGGCAAACGGGGTTAAGTGGCTTGCCCAAGGCCACACAACTAGGTAATTATTAAGTATCAGACCGGATTTGAATCCAGGTACTCCTGACTCCAGGGCTGGTGCTTTATCCACTAGGCCACCTAGCCGCCCCGGTATATTTTTAATATAACCATGATTCCTTAATTGTGTTTGACATTGGACCACTCTTCTCTAGGCTATCGGCTTATAAGGAGAGCTGTATGAATAATTTGAAGAGTTAGCATCTTCAAAGGATATTCTAGAGAAGTCATGTGCGATGATCAGAATGGCTGTATTCTGTGCAGCGCTTTCATGACTCAGTACAACAAATCATATCATTTTATACTTTTCATATAGATATAAATGTTCAACTCCTTCAGTAGTAGACTTCTCTGATTCTTAGTTCTTTGATATCTAATTTGTAAGTAGTTTAATTTATTGTCAAGCTGTGTTCTTATCCTTGCGTTTTAAACACATGTGTTTCTTTTCCCCAAAACTATGTATTGCTATTTCTCCCTTATCTTTCCCTTTTGCTTGGCAAATGTTATTACACTCTTCCTCATTTTATGTAAAACAAAATGTGTTTCAAGAATGTTTCGTTGACTCATTAACTATGTTGGCTTCAATTCCTTAGTTCAATTGGAGCACAATAGTATTTGTTTAATATAACCACGATTCCTTAATGTGTTCTACATTGGATTTCTTCATAATTCTCTAGACTATCAACCAGGGTAGCTGTATGAATACTTTAAGAGCTCGGCATCTATGAAGGATATTCTAGAAAAATCATGAATGAAGCTAAGAAGCGCAGCATTGTGCGCTGTGCTCTCATGCCTCAATCTAACAAAACTTATATATTTACATTTTTCAAATAGATATACCTGTTCAACTCTTTCAATTAGTATTCTTCTGTTTCCTAGTTATTTAATGCCTAATTTGCAAGTAATTTCCTTTATTGTCAAGTTGAGTTCTAATCCTCACAGTTTGAACACTTATGTGTGTTTTATAACCAAAACTATATGTAATGCTATTTCTCCCTTTTCTGCCTCTTTTGCTTGGTAACCCTTATTATGCTCTTTCTAATTTTATGTAAAAGAAAAAGTATTTCAAACAATTTTGGCTGACAAATTACCCAAATTGTCTTAATTTTCTTAGTTCAATTGTAGCACAATAGCATTTGTTTAATATAACCACAATGCCTTAATGTGTTCTACATTGGACTTTGGTCACTCTTCTCTAGGCTATTATCTTATAAGGAAAGCTTTATGAATACTTTGAAGAGTTCGGGATCAACATCCTGCATCTACAAAGGATATTCTAGTGAAGTCATGTGCGATGCTAAGAAGCGCAGCATCCTGTGTGGCTCTTTCAAGCCTCAATCTAACAAATCATATCATTTTACCCTTTTCATATAGATATACATGTTGAACTCCTTCAGTTAGTAGTTTTCTTTGATTCCTAGTTCTTTGATGCCTAATTTGAAAGTAATTTCCTTTATTGTCAAGCTTCGTTGTAATCCTTACATTTTAAACATTTATTTGTTTCTTTTCCGCAAAACTATGTGTATTGATATTTCTACCTTTTCTTCCCCTTTTGCTTGGTAAATGTTATTATGCTCTTTCTCATTTTATGGAAGAGAAAATGTGTTTCAAGCAGTTTTTGTTGATGAATTAACCAAATTGGCTTAAATTCCTTAGTTCAATTGGAGCATAGTGGTATTTTTTTTTTTTTAATATAACCATGATTCCTTAATGGGTTCTACATTGGACCTAGTCACACTTCTCTAGATTATCATCATATACAGAGAGCTTTATGAATATATTTAAGAGTTCGGCATCTACAAAGGATATTCTAGGGAAGTGTTGTACAATGCTATGAAGTGCTGCATGGTGTGTAGTGCTTTCATGCCTCTATCCAACAAATCAAATCATTTTACACTTTTCATATAGGTAAACACATTCAATTCCTTCAATTAGTAGTCTTCTCTGATTCCTAGTCTTTTGATGCCTAATTTGCAAGTAATTTCTTTAATTGTCAAGTTGTGTTCTAATCTTTGCAGTTTAAACACTTATGTGTTTTTTCCCCTCAATGCCACGTTTGTTGCTATTTCTCCCCTTTTCTTCCTCTTTTGCTTGGTCAACTTCTCATTTTATGTAAAAGAAATAGTGTTTCAAGCAGTTTTGGTTGATAAATTAACCTAATTCACTTAAATTCCTTAGTTCAATTAGAGCACAAGAGTATTTGTTTAATATAACTAAGATTCCTTAATGTATTGTACTTTGGACTTTGGTCACTCTTCTCGAGGCTATCATCTTATAAGGAGAGCTGTATGAATACTGCGAAGAGTTTGGCATAAACACCATGCATCTACAAAGGATATTCTAGTGAAGTCATGAGCGATGCTAAGAAGAGCAGCATTCTGTGTGGTGCTTTCATGCCATCATCCAACAAATCAAATCATTTTCACTTTTTCATATAGATATACATGTTCAACTACTTCAATTAGTAGTCTTCTCTGATTCCTAGTTATTTGATGACTAATTTTAAGTAATTTCCTTTATTGTCAAGCTGCGTTCTAATCCTTGCATTTTAAACACTTATGTGCTACTTTTATCCAAAACAAAGTGTATTGCTATTTTTCCCTTTTCTTCCTCTTTTGCTTGGTAAACTTATTAAGCTCTTACTCATTTTTTTCAGGCAGTTAATATTTAATTTTAATAATACTTGTTATGTTTAAATAGTCAGCAATACATGAAGAGAAAAACCTTCAGATGTTTATACATGGTGTGAATACATGCTTTAATTATGCAGTTGGGGGAAATTCACAGTTAACAAAGCTAAAAAAATCCTTGTTATAAATTACATGAAGCATATAAAAATATTTCCCTGAATGCATAGATTAAAACATTAAACTCACCTACCAGCAATTGTGCATTTTAATTCAGATGCTACCTGTGAGTTTCAACCAACCAACCAGACAGTTTTAGAAAGAAGATCAGTTTTAGGGCAAATCTATACCCAACTAATAATTTGCCTCTGGATCCCCACGTCCCTTTTTTTGACTTTATTTTCAGAGCTGACTGAAGATAAAATAAGCTTGAGAACTACCCTGGATTGTGTCTACCTGTTGCTACATTGGAGAGACACATCCAGCTACCAGCTACTACAACATATGGCTGGAAGAGTTTATTAGATTCAAGATGAGATAATATTAGTCTTATTTCTTCTGACAGAGACCTAGCCTTCATCCTATCAGTACAATATTAACTCATTTATTCAAAACATACAAAAAAAAGTTAGTACTTTGGGATAAATTCACTTTCTAGTTGGCTGAACCACAGGGAGTCACTATCTTAAACCACTTCAGAGAGAATAGGTAACTAATAAATAACCTTCATTGTACTATTCAAACACCTAGTACAAGGGTTAAGTCACAATCAGTAATTTGGTAGAACAAGAATTAAGTTGCAAAACAGATTGACACAGGATTAAGCTGGCCTTGAAAAACACCTCAACCTAGCTTCACCATTTAGGTAGCAGCAGGAGGCCATTACCTCAGGACAACATTCTATTTCACTGACATCTTTTGTACATTCTCACTAAAATGTAGTGTTCCAATAAAATTAAGTTAACACAGGAAGTTAAGTCTCTTTGGAAACTATAGGCACTATGGGGAAAAAAGCTTCCTAAGACAGCAGGGATGCCACTCAACAGCTGGCTTCCTGTCCCCCACCATCTTGTTTGTTAAAATGTGCTCACTCATTTCTGAAGTTAAGCTGTTAGTTTAAACAAGACAATAGCTTTTCTTTAGCACTAAAGACATTGGAAGAAAAAAAGAAACATGAATTACTTCATTAAAAAATTCTTATGCCATGCACAAGAATTTAATCAGTTTTTCTCAATCAACTAATTCCAGAAAGTCATGTGAGGCTTACAATTGGCTTTTAATAGAAAAACAGAAAACTCAAAGACCCAACATAATTTGCTTACAAAAGCAACAGTTTCAAGTTGCATAGAAATTCTAATAATTTTAAAATAATCTTTATCTCTGATATAAAAATAAAAATGCTAACCCCTTTTCTGCTATGTTTTTCACAAATAGCCTTCAAAATATCAACAGAACAACCTTAAAAACTGCTTTTTCAATTCTAATGGAAAATGAAGGTGGAGACCCTGGGACTGCAGCATTTGGGCTCTTTTACATGTTGAAATTAAGCATGTTGATGACAGTAATTGCTTCAAGAAGTAAAAAACAAAAAAACAAAAAAAAAAAAAAAAACCCTGGTTATTCTTTTAGGAAGCATTAGAGAGACCTCTAGTGACCACTAAGAAGTTAATGCAGAGATACCCACTTTCTAGGCAATGATTTTCATACTGTGAACAAATAAGCAGTCATGAATGGGTTTTTAACAGAGGAAAACAGGAGGGAAGCTATTTTGGTTGACAGCATATTTACAACTAGGGTATGTTACTGTACCTTTAAATACCTTTACCTGAGTAACAAGTATGAATACATTATTTTATAGCTGCAAGTTACATAAATTCATCTGTCTGGTACCTGTATTTGCCCCCCAGTATACTGAAGCTCTGAAAATGTCCTCAGGCAGAGCATTTCCTCTCATCAAGATAGCATTTAACAGTTTGGTTTAAGAACAGGTTCTACCCTCTGTCTTTTTGCAGGGGCTCTTTAGTTTTGCAGATAAAATATACTATATAAAGAAACCTTTAGCTTTTGTCTCTCTGGGCAACTTTTCAGGGATTTGAAGCTTTAAGCAAGGAGTTTGTGCATCAAGAGACAAGGAAGAGCAGCACCACTGCTTGAAAATTGGGGGTTTCTACTTGGTCAGAATAGGCTAATCAATCTACTCTGCAATTGTCATTTACATCTGTAGATCAGCTCTGGGTTAGTATGCACTGTGCTGTAGTACCCGTAGCCCTCTCAGGTTAACTGCAGAATTTTAGGGCATTAGCCTTGATTTTTAGATCAATGGTTTGTCCTTAGACAGGAATTGACATGTCATCCCAGTACTCAGTGATTAAGGATCCCTGATGCTGTTAGTAAGTCAGTTTTGAAGCTCTATTATAGCAAGGCCTTTCAGTCAGTGTAGATGCAGCATTTCTGAAGAGAAAGTTATTGTCACTTATCATTAGAACTAGTTCCAGCTCTTGGAAATCTTGAAGCCGGGAAACATCTTTGTCCTTTCTTAACAGAGTATTTGGTAACTTTCTGATCTTCACCACTTGTTCTGGATTAACCCCCTGCTCCCAGCAACTCCTTCTGAGCAGTTCCTGGTAGTTGAATTCTTGTCGATCAAGTTCAATCTCAATGAAATCATTTTCTCAAAGAGATGGATTCTGAATTCTCACCTTGAGTACAAATTCTTGCATATTAAATGGAAAAGCTCCAGTGAAGAAAAAGGGCTGGAATGCTGGTGTTGGTCCTGTAAAAGTCCCATTCTGTTGATCCAGAGACACTGGTGGCTTGGGTGTAACAGGAGAGAACAGGGAGTGATTGTGACTCACAGGTGGTTGACAGACTGGACCAGGTTTTGTGCTTTCTGGTTTTCTAAATACAGCAGAGGGGACAGACATATCCCCATTCTGGACCAGTGCCAAGGAGGTATGGTCATGTGAAAAGGACCCTAGTTGGGGTGTTTTGCCAGGTGGCAGCATGGGAATTGAGTGATCAGACGGAGGTGATGCAGGAGGTGTGGAAGATCTCCCATTTTGCAATTGAACTGAACCATCTGGTGTAGTGGTGTATGTAAAAGGGAAGGGTGGGTTAGCCAAATAATTGGGGACAAAGGGCAGATCTGAATCTTCAAGTCTGGAAGGTCATCATCATCATCTTCCACTCCCATAATCTTTCTGATGTCTTTTCTTGATGTCAATTGGACTGGCATTTCCGCCTTTTGTAGTAAGAATCTCTTTGTCAGCTCCTGAGTTTAACAAGTAAGAGACGACTTGGCCATGATTTCGTTTGCATGCCCAATGCAAACAGGTCCAGCCGTTGACCTCATTCTGGGAGTTGACATCCACCCTGTCTCCACCAGTTTCGGCACCTCGCGGATGTCCCCCAGGGCCGCGGCCTCCCTCAGCCTCTCCTGCTGCTCCTTCTCCTCCAGCTGGGCGCTTTTGGTTCCCCCAGGGACCTCCTCTGCTTCCCCGTGGCCCTTCTGGCCGGAGCCTGCAGCAGCTGCGGCGGCCTGTGTCCGCCCGCCCGCCCCGGGGCCTGGCTGCTCGTCAGCGCCGAGCCCGCCCGCGCCCCTGCCTGCTCCCCCGCCGCGGCCTCCCCGCGGCCAAGGGCACGGCGCGAGTGAGAGCTGGGGGGTGGGGTAGGGTGCGTGCCTCCCACCGGCCCCGGGGGCTGCCCTCGCCGCCGCCGCCTCCCGCTCTTACTCATTTTTGTAAAAGAAAATGTGTTTCAAGCAGTTTTGGTTGAGGAATTAACCAAATTGGCTTAAATTCCTTAGTTCAAATGGATCACAATAGTCTTTGTTTAATATAATCACGATTCCTTAATGTGTTGTGCATTGGACGGGGTCATAGGGATCTAGGCTATCATTCTATTCAGAGAGCTGTTTGAATACTTTGATGGGTTTGGCATAAACACCCTGCATCTACAAAGGATATTCTAGTGAATTCATGTGCGATGCTAAGAAGCACAGCATTCTGTGTGTCCCTTTCATATCTCAAGGCAACAAATCAAATAGTTTTACACTTTTCATATAGATATACACTTTTAACTAATTCAATTATTTAAGCTCTCTGATTTCTATTTCTTTGATGTCTAATTTGTAAGTAATTTCTTTTATTGTCAAGCTGTGTTCTAATCCTTGCTATTTAAACACTTATGTGTTTCTTTTCCCCAAAACTACATGTATTGCTATTTCTCCCTTTTCTTCCTCTTTTGCATGGTAAAGGTTGTTATGCCCTTTCTCATTTTATGTAAAAGAAAATGTGTTTCAAGAAATTTTGCTTGATGAATTAACCAATTTGTCTTAAATTCCATAGTTCAGTTAGAGCATAATAGTATTTGTTTAATATAACCACGATTCCTCAATGTGTTTTGTATTAGACCTGGTCACTCTTCTCTAGGCTATCATCTTATATACATAGAGCTGTATGAATACTTTAAAGTGTTCGGCATCTACAAAGTATATTCGAGAGAAATCATGTGCAATGCTAAGAAGCACTGCATTCTGTGTGGTGCTTCCATGCCTCAAATCTAACAAATCAAATCATCTTACACTTTTCATATAGATATACATGTTCAACTCATTCAATTAATAGTCTTCTGTGATTCCTAGGTCTTTGAAGTCTAATTTGTAAGTTAATTTCCTTTATTGTCAAGCTGCATTATATTCCTTCTGTTTTAAACACTTATGTGCTTCATTTCAACATAACAACGTGTATTGCTATTTCACCCTTTTCTTCCTCTTTTGCTAGGAAAATTTTATTATGCTTTTCCTCATTTCATGTAAAAGAAAAAGTGTTTCAAGCAGTCTTGGTTGACAAATTAACCAAATTGGCATAAATTCCTTAGTTCAAATGGAGTACAATAGTATTTGTTTAATATAACCATGATTCCTTAATGTGTACTATGTTGGACTTTGGTCACTCTTCTGTAGGCTATCACCTTATAAGGAGAGCTGTATAAATACTTTGAAGAGTTCAGCATAAACACCCTGCATCTACGAAGGATATTATAGTGAAGTCATGTGTGATGCTCAGAAGTGCAGCTTTCTGTGCAGTGCTTTCTTAACTCAACAAAACAAATTAAATCATTTTGCACTTTTCATATAGATATCCACATTCAAATCCTTCAGTTAGTATTCTTCTCTTTCTTTGATGTCCAATTTATTAAGTAATTTCCTTTACTAACAAGCTGCATTCTAATCCTTGCATTTTAATCACTTTTGTGTTTCTTTTCCCCAAAACTGCATGTATTGCTATTTCTCCCTTTTCTTTCTCTTTTGCATGGTAAACATTATTATTCTCTTTCTCATTTTATGTAAAAGAAAATGTGTTTCAAGAAGTTTTGGTTGACACCTTAACCAAATTGACTTAAATTCCTTAGTTCTATTTGGAGCACAATAGTATTTGTTCTACATTGGACATAGTAACACTTCTCTATGCTATCATCTTATACAGAGAGCTGTATGAATACTTTGTAGAGTTCGCCATCTACAAAGGATATTCTAGAGAACTCATGTGTAATGCTAAGCAGCGCAGCATAATGTGTGGCACATTCATGCCTCAGTTCTACAAATCATATCATTTTACCCTTTTCATATAGACATACACATTCTACTCTTTCAATTAGTAGTTTTTTCTGATTCTTAGTTCTTTGATGCCTAATTTGCAATTAATTTCCTTTATTGCCAAGTTGCATGCTAATCTTTGCATTTTAAACACTTATGTGTTTCTTTTTCCCAACGTGTATTTCTATTTCGACCTGTTCTTTCCCCTTTGCTTGGTAAAAGTTATTACGCTATTTCTCATTTTATGGAAGAGAAAATGTGTTTCAAGCAGTTTTGGTTGACGAATTAACCAAATTGGCTTAAATTCCTTATTTAAATTGGAGCACAATAGTATTTGTTTAATTTAACCACGATTCCTTAATGTGTTCTAGGTTGAACCTGGTCTGTCTTCTCTAGGCTATCATCTTATGCAGAGAGCTGTATGAACACTTTGAAGACCATCATCTATGAAGGACATTCTAGTGAAGTCATTGTATGATGCTAAGAAGCACATCATTGTGTGAGATGTTTTCATACCACCATCCAACAAATCATATTATTTTACCCTTTTCATATAGATATACACGTTCAACTCCTTCAGTTAGTAGTTTTCTCTAATTTCTAGTTCTTTATGCCTAAATTGTAATAAATTTCCTTTATTGCCAAGTTGTGTTCTAATCCTTGCAGTTTAAACATTTATGTGCTTTCCCCCACAAAACTATGTTATTACTATTTCTCCCTTTTCTTCCTCTTTTGCTTGGTAAATGTTGTTACTCTCTTTCTTATTTTATGTAAAAGACAAAGTGTTTCAAGCAGCTTTGGTTGACAAACTAACCTAATTGACTTAAATGCATTGTTCAATTGGAGCACATTATTATTCGTTTAATATAACTGTGATACCTAAATGTGTTCTATGTTGGAGTTAGATCACACTTGTTTAGGGTACCTTCTTATAAGGAGAGCTGTAGGAATACTTTGAAGAGTTTAAAATAAACACCCTGCATCTATGAAGGATATTCTAGTGAAGTCATGTGTGATGTTAAGAAATGCCTGTGTGGTGCTTTCATGCTTCAATCCAATAGTAGTCTTCTCTGATTCCTAGTTCCTTGATGGCTAATTTGTATGTAATTTCCTTTAATGTCAAACTGCTTGCTAATCCATGTGTTTTGAACACTTATGTGTTTCTTTACCCCAAAACTATGTGTATTTCTTTTCTTCCCCCTTTGTTTGGTCGAAGTTATTATGCTCTTTATCAATTTATGGAAGAGAAAATGAGTTTCAAGCAGTTTTAGTTGATGAATTAACCAATTTGGCTTAAATTCCTTATTTCAATGGAAGCACAATAATAATTTTTAATATAACATGATTCCTTAATGTGTTCAACATTGGACCTAGTCACATTTCTCTAGGATATCATCATATACAGAGAGCTTTATGAATACTTTAAGAGTTTGGCATCTATGACAGATATTCTAGAGAAGTCATGTACAATGCTAAGAAGTACAGCATTGTGTGCAATGTTTTCATGCCTCAATCCAGCAAATCATATCATTTTACTCTTTTCATATATACACATTCAACTCTTTCAGTTAGTAGTCTTCTCTGTTTTCTATTGCTTTGATGCCTAATTTGCAAGTAATTTCCTTTATTGTCAAGCTGTGTTCTAATCATTGCAGTTTAAACACTTGTGTGTATTTTTTCCCCAAACATACGTGTATTGCTCCCTTTTCTTCCTCTTTGGCTTGTTAAACTTTATTACACGCTTTCTTATTTTATGTAAAAGAAATAGGGTTTCAAGCAGTTTTGGTTGATGAATTAACTTAATTTGCTTCAATTCCTTAGTTCAATTGAAGCACAATAGTATTTGTTTAATATAACCATGATTCCTTAATGTGTTCTACATTGGACTAGGTCACACTTCTCTAGGCTATCATTGTTATACAGAGAGCTGTTTGAATACTTGGAGGAGTTCAGCATTTAAGAAGAAGATTCTAGAGAAGTCATGTACAAAGATGAGATCTGCAGCATTCTCTGTAGCGCTTTCATGCCTCAATCCAACATATCATATCATTTTACCCTTTTCATACAGATATACATGTTCAACTCCTTGAATCAATAGTCTTCTCTGATTCCTAGTTCTTTGATGCCTAAATTGTAAGTAATTTCCTTAATTGTCAAGCTGAGTTTTTAATCCTTGCATTTTTAAACACTTAAGCATTTGTTTTTACCAAACTACATGTATTGCTATTTCTCCCTTTTCTTCTTCTTTTGCTTGGTAAATGTTGTCATGCCTTTTCTCATTTTATGTAAAAGAAAATGTGTTTCAAGAAGTTTTGCTTGATGAATTAACCAAATTGGCTTAAATTCCTTAGTTCAATTGGAGCACAATAGTATTTGTTTAATATAACCACAATTCCTTAATGTGTATTATGATGAACATGGTACATGGTTACACTTCTCTAGGCTATCTTCTTATACTGAGAGCTGTATGAAAACTTTGAAGTGTTCAAAATCTATGAAGTATATTCTAGAGAAGTCATGTATGATGCTAAGAAGTGCAAAATTCTGTAAGGAAATTTCATGACTCAATCCAACAAATCTTATATATTTACACTTTTCAAATAGATATACACATTCACCTCTTTCAATTAGTATTCTTCTTTGTTTCCTAATTCTTTACTGCCCAATTTGTAAGTAATTTTCTTTATTGTCAAGTTGCATTCTAATCCTTGCAGTTTGAACACTTATTTGTGTTTTATAACAAAAACTACATGTAATGCTATTTCTCCCTTTTCTACGTCTTTTGCTTGGTAAACCTTATTATGGTTGTTCTCATTTTATGTAAAAGAAAAAGTGTTTCAAGCAATTTTGGCTAATGAATTATCCAAATTTTCTTACATTCCTTAGTTCATTTGGAGCACAATAGTATTTGTTTAATATAACCACTATTCCTTAATGTGTTCTATATTGGACTTTGGTCACTCTTCTCTAGGCTATTATCATATAAGGAGAGGTGTATGAATAATTTGAAGAGTTCGGCATTAACATCTTGCATCTACGAAGGATATTCTAATGAAGTCATGTATGATGCTTAGAAGCACAGAGTCCTGTGTGTCGCTTTCATGCCTCAATCCAGACAATCATATCACTTCACCCTTTTTATAGATATATATGTTGAACTCCTTCAGTTAGTAGACTTTTCTGTTTCCTATTCATTTGATACCTAATTTGCAAGTAATTTCCTTTGTTGTCAAGTTGTGTTCTAATCCTTGCAGTTTAAACACTTATGTGTTTTTTCCCCCCAAACTAGGTGTATTGCTATTTCTTCCTTTTTCTTCCTCTTCTTCTCAGTAAACGTTATTACTCTCTTTTTTCATTTTATGTAAAAGTAAAATTGTTTCAAGCATTTTGGTTGACAAATTAACCTAATTGGCTTAATTGTAGTAGTTCAATTGGAGCACAATATTATTTGTTTAAAATAACCATGATAACTTAATGTGTTCTACGTTGGAGTTTGGTCACACTTCTTTAGGCTTTCTTCTTATAAGGAGAGCTGTAGGAATAATTTGAAGAGTTCAGCATAAACATCCTGCATCTACGAAGGATATTCTAGTGAAGTCATGTGTGATGCTAAGAAGCACAGCATCCTGTGTGGCACTTCCATGCCTCAATCCAATAAATCATTTCATTTCACCCTTTTTGTATATAGATGTTGAACTCCTTCAGTATGGAGTCTTTTCTGATTCCTAGTTCTTTGATGCCTAACTTGTAAGTAATTTCCTTTATTGTCAAGCAGTGTTGTAATCCTTACATTTTTAAACACTTATGTGTTTCTTTTCCCCAAAACTACATGTATTGCTATTTTGACCTTTTCTTCCCCCTTTTCTTGGTAAATGTTATTACACTTTTTCTCATTTTATGTAAGAGAAAATGTGAGTCAAACAGTTTTGGTTGAAGAATTAAGCAAATTGACTTTCCTAATCTATAAAATAGAGATATAAAATACCATAAGAGTTTTGAAATAAAAATGTAAAAGAATGCATAGAACATCATTGTTCTGTAAGAAATCATGAAGGGTGCAAATTTAGAATCACCTGGTAAGACTTGCAAGAACTGATGCCGATTGAAGTGACCTGAACCAACAGCATATTACATATACTAACAGCACCATTAGGTCATAATCAACTATGATAAAGGTTTTCATTTCGACAGTACACTCAGCAAAGACAATTCTAAAAGCCTTAGGATAGAAAATGCCAACTATATCCAGAGTGGGATCTGTGGAGTTTGAATGCAGAATACTACGTACTTTCTTTAGTTATTAAAAGTGATTTATGTATTAATTTTTCTCTCACTTTATTTTCCATTTTTATCTTATTCTAATTTGAATTTGATTCATATCATTACTAACATGGATCCAGTTTCACCAATACAAAGATATATTTTAGGCCATATATAATGAATGTCCCATCATGATATTGTTACAATATAAGAAAACTTCTGTTTGGAATTTTCATCAATCAGAAATTCCTCAAAAATGCTAAAGGAGCCTGATAGCACAAGACTTCCACTTCCAGTTTTTGGAAGTTTACTAACTGAAAGTAACAGCTTCTGTATTTTGAAGTGCTGGCTGGTACTGGGTTTCACACCTCCAAAATATTGGAGTTCAGTGTTGGATGTCTGAAAAAGAATTCATAAGATGTGGGCTCTCTCCCAGACATGTTGGCATTTTGTTGAGCACTGTGATGACTCAGTGGCCAAAAAGTAGGCGATAACTCAAGTAAAATGGGATCTTGCAGGTTCTCATTTAAAAAGGGAACAAAGAATGAAAAAGAGACGAAAAATGTTTTCAAGAAATTAAGATAAAATAATTTTGAAGTATGGTTTATTGATTATGTAGCACTGTGGGCAAGAAATAGGAGATACTTTAGCAAAATGCCATCTTTAAGGGTCTCATTTATAAAGGGAGAGAAGAATGGAGAAGAGACAAAAGATGCATTCAGATAAATAATTCTGTTTGAAATGGGGTTAGGTATCAGACCTTGGTGCCACCAGGGGGCAGGCGAGTTAGAAGGGACAAAACTGATAATGAAGTCATAAACTATTGTCAAGAAATGCTTTTGAATATCAAAGATCCCAGGTATTGAAAATAATTGGGTAAGGCTCTAGGCAGACCAGACCCCAAATTTCACTAAAAATTTTCAAGTGCAAGGACGACCCTAAGCAATGAACACTGATGAGGGGCCACCACAAGACAAAGCTGTTTTAGGGAAATAGAAGGGTCAGGAAATAAATTAAAATTAGTATATGGGATACTAGCAAGGACACAGGAAGTGAACCCTCATCATAATTCTTCCTGTAGAGATAGAGGAATGAAATGCTTTTCTTGAGAAAAAGGGCTAAAAGTGCATCTCCTGTAACTTCCTCAATGGGACACAAGGACAAAGGTAGGAGAGCACTTCAGAACCTATCTCTGCAGGGGGATCTGAAATGGTAGCCAGCACATCCAAAGTAGATGTTGGAATTTGTTGATACGAGTAATCATCTAGAAATGGACACATATTCTGGAGCTTAGGAATAAATGGATTGTTCCTTAAATTGATAATATCTTTCTAAAACCCTCAATGAGTATGTATTAGGGATAAGTTAGAAGCTTTAGATCAGGGGTGCAACATGGATGTCTTTTGTCACTACTATTATTCAATATTGTATGAGAAATGGTAGCTTTCTCAATAAGAGATGATTAGGAATTTGAAGGAATTGGAGTAGGTAATGAAGAAACAAAATTCTCATTCTTTGAAAAGGATATGATGGTATACTTAAAGAACCTTGGAAAGAGTAAAAAATAGGTTGCAACTTTACCAGACTGGCAGGATATAAAATAAACCCTTATAAATCATCAGTATTTCTTTACCTTTTTTTTAAGGTTTTTGCAAGGCAAATGGGGTTAAGTGGGGCCCAAGGCCATACAGCTAAGTAATTATTAAGTGTCTGAGACTGGATTTGAACTCAGGTACTCCTGACTCCAGGGCTGGTGCTTTATCCACTGCACCACCTAGCCACCCTTCTTTATCTTTTTAAAAAGACAGATCAGCAAGAAATAAAAAAGAGATATTCCATGCAAAGTAACTCTAAACATAAAATACCAAGGCAGACTCAGAAACTGTAAGATATGAAAAACACTTTTCACATGAGTCAAATCAGACCTAAATAAATGGACAAAAGTCAATTGTTCAAGGATAGGTTTAATCTATATAATAGAAATAGCATTTCTCCCTAAATTGAATTATTTATTCAGTGCCATACCAATCAAATCTCCCAAAACTTTCTTTATTGAACCAAAAAAACAATAGTAACTAAATTCATCCTAGAAGAAATGGTCAATAATTTAAAGGGAATTCAGGAAACAAAACCAAGGGAAGATGATCTAGTCATACAAAATCTCAAATTATTAAACATCAATCATGAATTAGGTTCAAAAGGATCATTTGTAAATGACTATAATAATCTGCTGTTTGATAACACCAAAGATTCCAGCTTAGAACTCATTCCTTGATAAAAGCTGCCAGGAAAATTAGAAGATCATATGTCAGAAACTAGGTTACATACCAAGGTAAGGTCAAAATGGGTTCAGAATTTAGACAGAAAAAGGTGAACCAGTTAGCCAAATAGGAAGACAAGGAATCATTTACCTATCTGAGATAATGAAAGGAGAGCGGTTTATGACCAAAGAAGAGATACAGGACATTATAAAATGCAAAATGGATACTTTACATTAAATTGAAAAATATTTATGAAACCTAAACCAATGACACCAAGATTGATTTTTGTTTATTATACTTGCAAAATGAAAAAAGTCTTTTTTTTTTTTTTTTTTTTTAAATATCGAGTGCTTCTGACAAAGGGTTCCTTTCTAAAGTACATACAGAACTCCAGGCAAATTTAAGGAGCACAAGTCATTCTCTGATTAATAAATCGTCCAAGGATATGAAAAGGTAATTCGCAGAGGTAAAGTCTGTTCTCAATTCATTTAAGTTTTTCATAAATCATTACTGCTCTTTATATTCTTTCCTTCTAACAGTCTCTCACTGAGAGTTACCTTTATTGACTTAACCAGTATTTTTTAACTTAGAGAAGACCTTATATGAATTTTAAAGTTCCAACTCCTAGAAGAGAAGATTATCTTACAAAAGTATTTTGAAAATGCTTTGTAAGATCTCTGAGCTATTATAATTTTGATAATACAGTCAAAAAAATGCTTCTCTAATTGTTTTTCTGTGTTTATGAAAGTGTTCAAACTTAAAATGGTTAAGGTAAAGAGGACAGACTAGTAACCACAAGTCTCTCATTTGAAGACCCCCCCCCCCCCAAAATCCCATTTCCTGTTCTGGGATGTTACCCTTCACTCCACAGTCTCACTGTAGGAGTCTGGAGAAATCTTATCTAGATTTGCGGGTGCTTTAACCATTGCCGCCTAATTTCAGTTCCTACTCAGGGAAGTCAGTTCTCACTCCTTAGCCATTCTCCCTTTGGGTACACCATATGAATGGTGACTATCTCACTGAAGCTGCTTTTCTGACAACACCTACACCATCATGTGCTCTGATAGGGAGATAAGTGTAAAATCTATTTGTAATCATGCATTCAGTATGACAATTTTGAAGTGCCTTTGAGCTATGTTTGAAAGGTAGAAGAAAATTTCCTGGACAGGCCGAATTACCATATGCATGTATTAGAGCCTTACCTATCTATCCTTGCATGGGTAGCCTCATGCCTATGTCAAATGATCCTAGGTAATGCAGGTAAGATGAACACAACACGTTTGTTTTTGACGAAATAAGAAGGATGTGGTTTGAAAATGAGTTTTGGTAACTTGATTTTGGAAATTAATGTGAAAATACATTAAATGCAGGCTCTGCTAAATTACTGAAATCTTTATGATAATAATTAGGAAGATTGGAAGTTTATCCTCATCCTTATCATAAGTGTAGTGACTGTAAAAAATGTGAATCCTCTATACTTTTGGGGTTTGGAAATAACTGAGGAAAATTGAATTTATAATGAATAGCAGTTGATCAGCTCAATTTAGGTGTCATTATATTAAATTATCATGGTCTAGACCCTAGCTAGAATGTTCCAGAGATATATAATTGTCTTGAATTCTGTCAAAAATGTACAAAAGAAAAAGAAAAAAAATTTTTTGCTTTAGAAATGGGACTATCAATTTAAATCAGGAGATAAAATCTCCAAGCAGTTTAGTTAAGAGGGACAGCTAACAAGTTCCCTCAGTTCTATGAGCCCTGCTATCCCTCCCATTGAGAGGAAATTTATACCTTTCAAAGATAATTCTATTCTTTTCTTTTTTATTTTAGTTTCTTTTTGAGGCAATGGGGCTAAGTGGCTTGTCCAAGGCCACACAGCTAGGTCATTATTAAGTGTTTGAGGCTGGATTTGAACTCAAGTACTCCTGACTCCAAGACCAGTGCTCTATCCACTGTGCCACCTAGTGGTCCCTAGATATTTCTATTCTTAAAAACAAAAAGTGGAAGTTTTGCCCTCACAATGATACACTGTCTCTAAATTATCATAGTAATTGTCATATTGCAGTTTCTTCTTTTGGGGAATAGTATTGGGTATATTTCTCTAACTGTATACATGCTTGTGAAGGAAAAATTTGAAATCTATTTAGTAAAGAGTTTTGAATGGAAGCTTGAGCTCACTGAATTAAAATATGAAAAAATTTGTTATACTTTATGACAGAAGACAATAAAATAATAAATTTCAGTGTATTATTTGAAGATGGCATACCACTCTTCTGTTCATGTGGAAACAATACGAAGATATATTTCAGTCCACATATAAACAATATTCCCTCATGATATTATTACAACATAAGAAAACTTCTGTTTGGAATTTTCATCATTCACAAAATCCTCAAAAATGCTAAAGGAGCTTGATAGCACAAGATTTCCACTTCCAATTTATGTAAATTTACTAAATGAAACTAACAGGTTCTGTATTTTGAAGTGCTGGCTGGTATTGGGTTTCACACCTCCAAAATACTGGAGTTCAGTGTTGGATGTCTGGAAAAGAATTCATAAGACGTGGCCTCTCTCCCAGACATGTTGGCATTTTATTGAGCACTGTGATGACTCAGTGGCCAAAATATAGGAGATAATATAGTAAAACGGGATCTTGCAGGTTCTCACTTATAAAGGGAGAGAAGAATGAAGAAGAGGCAAAAATGCTTTCAAATAAATGATTAAGATTAAATAATTTGAAGAGGGGTTAGATGTCAGGAATTGGCAGCACCAGGGGAGAGTTATTAGGGAAAGAATTTACAATCAAGTTATAAACAACTTGTTAAGAAGCACTTTTAGTATCAGAGATCCTAGATAATAAATAATTAAGGCTCTAGGCAGATCAGAACCCCAATTTCACAAAAAATCACAAAGGGCAAGGTTGACCCTAAGTAATGGGCATTGAAAAGTGACAAGGAGAAGACAAAGACATTTTAAGGAAATAGCAGGGTCAGTAATTAAATCAAATTTAATATGCATATTCCTAGCAAGGACCCAGAAAGGACACTTAGAGCAGATCTGAATATTTAGGATAGAAGGGCCCATGAATTGGGAGTCCTCATCATAATCTTTCCAGTAGGGCTAGAGGAATGAAATGCTTGTCATGGGAAGAAGGGCTGAAAATCCATTTTCCAAAAACTTCTTCAAACTGGAATAAGGCTGAAGGTAGGAGAGGAAAAGTACTTCAGATCTGATCTCTACAGGTGGATCTGAAATGGGAGCTAGCATATCCAAAGAAGTTGTGGGAATTTGCTGACATTCTTTACAACCAATCATCTAGAAATGCAAGCTTGTATTCTGGAAGAAACAAACCAAAAGGTCAAAGAAGAGACAATTAAGTGTGCTAGTTCAATGAGTCCCATTGCATCCCCCATTCAAAGAGAGGCCTTCTGGATAAAGACCAAGCAGGAAAAGCATTTACAGAGCCTGAAGGGACTGTGGTTTTAGACCAGGAAAGAAGAGTGCTATTGAGTCATTCAACAGTGATTTTGATTAGAATTAAAAATGTCCCATAGAGTTGTGACTAAAATAAATGGGGACAAAGTAGGGAGGACTCACCAATGACTTTCTGGTTGCCTCAAAACACACCAGGGTAGGGTGTTCTTCCTCCAAATGGGAGTGTTAAGACGGTCTTTGTTTGGCATGGGGAAGGTAGAGAAAGAGAGATAGACAAAAACGTGAAGATAAAAAGCACGGTGGTAGTAAGACTAAGACAAGTCTGGAGCCCCACGAAGGTGAAAGTGAACAAATTGCTTATTTAGAGGACTAAGGGTCACCAGGAGTTATGGGCTGTCAAAGTAATGGTTACCACAGTACACAAAGCAGTTACAGAGTCAAAGGAGGCAGTGCCCTCTTGGCTACATCGAATTTTTTCTTTTCATGATACATCTGATGCAGTTTTGGGTTTTCAGATGTTGTCTCCAGGATCTTCCGAGTAGAATTATATGTTGATGTCTTTCTCTCTGGTAAAAAAGCTAAACACTGATTTTTTTCTGTGGTCAAAATTAATATTTCCTTGAGGAGAAATGGAAATTTTGGAACATGGAATAGCTATTTGATGTGTCAATAGTCAAGTGGATATACAAAGACCCCTTAGTTATAAAAATAGAAATGAAAAAACCCAGTTTTATATTTGGTATTTTTAACTTCCTTCATTTGGATAATGACATTCCATTAACATACCAACAGTATAAGAATTTGAATTCTACCACCAATAGGTGAATTCATTATGTGTTGCTCCTCCATTGGGACAGCTAAGTGGTGCAGTGCATAGAGCATCAGCCCTACAGTCAGGAGGACCTGAATTGAAATCCAACCTCTGTGTGACCTTGGGGAACTCACTTAACACTATTGCCATTGCCTTAATTAAAAAAAAAGTTGTCCCAGTAACCTGACCTGATCAATAAATTTTATATATATATATATATATATATATATATATATAAAATAATTATGCATAATTATTTTAGAAGTAAAATATTTGAAACTTTTACACCATTGTTAAAAATAACACAAACATTAGTTGACAATGAAGGTGTGTTTAACACAATTTTATGAGTGATCATGGTCAGTACTTCTGTAATAATTCATCAAGTTAATGTTCCCTCCTTAAAATGAACTTATAGAAATGTAATTATAGAATGTACCGAAAACCTTATCATGATTTCACAGGAGATTTATCATTTTACTTAGCATTGTGAGAAATCAAATGGTCACAGTTAGCCCAGGTACTGGTCACCAGTAGAAGATGTCATTTCTTGAGTTGCTACTTAGATTTTAGGTAACTGTGGGCCAAAAAAGGTATGAATTCCATGCCTTCACTATCAAGAGCATTATATTGGCAACCTGAAAATGACTATTGCAATTTACTATGAAAATCTGACATGTGAAAAATTTCATTATTTATTTTGTTTATATAGGAAGATAATGGATTTTCTTTTAAATTAAAGGCAATATTCTTTGGTCTTTTTTCAAACTCCACAATTCTTTCCCAGGGTACAGATGGTTTTCTCCATTGCAGATAACCCAAAATTGTGTCTGATGGTTGCACTGATGGAATGAGCAAGTCCATTAAAGTTGATCATCACCCCCATGTTGCTGTTAGGGTGTACAATGGTTTTTTTGGTTCTGCTCATCTCACTCAGCATCAGTTTATGAAAATCCTTCCAGGCTTCCCTGAATTCCCATCCCTCCCAGTTTCTAATAGAACAATAGTGTTCTATCATATACATATACCACAGTATATTATGTCATTCCCGAATTGATAGACATTCACTCAATTTCCAATGTTTTGCCAGCACAAATAGGGCTGCAGTGAATACTTTTGAACATATGTTTTTACCTTTTTCATAATTTCTTCAGGGTATAGACACAATAGCGCTATGGCTGGATCAAAGGGTATGCTCAATGTGGTTGCCCTTTGGACAAATATTACAAATTGCTCTCAAGAAAGGTTGGATGAATTTATAGCTCCCCCAACAATATATTAGTGTCCCAGATTTCCCACATCCCTTCCAACATTGATCCTTTCTGGTCATATTAGCCAGTCTGAGAGGTAAGAGTTGGTACTTCAGAGATGCTTTTATTTTCATTTCTCTAATAAGTAGTGATTTAGAGCAATTTTTCATGTGACTATGCATCGCTTTGATTTCCTCATCTGTAAATTGCTAGGTGGGATTATCAGTTTTAATTTGAAGCAGAGAGTATCACTTAAAGGGATCATAATATAATCTATATGAAGTGTTATTGATTGTCTGACTCAGTTTTATAGCCCTTTGTCCTTTTTTGTATAAAAATGTCTTCAACTCTTTGTGTCACTGAAGATATCTTTAATGATGCCATCCAACATAGGCTTCTAGGTTAGATCTTAAAAGTATAAAACTTGGGTGGCTAGGTGACGTAGTAGATAAAGTACCAGCCCTGGAGTCAAGAGTACCTGGGTTCAAATCCAGTCTCAGACACTTAATAATTACCTAGCTGTGTGGCCTTGAGCAAGCCACTTAACCCCGTTTGCCTTCCAAAAACCTAAAAAAAAGTATAAAACTTCATGTGTAAATGAACTTTTTGTTTTTATATATTTTATTCCAAGAAAATACAGGCAAACACACGGTGCTCTAGTAGAGAAGGGCTAGAACTTGAATCAGGCTGACCTGAGTCCAAAGTTGGCAAAGTCACTTAACCCTGTTTGTTACAGTTTCCTCATCTGAAAAATGATCTGGAGAAGAAAATGGAAAAGCATTCTAATATCTTTGTTGGGAGCACCCCAGCAGGAGGTAATGAAGACTGGGAAATGACTGAACAGTAAAAGGTTACTTAACCAGAGAATAATACATTTAAGGCCTACACTAGGGGAAAGGCGATTTGGCAGCTGAGTAGAGCATAGATTGTACCCTTGACCATCAAAGGGACAATTTATAAATATTTGGTTAGGACAAGTCATTTGGCTTCTTTGGTCTTTATATCGTCTGAATGAAGATTTCCAGGATTGAGGTTTCTAAGGACCCTTCCCAAACACACTTATGAAATCACATGTTTTAGATGAGCTAAGGCAATGTGAAGTGGTGAGAAGCAAGAGATCATTGATCTCATCAAAATATTCTGATGATGATGATGATCAACTGTGAAAGATTCATTGTTAGGATGAAAACTGTGATCCAAGAAAAGTCTAAAGGATTCTCAATGAAAAATCCTATCATTGACTTCCAGAAAAGGACCTCATGAATGCAGGTTGAAGCATAATTTAGTCACTATTTAGAAATGGCTAATACAGAAATATGTTTTGTATTAGCCATTTCTAATAGTGCAGGATTTCACACATATGGATGATATATCATTTGCCTTCTCAATGGTTTGAAAGAGGGATATAGGACGAGAGACTGGGATCCCACACATCAGCTACTCAGTCTGAGATATCTTGTGCACCACCTAGCTGTCCTGTGAGGGTACAGTTCAGAAGTCAAAGTTTTTAGAGACAGTGTAGGAAAAAAATCACAGATAGGAGAGACTTTAATCATGTTGTTCCCCATCCCATCTGACACATCTTGGAAAATCACAGTTCTACTACAACCAAATCATTTATAAATCTTCTTTGCTCATTTAACAATCCTCTTCAGGAGTGAATGTATTGCTATTCTTATTTTGCTGATTAATATAGCCTGAATCCTAAAGAGACTAAGGTATTTGCCGTAAGACAACAAAATTGTGTTATCTTCTGTATTCTTTTTTTGTATTCTTCATACTTTTGAATGTTGCATTAATGTTGTTTTCTTTTTTAAATTAATCACTAACTCTGTATCTTCCAAAGATTTCATAATGTTGAAGCCTTTTGTATGTCTCTGGGAGAGGCAGTCCTTTCAAATCTGGACAGAGTTCACCATCTTTATCATATATTCCTGTGTATGGTAAGGCGGGGGCAAAACTATTAATTTCCCTGGAATTCAATCTGACCCATCTTGTATCTGTTTTCCCTGTGTGTGTGTGTGTGTGTGTGTGTGTGTGTGTGTGTGTGTGTGTGTATTCTGGCATCCCCTTGGAATTCCCAGTGCTGGGTTTTCTAGAGAATTTCTCTGAAATCCTTCCTTTATAGTCATTGCACTATTGGGATGAGTAAGTTTTGCAATCAATAATAGACCTATAAATATGGGTATACATGGAATCCCTATATACATATATATATATATATATATATATATATATATATATATATATATATATATATATATATATATTGAAGAAGGAAATGTTGTTCCATACCAGTCTGTAGTGAGGGTCCTTCTGCTTGTCCACCCATCCGTTAACTCTGACAGTAACCAATTTTTCTTTATGACCTAGTTGGTAGAAGCCACGGTTTCTGTGACTTTTTTATTCTTTCCCGTGAAACTAAGGCTGCTGGAGTTCACATATCGGTCACCTGTACTGACTATTTTTTCAACACCTTTTTCATATATTCCTGTGTATGGTAAGGGAGGGCAAAACTATTAATTTCCCTGGAATTCTATCTGACCCATCTTGTATCTGTTTTCCCTGTGTGTGTGTGTGTGTGTGTGTGTGTGTGTGTGTGTGTGTATTCTGGCATCCCCTTGGAATTCCCAGGTGAAGATTTGTGTTATTCCTTCCTGTCTTTCTCCCTCTCTTTACAGATAAGGAAAGTGGGCCCTATGAGGGACTTCATGATGATGAACTGCGTGTATTCCCGTATAGAAAAATGACACTGATAATACTCATATGAACCTTCTCGATCAACAGATGAAGTACAGGAGAAATGAATTCGAAGATAAAATATGGTGGGAAAATGGAGTCAATAGAAAAAAGGGAAATGTAATGGGAGAAAGAAAAAGGAGAGGGGGAATAGGCTGAGATATTTCATATGATGAGATTTTTCTTTATTACAATGAGCTATTGCAATGATATGGAAAGGGAGGAATATTGGGAGCCAGGGTCTCTGAGCTGTTTGACACAGGCGCGGCAAGAAGACTCAAGGCATTTACACTGCCTGATGGAACAACATATCCTCCCCCTCCCCCTCCCCCTCCTCCTCCCCGCTCCTCCTCCCCCTCCTCCTCCCCCCCCTCCTATCTTATTGTCTCATCTTGTTACCTCTTCGACTTCTCTTCTTTAAGGATATGATTTCTCTCTCATCACACCCAATTTGAATCAAGGTACAACATGGATACAAAGGAAAGACTGACAGAGTGCTTTCCATGGGGGTGGGGGGGGGGGGAGGGAAGCAAGATTGGGTGTAAAATTGTAAAACTCAAATATCTTTTTTTCTTTGTTTTGTTTTGGTTTTTAGGTTTCTGCAAGGCAAACGGGGTTAAGTAGCTTGCCCAAGGCCACACAGCTAGGTAATTATTTTAGTGCCTGAGACCGGATTTGAACCCAGGTGCTCCTGACTCCAGGGCCGGTGCTTTATCCACTACGCCACCTAGCCTCCCCCTCAAATAATATCTTTAATAAAAATAAATTAAAAAAAAACAAGTGATGTTTTTACCCTTCTTCATGATCTCTTCAGGGTACAGACCCAGTTGTGGTATCGCTGCATCAAAGGGTATGCTCCTTCTTGTTGCCCTTTGGGCATAGTTCCAAATTCCTCTCCAGAAAGTTTGGATGACTTCAGGGCTCCACCAGCAATGTCATAGTGTCCCGGATTTCCCACGACCCTTCCAATGAGGATCTTTATCCTTTCTGGTCATATTGGCCCAAAGCCCATCTTTAGGCTTCAGGGTTCCCCCTTCTGGTTTTCTCCCTACCCAGAGGTCAGTCACAACAGCAAAAGCAAGACTCTGTCACTTGCCCCCAGCCATCTGCCTGCCCGGCATCAAGGGTGGAAGATTTGTGAGGGTAGCTATGGTGTCTGGTGGGTGGGAAAGAACTCTTTTCCTTTTTTTTCTGCATCTCCTTTTTCTGTCCTCTTTCCTCCTCTCCCTTTCTGCCTGAGGAAGGAAAAGGGGATTAGGTATAGGGAGCATGCCTTCACCAACAGGACCTCCTTTTCTTTCTGTCCTCATGTGTGTCTCACTCTCGAATTTCTTGAACCCAGGTTAGGTCAAACAACAGTCTAGGTTGCAGAGAGATGGCCAGAGTGTCACTCCCTTGGAAGGAGTGGATAGAAGGGGAAGGGTCGGCTAGTTAGTTTGAGGCTCAGATGGATTGGTGGTAGTTGGTGGTAGTCCCTTTGGAGCTCTGCCTCCACCCTCCTGAGAAAGGGAGCAGCAGACCGGCCATGTGGGGGGTCAGAGTGGGCTGGGTGGAGGAGGGTGGCACTTGCCACCTTTCCCGGGACGCCCCCCCCCAAAAAAATCCTAAAAGGCTGAGAATTGTGCATTTCAGATGGCAGACTTCCTCTATACAACAACTCCACCTCACCCAGCCCACGTCCATGAAGGAAATGGATGTCCTGAAAATCTAGTCTGCACTTAATAGAAATTTAAAAAAAAGGAAATAGTAAGTAAGCAAGTAAGTCAAAATATGAATGAATGGGGGTGAGAACTCTAGTTTGAGGTGCCCTTGATGGAGACAGGAAATTTGGAGGGTAGCGAGCGAAAGGACACAAACCATTAAAAATGTGGTTGATGTGTAATTTTTTTAAATTTAAGGCGGGGGGGCGGTTAAGTAACTTGCCCAAGCTCACACAGCTAGACAATTATTAAGTGTCTGAGGCTGGATTTGAACCCTGGTCCTCCTGACTCCAGGACAAGTGCTTCTAGATACCGTGCCACCCCCATTTAAAAACAACAACAACAACAACAACAACGACCAGCAACAACAGGAACGACAGCTTTATTTTTAAACAAAAAGCTTGGCTTTGGCCCATTCGTTATCAGGATGAAGGCCACTCTCAGGAACCAGACTGTGGACATTGTAGAGACTTTGGGGACCCAGAGGAATCCTCCTCAGGGGTTTCAACCATATTAGTGTGGAGCTCAGTCTCCTTGAACAGAAGGGAAGAAAAAAAGGCTCCGGGCGGACAAGGGGTGGGGAAATCAGAAAGTAACTTGGGACCTCTCAGAAAATCTGTAGTCATGGGCAAAATAGGATCAAAGGGGGAAAATAGAGAAAAGAAAAGGAAAAGAAAGGTTTCAGATCTCAGATGAATACTGCAAAGTAATAAATTTCAATACTTTAATACTGGTTAAAATAGATCAAATTAGTGGAACAGATCACACATGCATAATGTACTGAAATAAGTGAATCTAAAACTCTCATATTTAATAAACACAAAGACCCCAGCTTTTGGGATGAGCAACTCTTTATTTGACAATGACATTGGAAAATTGGGAATATTGGACAGCAATATGGAAGAAATTAGATTTAGAACAACACCACAACTTATACAAGGATAAGTTTCAAACAGTTACATAGTCGATTATGCAAAATTGCATCATAAACAATAAAAACATGAGAAAACGTATCAAATTAATGGGTAGGAAAAAGGTTTGATCAAATATGTAATAAAGGATCACAGAGGATGAAATGAAATTTCTGACTACAGGAAAAAAAGTTTTTGTGCAACAAATCCAACAAAGTTAAGACAGAAAGGGGAAACAGTTGGAAAAAAAAACCTTTATATCAAGTTTCTCTGATAAAACTATCATTTCCAAGATAAAAGAACTGACTCAAAGTACTCCAATTTATTAGAATAGGAGTCATTTTCCAATTGATAACTGGTCTAAGGATATAAATAGGCATTTCTCAAAGAAAGATCCAAACTATTGCCATTTTAAAAAATGCTCCAAATCATTACTGAGAAATTAAAGCAATTTTGAGATTTCACTTCATAGCCATCGGAGGGGTAAAGATGACCAAAAGAGGGAAATGGTGAGTATTGGAAGAGCTCTGAGAAAACAGGAATATTGAATACAATGTTTTTGAATCTGTGAATGGGTACAACTACTTGGAAAACAATTTGAAATTTTTGCACGAGATGGTACTAAGCAGTGTGTGCCTTTTCATGCAGCTATACTATTGTCAGGACTGTATGGAAAAGTTCGAGGAAAGGAAGAAATCCTATATGTACAAAAATATTTCCAGCACTTTTTTTTTGTCATGGCAAAATCCCGTCAACTTAGGGTTTGCCCATAAACTGATGAACGGTCGACACGAGTCGTATTTTAGGAACGTGTCGGAGAATGGATATGCCGGAAGAAATGAGGAAATTGATGATTTCAAAGAGACACGGACAGGCTTACATGAGCTAATGCAGAGTGAAGTGAGAGGAATTAGAATGATTTATACTTTAACATATCTATTATAAAAAGTGAGCAATTTTGAAGATTTTTATAAACTAATGAAGAAAGAAAGGAACGCAACGAAAAATTTATACAATAGCCACACTGTAAAGGCAAACGACTTTAAAAGCTGTAAGAATATGATCAGTATCTGACCATTATTACAGACGATATATAATGAAACATGCTATCAGCCCTCAGACAAAGAGGTGATGGATTTAGAGTGCAGAAGGTGGCTTTTTTTTTGGTAATGCAGACAATGAAGATATTTGTTTTACGTAATTGTGAATATTTCTTAAAAGGCTTTTTTTCCCCATTTGGGTTATTTGGGAGCTGGAAAAGAGAAAATTGTTCTTTATTACTTTTAAAAGTAATTTGAAAAAACAGAGACTTGAGTGATGTTACAGATATGAAATACTGTATTCACTTTCAGATGAAGTCACTGATTATTAGTTTTCCTAAATTGTTTTGCTGGGTTACAAGCAACCTTGTTCAATTCGGGGGGGTGTGTCATCCGTACATGTGTTAAATGTAAAAATGAAACATCAATAACAGTTAAACTGAAAACAGCATTAAAGAGTATAAATTGATTAATTGCCTGATGTAACAACATTTCCTTCTTCAATATATAGAGGGATTTCATGCATGCCAATATTTCTAGGTTTATTATTTATTACAATATTTCCTCACCCTAATACTGGAATGACTATAAAGGAAGGATTTCAGAAAAATTCCTTGAATAGAACAGATTGTAAAAACTCTGTCTAAATTGAACAGGATTGCCTCTCCCTGAGGCACACAAAAGGCTTCAACATTATGAAATCTCTGGAAAATCCAGCACTGGGAATTCCAAGGGGATGCCAGAATGTCTACATACCGGGGAAAACAGATACAAGATGGGTCAGATCGAATTCCAGGGAAATTAAGTTTTGCTCCCCCCCCCACCATACACAGGAATATATGAAAAAGATGGTGAGAAAATAGTGAGTACAGGTGACCCTTATGTGAACTCCAGCAACCTTAAGTTTCACGGGAAAGAATAAAAAAGTCACAGAAACCGTGTTTTCTACCAACATGGCCAGAAAGAATATTTGGTTATTGTCAGAGTTAACGGATGGGTGGACAAGCATAAAGACCCTCACTACAGACTGCTCAGGAAGTGTGTCGAAAAACGTTAACCTACACAGAAAATATAAAAAACATTCCATGAAAAGAATTGCTTAATTGATAACTCTACATGAATTAGCAATTATATGACGTAGTAAGAAGAAATCAGTTAACTATATGATTATTCCTTAAACTCGCAATCACGTGATTAAAACTTGTAACCATATGAACTATATGATTGTTGATGAAAATCGTACAGTCTTGTAACCAAGGAAATGATCTCAGCTTCCTTGCTTGAAACAGACGTGATTCTGAAACTATAAAAATAAATCCAAGCAGCTGACAGTCAACCATCTCCTGCCTATACCCCCTTGTTGACTCAACTCATTTCGCAGACTCTATCCGTCCTGTCAGGTTCCAAGAACACCTCGGAGGCCGAACCCCCACAAATCACCTAGCTGTGTGGCCTCGGGCAAGCCACTTAACCCCATTATCTTGCAAAAACTAAAAAAAAAAATATGATCAAAGGCATCACTCCGGGTTTTTCTTACAAGATGAGGTCTGTGTAAGCTCACTCGCTTCCCCATCAATGTTGTCATTCAAGAGAACGGCTCACCCATTGAAATCAGAAATTTCTTGGATGAAAACTACATCCGAAGAGGGCCCATGAGACCAGGTGTCCCTTCTGTGGTTTTCTCAAGCCCCAAAAGATGAGTCGAGTCTAGAGGGAAATGATATATGATATGGAACTCGTACCAAACTCAGCTGCCCCGATCCAACAGGCCACTACGGACAAAAACAAGGGCACGAGAAAGTCTTTGGACGGTACCTATGTTTCCGAGAAAGGCACAGTGCCACAACCTGATGAATTAAGTTGCAAAAGATGCCAAAGGCCGCGTCCCGAGGAATCGACACTTATTCAGATGACAAAATAAAAATACTTTTTGCCATTTGGAAAGAATAAAAAGTAGACTGATGGAAATGCATTTAATTCTGGGGGTGGGGGGGAAGGGGAGAGGACGGGGGAGGGAAGGGAGAGGAGCACAGCACAAATAGAGTTCCCCTTGAGGGAAAAGAAATATTCCAAATCCCAGGTTCCCACACCCATTAACCTGCTTTTCTAAATCACAGAAGATTCCCCTCGCATGAGACCAAGCGGGCTAAGGGCTTGTGTTGGTGATGGGGGGTGGGGGAAGGGGTAAATTGCCTCGGAATAGGGACGAGCTGGAGGGGGAGGGGAGAGAAGAGGGAAGGGGGAAATTACAGGCCTTGAGAGTTTCCTTCCTCGAGGCTGGACCCGGGGCAGAGGAGAGAGCAAGATGGGAGACTTCAGGGGCCCCGATTCAATACTCCCTTCTCCCCTGGCCCAAGGTCTTTTTGTGGGAGATGTCCTTTAGCGTGGCCCAGTGTTGTACCGGTGTCAACTAAATCAAACTGCGTGCCTTTCCTAAGGGGAAGAACCTGGGCAGAAGACAGGATAAGCATTCCCCCAGTGAAGTCTTTCAGAGAGAGAGAGAGAGAGAGAGAGAGAGAGAGAGGACTGACCAAAGCGGCATGAACTGGGGTGGGGTGGGGGACGGGAAGACCCGGAGGGCAGCGGTCGAAGCGGCAAGGGAATTACACCTGGACGTCCACCTGCATTTCATCCATCTTTGTCTGGAGGTGCCATAGAGGGAAATGCTCCCCGGGAGTCCCCAAAGGGCCCTGTATACCTGTCTAATAATACGCATCCCGGGGAACCTCGATTCCCTGTGAGTGGGGGAGGGGCCGGAGGAGATCGGTGGGGGCACACCTTCACGACACACCTTTTCAACACCTCTGCTGGCCCTGAGTCAGCTAGATCAAATTCTTTGGCTTCTTAAGGGAGGGAGAGGGGAGGGGGGAGGAGAAGATGTTAAAAAAGATCACCCAGAATCACGGGTGACCGTTATCAGCATTACTGTTCAACCTGGCATTAGAAATGTTAGCTTCAGCAATAAGAATAGAAAAAGAAATGGACGGTGAGTAGGCCACTCCTTGCAGATGATATGATGACCTACTTAGAGAATCCTAGGAAAACCAACCCCCACGCTGCTTAAAACAGCGATTAACTTTAGCAAAGTTGCGGGACAGGAAATAAGCCCACGCGTTCAAAAAGTTTAAAGCAAAAAAGAAAAGGAAATGAAAGAAACCCACAGAAATCCTCAGTTTCTAGAGATGACCAACAAGTCACAGCAGCATAAAATCTTCGGGGCAACTCAGAAACCATATAAAAACAGTTCTAAGAACTTGGCACACCCATAAAATCAGGAGTAAATAAATAGCAAATGTCAATTGCTCCTCGGTAGGTGACAATTCCATCTAAAGTCAACGGTTGATGATTCCGTGCCATACCAATGAAACTGCTATAAATTACTTCCATCGACTCAGGAGGAAACAGAGTCAAGACTAGGAAGGAAGGGACAAAGACCAAAGAGGAGTACTACCACCACCACCACCACCACCACCACCACCACCACCACCACCACCACCTTCCGCTTAAAAGGTGGGGAAGGGAGCCGTATGTACTACATAAGTGTGCTATCTCTGCTATTTCATTTTTCCCCCTCAAGGATATGTGTCCTCTCTCAACACATTCGGTTTAGATCAGTGTATAGCCCGGAAAGAAGGTAAAGATTGTCAGACTTTCTCCGGGGTGTATTGTGATTTTAAGTGTTCGTGGATCTGCTCCCACAAAATGACACTCTCATACAACAAATTTTAATGGGGATTTATTAAGCTAAACAAGTTATAGGACAATAAGACGAACGACACCGACACAAACAATACAAAATTACACAGAGTATTAAAACTATTACAATAATTATTAAGATAGAGGAAAAAGAAAAAGAAAACATCACCACTTCGGGGGAACACCATCTCTCAAAGACAATGCTGGGGAAGCTCCAGATCAATCCAGCGTGAGTGAGACCCGAAGGGGAGAATCCCAGGCAACTCGTCAGCTCCATGGGTGAGGCTTCAGTGTTTTTTAACCCGAAAGTGATTTTTATACATTAGAGGACAAAGAAGGCATAAAGCCAAGGCTTGGGCTAAGTTCCAGTATTCAGTAATAAATTTCAAAAAACCATCTGTAGATTGTGTGACCTGCTGAAGGCCATGTACTCATAAAGGGCATATTCTTAATTAAATCGTTTATCCTGAAGGAGGTAGCCAACTTCTTTCAAGGATAAACAGCTCCCGGAATGGCTAGTTCCTAGAATTACAGCTGCCGATAATCAGTAGAGTTCATGGATCAGTCAATCAGGCCTTGGATGGTTAGTATTTGAAATGATCTTATAAAATGGGTAAACTAATTTTTCCCTTCACGGGGAGGAAAGACTGGGCCAGCACCTTCCCGGGAACATGCACGCGAGCCATGTTGGCGACTGTCACGGGCAGCAAAAGAGAATATATGAACTATTTTACAAAATCAGGAGAGAAAGGAATTCTCTTTTACGACACCAAAACACGGTGCCAATAACTTAAACCAGGAAGAACCAACACAGTCCAAGAAATTTATAGATCAATCTCCCCTAATGAATATTGAAGTAGAAATCTTAAATAAAAATTTTAGCGATGAGACCACCGGAAGGCATTACCAGGATAATACACCATGCACGATAAGGTTGGATTTACACCAGGCAGGCAGGCAGGCAGGCAGGCAGGCAGGCAGGCCGGGATGATTCAACATTAGGAAAACACTCAGATTCATTGAGCAGATCAAGAGAAAAACCGACAGAAGTCATATATGATCATCTCAATAGAGGCCGAAAAAGGCTTCGGTAAAACACATCCATTCTTACTAAAAACCCTAGGAAGTTTAGGAATAAATGGAGCTTTCCTTAAAATAATGAATAGCATCAACAATCAGCGAATATTAATATTCGATGGAAAGGAAGTCAGAGCATTTCCAGTAAATTCAGGTGTGAAACAAGGATGCCCACGCTCACCATTTCAATTCGATCTAGAATTGCAAATGCTAGCAGTAGCAACACGAGAAGAAAAAGAAATGGAAGGAATCAGAATTGGCAACGAAGAAGCCAAACTTTCACCGTGTGCAGATGATATGATGTTACGCCTAGGGAACCCAAGAAAAATCATCTAAAAAACTCCTCGAAACAACAGATTCAGAAAGGAAGCAGCAGTATACAAAATAAACCCACGGAGATCATCAGCCCCAGAACAAGAGATAGAAAGAGAAATTCTATTTGAAATAACTGCAGAGAACATCCAATACTCGGAAATATACCTCCCAAGAAAAACGGGGGGTGGGGGTGGGGGAGGGTTGGGAATAGAATGGACCGGGTGCAAAAGAAACCAGCAGTGAGATGCAGAGGGTGAATGAGTGAGTGAGTGAGTGAGTGAGTGAGTGAGTGAGTGAGTGGCAGGAGAGAGGCAGAGAGAGGCAAGCTGGCATTTCTGATCAAGGACTCATTTGTAAAACACATAGAGAACTGAGTCAAATCTTTTAAGAATACAAGTCATTCCCAAACGATGGAACAATGATTCTTAGGTGAAGGTATCAAAGCTCTCCCTGGTCAGTTTTTCATAAGATGCTCCAAATCACTATCGATGAGAGAAAGGCAAAGTAAAAGAACTGCACGGAAGCACATCATCACTCCACACTTATCGGATTGACCAATATGATAGACGCAGAACCTTCATTAGGCTGCTTTCTGGGGGCGGGGGAGGAACAGGGAGAGGATGGAAGAAAAACGTGAAATCGAAAATCTTGTAAAAAATCATTGTTGTTGGAAACCATCTTTGCAGATAGTGGGCAAAATAAATGAATTGAAATAACTTTATCACGCCTAGAGAAGTCATTGGGGAATAAAAACACAATACTCCAAAACAAAATAAATAAATAAAATAAAGGTTGTCAAAGCGAAGTAGTCCTGAGCCAGCTGTCTGAAATCACTGAAGATCATTAAACAGCAGAGCACACTGTGGTGGTGGGGGGGGGGCGGGACTTGTTTTTCCCTTGGGTGAGGCCCACCTAGGCGTTCAAGGCTACTATTTACAGTGGTAGTGAGTGAGGGGAGAGGGAGGGGGAAGGAAAGGAAGTAGTTAGTTTCGTTCGGTATACTCTTTATACTTGGAATGTGTGAAAATGATTTTTCTCTAGAGAGAGTTGGTTAGAGATAGATAAATATATAGATAGACAAAGGGGGAAAAGGAAGGAAGGCAGGCAAGAAAGTAATCAGTTTAATCGTGCACACGTTTTGCACTTTCTCTGCGTGAGAGGAGAAAAGAAAGAAAGAAAGAAAAAGACAGCAAGGCCCTGTCTCCGTTTCTCTCTCTCCCTCCCTCCCTCCCTCCCTCGCGGAATGATTTTCCTCCAGAGGTCTTGTCTTCGCTCAGCTGAGTTCAGATCTCTCCGCTTGCCCTTTGTCGATTAGAAGTTGCGTCGGAGAGGAATCCATCGAGATTGGATCCCGGCTAGGATCCAGTCATATGGTTCTCTTTCGCCTTCCTAGTGCTGTCTCTTCCTTCCCTCCGGGATGTGGATGCTTCCAGCCAAAGAAGAGCAGTGAGAAACCGCACCTGGGCCACACAGTACTGGAGATCTGCAGAAAGAGAAAGAAAAGGGGGGAGGGAGGGAGAGCGAGAGCAAGCGAGCGAGCGAGCGAGCGAGACAGACAGAGAACATTTGCGTTTTACTGGGGGTGGGTGCCATCGGGACACGGGAAGGGATTTGACGAGGTGGGCTTTCAAAAATCGAATGGTACAAACTTAGCATCGCTGGGGAGGAGGGGAAAGAAGGGAGCAATGAACGAAAGACCACCAGCACGAGCAACAGCACCAGCACCAGCCAAAGGAAAAATAAAGAAACGCGGGGGGGGGGGGGGGGTGCGTGTGGCACAAAGAAACGAAACAAAATTTTAAAAAAGCGAAGACGACGAGCGAGCAGAGAGACAGACGGATGAACGATCGGATGACGGAACGAACAGAGGCGTTGGCGCGGAGACGCGCCGGACCCGCGAGCGGACGGACCCGCGAGCGGAAGGACGGACGCGGAGCTCGCTCGGCCGCAGCCCCACGCCGCAAGCGCGCTCATCGGGCTTGCTGGTCTACCTCGGAGCGGCCGGGAGGTGGGAGGTGGGAGGTGGGAGGTGGGAGGTGGGAGGTGGGAGGTGGGAGGTGGGAGGTGGGAGGTGGGAGGTGGGAGGTGGGAGGTGGGAGGTGGGAGGTGGGAGGTGGGAGGGAGCCCACCCACCCCGGGGGGGAGACCCAGGGCCTCCGGCGTGCCCGACTCGCCGACCCGGAATGGCCAACCCGCGACCACCGACGCCTTCCGGCTCGCCCCACAACCCCGCGGTGGAGCGGCCAAGTCGGCCAAGTCGGCGGCGGGGCGGGAGAAGGGGGTGCGCGTGAGGGAGCCCGGCCGCCGCGGCCCGCGACTCCCACACGCCGGGCCCGTTGCACCCCTCTCCCGACGGCCCGACCGGAGACGCGGCCCGGCCCCTGCTCGCGCGGAGGATGGAGGACATTCCCGCTCCGGCGGACGGGAGAGCCTGCCTCACGGAAGACCCTCCCCTCCCCACCGCCGAGCGGACGCGGACGGAGACACGCGCGCGTCTCCACACGACCCCCGAACCCGAGGGAAGTCGTCAAAGTCGGTCGTGCTCGCGGCCCCGTGGGCCTTCCTCGGCCGAGCACATACGACCCCCCATGGGCCTGTTCCAACCTGCCGCCTGCGGCGCTTCCTCTCGCGCTCGGCGACCGATCGCGGCCGCCACCGCAGGCCCCCCCTCATCGCTAGGGTCCGACGGACCTGTCTCCGGCACGGTCCACACCCAGCTCACACACGTTCCCTTCGCCGATGAGGGGGACGCGGGCTCCCACAGGCGCCCGGGGGCTCCGCGGAACGGCCGAAGGGCGGAACCACACGCGGGGAGGCGGGGGGAGGCGCGGGCCCGCACCCCGACCGCCACACAACCCGCCACGACCCCGAAAGGCGGAGAGACGCCCGCGGAAGGGGCGACGCGGAACTCGGCAAGCCCGGGAGGGACGGGCGACCCGACCCGGCGACGCGCACCGAACCGGGACCGGCCGGCCGACGAGCGGGCCCGGGGGGGCCCCTGACGGGCGACGGAGGCCCGAACCTCGGGAGGACGCGCGCGCGGACGCGGCGAGGACGCCGACGAAGGGGCGCACGGGAGCAGGGCGAGCCCGCCGGCCGGCGGGGAGGAGGCAGAGTCCCAACCCGCCGCCGCGCGGGGAAAGGGGAGGCCGGGCGCGCCCGAGAGAACGAACGCACCGCAGCACCGGAACCGCGAGGAGGGCGGCGGACCCGAGGGAGGGGGGCCACGGGGCAAGCCCAGGGGCGGCGGACCCCTCGGCCGGCCCCCGGAGGGAGGCAGGGACGGGGGATCGGACCCCGCACCGCAACCTCTTCCCCTCACACGGGCCTCCACCGGATCTCCCCCCTCTGACGACTCCCAGGCGCGGCGCCGGGCGCATCCGCGTCGCGCCGCCCCCACGCGCGGGGAAGGAAGCCACTCGCCCCCTCTCGCCGCGCCCACGAGACTCGTTGCTCGCCGACCCCGACGCGGAGCCGACCGCCGCGCCCACCCGGCGGCGACCCACCGACCGAGGCCGGACCTCCCCCGCGGCCGCAGGGAGTCCCCTCCGGAGCACCGGCAAACGCCGGGGCCCAACCCGGCCCCGAGGCCGGCGCCCCGCCGGCCGGGATCGCCCCACCCTCAGACCGGGGGGAAAGCACGAGACCGGCAACCGCGGGGCTTCCGCGGGTGCGACTCAACCACCACGGGACGGGCGGGGTCCCCCAGCGCCCCGACCCCGTCGCGTTCGGAACCGACCCAAGCGACCGCACCGGAAGACGGGAGAAGTCGGAGCCAGGCATCTCCTCTTCCCTCAGGCCCTACCGACGACTCGGGAAGAGGGGGCCGGACGGCCGCCCGCCTCCCTCCCCGACCCCGCAACTCCCCCCTTCCCGCCTCGGGGGGCGCCAACCCCGGCCTGCCTCTCGGCCGACGCGACCGACGGAAGGGGGGAGGCTTGCGGCAGACACGGCGGAGGGAGGAACGGAACGGCGCAGCCGACCCCCAACCCGAGCGGGAAAGGGCAACCCCCGGATCTTTAAACCTCCGCGCCGGGACGCGCCAGGTACCTGGGGGGCCGGGTTGGTGGAGGCCAAAGAGCACCTTCCCCCGCGCGGGCTCGGACCGCGCACTGACGGAAAGAGCGGCCCCCGCTCGGAGAACGGACACGGCCCCTGGCGCCTGACGGCCCCCCAGAGGCCTGCCTTCTTTCTCCGCCTACGCCCGACGCCGGGGGACCGCAGACACCCGAGCCTGGCCGGGAGCAGGTCGCCGCTCCCGGCCGACCAACTCGGGATCGGGATGCCGACGCGCGCACGCGCGCGCGCCGCCGCGACACACACACACACACCGCGGGCGCGTTGTGCTGCTGTGTGCTTTTTCTCGGTAACGATCCTTCGGCAGGTTCACCCCCGGTAAACCCGTAGTGGTTGTTAACCTTCCACGTCTTTACCTCCCCGGGTAGGGAAGTCAGTCATTGGGCACACCTGCTGCCCTTCCTTGGATGTGGGTGAGCCCTTTCTCGGGCTCCCTTCTCCGGAATCGAACCCTGATTCCCCGTCGCCCGTGGTCACCATGGTAGGCTCGGCAAGTACCATGGAAAGTTGAGAGGGCAGACGTTCGAATGGGCCATCGCCGCCACGGGTGGCGTGGCGTGCGCCCGAGCCCGTGGTTATCTAGAGTCCCCAAAGCTGCCGGGGCACCCCCCGGCCCCTGTGTGCAGGGTGAACCGCCGGCTCGGTTTCGGGCTGATAAATGCACGCATCCCCGGGGCCCCCCCACCCGCGTGGGGGGGAAAGAGGCCAGGGTCAGCGCCCCTCGGCATGTATCAGCTCTAGAATTGCCACGGTTCTCCAAGTAGGAGAGAGCGAGCCGCCCAAGGGAACCACCATCCAAGGTTTCAAATGAGCCGTTTCGCACTTTCGCTGTACCGGCCGCGCGGTACCTCCCCACGGGCACGCCTTCATCTTCGAGACGGGCATACGCTACTGACTGGCGGGATCAACCAGGGAAAGACTTCTCGGGACAAGGAGAGAGAGACCGAGACCAGTCACACCCACGCGCACTGGGGCCGGCAACACCGGATGGGGGGAGAGGAAGAAGAAGCCGCCCCCCTCCGCCACGGAGCGGGTGTTGGGGCCCATCGAAAACCGCCTTCCGGTGTTGGTTCTTCCCCACCGCGGGGCCCCGGACACGTGTACGGGGCCTCCTCCCCTTCCCCCGTGGGCCCCCTCTCACCTCCTCAACGGCCTCGGGTCTCTCTCTTTTCTCCGAGAGTAGGTCACAGACGCCGCTGCCCGGCTCCCCTCACAGGCCGGGTCCCACCGATCAAAACTCGAGACAGCACGGAGGGGGAGGGCGTCAGGACCGCGAGCCCACAACGGGAGAGAAAGCCCACCCGCGGGGGTGGGGGTTCTCAAAACGACCAACGTCGCGGAGGTCCGCGACCCCCAAGCGGGTCAACACGGGAAGACAGAGAAGGAGGACGGTAACGGGCGCTGTGACGAGGCGGGGTCTAGGAAAACCCAGGAGAGTGCAACGCCACCGACCACCGACACCACCTCGGCCCCGCCTGGCTTCCCTTCTGGGCGGCTTCTCGCCCCCCTCCCGCCTCAGAGGGGGGGGAAAAGGAGGGGACCAAAGTCTGCTAGAGAAGGCACGCGGCTCCGAGGACGCTCGGACCCGGGCAGCAACCCCAAAGGCTCCGGAACGCCGGCCGAGGCAGACAGGCAAGACGCAGAAGCCTGCTGACCCCAGCGGGGAAGGGATCCGAGAAGGAGGGCCAGGGACTCGGCACAGACCCAAACCGCACGGACGCAGCAGCGGGGCGACCCGGCGAGAACTCGGAAGGAGCGACAGCACACACACGGCGCGAGGAGCAAGGGAGGCCCGGGAGCCGAACGCCCATCGACAACGGGCACCTAGTGTCTTTCCGGGGCGAACAAGACCACAGAGGTACGGCAGGAAGGCGGCGGCAGGTGGGGGGGGGAAGAGCGAGTCAGCAACGGCGACACGCAAACTCCGCCGCCCCGGCAGGGGCCACCGCCAGAGTCGGCCCTGAGCAGGACCCGGTCCGTTAGAACAGGGCAGGAACCGCCACTCGCCCCCCCCCGGGTGGGGGGACAAAGCCCCGGACAAGTCGTCACCGACTGCCCGACGGCCCTCCCAAGCCGGACCACAATTACCACATCGATCGGAAGAAAGCGCCCGATAAGCGGGAAGCACCCCCAAAGCGCGGAACGCCGGCTGGGGAGCAGCCAATTTCGGGCAAGGGGCGAGGCTCCGAGCAAAGACCGGGACCAGAGCGGGAAGGAAACCTGCCCGTGCCAGCGACGTCAGGGGTCACCAGGCGGCCTGCTAAACATGCCACGGGATCCTCCGGCTCGTTCTTCCCATCGCCAACAGCGGCCAGAGCACTGCTTCCCTAGTAAGCTGTAGGAGCCAGCGGGCCCAAATCGAAAAAAAGAAATCCGCGCCAAGAGCCCGGGGGAAGATCAGAATGTCGCGCCGAGGCCGCGGAGGTCCTCCTGGCGTCGCTTCAGCAATCTTGACCCCATAGGACTTCCAGACTCCCAGCAGCTCCGCGGAAAAAAAACGGAGCAACCGCTTCGGCCGCCACGGGGGTCCGGCTGCGAGTCCCCCACCCCGCCACCGAGTCCCTCCCGCGCCCACAACCCGCCAGGAGACCCGGAAGGGGGGACGTTACGGCGTCCCTTCCGACGCGGCTCCTCCAGAGACTAAGTCCGAAATTTCTCCTCCAGAGACTAAGTCCGAAATCTCTCCTCCAGAAACGAAGTCCTGGAGTCAGGAGTGCCTGAGTTTAAATCTGTCTTCAGATACTTAATAATTGCCACGCTGTGTAGCCTTGGGCAAGCCGCTTAACCCCATTGCCTTGCAAAAACTTAAACACAATAGATGGAGGGAAAGCTGTGGGTTTAGAATATGGAACGCATCTCCCCCTTACTTCCTTATTCCTCAAACTAAACACAAGAGCTAGAGGATAGAAGCTAACGTAAAAAGAAGTGAATTCAATTTAAATCACTTAAGTGACTAACAGTTATTTACAGGTTTAAAATGAGATTTCATTCCATCTGAGTACCATTTGATTATTATTTTAGTAGATGTGTCTTCTGCAATTCATTTGATAAGTACCTTGCATTTACTATACTTTGCTGTGATCACTTCAGTATCTCATTAAACTCAGTCTTTAACATTATTGACTATTGTCATTCCCGATAGTGATCACCTATCGATACCAGAGTAGTTTATCTGTCCTCCATTTTCATGAACTCTTGGTTTCTACTGCTCTGTGTGTCTCCTTTGACATAAACCAGATGGGGTATTTAAACAGGTATGCATGTAATAGGTAAATGGCAAAAAGAGTACCAATGAAAGATAGCTAAAAAGGCCAAAGGGAGAATATTGGTCATTAGGGAGAGACACCAAAATTACTTGTTCTACTTAAAAGACATGTAGCTGATGATGGACTGAAAAACATCTATTCAGAAGATATAAATTAGAGAAAACAGGGTGTTATTTAGTTCAAAAGTCAACTATCCCTTATAAATTACAAATTAAACTAAGAAGTCAATTGTTATTTTTCAGAACCTGCACTAGTGTTTGAGGGGTAGGACAACTGTAAGTAGTAGCTTTGAAAATGTTCAAATAAATTTGAATTCTTTCCTTCCATGGAATGCAATTGATTTTCATTTTGTGGCTAAGTGAGTTTATTCGACTATTTACAGCTTCTTTTAATATTGTAAGCTTTCTAATTTTAAAGCAAAGAGGCATATTTGGGAAATTATGGATTGGATTTAATGACTCAAAATTACTTCCTTTGCAAATCCTCCCTTTTTTCTCAGCACAAATGTTTTCAGTTTGATGTTCTATGGTTGTGACTTCAGTATAGGATAATCTCTGAGGAACTAAATTTTTAGTTGTACCAAGCACAAAAAGGCATAATATACAAAGTAAGTAGGAGTATGTGTATACATACACACACACGTATATGCTTATACATATAAATATAAATGTATACAAAGGCAAATGCATACATGTATTTATATATGTTATATATACATTTATGTGTATGTGTATGTATATATATACATATGCATGCATGTGTTTATACAAACATATATATATATATATATATTTCCAATGTTGAAATACAATCAAAAATGAGCGTTAAGTGATGGTATTGGGGAGATATTTAGATATTTTTGGGAAAGGAAGTGTGTTGATTATGCGGCAATAAAATATAGTATGCATAGTTAAGCATTTCAAATCAGGAAGCTGTAGATTTAAACTCTTTCTCAGAAAGTTATTACTTGATATGAGGTTAACCTCTTTAAGTATGAATTTTCTCATATTTAATAATGGTAATAAATTATGCCTCAGAGGATGACTTCTGTCATTTTCAAGTAAGATATGTATATACATAAGCATGCATACACACATATATATATACACTTATATATTTTATGTAAATGACACTAAATCTTAAAACAATATATAAATACCAGATTTTTTTGTTATAAAAGCATGGTGCTTTAGTATTTCTAGAAGGCTAACCTTGGAAATGAGAAGACCTAGATTTAAATTTCACATATACTAGATTTGCTAACATGGGAATGTCACTTAACTTTCCAGTTTCAGGAAAATCTCTTAGAATTGCTGATCTGCATTGATAGAAGTTTCCACACAAAGGGTTTACCACACTGTGAAATCGTGGGTCTGGACCAATGGTGATGATGATGATGATGACGACTGATAATGGCGATAATGATGATGTTGTTGTGTGTCCTTCATTCTCTAAGAAATCCATGGTAATTCCATGACACACATGTATATTGGATTTGAGTGAAGGATGCTGTGCTTGGGCAAGTCACTTAACCCCATTTGCCTTGCAAAAAAAATTGTTAGAGTATATCTATATTCTGATACTTCATTAAGATGTATCTCATCTGGTGCAGCTAGGTAGTGCAGTGGATAGATCACTGGCCCTGGAGTCAGGACCTGAATTCATATCCAGCTTTATACAGTTAATTTTTATTTAGCTGTATGACCTTGGGCAGTTCACTTACCCCCGTTGCCTTACCAAGAAAAAAAAAAAAGATGTATCTGATCCAGATAAAGATTTTCCTTCCAGCCCAAGATTTATGATCTTATGTACAAATATCAAAGATGCAAGGTCATCCTCTGTATTTCTGGTCATTCCTAATTGTCTTGATTTTTGTCTTGCCATAAGACTTCAATAACTCAGGAAGTGAGACTGAGGCTGATGACTGTGTAATTCTGCCTCACTTAAATCCTATTCACATACAGGTCAAGACAACACTCTTCAAAAATTAAGGACAAAGAATGATATGATCTGTATTTGCATATAAATCGTGTGTAGAAACATTTATATAGATAGTTATATATATGTATTTGTATATACATATATATGTTTGTGTGTGTGTGCGTGTAAGTAGTTTTCTATTATATAATGCTATTATCTGACAGCGTTGAATACTAGAATTAGAGTATATTGTTTCTGATGAGTTCCTGCCATGTGAAGTGGCAATCTACTCCAGAGTAGAATTCCTAAAATCTTGACAACAGAATCACAAAAGGAGCCTCCAAGGCTACCCAGACCAACGCATATCTGGCCCAGGAATCTTCTCTATAAGATACACACAGGTGGACTTTCAGCCTTTGTTTGAGCTAAGGTCTTAGACTTGTTTTACATTTCTCTTATTTAATGCTATAAAGTGATCCTTACGATTGTTATTATTTCAAGAATTTTTGGTTCATAAATTTTATTCCTTCAGAAATGGCACTTGGTTTTGCATATTAGTTCCTTCTTTCTTCTTTTAAATTGGAAATAATTCGATATTTAAGGTTTATGTCATGTTCAAGGAGACCTAGGATCTCTGGTCTGAGAACTTGCTGAGTCTTTTTCAGAACTATTCATCCACCTTTTTTACTTAACTGACACTCAGCTTACATCTATAGCTCCAAGAAGGTGTAGTATACAACTGACTCAGAAGGCAAGACTAAACCATATTGAGGGCTTTTGAAAGATCTCAAACCCATTGGCCCTAAACATGTGAAGATTACTCCATCAAATGGGAGCAATGAGAACAATTTGATCCAATGGCCACAGAGGCAGCTGAAGCAGGCATTATGGATTGCTTAGAGCCTGCTCAGTCATTGAATATGCCAATGTCATCTACCACAGCCCTGTATCTACCATTGATCTCAATCTTGCTTGCCATTGAATGCTGATAACTCTGGAAGAGAGAGTGAGGCTGATAACTTGTACAACACTGCCTCATTTAAATCCAAGTCACACAAAAGTTAAGACTATCCCCCACTTTGATGTTAATAGTTCCCTTAAAAATAAAGAACAAAAAATTATTCAATAGTTAGCTGAGCCCTTCAAAGTCATTTTATGTCTTGGCATGATTCTTATAGGTACTCCAGGTAACAACATGCAACATGTATTAGAGACACTGAGAGTAATAAAGATCACAGATTACTTAGGATTTAAATAATAATAATAATAATTAAAATAATAAAGATCATAGATTACTTTTTTCTTTTTGGCAAGACAATGGTTAGGGCACACAGCTAGGTAGTAATGAAGCTTCTGTTATGATTTGAAATCAGGTCCTCCTGACTCCAGGCCAGGGCTCTATCTACTTGGCCACCTAACTGCTCCAAATCCATTTAACTTTAATAATCGTAAACATGAACACTGACTCTTTTGGTATGCTGTCAAAGAAATACAGAGGAATATTATCAAATCTCTTTTCTTTTTATTGCTAATGATGACAATCCATCAAATGGAGATTTTACATATAGGAAAAAATGTCTTTATAAAAATTTTTAGGAGCACAGAATGGATATGCAAGGGAAGAAATCTTGAGATGATTATGCTTCAAAGGTCCTATACATGTGATAAAGTAAACATCTTCAAAGCTTTTGAGATAGAGTTATGCTATAATTATCCTCTTGTTATCCTTGTTATTATTGAAGAAGTCAAGTTTAGCCAGTGATGACTTATAGTGCTAGTATGGTCTTTATCAGGAAAGAAAGGGCCAGCTTTTGTTTTTGCTTGTTTTTTTTTTTAATTTTGTAATGTTTAATTTTTTTAATAAGAGATTCTGCATTGTCTTCTTAAAGTAGAAAGTAAAGAAAAATAGAGTTCTCTTAGGCAATGGACACTATGTAATACAGATAAACAAAAAAAAAAACAGAAGAAAAAATCACCTGTTCTCTTTCTTCAGGGAGCTTAAAATATAGGCAAAGGCATTATTGATAAAGGAGGCACTTTGAAAAAATTCAAACCTCAGGAGCTAATGTGTCATCAAATTTATACTCTTTAGTCTGACTGAAGAAATAATGATTCAATTTCTGAGAATTTGGGGGGGGGAACTTTATAGCTATTTTTACATATGTCTCAGCTGGGTAATCACAAAAGTTATTTCCATACATTGAAGGGTGGAAGTAGTGGGAGGGCCTGCCCTGTTTCATAGTCCAAACAATATGGTCCACAGGAGCCACATAAGAAATGAATTAATGAATTCTGTATTTTCCTGCTCCACTTCCTCTGCTTAATGTTTCATTTCTGCCTGGCAAGAGAGAAACCTATTCCATATGCTCAGGATCACTCTATTTTAGAGGCATTCATATAGAGATGATGGCTATGCAGATCATGGGTATACTTTTCTGTTTATTTCTCAGGTTCTTCTAAACATCTGGGGAACACCCGGCACTTGCGCAGACTTCACATTAGCTTTTATTTGAATCCATCTGTGATCCTGTGAGTAAAACAGAAATGCTATTGAAATCTGATTTCAAAGACATTCTTGCTTCTGTCTCAATGGTGCTTATTTCTTCATAGCCTGTTCTGTGTAAAAGCACAATAATTAAAGACACTAGTTATAGTGTGGATAGCCAAAAATTATTTTTTACATAAATGTTTTGAATCCAAACTTGGAATGAGATAAATAGGAAGAAGCTGACATGTTGATAAAAATAGTTAGTACATCTATTTCTTAGGGAACTATTTTGAAAACGACCATTTAAAAAACAACCATTACATAGAAACAGAAGTGTATATCAACTTTACTTTCATTTCTATGAATTAAATATATTAGTCTACATTGGATCTATGATATCTTCAGTGTGGGAACTCTGTGCAGATTGAAACCTTTCTATATGTTCTTATCCTGGAAATACTTGACCATGTTGTGCCATAAATACTCCACAAGGAGTCTTTGAAGATGAAGAGGATCAAAGTGCCATTCAGATTATCTTAGAGGCTTGATCTTTATATACATTACTAATCACATATGTCCTTTTGATACTTTTATATGTAAGGTTCTGACTTATGTGAATAGCTTTGTCTCTCTATTGTCTTTAGGTTTATCTGAAATTTTTTTCTTTAAAGATTATCTTGTTTCCTGATTTGATCCATAGTAAAAGTACTCATACATACATACATACATGCATACATACACCCATGTCGAAGACAAGGGAGGAAATATTGACAACATTGAACAATTTCTCAGCACTAATCCAAACCATCCAATCTTTTCTTCCTGTTAAATTTTCAACATTCTCTTAACCCATATTAGCTTAAAAGACAATCCAACCAAATGAATATCATGCGGTGAAAAATAAATGTTCTTCATGCATTTGTTTGTTTTTGTTAGTTGTAACTCTTTTGAGAGATTTGAGAGAATCTAATTTAGGTGAACTGTAGTATTTGGATGTTTTAAAAAAATCAGTTCCATGTCATCCATAAACAGCGATATCTGGAAAAACACACCATCTAAAAGGAATCCTTCTATCTTGGCACTGGACATTATATATGATAATGGTGAACACTTTGATGAATAACAGCTCCCTATTTCATTCATTATTTGATAATAATAATGAATTAGTTTTGTTTTTGTTGTTGTACCTAGAGAGTCATCATGTATAAACTCAATATTGTAAGAAAAGGACTGTTGCAGAAGAACCTTTAATTCCTCATTTTGATCTATGAAGTCAATTTTAAAAGATATTCATTGAATAATAAATACAGAAGTATCTTGTATTTTACAAAGTTTTCAGTCATGTTACTTAAGAATAGTTTAGGAAAAACATGGAAAAACTTGCTTGCAATAATGAACACTGAAATGAATAGAATTAAGAAATCAAGGTATAGAGTAATAGCAATATTATTTTGTTAATGAATAAGTTATCTTGATTATGACTATATGTATGTACACATGTATCTATGTATGCCTAATAGGTTAACTCTAGGGCAGAGGGAGGAGAACTGGAAAAAAGGAATTACATAGCAAATTGTGCAAAATGTATTTTTAATTTCATGTGCAGGTCTTTTTTATTATATTATGTTATGAAAATGTTTGTTTTATTCCATAACATAAAGTAAAATTTAAAAATAAAAAGGTTGTGGTCAACTGTAGATTACCATTTGTGAAAAACAATTTGTTCCTTTCCCATATTTTCATCTCAGTTAGTAGGAATAAATAGATGAATAAATTTAGAATGTATTGCTAATCCATGTATAATGCTGTTAAATTTTGGGGGGGGGTGTAAAAAAATGAAGAAAAGGCAATTCCTGTCCTCAAAGGGGCTATATGTTCTCAAAGATAAAAATAAAACACATAATTTCCTTTGAAAAATAGATCTTGTGACATCTTCTGGGACAATATTATTCAATTACATTTATGCAGGACAAAACTTTAGCCATTCTCCAATAGGAGGACACCTCCTCTGTCTCTCAATTTTGATTAAAATGAAAAGATTATATGTCTGTGTGAGTATGCATATATGTATTTGCATTTATATGTGTTTCATATAGAATTATATATATATATATATATACTATATATAGGTATAATAATATATATATAATATATATTCATCTAGGTTTATATTAATGTGAATAAAGAAACTATTGAAGTTGTTATATTATTTGAATTCATATTTAATGTTTTCTTTGAATTGGAACCAAATACCCAATTTCTCATACTTATAATTTCAAATACTGAAAATTTTAAAACATGCAACCACTTCAGGGGAGTCATTATTTTCACTCCTTAGTGTGAATGTGTGTATATATGTATGTATGTATGTATGTATGTATGTATGTATATTTGTTTGCATGTATAAGCAGCAAGCCAGTACAATAAGTAGAGTACACCAGACATGGTCAGAAAGACTTAATTTCAAATCTAGAACTTATCATTTACTAACTATATGACCATAGTCAAGTCCCTTACCTTCTCTTTGCCTAATTTCATTTTCTGTAAAATGATGGAAATGATAGCACTTATCTCCAGGGATTGATTAAGTAATAATTATTGAGTCTCTAGTATAGTGTCTCCCTGGTACATTATAAGATGAATGTCAGCTACTATTATTGCTGTCTTCGTAAATATACATATATATTTATCTGCTTTCTTTGTTTACTTTCAGTTTTAAGGTTCAAAGTATATATACATTTGTGTGTATGCATTTAAGTATATATGCATTTTTATATATGCATATATGCACATATATACATATGCATATATGTGTAGGATTAGTATATATATATATATATATATATATATATATATATATATATATATATATATATATATATATATGTAGTTTTTGGCCATGGGTGCAATTTGCAAAAATTTTTACAGCTCCACCAATAGTGAACTAGAGTGCCTTGTTTTTCTATTTCCTTCTCGATATTCATCATTTTCTTTTTTTTTCCACCTTTATCAGTCCTATGCATATGAGATAGAATTTGTTCTAATCTATATTTTCTGATTTTTATTCATTTAGAATATTTTTCATATGATTATTAATAGCTTAGAAATTTTCCTTTGAAAACTACCTGTTCATTTCCTTTGATCATATATCTATTGCAAAATGGATTTTGGCTTTAATAATTTGAATCAATTCTTTAAATAGCTAAGGTATGGAATCTTTATCAGGAAAAATTTCTGTAATGATTTATAGAGAAAGAAAAAGTAAGAAATAGGTTATGATTCCCTTTTAATTTTAATTATTTTATTGTTTTAAAAAAATCTTTTAAAATTACATATAGTCGAGGCAGTTAGGTGGCACAGTAGATAGAGCAGGGGCCCTGGAGTCAGGAGTATCTGAGATCAAATCTGGCCTCATACATTTAATCATTACCTAGCTGTGTAGTCTTGGTCAAGCCACTTAACTTCATTGTCTTGCCAAAAAAAACAACCTAAAAAAATTACATATACTCAAAACTGTTCATTTTATTTTGTATAATACCCTCTCACTTCTTTAGCCATGAACTCTTCATCTATCCAAAATTATGCAAAGCAATTTCTTTTTTGCTTTTCTAAGTTTTTGTTGTTTGTTTTGTATTTAATGATGTGACCCTTTCCATCAAGATCAGTTGTTTATTTGGTGCATATCTTGGTACACTGTGAGAAATTAGTTCTGCCAAATTACTGTGTAACTTGTCCAGCATTTTTTTTGCCAATAGTAACCCTTTCCCCTGTCAACTGATTTTAAAATTTATTGAACACAAAACAACTAATGTTTTTTGCTTCTGTATATCATGAATCTAATCTCTTCCACTTCTCAACCTGTGTATTTTTACTAGTATTAAATTGTTCCAAGTGTTAAAAATTTCCAATACAGTTTTAGATCTAGCACTGACAAGACTCCTTTTTTTGTCACTAACCCTCAGATTCCTGACCTATTAGTTTTATATAGCAATATTTTTATTACTTTTTTCTATCTCTATGAAATATTATTTGGCAGTTTGATTGACATAGCAGTGAATAATTTAATTAATTGAAGTACTTTTGTCATTGTAGTTATAATGAGTCAACCTTCCTTTCCTCCTTTGGCATAATAATGCATTTTGGGGAGTTCATCTTTTTCTGTTTTGTATAGTTTTTGAAAATGTTCACAGAAAATATCAAGATTAAAACTATATCAACTCTATCTTGAACCTTTTTTGTCAAGAGTTTATGTAGTGCAGATGATTCTACCATCTTTGTTTTAAATTTTTTTTTGTTTACCCAAAACCCAATACAAATTTTACAATGGGGTCTAATGTCAGTGACTCCATGTCTATGAAGAAGAATATAATATTAACTACCTTTTTTTTCTGCTTGTTTTCCTTCTTTAAGTTTCATCTATAAAGATCTTAGGATAAGCTGGATTAATTGGATTTCATGAAAACAAACCTACAAATTCAGTTTTATCTACCATTTATCATAGGTTTATAAAAAATACCACTTAAAATCCTTCACAATTTTCTTTTTCAAGGTTTTATAAATGAGTATGTTCTCAATGTAAGCCTTAGTTGCTATGTTTTCCCACTTAGCAAGAGTATCAAGTGTTTTTTGGCTTAGAAATATCCTGGGATCTTTTGGGTTTCCTTATTTAAAACTAGATTAATTTTCCACAGAACAAAGAGATAGTCCATGTCAATATCATTTCTTTTATCCATTATTCTCATTTTTGAGGACTTAATAGCACTTTTAAAAACAGGTAGTTTGCAGGTGTTAATTAGAAACTATATCTTCTTGACATACTTATTCTTTCTTTTAGTTTGGGGTGGGTTTTTTTATATGTACTCTAATACTGCCATCTAATATGTACTCTAAAAATGCCATCTAAAAATAACTGAATCAAAATTAGCAAGTAACTGTATCTTGCCTGAGAGTATCTTTTTAAGCTTTTCATATACTTCATCTCCCCATACTATGCAAGATATGTTGGCACAAGGGCTGAAGTCATCCTCAAAGGAACAATTTAGTGAATTTATTATTTTTAAATTTATATTAATTAATGAATTTATTTGCATTAGTCATGAAGAGTAAAAGCCAAGTTAAAATTTCCCATGAAATTATATTCCTCCTTGCCTTTAAGTGAAAACTACTTCCCTATAAAAGTCCCCATAAGAAGCTATGATGATTCCTTCCATTTAACTATAACTTCTTTATGTAACCTGCTTTCATTTATATAGGACTGTTGATATTAATATAATTGAGTACCTCCAAAAATATGCCAATTAGTAATGTTTAGACAAAGATTAGTATTTCCATTACCACCAGAAAAATTAATGTTTATATATACTTTAAAAACCATGTGATTTAAAGCACCTTCCAGCTTTTTTTTAAAAACTACTCTGAGGTAGAGAGAGGAAAACTTTCTTCAAGTATTTTATTAGTTAATTGGAAAAGTGACTTGTTATCCTTATATATGCAAATGATAGGACTTAGTAGCGATTAATGTGAATTCAAAAGATGTAGATAAATTATCAATATTAAGGAATAATATTTTCAAGTTCCCTATCTTTAAAGTTCTAAATACAGTGACTGAATAAAACATCTCTTGAAAATATTGTAGATTAAATTCTTCCCAGAGTAACAGTTCAACTAAATCATCTCTTATTTACTTTACAAATCCTAAGTAGTACAATTGTTTTAGTCCATATTTCTGTGATAATGTAACATCCATAATTCTGTGACAAAGTACTAGACTGGAATTATAAAACAAGTTAAAATAATCATTGGCAACAATTTTTAAAAGATATCTGGTTCAACCTATTCCAGAACAGTAATTACATCTGTAAAATCCCTAAGAAGTTGTCATCCAACCTTTACTTATAGAACTTGAATGACCCAGAACTTGTTTGCCTAGTAAGGCTATCTGTTTTACTATTGAATAGTTAAAATGCTAGAAAGCTTTTTATTGTATAGCAGCAAAATCTGTCTTTGCAATTTGTATCTGCTGCTTCTTGGTCGGTCTTTCTTGGGTCAAAAAGAATGATTCTAATCCCACTTGCAAATGATAAGATACATTTTCCTGAATTCAAATCTGGTCTCAAACTCTTACTATGTGACCCTGGACATGTCACTTCCCTGTTTTCTTCAGTTGTTCATTACAAAATTAGTTGGAGAAGGAACAAGCAAATTACTCTAGTTACTTTGCTAAGGAAATCCTAAATGAGGACTTGGGGAGTCAGACATGACCAAAACGATTGAGCAAAATAACAAACAAAATATCTTATGGCAATACCATGTACTAGTCTGAGTATGAGAGATGCTTTTTCAAAAGCTTTTCAAAATCATGTTTGCTTTAAGATCTAATACTGTTGCTTAGGGGATCTTGACATTTGAGACAATATATAGAATTTTAAAGGGAATAACTTTACTCTGTGAGGTATTTTTTCTGCCTGAATTCTAATTATAATTCAGATGAATACAGTACTTTGAGACTGGTTGAGTGGAAACAATAGTAAGAATTACACTAAAATGCCCAGGTAATGATTCACTATTCAACAGTAGTTGTGCTTGGTTTGAACTTCATGGGACTTAATGTCCCCCTCTAGGATAAACTTATCACCTAAAATCATAACATCAGTGCTGATTAACTCAGTTTTGGATACTCAAGACCTTTTCTATTTCGTCAGTCTCCTATCCTCTCTTATTGGAGTGTGAACCACTAAAGCTATTACATGAGATTTGAATTTTTATGACAACTTTCCACTTTCCTTGGCAGGTAGATGGTGCAATGGATAGTGTGAAAGACATGGAGTGAGGAAAAACTCATTTTTTCCCCCAAGTTCAAATCTTGCCTTAGACACATATTAGGTGTATAACCGTGGACAAGTCACAACTCTGTCTCAGTTTGTCATCTATAAAATGAGAAGGAAAATGTAAATCACTCCAATTCAGGAAAACCTCAAATGGGGTCCAGAGAGTCAGATACAACTGAACAACATAATTTCACTTTTCATCAGAAACTTTCCTTGGTTTGGATGCCATGGAATATCATCTTCTTGACTGAATTCTCTTACTTCTCCCACTTTTCAGCTTTCTTTTCTGCATTGACATTCCCTATTAGACTGCAAAACCCGTTCGGTCAGGGATTGCCTTTCTTTTTAAAATTTATACTCCCAGTGCTTAGCATAGTCAATGTCATATAGTAGTCACTTAATAAATTATAGTTGAATAAGCATGAAACATTGAGAGATAGGAGTTTCACCTTCACAAATTTAGTTTCAATTTATTGCATTAAAAAGTAGCTATTAGATTTGCAGTTTCATGTGCAAAAAAGAAAAGTAACTAATAAAATAACCATACAAATAAATGCTATGATCTTCTAATTTGTTTTGTTTGGTTTCATTGTGTTTTTTTTTAATTGTGGTAAAATGCAGAACAAGACAACTAAAATATCATGAACCTTTTACATATCTTCTTGTAATGAATTCAGTGGTAATGGTGTAATAATTAATCTTGTTTTGTTTTATCTTTTCAGATGAACTTTTCTTTCTCTCCATCATTTTCTTCTTCCATCATTTTTGGAAATCTCATAGCCTCTTATGGAGATATCAATATTTGTAATGTTAAAATGTTATTATTATACATAATCTTGCTCTTTTAATTTAGTCAGATGTAGTACTCCTGGATTCTTCACTCAACTCTGATGTTCAATCATCACTCATTTTGTAGTTCTGTCCATAAAAATGGTTCTCAAATCACATTATTCTAATCTGAAGCAGAAAAAGATGACAAGTAATGTAAATAATGTTGTATTTCTTTTCCTATGGTCTGTATAAAATTGATGCTTCTAGTCATGGAAAAGTCACATATTCAACTAAATTAGTTTACTAACAGAATGAACTTCCCCTTTTTAACCAATACTAAATGGACCAGTAAGAGTATAATAACTATCTACCATATTTTAGTAATACAATTCTATCTGAGGAGACAATGACAGTGTCATTTGTGACTATAGTACAGAAGTTCTTTGATATCCCTCTTTCATCATGGAAAGAACAAAACTGAATATTAACTATGTTTTTCTGTGTCAAGTCTGCAGCCTTTCCTTTCTTACATTCAAAACATTTTATCAGTCATACTGTTATAATAATTAGCTCTCTTTATAATCTATTATTGTGAACAATGCAGCAATATTCCTAGAAATCACTTCCAACTTATCCTTATTTAATAAAATAGATATGTTTCTTTTCTTTTAAATCAATCTCTCATTTTCTCACTAATAGCAATTTTGTAGATAATCTCTCATTTTAATTTCAATTGGCAGTCGTTCTTTAAAAGTAAGTTCCAACTTGATTCTATAATTATTCTGTCAAATGGTTGATTTATCTTTATACAGGTGATTTTTTAAAGAAATTAGTTAACCCTCTTTTAAGTGATAAAACTTAAAAAAGTAAAATAAGTTCTTTAAATATAAATCATTGCTCTTTATTTTGTTTTATAGATTTTTGGATATTGTTTACATGTATATAAATATACTTGTATGTATATGTATGTATAATTTCAATATCAATATATGTATATATAACATACAATATAATTTGCTTTTGTAACAGGTAGTGCACCTAATCAGAGTTATGAAGACCTTGATTCAAGTCCCATCTCAATACATATTGGCTGTGTGACTGCACAAGTAATAATTCCTTTTTTACTTTCTAGAGAACTCTCTAAGAATATAAATTTCAAAGAATTTGCTGACTTGCATCAATGTAGAGCACAGATCCATTCCCTACCTCTTGTATTGTGCCCCAAGTGGAGCACCCTGGACAGAGCCTGGAAGAGAGTTTCAATGGCATAGTGCACATATTAAGCCATTGACACATATGTTCTAAGTGTTACTCTAGGATAGAAATTTCCCATGGCATAGAAAATGTGTCATATGAAAAGAGAACTAACTCTGCAATGAGAAGACCTGTGTTCAAATTTTGTCTCTGCTATTGTTTACCAGAGTGACTTCAGCAAATATCGAATTTCCTTGGACCTGAGTATACTTTTCTGCAAAGTAAGTGGTTTGGACTAGATTGAAGTCCCTTCCTTTTTTAGATTTCTGAGGGGTTTCATATATCTCTTAAGATCAGCATAAATGCAAAAATAAAATCAGGGCCTCATGTTCCTTTGACATTTTCAGTTTCACGCATGGTATTTCCATAATTTGGGGGAGAAAAAATCATTGATAATTATGTCATTTTTTTGGTTCTTATTTGTTAGTTCTTCCAATTATTCTGATGCAGCATTCACCAGACACTGGGTTGTTCATTCACCAACAGGGAGAGTTAACAGGAAGGATGTTAATTTAATCCTAATGATAATATGTTTTTGCCATAGTAATAACTGCTCACTATGAAAAAAAGCTATAGATTTGAGCATATTATATGTATGATTAGCTAAGGAATCGATGGACTGAAACTGTTGTCATCTATGAGGTTATGACTGAAAAACTCTAAATTAAGTCAGTATCCTCCTTTCTTAAGAGATTAATACTAATGCTATAACTATATCTCTAGACTTATTCCCAGCCGTTCATTCTATGCATTTTTTTGAGGCAACTGGGTCTAAGTAGGGTGCCCAGGATCATACAACTAGTAAATGTCAAATGTGTGAGGTCAGATTTGAACTCAGATCTACCTGACTTCATGGCCAATGCTGTCCCCTCAAACACTCATTTTAAAGAAAGACCATAGATTTTAGCAATTGGAATTGGACAAAAATGAATTGATCAAAATTAAATCTCGATGTTATTAGATTATTTAAAATGAAGAGATATTGACAATGTATACATTTTTCATAGATGATGGAAAACTATCCTTATTCTTACATCTTGGAATAGTTTCTAGAGTTTGGAAGAGTTGAGATTTGTTTTTCAAAGATTTTTAACATGATCTCATTCCCAGATGTGAGTTGACAGCAAAAGAAGAAAATGGGATTTGTTGGAGGAAATATGCTTTTTTTTAAGCTGGAAAAGAGAGATGCAAGGGTTACATGCTAACTCTCCTCAATTTTTTTTGGGGGGTGGTGGTGAATCATGTGGATTCTGATTTAGACTTCTTTATTTTAGAGGGCAGAACCAGGACTAATGGATGGAAGTTGCAAGGCTGTACATTTTGGATCAGTGTAAGGAAAAAAGCTAGGGATGGAGACTTGACTTATGTTTTCGTCATTGGAATAAGTGCCCAATGAATGCCCAATTTATTCTAACAATGCAGGTAAGCGTTTCTTTGCAACTTAGAGTATTAAAGAGATGCCTAAAGAAATGAGAGTTTACCTCCATGGATTACTTAGGGTCACTCACCAAGAACGTATCAGGCAGTACATAAACTCAAATCTTTTTCACTTTAAAAACTAACCTTTGGGGCAGCTAGGTGGCACAGTGGTTGGAGCACCAGTCCTGGAGTCAGGAGTACCTGAGTTCAAATCCAGCTCAGACACTTAATAATTACCTATCTGTGTGGCCTTGGGCAAACCACTAAACCCCATTGCCTTGCAAAAAAAAACTAAATTTAAAACTAACCTATCCACCATTGCAAACTGTCTATCAGAGAAAAATTCTTTAAAAAAAGGGTCATCCCAAAGTTGATAGTTCTGCCTTAGGGGGTGATGAGGTCCCCTCACTAAGGGTCTTCTAACAAATATTTAATTATCATTTCTCAGATATGTTATAGCGGGAATATATTTTCTTACAAATATCATTAGACTATGAGATATCTCTGAGATCCTTTCCAAATCTAAAATTTGGTTGAATATGGAAGAAGAAGTTATTTCACCTTATTAGATCTTGTTTTCTTTATCTTTGCCACCTAACATGGCACAAAGAATAGGGCACATAATTTTAAAAATCAAAAGATCTGGGTATAACTGACTGTACTCTTTGTTTCCCTTTGGGTTCTTATTCTGTTTAATCACTGCTTTTTCTTTTAATTTTTTTTTTATTAAAAATCCAGTGGATTTTTTTCAGCTATAGTGAAAAATTACCCATTTAACCAAATCTAATTACTTCTCAGATCACAAGAATAATATACAACTCACTACTCATGTTTTTTGAAATATCATTACTTACAAAGAAAAAATTTAAAATTGACCTCTATCCCTGCAAAACAAGCTTTTTAGTAGAAATATTGACTAACTGAATGTTAAAATGTGGTACCATAAAAATGGCAAGCTTGTATTGGCTGAGAAGTTAGAAATTGAATGTTTTTCAGATTAGCGTTACAAGGAGTATTTTAGGATCTATTTTTACAATGCATTTTATGGGCAATAAGAAACTCTGAAACATTGAACTCTATTGCCATACATTCATTAAAGCTACTTCTCTTTTGGTTTTCTTTTTCAGGTCTTCCCTTATCTCATAACAATTACTAATTAACTCTCCACTATAGGAATATACAGAATAATGAACTCCCTACCAGGACTAAAAATCACTCTTTCCCTTAGGCAATTCTTAAAGAGGAAGAGAGGTCTTGCAAGTGTCATTTACATGAAAGTACAGGATGACACATTGCATTTGTCATGAATCACACTGAATACTAGGAGAGATCAAAGGAAGCAACTTCCTGGTAATAAAATCTCTCCTGGTCACTAGAATCCATTCTGCCTTCACTGCTAATACTCCTGAGATTGGATTTATTCTAAATGACCCCAGGGACAGAACTAAAACTGATGAGTGTCATTTACAGGAAGGCAGATTTAGGTTCAACATCAGGTTTCTAACCCTTAAAATTCTGTAGAAAGAAAGTTGTTTTGTTGAGATAGTATGTTCCCCTTCACTGCAGGTATTCAAGAAGAGATTGGTTCCCCATTTCTCAACAGTTACATATTTGAGGCAAGAGTTTTACTAAATTGCCCCTAAAGTCCCCTTCAATTATGGTATTCATTCATTATTTCCATGGTTTTGTTTCTTTCCGATGTTTTGCTGGAACTAGTTGATATAGACTGTTAGGAATAAATTATTAAATTTTCAGTGTAAGCATTCATGTTTCAAAAATCAGAAAATGCTTCAAATCAGGGTTTGATTTGTTGTTTTATTGATTGTCTAGACTGTATAGCATGATGGAAAAAATGTTTATCTAGGTCAAACTTTAAAGTTAGTCATATGTACATTTTATTTTTGGTGGAAAGAGAGCCAACTGATAAATATTTGGCAGTATACACCTGCTGTTCTTAGACACCTAGAAATGTTTCCTCACTTTTTCAGGTTTTCATTCACTTAAATATTTTGAACACTACTAGTTAAAATCATCTTTAATAATACCTCAAATATATAATTATGGTGCATTGCTTGTAATAAATTCTTGGTTTTTGGTTGATTGATTTAGAATGCATTTGGCTCCTTTTTATTTTTATTTTTTGATTCAGAACTTTAATTCCATGAATGTAGGGAACTCTCAAACAGGATTACCTATTAGTCTACAATTTATATTCTTAGAGATTTGCCTGGGTACAAAGTCATCATCTGTTCCATTTTGTTTAACTATTATAAATTTCTACTCATAATTATCATGGTGGTAAATTCTTTGTGTTAGCATGGAACTTTTACTTCAAGGAATATATCCACTAGCAATCTGGCTAGTTCAGGTCCATATCAGGCAAGTGAGAAATTGTTCTTTGAATTTATATTTTGCATGTTGGTTCCTTTCTTTAGTCACTACTTAGAAATCTATAAGTCGTTCAGACTAAATTGCAAAATACTTAAGCAATGTTTAAAAGTTTTGTATAGGAATGTCTACATTATGTGAGCTTCAAAATGAAGGACTAGTATTTTTTATGATTCCCTTGACCTCTCAAAATTCTCCAAAATAGAAATTATTATGTATCAAATACAAAATAGTAATTTCATCTGTTTCTATGGTCTAGGACAACTAGAAAATAAAAAAAAAGGTTTACCTCCCAAACCCCAGAACCCAAATCTGAGTTCACATAGCACCCCCTCTGTTACATCCAATCCTGCTGGGAGTGAGGGTGAACTGGCAAATCCCTGAATTCTAGTCTCCTCTCCTTTCTGGTTTCCTAAGGAGACCAGAGCCCGAGCTCTAAGCTTTAGAATTCTTTTGGACCTGGACAGCGAATTGAGGTATAACCTTTCTAGAACAAAAGGTTGTCTGATTACTGAGAGCACCAATGCCATTGAAATAGTCTTTAAATTTCCAGCACCAGGACAGAGAAATGAGTAAGAGAGGGAGCAGGTCCCCAATCTTATGGGGAGCTGTGTATCACTGAGAGTAGCCTGAGAGAAGGATCAAAACATCTAAAGAGTATTAGAATTGACTATCACAAAATTACTGGAGACAGAGACCTAGAGAGATAAACTATGAAATGTTCATCAAGGGAGGAAGCATGAGACTCTTCTTCAAAGGAAGCCACACTTAGAGAAGAGGGAATCAGAAAGTGAGTGAAAAGGAACATAATAGGATAAAAGGACTGAAAGTATAGGAAGAAGAAAATTCAAATACCTAGAACATAAATAGATAAATCAACAAGAAATCTAGGAGCAGTAGAAAGAAAAAACTTCTGGATCTAATAAATTATTTCAGGCATCTATGAAAAACTCCTGAAAAAAATAGAAAAGAAAGTTTCAATATTTGATGAAATAGAGAACCTTGTGAAATTTGAGAACACAAAATCACTAAGCACCATTTATGAGTGGTTTGAAAGAGAAATAAGAATTATGAATACAGAATTTCTTGTTCTTCACATCAAAAAATAGTGAGCAAAATAGAAAAACATGACTCTTTAATGGTAGGTCTCACCAAAGAAAGAAAAGAAAGAACAATGGATTGGAAATGTAAATACACAGAACTAATAGAAAACCTAGAAAAAAGGAGTGCAAAAAAGCCCAAAAAATTATAATAAAAGAAAATATAGTCACTATGCAATAAAACATACTGACAGGTTTCACTGGGACAAACTAAAGATTATAGGTTTCTCTCTAATCTTTTGCACAGCAAAAACCCTTAACACCATAATGAAGAATAGAAGAGAACTGCTTAAAATGTCTAAATATAGAAAATGAAATTCCAGTTTAAAGAATTCATAGATCACCTTTAGAAAAAAATGCTATAAATTCCCAGATATAAAGTATTCATATTTAACACTTTAATTCGAAATAGATCCTGCACGCTATCAAGAGAAAGATCTTCAAATAGAAAGAAAAGTATACTTAAATATTCCTCAAGACTATTTCTCACTCACAATTTGTTCCTAAGAGCAATAATGACCAATCCTACAAATCTTAGCTTAGTCAAACAGGAAAAAAATGTACATTATTCAATAATAAAGTTTGAAATTTTTTTTCAGAAGTCAGATTGAAGTGATTATTTGTCCCATGAATATCCCTTACAACAAAAATGCAGGAAGAATAAATAAATGCAGCAAGGACAACAATAGCAACAGAGTGACAACAGATACCAGTAAGAACATTCCTTCTACATGTATGCAAAGAGAGGGATGAAGGTCAAAATCTGGTAGGAAAAAAAAAAACAATGAAAAGGAGGACAGAAGATATTATGGTATGCAGGTGAATGAATTCACCTGCCTCTACAGGTGAATACTTCCACTCTGGGACTATATTATAACATGGGAAGACAAATAGTAATGGGGAGGGATAGGGGAGGGGAGTAGTGGGATAGAAAAAGTCATATCAAGGTTAGCAATGAGGACAAGATAGCCTCTGTTTTCTCAGAAAGAGGAGAGCCTACAAGGTAGAATGAGGAAGAGAGGGGAAAATTGAAATGAAAAGGATAGGAAGGATGTTTTATTTTGGGGATGGGATGAGGATTCCACCGATGAATGTTCTTATGAGTAAAGAGATGAACTGTGAAAGAAGGGGAGGAGTTTATTCTAGATGGAATCTGGAATATTTGACATTTGGAAAGTCTACTTGTCCTGCTTGGGAAAGTGGGGAAAATTCGGGGGTAACTAAGACTTGGATAGTGGGAGATCATAGACACAGGGAGAACATTTCCTGGGAAATATAGAAAGAAAGAAGAAAAGTCAATGGAGAAAGTAAATCTAGATATTTGCTGGGCTACAAAATCAGAAATGTGGGCAGAAGACCCCAATATAGGACAGCACTAGATGGCACTGGACTTCAGGAAGACCTAAGTTCAAAGCTGGTGTCATATTATTACTGGACAAGTCACTTAAATTCTTTTAGCCTCAGTTTCCTAATCTGTTAAGTGAGGATAGTAATATCTATGAGAATCAAATAAGACAATAATGTGCTGAATTTATATCCCAAGAAAGTCATTAATAAGAAAAAAGTTCCCAAGATCTCCAAAACATTTGTAGCAGCACTTTTTAAGATAACTAAAAATTGTAAACAAAATAGATGCTGGTCAATTGGAAAATAATTAAAGAAACTGTGATACATGAGTGTAATGGAATATTATTGTGTCAGATGAAATATGATTGATGTATACATGAAATCATGGACAGATCTATACAGATTTATGCAGAGTAAAGGAAACCAGCGCCAGAAAAATATTATAGACTATAATTATATTTCAAATGGAAAGATCACAAAAAAGCAAAAGCAAATGTAATAAAATTATATAAATGAACTCATACTGAAATGGATAGATATGAGAAAAGACTACCACTCCATCCTTTCATGGATGGAGTTGGTAGATCAACCAGTGTTATAATATATCACTCATTTTCATACTTTTCCAATATATCAGTAAATTGAGCTGACTTTTATTTCTCTTTTTCCTCTCCAAAAAATGCAGCTGGTCATTTTGAAGGACTTTGGGGGGTGGGGGGAGAGAGAGAGAAATGGATATTATGATATTTAAGAAACAATACATAACAACAAACCCTCACTTTTGTAAAAAAAAAATAAGGTTTTATAACTGTAAACCAAATAACCATTTGGAAATAGGTAGTTCCTCATCTCTGGACTCTTAGCTAAAACCAATAGACCTTTCAGGCTACTTTCAGGATATTGGAAAGGAGTCTTCCCAATAACAATATGCAACAAATCCTGTACTTACTTATTCACTAAAATTAGTTTCCTAAGAGTAGATCTATCTTTTTTACTATTGGCTTTTGTTGTGAAAGGTGATTGTAAGTTGGACTTTTGTATTTTTGCTAGAGAAGAATATGTTATTGCAATATCTTTAGGAATGGTTATTTACATCACAAATTTGAGACCACAGAACATAATAATATTAGATTTTGTTCCTTTTTTAATCCCTTGTGATTTACATGGATCCGAAAGCATGAATGATGAACACTGACTGTGTATATCCACTATTGTATTGTATTGTATAGGAGTAGATGTGTAAGAAGTCTCATTTTCTTATTAATGTATTTTTCTTTCCTAACATATAATAAAGATATGAAGCATTACCTGGTTCACATTTTATATGCTTTTATTGGCAAATTCAACTCAAAGTTATTTCAATCAATGAATATTTATTAAACACATATTATGTGCTAACTTTGCCTAATCTGACAGATTTTGTCATCTACAATTAAGGTATTCTGCCATTAGGTAAAAGATAAGTTCACCTATGAATTTTAAGCTTTCAAATGCTTTGGACATAACAGATAAAGATTATAAATTTAAAGTGTTTCAACTTTTTAAAGCTCATTTGAATATTACCAGGAAGATCTATCAAAGTATTAGGACTCTGTTAAAGAAAATATATGAAGAAAGCTTTACAACAAATCAGGAGTAAAATTTATTATTATTTTTAATCTTTTGGATTAAGATTCTTAATGTTTTCCCCCTTTCCCCCTTATGCTGTCAAAGAGAGAAATGCTTAACTTCTTTCATGAATCTACTTCAGAGTCAAAACCTATGTGAACATTAGCACAAATGCCCAGCTTTGCCATTAAACTCACATTAGATTTTTCTCAAAAAAAGACTTTGATTTCTATTGTAGCTGAGGGGGTGGGAAGCTTCCAGGGAGAATATAATCATTATTGCTTTATTTTAGTTCTTTGCTCTTCTATAAGAGAAGCCAGAAAGGGGGTTGGGAGTGGGGAGAAATTGCATTGTGTCCCCATACTCAGGTTGCAAGGGGGAAAAAACCCTGAAAATCAGTTTTTATCACTATGAGGAAAATTTCCACCCCTGTAACTAATTTTTTTCATCTGTTTTATTCTGATATTTTCATCTATTAAAGAAATTTTGGAATGATGTATGTTTTTTATGCTAAAAAAATTCTAACCCTATTCTATTTTCTAGCAAAATATTCTAAGGACTGAATTATATTGATTTTTGTTCTGGAAGTTTTGTAATGGCCTTTTGTCAAAATGATTAGGGATAAATCAATCACTTTTCCCCCAATGAAGATAAAGTTCTACAACTCTTTTAAAAAAGAGAGAGTAAGATTTCTCCCTTCTGAAAGACATTTCCAACAATAACTGTTAGTCATTTGATATTGTGATATGATAATCAGCAGTCCCTACCACTGTGATTTGTGCCATTTACCTATTCTAAGAAAATATATGCATTCACAAGAATGTCTTCCTAACAATCTCTATCATATGACTCCAAATTTTATAAACAGCCTCAGCCAGAAAGAGATTTAGAAAGTTGTTGAATCCCTTCCAAAAGAAAACATGCTACATGACAAATAGAAATAAGGGTTTTTGAATGCATACTGAAAGTGGTTTTATAACATAGTCAAATTAGTTTGACTTTCTTAAATCGGATAAAAATGGTGAAGTGAGTCAAACTTGTAGACTACATGAATACTGAACTTAAACATTTGGTCATTATTAAACAATCTCATGAACCTGGTTCTTTAAATACAATTTATTAAAATGTATGAAAACACTAAATTTATACATTTTCAAAGGTACTGATAACCTTATGCTCTCAATGGAATAACAAACAAAAAAAAAGACTGTGTTTAGAAGCATTTTTTATAGTATGCTTATTGGAAGTCAAGAAACATTTTCCAGAATTAACATATAACCTGCCCTAAGGCATGTTGAAAAGTCATCTCTTATTCAAATAGTTTGAAGAGAAAGTTGACTCTAATCAGTGCTGGGCAAAGTGTTCAAAATTAAAACATGTGGCACTTATTGAACTTCAGGACAAGTCTATGGAAAAAAAAATCTAACTTTTATTTCATTTTTTTCTCTGTGTTCTCAAGAAAAGTTTACTGTCTGACAAAAAGATTACGTTGCCTTATCAAAAGAGAATCCTATATTTCTAGAAAATTTATCACTAAATGGGTAGGAACACAGGACAGCAGAAAACCCCAACTGCTCCTCTAATATCCATTATAGCCAAAAGTATATCATCTTTTCTCTAGAGGGAATTGAGTCAGCTTACATCAGAAAGGTATTATATTTCCTTGCCGCTACCTCAGCCTCTGTCAGTTTGGTCAAAATATCCAAAGGAAACTGTCTAAAAGGCAATTTGAAATATAGGATTGGAGTTTGCGTGAGAGGTCAGGGCTAGAAATAGAAATCTGGCAATCACCAGAACAGGGATAATAGCTGAAACCAAGGAATAAATTAGATTACTGGAGGAGAGAGAACTAAGTAAAATTTAAGGGAGAAATCTTGAGGAATATTTATATTTTATTGAATTTTCTGGCCTTGGATTTTAGAACAACTGGCAATTGCACATTTTTGACATTTATATTCCCTCATTCATAAATTTAGGTGGATGGAGTGAATTCTCTAAATTCTGATAATATGAATAGAAGACATGGGAAATGGAAGCTAGAGAGAGAGAAAGAGATGGTAAATATAGCTGAGACTGCATCATGGTTAGAAATTAGAAATTAGAAAATTAGAAATTCTCAGGTTAGAAACTCCCTTTACCGATGCAGTTATCAATCTATCTCTAACTCTTAGAGAGTTATCTAAGGGTTTAAGGGATAAACCTGAATTGGCACAAAACTAAGTTTGTATCTGAAGCTAGACTTGAACCCAGGTCTTACTGAATCCAATATTGGCCCTTTGTCTACTGTGTCTCCCTATACCTCTAGTCACAGATATAAATATTCCCAATGAAAGAATAAATACTTGAAGGTTACTTAACAGTTTAAAGCATCTTATTCCTTTCAGTATTATGAAAAATTACTCTTGTAGAGGAAATTCACTATTTTAATTCTACTTCAAGAATATATATCATCAACTTAAACATTTATCTGACCATAATATTCAAGCAGTTATGGTTTTTTATATTATTTTAAATATTTTTACTTTTTAGGTTATATTATTTTTAGTTAAAACTTTATTTTTCCCCAGTAATATGTAAAAATAATTTTTAACATTCATCTTCCTTAAATTTTGAGTCCCAAATTCTCTATTTCTTTATCTTCCTGCCTCCCTCATTGAGAAAGGCTAGCAGTTTGATATAGGTTACACATGTGCAGTCATATAAAATATAGTTTTGTTTTTTTGTCCTTCATTCTCGAAGAGGGTAATGACATGGGTGAGCACATGAATTGGATGGCCAGGTATGAATCAGGACAACTGGAGATGGCTCTGGATGTGAGGCAATTGTAGAGTTAAATGACTTTCCCAAGGTCATACAGCTAGTAAGTGTGAAGGGTCTGAAGCTAGATTCAAACTCGTATCTTCCTGATTCCAAGGATGGTGCTCTGCCACATCCTTAGTCATGTGGAGAAAGAAAAACAGACCAAAAAAACAAGAAAAATAAGGAAAGTAAAAAAAATCTCTTTCAATCTTCATTTAGACTCCATCAGTTCTTTCTCTGGAGTCGTAATTCCTTTGGAATTATCTTGAAACATTGTATTCTTCAGAATAGTTATTTTTCACAGCTGATCATATAATTTCTTTTTTTAGTTTTTTTTTGGCAAGGCAATGGGGTTAAGTGGCTTGCCCAAGGCCACACAGCTAGGTAATTAGTAAGTGTCTGAGACTGGATTTGAACTAAGATACTAATGACTCCAAGGCTGGTGCTCCATCCACTGTACCACCTAGTCCCTATATAATTCTTTTTTACTTCTTTTTTTTAAATCTCATTATGATATAGTCCCATTAGTATTGCTAGGTCAAAGATTATGTACAATTTTATAACTTTTTGAGCACAGTTCCAAAATGGTCTACAGAACAGTTAAGAGAAGTTCACAACTCACCACCAGTGTATTAGTGTCTGAATTTTTCCACATCCCTTCCTACATTTGTTATTTCCTTTTTCTACCATATTAGAATAGAAAAATGCAAATTAAAATGACTTTGAGGTACCACCCCACAACCGTACCTTTGATATGCAGTCAATACAACATAGTTTTGCTCCCACAGTCAGCAAAGGGACCCTTATAATTTTTTTTTTCTGAAAAGTTGAATGACCCCTCTTACCTTCTCTGAGGGAGATTTCTGTAACCACTCCACCCCTAGACATGAATTAGTTGCCCCTAAGGCCTGATACTAGTTTTCTGGGGTGTGTTCTTTGCAGGACATTGCTCCCCTTTCACCCTGGTGTGACAGAAATGTTTTGACAACCTTTTTAGTTTCTTAGATGGGAAAATTGTTTCATCTCTTCCTTTTGTGGGTTCTGTATCTCTAGTATTTGTTTTGCAGTATTATTTAAAAGAGGGAGTTTGAAGCGAAAAGCTCAGGAAAGTCCCTGCCCTTTGCCCACCATCTTGACTCCGCCCCTGCAATTATCTTTTAATAACAAATCCTATAGAAGCAGAGTTCCCTAGGTTTCTCTCTACACTGAAACTTCTAAGTTGGTCTTCAAATTGATTACTGCATAGTCAAAGGGGTGAGCTGAAGAACCAAGTAAGATTTTGTTCATCATTGTTGTAGATCTTGAGGGAGTCTGGCTATCTAGATGACTTTTTGTTTGTGTGCATATCTATCTATCTATCTATCTATCTATCTATCTATCTATCTATCTATTTATCTATCTATCTGAGATTTTAATGATATAAGAAACTTCCATGTGAGGAATATGGGAGTATTTGGGTTTCACAAGAATGTGAATGGAAAATTGCTAGATTACATTACAAATTCTGCCTGTATTGTTGCCTATGGGCAGGTATGTGAGTTAAACAAAAGACAGCCTCAATCTTGTCAAAATCTGAGATTTGATCATGTCTGCTCCACCTAGTTCTGAGTTAACTGGGGTCTGTGTCTTTCTTCTTTGCCCATGCTCATGTTCTTCCTTATTAATATAATGAGCAGAGCAGGAAAAGCATATGTGGATGAATTATATCAATTAGATTGTGACCTCAGCCAATGATTGGCACTAAGGGGCAGGAAAAAAAGGCTTTCAAGGTACATAATACCTAGTAGTTCCAGGTTTTGGGGTCCCTCTTCCCTTGAGAGAGGTGTGCCATTTATTAAAATTTCTTTAAAAAAACATTTAATCACTCTGGACTAAGTATTCATGAGCCATTTACAAAATTCCAGTCTGGAAATTCAGTCTGTCAACAGAGATTTGTACATTATCTAGACTTTTTAGACATAGAAAACTGCCTGGAATATTCAGAGCTTCACTGACTTAACTGTAATCAATCACCTAAGTGTGAAAGCCTGGACTTGAATCGTGGTTTCCTGAACAAGGCTTGCCTTCTACAAACTACTCCAGAGTGAGATAACAATAAAGAATTTTAAATACTTAGAGGACTTCCATGTTGAACATAGTGCCTATCACTTAGTAAGTACTTGGATTAGAAGAGAAATTAAACCTATTTGGGTCTGTGTGTGTGTGTGTGTGTGTGTGTGTGTGTGTGTGTGTGTCTGGTTTTAGAGACTTGAACTAAGTCTAAAAGGAAAAGGTGTAATGGGAAGCTGAAATGCATTTGAGTCAGAGTTAGGTGGTTCAGACTCATCTTCCTGAGTTCAAATGTGGTCCCAGACATTTTTTAGCTGTGTATCCTCTGCTAATCACTCAATACTACTTCAGTTTCTTCATCTGTAAGAGCACTGGAAAAAGAAATGGAAAATCACTTCAGAATCTTTGCAAAAAAATCCTAAATACAGTTATCATGAGTCAAACAGCTAAAAAGTAACAACAACCAACTCTGAATTATTGTTCCTCAATGACAAAGTAACAAGCATTAACTGTATATAGATGTGGAGTAGAATGATTTGTTAGTAAAAAGGTTTCAGATGATGAACTGAAAATCTGATACTTTGTATTGCCCTGGGGAAAGTATATAATCTTTCAAAATTTACCTTTCTTCATCTATAAAAACCTTGGCTAACTCTACAAAAATATATACATAATTATTATATTACTCAGTTCACAGGTTGCCTGAGAGGAAGTGACTTTGTAAATCTTTAAAGTGTTATATAAATTTGAACTTTCCACATTGTGAACCATTAACGTTGTAACAATTTGAGCTACTCCAAAAGAAAAACTTCATTATAAAATGATGCTTCATTTGAAGTGTTTTAGCGGAGACTGTCATCACCTGTCATGTAGGGTGGGGTCTAGAACAGATGTCCACTTAAGGCCCCATGTGCCTTGAAAATTCCTTGATTCTGTTGTTTAAAAGAAACAGGGAGAAGATCAATTGTTCTATCAATTTGATGATTTTCACATCTGCCCATCTGAATTACTTTTTCAATGACAACATTTCCTGCCTGAATTAAATTTGTAATTAACTTGAGTAACCTCACAGAACTGCTTCTTCACACAGTGTTTCTGCAGTTTTCCCCCAAGAGTGATGCCAAATTCTTTTTTCTCTCATTTATTCTATACTCATAAAATAATTTAAAACCGAATATTTTTTGTTTATGCATATTTTATTTCTTTTAGAGGAAATGTATTTCATAAATTAAATATTGTTCCAAAAGAATAAAGATTTTTTTCTGAAAATGATGACTGAATTCAATTACTATTTTTGGTAAAAGAATATTTATTGGCATCATAAAGTGGAAAGTCTGTCCTCACATGGAAATGTTTTAAAAGGTGTAAAACACAGGCCCCTGAAAAATTCCTACTACAGAAAGTACAATTTTATATTACCATGATAGGTCTTATACACTGGCAATAGGAAAAGTAATAGCTAAACTTGGCACTTACTGAGAACTCCATATTTCACATTTCAAAGCCAGATTTTTTTTATGAATACTTTCCTTTTCCTGCTTTGTTAATTGTATCCCATCTCATAATATTCCAAACAATGTGGTCAAAGCAAGAAAGCCAAACTCCAAATTCTGAGCAATCCTGATTAAAAATTGTAAAATCACCCTGCACATATGGTGAATAGTTATTAAAGACCAGTCTAAAAAAAGCAAAAGTTATTGTACCTGTGAGACAGATTACTTATTCTAAAGGAGGATTGGTAGAGAATGGAGAAAATTGACACACATCATTCTTCCTGACTGTGTAAACTCTGAGTTTCCCATGTGATTCATCACCTTTATATACATATATGTATGGATATATGTAAGTGTATACTATTCACACACATTGTGAACATTCATACATATATTCATATACATATGTGCATGTATATATATATACATCATTACTACCTGTGTCACGATGCCATTCAACCTCTTAGATCTCAGTTTCCTTATCTATAAAATTGTTAAGTTAGATTAGATAATATGTGAGTTTCCTTTTAGCTTTATAACTCTGTTAATTTTGTTCTGTTCCCTTCTGTAAATTAACTTAAAGTGCTTGCTGTGCTTTTGTGTTTGTTTGTTTTGGGGAGGGGTTCAGGTCACTACATGGCTAATTGCTATATATCTATGCATCTAATTAAAAATCAATTGAGGGGAAAGTATACTTGTTAAAACATAGTACAGCAAAGTGAATACACATGATGGTCATTTCCAAAAAATATATGTCTCTTTCTGCATCTTGAATCTATCACCTCTCATTTATGTGATATATAGGTCCTTAGGAGGCATAGTCAGTCATTGCATTGATTGGAGTTCTTAAATCTTTCAAATTCATTTTTCTTTATAAGATGTTTGTATAATTTATTCTTTTCATTTTAATTTAATTCTATGTTATTCTGTACTATCATCTTCTTTCTTATTATGTACAAAGCAATTAATATACCAAAGCATGTTATGTTACTCATTTGCTCATTTAGGTGTTTATTTTTTAGTAGCTAGGTCTTCCTATTTTTCCTAAATTGGAAGTAGAGTAGCCACTCATTGACCTGATTTTACTCTTCTATACACAAACTTTGATCTATTCCATTTCTCATCTGGGTTGATTTTCCCCTTAGCAACCTGGTGTCCACCAGAGCCCAGGAAATTGCTATATATAAAGTTTCATCATCAAATGCTATTAACTTTGCAGTAATTCAGAACTACTGAAGTTAAACCAACCAGCCTCCTCAATAGCAGGAAGACTTGAATTACTATATATATGGCTCATGTTGTGTTTTTAATCCACATTTGCCAAATTTACTGTGGACACTATGCAAAATTATCTAAAATTGATCAGGATCAAATAACCTGTAGTTTAATAAAGACAAAGGAAATGATAAAAACATAAATTAATTTCAGAAAGCTCAGATGTGCCTAGAAAATAGCTCTTATGACAATAATCTGAAAATTTTAGTGAATTAAAAGTAAATTTGTCCACAAAAGATAACATGGTAACCCAAAAAAACTATAGGTTGCATTATGAAAAATCTAAGTGTCAGAATAAGGAAAATTGTCATTTTGCTATCTACTATTACAGCTAGACCTTAGCTAAAGTGTTTTTATTACTCTCTGTTTAGAAACAGAAATATTGGAGTTTATTCAAGGGAATGAATTCAAAGCAGCAATGGGATCTCAGAACATTTAATATATATGTCACTTAGCTTTCTGGACCTGAGTTTCCAAATAAGTGAGAAGAAGGGCTTCAGATTGTATGGGACCCCTGAGGTCCCTTCCAGTTCTAGTTATAATGCAAAAATTTAAGCATATATAGAGTGTAGGTGAGAGGTTATTGGGGACACTGTAGAGTTTATTTTCAAGAATTCAAAGGGATTACATGTTAAAAGGGGATTAGGCTTATTCTGTTCTGCTTCAGGCATCCAGATTCTGAGAGCAATTGGTGGATTTAATTTTCCTTTCAGGGAGAAAACTTTTTCTAATTCTTCAAGGCTGTCAAAAGGAGCAATGAACAATATCAGGAAACCATGGGTGCTGTTTTATTGACAGAATCTAAGCATAGGCTGACCAACTACTTCTTAGGGATATTGTTTGAGTTCAGATAAATTCTGAATTTCTTAGAATTTTCACATTGTAAATGAAAGACAATGAAATACTTCTGCATTTAAGTTATTCCAGAAATCTAGGGCATTAATTGGTTATATATGGTAGGAGTTATCATATTTTTATGAAGTTTGAAAGCAGTTCTTAACACCCTTGTGAATCTATAACTAGATTTCAGCAGATTTATTAACTCTAAAGGGAAAAAAAATAAGAACATTTTACTTTTCAGTAACCTCTAACTTAAACTTAGAATTTTCTTTAATTATTTGAAAACATTCTGAGAAGGGTTCTATAACATTCACTATACTCACAAAAGAGACTATGATATACACACACCCATTCACACACACACACACACACACACACACACACACACACACACACACACATAAAAACACAAACATTAAATACCCCTACTTTAAAAGGACTGAGAGGCCATTCTTGAGTCAATCATTGGTTTGATTTCCTTGCTACCTGTGCAATAAAAGTCAATCTATGCAGAATTAGTGTTAGAAGTTTTAATGGTTTAGCCATTGTCCTGTAAGAATAATGGTTGCCATGATGAATGTGGAGATAGAGGAAAGATTTTATATGAATTGTATCCTTTTTATATATATTAAATAAAATTGTTATTGCATTTGTAAGGTCTGAATTTTTCATAGCATTATAATCCCAAACTTGAATCAATGGACTAGTTTGAGTTACATCTGATCCAGAACACCATTCAGTCCCTCAATCTTCCATATAGTTCACCAAAAAATCTTATGAAATATTCATTAGCTTTAACAATTATTCATCAGTAATCTCATCTGCACTAACTTTACTACAATTTTTTTTTGTTTTCTGACCCAGTTTCAGGAGCTCATCTTTGGTGAGTACTACCAACTTTATTCCTTTATTGCTATTATTATTGTTATTCCTTTAATTAATGAGGTTCCATTATTATAAAATCTATAATTACAAGTTGTTTTCTGTGATAAACAATGAAATATCACTTTCCATTTATTTTACTTTAGAGATTACACATAAAATTCTAAGCTATAAATCCTTAAAGAGACATTCATCTAATCTCAGTACTTCATCAGGGAAACTAAGTTAATTTCCCCATGTTTCCTTTCATCCTCCCCAGGAAGAAGTCACTTCCAATAAAAGATTATTTTATTCTCCAGAGTTCAGTCAGTTTCTGAACCAATGCCATATAAAGAAGAAGTAAAATAATTACAAGAGTTGTCTTAGACAGAATCAGCTATCATTTCTGGCTCTGTCTAGGATTTTTAAAAACATGTTATTTTTTTTCTCTTCCTCCAGGTTTTCTAGCACAGGTAATGTGAATTGGGAAACACAAAATTATTAATGAAAATAAATATTCTAAAATATTATTTGCAGGAAAATGCAGTTGAAAGCTAGAGTAGATAACCAGGGTAAAGTCTCTGAAGGACAAGGCAATTTGCAAAAGAGTTAGGGCCCCCTAAATGCTGAGTTTTTTCCTTTACTTGGCTAAGTTAAATTGGGGCTACTCAGACAGGAAGGTCTGGTTGAATACCTTGAGGATTCTAATGGAGACAGCCATGGTCTAAGGAGTTTGCCAGTTTGTTCTTTGGTTCTGCGAATCTTTTCTTGTATAATTTCTATCTGGAATAAATGTGAGGGAAACTTTTCATGCTTAGAATTTGAGAAACTTGCTCCCTGGAAAATATATTAAAATGAGCAAAGCAGTTGTAGTCAGAGGACAAGGATTCAAAACCTGGATTTAATATTCATTATCTACATGCCCTTGGACAAGTCATCTAAGTTCTCTGGGTCTCAATTTCTTCACCTGCAAAAGGAAAGGGTCATAGTTCTACAGATAAAATATTCCTGACTCAGGTTGCCTGAAAATCTATTATATTCAAATATAATAGAACATTCAAGCTGAGTTATTATACATATATATATATGTATATATATATATATACATATATATATAATAAAGCAGTTATTTTATTTAAGCAAACAGCCAAAAATTCATCGTGCAGACGAGTGAGCACTCCAGCATGAACCCACAAATTCTGTGAGATCTCAGAAACCCAAAGGGAACCAATAGGTCATTTGTCATATCTGCCAATCTGAGGGCCTGTGCCTGACTTCCATATCATCCACCTAGTGATGGGAGGTGCTTCATATTAGTTTTTGTTAGCACTATCCTATTAAAATTAATTCTGCCTCATCACAAGCCTTCAGAGGTCATATAATCCAGCCCCATAATTTTACAGATGAGGAAACTAAGTCCAAAAAAGATTAAACAACATCTCAAGGTAATTCATGAAGAAAGTGGTGGAATTAAATTCATAGAACAGAACTAGATGACCTTTGATTTCCCTTTCAGATCTAGATTTATGAGTCTAGGCTTCCATAGCTTTTGTTCACCTTTTAAAAATTAATGTCAGGGGACAGAGCCAAGATGGCGGACAGAAGAAGAGCCTCTCTTGGGAGCTCCCTCTCAAAACTTATAAAATAAGGACTCTAAATAAATTTTCCTGAGACAGAAGGCACAGAGGAATCCAGTGAGGCAATTCTCCAGCCCAAGGTAACCTGGAAAATAGCGGAAAGGCTCAGCTCCATGGGCTTAAAGAATTGGCCTGCCAGGGTGAAGGAACTTCAGCCTTTAGGTTGCAGTGCCAAGGTACCTGGAAGCTGCAGCTCAGGGTAGCAGGGGCAGTTTCCTGACCTATACCCCAGGAAGCACTGGGCACAACTTGGAAGATCAGCTGCAGGGGGCAGCCTTCTGCCAGAGGGAGCACATGAAGCCCAGCCCTCAGGGCACTTAGTGAGCAACTTGGCCACTACAGCCCAGATCCAGGAACTGGAAGCAGGCTGAACTGGTAAGCAGGAACCCCCAGGCAACTTAGCCTTGAGTATTCATCTTAAAAAAGGGGGGAAAGTAGAGAGAATTTCTGATATTTGTCCTCTGTCCCTGGAACAGGACTCTGGGGCTCTGACCACATTCAGATCCTGATTACAGTCTAGGACCCCCACCCCACCTCAGCCCCATGGCAAAGTCGTGCACTTGTGTTCATTCACAGACCAGGAGGGAAGATGGAGCCTCACATAATGGAGATCATTGTGGGTGTGTGTGTGTCCCAGTAATACTCAAAATCTCAGGAAGCACCCCAAGACCAGGCACAGGCTGGGGAAATGAGTAAAAACGGGGACACCATTGAGAAATAAATTGTCTATGATACTAAGAAGGATCATAATACTCAAGCTGAAGATGAGGAATTCCAAGTTCCTACATCTAAAGACTGCAAGAAAAATGGAAATCGGATTCAAGCTATGACAGACCTCAAAAAAAAGATTTTGAAAATCAAGTGAGGGAGATAGAAGAAAAATTGGGAAAAGAAATGAGAGATGCAGGAAAAACATGAAAAAGAAGTCAGCAGCTTAGTCAAGGAGATCCAAAAAAATGCTGAAGAAAATAGCATGTTAAAAACCAGCATAGGTCAAATGGATAAAACAGTTCAAAAAGTTATAGAGGAGAAGAATGCTTTAAAAAGCAGAACTGCCCAGATGAAAAAAGAGATAAGAAAGCTCTCTGAGGAAAGCGAATCCTTTAGATATAGAATGGAGCTGAAGGAAGCTGCTGATTTTATGAGAAGTCAAAACACAATACTTCAAAACCAAAAGAATGAAAAATTAGGAGAAAATGTGAAACATCTCAATGAAAAAATAACTGATCTGGAAAAAAAGATTCAGGAAAGATAATTTAAAAAATTATTGGGATACCTGAAAGTCATGATCAGGAAAAGATCCTTAACATCATTTTTAAAGAATTCCTACAGGAAAATTGCCCAGATATCCTAGAAGTAGAGGGCAAAAATAGAAGTTAAGAGAATACACCAATCTCACCCAGAAAGAGATCCCCCCACAAAAACCCCCCCAAGAATATTATAGGCAAGTTCCAGAACTCCCAAGTCAAAGAGAAAATATTACAAGCAGCAAGAAGGACACAATTCAAATATTGTGGAGCTGCAGTCAGGATCACACAAGACTTAGCAACAACTATATTAAAGACTTGTAGAGCTTGGAATATAATATTCTGGAAGACAAAAGAGCTCAGAATGCAACCAAGAATCACCTACACAGCAAAACTGAATCCATCCCATCTTCCAGGGAAAAAGATGAACTTTCAATGAACCAGGGGAATTTCAAATGTTCCTGTTAAAATGGCCAAAGCTGAACAGAACGTTTGATTTTCAAATACAGGACTCAGGTGAAACATAGAGAGTGGAGGAAAAGGGTAAAATATGAGGGACTTGATGATGAACTACATGTATTCCTGCATAGAAAAATGATACTGATAATACTCATAAGAAACTTCTCATTTAATAGAGCAGGTGAAGGGAGCTTTTATAGATGAAACATAGGAGACAGCTGAATCTGAAGATATAATATATTGTAAAAATGGAGTCAATGGCTAAAAGGGAAATGTAATAGGAGTAGAGAGAGGAGAGGTGGAATAGGCTAAGATATTTCATATAATAAGATTTTTTCATTACAATGAGCTATTGCAATGATATGGAAAGGGAGAAGGCAAGGGGGGATGAGGGAACCTTTACTCTCATCAGAGGTAGCTCGGAGAGGAAACAGCATATATACTCAATGTGGTATAGACATCTAGAGTAAAAAGGAGAGAAGGGGAAAAGGAGAAGGGAGGAGATGTGAGTTATGGAGGAGAGGGTGGACCATGGGGGAGAATGGTCAGATATAACACATTCACTTTTTCACTTCTTGCAAGGGGCTGGGATTGGATGGGCTGTCCGGGACCACAGGGCCAGGTGGTTGCTGGGCCTAAGGGGTGGTATGTGGGCTCAGGACCTCTTGGCCCCAGGGCCAGTGATCAGTCTGCTTTGCCACTCAGCTACCCACAGCACATTTAAGAAAAGGGACAGAGTAAAAGGAGAGAGAAAATATAGTGTATGGTAGTGGGGAAATGGCAACAGTGGAAAAATATGGAAGTAGCTTTTGTGATGGAATTATCCTAAAGAATGTGATCCACCCACAACAGAGCTGGTGGTGTTGAAACACAGACTGAAGCACATTTATTATCATTATTATTATTATTATTATTATTATTTTGGGGGGGTGCAGGGCAAATGGGGTTGGACCACACAGCTGGGTGATTGTTGGGTGTCTGAGGCCAGATTTGAATCTGGGTGTTCCTGGCTCCAGGGCCAGTGCTCTGTACACTGTGCTACCTGGCCACCCCTATTATCATCATCATCAGTAGTAGTAGTAGTAGTAGTAGTAGTGGTAGTAGTAGTAGTAGTAGTATCATTTTATATTATTTTGGGGGGGGTTTTTTGGTTTCTTCAGGGCAATGGAATTGGGGTGGCTTGCCCAGGGTCACACAGCTGAGTGATTATTGGGGTATCTGGGGCTGTATTTGGGCTTGGGTGCTCCTGATTCCAGGACCCGTGCTCTGTCCACTGTGCCACCTAGCTGCCCCTATTATTATTATTATTATTATTATTATTATTATTATTATTATTAATTTTTTAAATTTTAATTCTTTCGTCTTTACTTTATTGCTCATGAGGGTCTATATTTAGGGGAAGGGGTATTATGTTTACTATTAAACAATAATATTTTAGTAATGTATTAAAAAACTCATCTTTTATACAAAAATAAAATTTAAAAAATGTCAGTGTCTTAAACAATGTTTTGACTTCTTGAGAATCGTCTTTTTAAAAACTTCAAAAATCTGCTTGCTTCCAAAATTAGTTTTTTTATCCTTATGTTGTACATCCCTAATGTTTAGGAAAAGGACTAAGGACTCCAGATCTCTAATTATCATAACAATGCACATTGGTTCCCTTAGCTCCTTCCCATAAAATAATTCAGTGGAAAGCACATGTCTCGAGGAAGCTAAATTTAGATCAGTACACTGTTGGGAAATATGCAAAATTTAATAAAAGGTCTTAAAAATGATGCTTCCTGAGAAGAGTATTGGATCATTTCATCTAGGCCATAGGATGGTCTAGATGGTTTCTCTTTATAGCATAATGTTTCACCCATCTATTCTATGTTGAGCAAAAAATGATTCTCCAACTTGAAATAATTTTAATTTCACTTTACAGCTAAGTACAAATCATCCAAGAATAAAGAGAACATTAAACATGTCAAATGAGGGAAGAAGAGCTACTTAATGACTTATTTACCTTCATGTTTCTTTCAAATCTTGAGCTTCCATATCTAATTTTCTATTTTGCTCTGGTCTTTTCATCAAGAATAGTTAGAAATCCTCTATTTCATTAAAGAGCCATTTTCTCTGGCAAAATTATTCTAATAGTTTCCTAAGTGAGTAACTATTGGTTATATACTTAAAATTTATGCTTTTAGTAGTACTATATTCCAAGGATTTCCTCTCATTCAAGTAATTACTGCTAAATCTTTGAGATGCTACATGTCTCTCCTCAAATACCTGAACTCTTCTTCTCTGCCTGTGAGAAGTATTTTTCCTTTTCCTTTTTACTGAAAGTTCTAGATTTTGGTAATTATTTTTCTGGGAGTTTGATTTTGGTCATTTTTGTTAAGGGATTGACTGATAGATAATTTCTGATTTCATTGAATTTAAGACATTCACTGAGTCTTCTTAAATTTTTTTTCTTTTTAATATGATGTCCAGATTCTATTTATTTTGGGATTTTCAGGTAGTCCTGCTTGATCTGTTTCCCAAGTCAACTGTTTTTCATTTGAGATACTTCACCTTTTTTCTTTTTTCAGTCTTTTGATATTGTTTACATATTACTTGACTCATGACATCATTAACTTAGTTGCATGATCCTCTGTAATTTTCAAGGATTCTCTAACTTAGATAAGTCTAGCATTATCTGTACTAAACTGTTAAATATTCTTCCAAGTTTTCCCTTCAAAACACTCATTTCTTTTCCAATTCTCTTTTGAAGGCACAAGCCAAACTCCCTTTCTAACAGCTAAAGCACATGCACAGAGACTGGACATAGAGTGTCTAGGGTGAGGAACAGCTAAAGATTCAATATGACTGCCCACAGATTGTTTTATTTTATAAGAACAATGGAAGGGTAGGAAGGGGAAAAATTAAAGAATTTTAAAAGTCAGAAATTTTTATTTAATTTTAAAGTTAATAGCTAGGTACTGATGTTTACTGGGGGGGGGTTACATAAATGTTCACATTTGTTCTTGAGGAAAACTAGTTTTGTTGTAAATGGATTAGAGAGGAGCAGGGCCAAAATAGTGGAGAGATGCCAGGAACTTCCTTGAGTTCACCTCAATAACCTTCAGAAATGAAGTCCCCATTGCTTTGCAACCCCCCCCCCCCAGTAAAAAGATATCTTGAAAGGGCTTCAGGAAAGGTGTAGAGGGAGTGTGACCCAGTGCAGATGAGGGCAGGGAAGGCAATGAGAGGCTTTCTGCTTCAGGGAAGATCACCAAAAGAGGTTCCTAGGTCTCAAATCAGCAGGCCAGTGACAAAGCAAGTCAACTGAGAGGCCTCCAGGCCCAGTATAGAAAGCAAAATGAAAGTCCCAGAACCCCAGTGTAGAGGCCATGATTGGGCCAGACAACCCCAGCACAGTGGGGACACCTCAAACATCTGAGGTCCCTGATCATGGAAAGTTAATGTACAGGCATCTGACTTGTAGCCCAAGAAGATTGAGTGACCCCAGCCCCCACCCCACCCCCCATGATTCAGGAGAAGAATTTAATTTTAAAAATGATGAACTAGACTACCAAAACAGCACCTCAGAAGATGAAATTGGAAAAAGGTTATAGGTAAAACCCAAGAGAGGAATAAAATCCTCTTGTAAGAGGAAGAACTCAAACAAAGATTTTAAAGATCAAATAGAAACATTAGGAAAGAAATAAGAGAAATGCAAGAGAGTCAACAGGAATCACTAGGTGGTGCAGTGGATAGAGCACCAGCCCTGGAGTCAGGAGTACCTGAGCTCAAATCTGGCCTCAGACACTTAATAATTACCTAGCTGTGTGGCCTTGGGCAAGCCACTTAAGCCAATTGCCTTGCAAAAAAACCCTAAAAAAAAGAGTCAACAGCTTGAAAAAGAAAACACAAAAATTGACTGAAAAAAATTTTAAAACACTACTGGGCAAATAGATAAAGAAAACAACTTTCAAAAAATAGAATTGGCCAAATAGAAAAGGAAATGCAAAAGAAAATGGACTAGAGAGTAGAATCATCTGAAAGTCTCTAATTAAGAGACTATTACAATAGACAAATGATGATGAGAGACTGAATTAACGTGATCATATAAACATGTCAGAAGATAGAGATGAGAAATGTAGTTGAAATAGAAATAACACTTGGCATCTAAACTTGGCAAAAGAGAGCAAGAAGTTAAGCAAAACAATAACAGAAAAAATATTTATACAGATTTGCAAAATACTTCACAAAAGGGCAGCTAGGTGGTGCAGTGGATAAAGCACCGGCCCTGGAGTCAGGAGTACCTGGGTTCAAATCTGGTCTCAGACATTTAATAATTACCTAGCTGTGTGGCCTTGGACAAACCACTTAACCCCATTGCCTTGCAAAAACCTAAAAAAATGCTTCACAAACATCATCTCATTTTATCCATACAACTACTCTGGAAGATATATAAAATTATTACTCCTATTGTACAGATGAGGAAACTAAGGAAAATAGATGCTAAATGATTTGGTCAGTGACAACCCGTTATTAAGTGTCTGAATATATGTGTATATATATGTATATATACTCAAATTTCTCTGATTGGGAATTGATTCCCTTCAGAATCTGTGCACTAAATCATCCGGGTGACAACAAATTTATGAAATAATAATTTTTAGGGTGATGGTTCCTTTGAGAGTAATGGTGAAGTTTGGAAGAGAAGTTGTCTTTAAAGTCATACTTTTATGACCTCTATTAGCCCAGGCTTATATTGGAATAGTTAGAGATCATAATGTCCCAGCTGATTTGTTTCTTAGCTTCGGTTTTGCCCCGAATTGAATCATGACTCAGACTCAGGAATGCAGATTTTGAAAAGAAAATAGAAATTTATTAAAGGAAGTTACAGCATATTAAGAAAGTAATAGCAAAGTTATAGAGTTTAAAGAGAAGATCACATGGATTGCTGATTGAATTGACCAGGCCAGCTGGCCAGGTTCAAAAGGAGATTGGAAGGTAAAAGTGCCCAGCCCTTCCCTCCTTCTCCTTAAATTCTCTCCCAGAGTCCATGGGAGGGAGTGGTGATCTGGGAATGACCCAAGTCCCTCATTGGAGATTTTGCCTTTTGGAGAGGGGTCTCTTTTGGGTGGTCTTCCAGGGCCTGTGTTCCCTGGCTGCCCCACCAAAATAGAATGCAACCCAAATCAGTTGAAGGTCAAGCCCTCAGGTGTGGCCTAAATTAGATGATAAAGGAAGGGAGATTCCCTTTACAATGCAAACAAAAGATTTACAAAGTTTGTCTCCAACTGATCTCATTACTCCTGGGACCAGGTTTCTCAGCATCAATAAAAGTGACTAGAGATATAAAAATCTCAGTCACTGGCATAGTAATAATAATTGTACACTTAGAACTAATTTAGTCACTGAGTGAAAAAGGATTGAGAGAAAAAGGGAGGTTTTTGTCAAGTTACTTCAAATGAAATAACACAGCAATTGAAAAGGAGCATATATATGGGAGGAGGTTTAGGTGAGAGCAATCTTAAGAAAACCCAGAAAGACAAACATGCTGATGAGGACAACTGGATCAAATGCCTAGGTCAAAAAGAATGAATATTTTAAAGTAAATTTAATTGTCACTTTTTTGTTCTGTGATATTTCTGGTTCTTTTTTTTATTTCTTTCAAACTTTCAACATTTTCTTTTTTGTACTTCTTTTTGAGAACTTGATTTACTTTTCAAATTTTATTTGCATATTAATTATGGTCTTTTTTTCTGTTGTGTTATTGTATATTTTCAAGGATTTCTTTGAACTATTTTGATTACATACCAAAATTTTAGTATATATATATATATATATATATATATATATATATATATATCCTCAATATCATTCTCTTTCACATAATAATTCACATATATTTTTTTATCATTCAGTTTTCAGGAGCAGTGTTATTATCTTATTGTTGTTCTTACTTTTCAAAAAGGACCAATGACTTCAGATATGAAAACTTGACTTGCTGAAGAATTGTATTTATATGAGACAGAGCTATCCAAAGTCTTCAGCCTCACTTCCCTCTCCTTCAACAAAACTCCCAATAGATAGAAATTTAAATTAACTCTAAGGCTTTTCTCTTTTGTCCCTGGCTAGAAAGTTTATTTTTGCAGCAAAAATGTGACTGATTAAATTTCAAGTTCAAATACAGTGAAAGAGAGGAGGGGTCCAAGAGGAGAAGAAGGCACTTTTGTCAAGAGTTCCATCAACACATTACTCTACCCCCACCCCCTAGGAAGGAAAGGTGAAGATTTGCTTTCCCAGGGACACTTGCTGATTATGGTCTTGAACTCCACAAGTTTTCTCTTTCTTCCTCTCCTCCATGTCCAACTTCTTTCTCTAGTTATACTTTTGTTACTTAATTAACCTCCAAATGATTAAATGGTTAGTTCAAAATTGCCCATTCTTTCTTTCCTTCCAGATTCTAGCTAATAATTTTATTTTCTGTCTTGTTTCATTCATTTTGTTTTCCTGCTCTGACTTGACCTTAGAAGGAACAAATCATAGAGGATGCAAAATTAAATAGAAATAGTTCTAATGAGGAAATTATTGCAATAGGAAATATTGTAATTGGAAACAAATTTTGTAGTCTTGTTGTACTGTTAAAATCTTATCTTATGGGTACTGATTCTTGTAAACTGTGCCCAGTTAAAACACTTCCTCTTGACTTTTGCTTTTGACCTTGATTCATTGGTAAATCAAATTAGATGCTAGATTATGCAGGCCTGAAAGTCATTTTAAGCCACTTCCTACAAAAGACCTCTAAACTCCCAGAAGAGAAACAATCTTTCCACCCCTCCCAAAGGGTAAACTCTTCAAAACAGGACTGGGAACACTACCAAAACACTGCTTTTTCCATGGACACTGAGTGGCATTTAAGGAGACTCTGACTAGCACTGAGGCCTCTTTTTTCTTTTGATCTTCTGGTTCTTGTCCTTCCTTATTGAAGAAGACCAAAATGACATCACCATGCCTGAGATAACTTACATTGTGTGCAACTATGCTGAAGAGACCAATACAAGCTTGGAGTGCTCTACCACAGGTTGGGCACAAATAGTCCATGTGAACACCTGGGGCAGGTGTTCTAAACTTACAGATGTCATGTTTCCTTTGAGCTGCTTTAATTCTGCCTTCCTCGAAGAGTGCAGCCTTCTCACTGATGAGGGCCTGCCATGCTGGGTGATCCTGTGTCAGTATCTCCTGAGCTATACAACCAATTCTAAGGTTCTTCAATGAGACCCTTAGGGTATCTCTGTATCACTTCTTCTGACCCCCTTGTGAGTGCTTGCCCTGTGTGAGTTCTTCATAAAAATAGTGGGGGGGTTTTGGCAAGCATACATCTGGCATTCTAATAACATGTCCAGCCTAGAGTAGTTGTACTTTCTGTAGTAATGTTGGGATGCTAGGCAGTTTAGTTTGAGAAAGGACCTCAGTACTGATATCTTCTCCTTCCAAGTGATCTTCAGAATCTTCCCAAGACAATTTACATGGAAGTGATTCAGTTTCCTGACATGGTGCTGGTAGACTGTCCAGGTTTCATAGGTATATAGCAGTGAGGTCAATGCAGCAGCTCTGTAGACCTTCAGTCTGGTAATCAGTCTAATACCTCTTATCTATCTTATTTTCATTCAGAGTCTCCCAAATACTGAACTAGATCTTACAAAGCAAGTGTCAACCTCACTGTCAATATATACATCTTTGGAAAGGACACTGCCAAGGTAAGTGAACTTCTAGTTGATTAGCAGCTGACCTACCTGGTTAATCTGCAATACCTAAAACCCATGTGACCTTTAAAGCTCTCTTAACTTCTCTATTTCTGTCTTTGGGTTGTAAAGAATTCTTGATAAATCTCTTTTTTTCTTTTATATGTGCATTCCTGGGTTGATTTGTGAGTTCATTCCAGGAATAATTGAACACTCCCATATCAGTTTTGGATATGGTAGAAATGACCCTATTGTCTAGAGCTAAGTAATCTTTGAATGGTGGAATAATCTTTAAGGCATAATTCTCATTATCTTCTCCTTTCTTACTTAATCATCTCTATCAACTTTAAATCCCTTGTTCTTTCAAAGCCAAACTTGAAATGCATATTTTTATAAAAAAAAATTTGCCATTCTTCCTGTCTTCATTCAACCTCTTCATATTTCAAAATGCTCTGAATGTCAAACACTCTGAAAAGTATAAAGTGTTTATACAGATGCAAAGGATTGTGATGATTTTTCCAACACATAAGTAATCACATTTCATAAATGTTATATTGACAAGACCATTTCTCTTTTCACAATATTTTTTTGATTTTTTGCAAGGCAATGGGGCTAAGTGACTTGCCCAAGGTCACACAGCTAAGTAATTATTGAGTGTCTCAGGTCACATTTGAACTCAGGTCTTCCTGACTCCACGGCAGGTGTTCTATCCACTGCACCACCTAGCTTCCCCCCTTCTCATAATTCTTTTAAGATTTTATTTATTTTTATTTTTACAATTTTTCCCTTAATCTTACTTCCCTCCCCCCACCCCCCCCACAGAAGGCAATTTGTCAGTCTTAACATTGTTTCCATGTTATACATTGATCCAAATTGAATGTGATGAGAGAGAAATCATATCCTTAAGGAAGAAACATAAAATATAAGAGATAACAAGATCAGACAATAAGATATCAGGTTTTATGTCTAAATTTAAGGGAATAGTCCTTGGTCTTTGTTCAAACTCCACAGTTCTTTCTCTGGATACAAATGGTATTCTACATTGCAGACAGCCCCAAATTGTCCCTCGTTGTTGCACTGGATGGAATGAGGGGGTTCATCAAAGTTGATTATCACCCCCATGTTGCTGTTAGGGTGTATAGTGTTTTTCTGGTTCTGCTCATGTCACTCAGCATCAGCTCATGAAAATCCCTCCAGGCTTCCCCGAATTTCCATCCCTCCTGGTTTCTAATAGAACAATAGCCTTCTCACAATTCTAAAGAAGTTCAGAGGCATATGTCTAATCAGATAACCAAGGATTATAGTTTTAAAATTTTCTGTCAAGTGTTCTGCTTTGTTTTTTGCTGTTGTTAAGTTATTTCGGTTATGTCCTACTTTTCATGATCCCATTTGGGGTTTTCTTGGCAAAGATACCAGAATGATTTGACATTTCCTTTTCTAAATCATTTTAATGATGAAAAACTTAGGCAAATGGGGTTAAGTGATTTGCCCAGTGACACAAAGTTAGTGTCTGAAGGTAGTTTGAATTCATATTTTCCTGACTTTAGACTTGGTATCACTGCACTACCTAGCTGCTTCGCAAGTGATCTCCCAAGACCTAAATGACCTAAATGACTTTTATAGAATGACAAGAAAATGTCCTCCCACTCCGATATTCGTTCTTCTTCCTGTAGCTATTTTTTTAATAATAGCAATCACACCTTATATTACATACTCATAGTTTGAAAAGTGTTTTCAAGTTTAAAATTTGATAGCACAAGAATTAATACTACCAGGTAATAAAAAAAGTCACCTAAAAATTGAAAGTCTCAGTTTCTTCAAAATTTAACATAGACATCAATACAGAGTTCCAGTAGCCATAGACCTGACAAAGAACTATTGAAATTGGGGTGGCAAAAGGCAATCTTATAGCATTTTGAGAAAATTATTCAGGTTACTGAAGAAGATTTGTTAATTAAATCAGAAAAGTAATTGATACTGCTAAAGGTATGATTATCTTGGAAGTTAAGTGAATTTTGAGAGATATCTAAAATATGCAGACTAAATTAAAATCTTTTATTTTGTTTTCTAGATATAATTTGACCATGTGCTAATGAATCTTGGCATCCATGATACTATTTATTTTAAATTTGGCTAAAACAAATACAGAAGTCTTTCCCTAAGTAAAATATATGAAATAAAATAAACAAACATTTTTAAGTTTTATCCTGCTAAGGCAAGCATTCCTGAAATAATTGGCTGATGCAGTATTATTTCTGATTGTTTTTTAAGACTTTATATAAAACATATCTCATCTCTTCTGTTAATCCTTTATCTTTGGGGCAGAGAGGTAGGGTGGAGCATGGGCTGACTTACAGACTTCAAAAGTGATTAATCTGGACAAAAATAATTATGATCCTTTAAATATTGAACAGACTCAGTTGACACTTTTTTTGAGAAAATGAATGCATTTTAAGTACTTTCTACTGCCTGTTGATATGAATTTTTACCAATATATTACATTTATCTGATGTATTAGAAATTACTACATCATGTGCATTTGAATGAATGATTTAAAATATTGTGGACTTCTAAAGGAAATGGAATGGCAGTGGGGTTAAGTGGCTTGCCCAAGGCCACACAGCTAGGTAAAGAAATAGCATTCTCAGAGGATAGTTTGAAAATACCCCCAAGAAGTGGAAGTGTTTCAAGAATTTTATTGGAATTTGGAGAGCTGAATTGTAGAAGAATTTTGAGTTTTTAGGTAAACTGCTTATTCAGCAGGAGCAGAAAACCCAGAGGAAGCTGCTTGAGAGTGAGGGGTCTGGGGTGATGAGACTACTAATAAAGTATTAAAAGTCAGCACTAGTGGGAATAGAGAAGGAGAGGATAAACCAGAAAGTATCCAGATGTGCTAGTTTAGATTGAAGCATCATTTCAGGGAAGCTCTATAATTAAATTGGGTTCTGACCCAACAGTAACCAGGAGAAAATGACTGATTTGGTCTATAAGCAACTTGGGGAGTACAGTAGAACAAATTGGTCCCATCACTTCCTGGCAAACAGAGAAAGAAGAAAAAGACAGAAAAAGACTCTTGTTTTCCTAAAGACTAAATTCCTATTAAAGGCAGTTGCCTTGTTCTCAGATTAGAGAGTATGATAAATTCACAATAAAACAGCAATTAAAAGGAGGTGTGTATGAAAACAGGTTCTGAAAGAGACTATTTAGTTTCAAAATTTTACCAAGATAACAGTTAAAATCAGAATGTGTATCTTCAATTGTCCTTAAACTGGATATATTTTGTGTACTGAAATCAGAGCCAGGATTAGGGGTAAGTAAGGTTATCGGATGACTGAGATAAAACATAATTGCTTAGAAGGAAAATCCTGAAGGGGAAACTTTAAAATAAGGATTCAAAAAATAAATATACTTGTTTCTTAACAAATGAGACTTACCCCCTGATATTGTGCTAGACAGGAGGAGATAAAAACAAAAAAGAAGAAAGTTCCTACCTTCAGAAAGTTCACATTCTGCTGTTTCTACTGGATACAATGTAGTCACAAAAAAATAAACAAAAAAAAAGATATTCATGTAAATACAAAGTTGAACATTAGCATCTTGAGGAGGGAGCATAAAGAAAGGCCTTGTGAATTATTTGATAGCACTTAAGCCTTGAAAGGAGTCAAGAATTGTAAGAGAAGGATAGGGTTTTTTTTTTAATTTTTGCAGGGCAGTGGGGTTACATGACTTGCCCACAGTCACACAGTAGGTAATTATTAAGTGTCTGAGGCCACATTTGAATTTGGGTCCCCTTGCCTCCAGGACTGGTGCTCTATCCACTGAGGCACCTAGCTGCCCCAAGGGAGAAGCATTGTTAATGCAATTTCAGCATTGTTAATGCAATTTCAGCATTGTTGACCTCTAGTTGGAAGGGATTTCAGTTGCCAATTCGTCCAACTGTCTTGTTTTACAGATGAGAAAACTGAGATCCAGGGAAGTTAAGAGGTTACTTGGGGAATAAGCATCAGAAGCAAGGTTTGAACCCAGGTGAGAGAATAGTTGTGTGTGACAAAGAAATGTGTTCTAGTACACCACAGCCCTGGGGATGGGGGCAGGGGGTCAATTTTCAGACTTTGCCTAGAGTGGACAGCTGCTTTATCTGTTGGAGATTTCTTGACAATACAGTAAAAAACACTTGTGTTTCAGCAGCTTGTAGGCTGTACCTCAATAGATGAGGATAGGTTGGGGCAGCTAGTGGGAGCTTTAAGTTGGGGATGAGGAAGAAGCCTGCTAAGATAACTTTTTTTTTTTTCTGAGACTGCCCTGGGGACTTCTTATCACTAGCCAATAAAACCTATTCTATTTTTGCAGATGGGAAAAATTACCACTAGTATGGATGAATCAGCCTTTTTCTGATGATTCCTGATATGTGATAAAGCCATTGATTGACTCAAGGGCTTTACTCTGATCAGAAACCATCTTTTTTTTTTAACCTTAAAAGGCTATGCTGGAAGATGCAATCAGAAAATCATTCAACAGATCTGAATTCCACCCCTGTCCTTGTTTGGCTACAGTTTCCACTGGAGCAAAATTCCTATGTTATCTCAATGGATATTAATTCTACTCTTTCAGGAAAGTTTTGGGAATTTTCCACAGCATTTAGTAGAATTCCAATGTTTCCAGTCATCCCTGGATTACCCCTAGAAGTATTTGGTTCAATTCTTCAGCTCTTTTCCTTAGATCAGTCACAGCCCTAGCCTAGGGGCTCTGCAGTTTGTATTCCCAAGAAATTTTAAATGTGGTGCTCCCTTTCTCATTAGCCAGCACCAATTACGGTCAAAAATGGCTAACTGCCCCTTAAAGTCTCTGGAAGCAGCCTGTTGACAGGGAAGCAGCAGGGCTCTTCAACCCCCTTGTTGCCTTGTTATTGCCAAAGTCTACCTGGAAAATAATGAGCTGTTAGTATTATCCTTGTTACAGTAGGAATTTGGGGGGAGGGATGGAATAAGTTTAGAGGGACTCAGGTAATAATTTTGGGATGATGTAAAAATCCTTTTTTCCTAATTTTTTCTTTCTGGAGGGGTTGGTAGTAGAAGAGTAGAGTCAAAGTAGTTGGTGATGGGGAGTATACTTTTTAGGTTCCCTCTTTCATGGTTGTTTCTAATTCTAATTAATTAGCTGGAGGCAACTATAATAATAGCTGATATTTATATAACATTATATGGTTTGTAAAACTTTTTTGTACATTATCTCATTTGTTCCTCATACAAATTTGGAAGGTAGGTATTATTACTATCTGCATTGTTATAAATGAGGAAACTGAAGCTCAGAGAGGATGAATATGTTAAATATTCCTTTATGCTAATAACCAGTCAATCATTCTGTCAATAAGCATTTATGAAGCATCGTGCTTTGCTTAAGCAAGAAATACAAAGCAATAAAGAAAGGTAAAACCAGTCCTACCCTCTAGGAAGTCATAATCTGATGGGGGGAGATTTGTTATTGTTTGGCTATGTCCAACTCTTTGGAATCCCATTTGAGATTTTCTTGGAAGAAATATTGGAGTGGTTTGCCATTTCTTCTCCAGCTCATTTTACAAATGAGGAACTGAGGCCAAGAGGGTTTAGTGACTTGCCTAATAAGTATCTGACATCAGATTTGAACTCATGGAAGATGAGTTCTGGAATCAAAGCACAATGCTCTATGTGCCATCTAGCTGCTCCAATGGGGGAGATTAAATGCAAACAAGATGTACAAACAAGTTATATATAGGAAATAATTAACAGATGGAAGACACTAGAATTAAGAATTGTTCAGAAAGAAGGTAGAATATGGGATTTTAATTAGAAGATGAGGGGGGCAGGAGGCAGAGATGTGGGGAAAGAGGATTCCAGGCATGGGGAACAGCCAGAGAGACTGCCCAGAGCTGAGAGATGGAATATCTTGCCAGTGGAAGAGCAAATTGGATCAAAAAGCATTTAGGGATGTGTAACATATAAGAATCCTAGAAAGGTAGGAGAAGACTAAGTAATGAAGGGTTTTAAGTGCCAAATGAAGGATTTTGTATTTGATCCTAGAGGTGATATGGAGTATATTGAAACCTTTCTTTTAGTTCCAAAGAAGAAAATTTGCTCCAGAAAGGAAATCATTGCATTGATCAGAGTTCTAGAGTTTTTCAAAGTTGTTTTTCTTTATAATGTTGTTATCCTTGTAGAAATTGTTCTAGCTCTGTTCACCTGACTCAGCATCAGTTTACAGAGATCTCTGTTTCCTCAAAAATTGCCATTGTAAATTATGGTACAATAATATTCTATTGTATTCCTAGTCTAGAATTTGCTTTGCCATTCCCCAATAGAATTCCCTTTATTTCAAATTTTTGGCACCTGTGAAAAGAGATGCCATACTTTTTTTGGTAGCAGGCACAGCATCTGCTGATCAATATAGAGTACTTTCCTTCAAGGAAATTCCTGAGACCAATGCAATTACAATTCTACTGTTTTCTCCACCCTCAGAAAAGATGATAATTTTGAATTAGATGACCTTAAGATTCCTTGAAGTTCTAAGTTCGATTACTTTTTTTTGTATTTAAAATTGCCCATTTCATCTTTCATGTTCTCCTTTATTCCTTATTTATTTCAGAATTTTCCTTGGTAGAGGGGAGGAGTTTATGCCCAAGCAAGAGATAGAGAACATTATAAATTAAAAAATGGATAATTTTGACTACATTATATTAAAACATTTTAGTTTTACTAATACAACCAGTGCAACCAAGAGTAGAAGGAATGCAGAAAAATAGGAAACAATTTTCACAGCTAGTATTTCTGAAGGATTCATTTCTAAAATATATAGAGAATTTAATCAAATTTATAAGAATACAAGTCATTCTTTAATTGATAAATGTTCAAAAATATGAAAAGATAGTTTTTAGATGAAGAAATTAAAGCTATTATCTCTAGTCATATGAAAAAATGGCCAAATCATTATTGATTAAAGAAATGCAAATTAAAGCAACTGAGGTATCACCTCACAGTCATAAGATTGTCTAAAATTTGGAAAAAGTCAATGTTGGAAAGGATGTGGGAAAACTGGGATACTAATACATTATTGGTGGAGTTGTAAACTGTTACAACTATTCTGAAGAACAAATTGCCCAAAGGTGCAATAAAATTGTGCATATTCTTTGATCCTGCAATCCCACTACTAGATCTATATCTCAAAGAAATCATAGGGAAAAAAAAAGAGGAAAAGAGCCACATGTATAAAAATATTTACAGCAGCTCTTTTTTGTAGTGGCAAAGAATTGAAAATTGAGTGGATGCCCATCAATTGGGGAAAGACTGAACAGTTATGGTATATGAATGTGATGGAGTCCTATTGTTCTGTATGAAATTATGAATGGATGGACTTCAGAAAAGCCTGGAAAAACTTGAATGAACTGATGCTGAGTGAAATGAACACTGGAAACATTAACAGAAGTATGGTGAGATGATCAACCATGATGTACTCAGCTCCTCACAATATTTTAGTGATAAAGGGCAACCCTGAAAGACCTGTTATGGAAAATGACACCCACATCTGTCTGAATACAGAGTAAAGCATACTATGATCACTTTTTAAAATTGCTTTTATGTTTTTTCTTTCTTTGTTTGAAAATAAATTTATATATTTTTTATTTCAACTACACTCAAATATAATTTTCAACATTCATCTTTCTGTAAGTTTATGACATATATAATTATATTAAACATATTTCTATATTAATCATATTGTGAAAGTAAAATAAGAATAAAAGGGAGCAAAAAACCTTTGGGCATAGTTTTAAATTGCTCTCCAGAAAGGCTGGATCAGTTCAAAACTTTACCAACAATGCATTAGTGTCCTAGTTTTCCCACATCCCCTCCAACATTGATCATTTTTCTTTTTTGTCATATTGGTCCATCTGATAGGTGTTAGGTGAAACCTCAGAACTATTTTAATTTGTATTTCTATAATAATAATGATTTAAAACATTTTTTCATATGACTATAGATAGCTTTAATTTCTTTATCTGAAAACTACCTGTTCATATTCTTTGATAACTTAATGATCACTTTAGGAATTGGAGAATTTTTTCTTTCTATCCCATGGTTTTTACTACTTTGTTCTAATTCTTCTTTCACAACATGACTAACATGAAAATATGTTAAATAAAATTGTACATGTACAACCTATATCAGATTGTTCACTGCCATGGGGAAGGGGGAGGGAAGGGAGAGTGGTAGAAAAATGTGGAACTCAAAAGTTTGCAAAGGATGAATGCTGAAAGATATTTTTGTATGTAATTGGAAAAAATAAAAAAGAAACTAAGAGAAATTCTCCTTGATGATGGATTGGAAGTTGCAACTGGAAGAAGTAAGGTGGTTTAGTGGATAGAGTACTGGACATAATAGTCAGGAAGATCAAAGTTCAAATTTTGCTTCAGATACTAGTTGTATGTTCCTATACAACTCACTTAGCTGTTATTTATCTCAGTTCCTTCATCTATAAAATGAAGATAATACTAACATCTCCCTCTGAGGGTTATTGTGAGAAAATGCTTTGAAAACCATAAAGTGCAAGAGAAAATGCTTGCTATTATCACTGTAGAATGAGAAATGCAATTTGGGACATGAGCAAAGTATTGATTTGTTTTGCTTGATTGAATATATATATTTGCTTTTTGCAAGACAATGGGATTAGGTGACTTGCCCAAGGTCACACAGCTAATAAATATAAAATATCTTAGGTTGCATTTGAACTGAGATCCTCCTGACTCCAAGGTCAGTGCTATGTTCACACACCACCTGATGTTTGTACTTCATTCTCCAAGAAGAAGATGACATTAGAGGAAGCAATGGCATGACAAGCAAGTGAACTGGATTTGAGTGAAGGGGTGCTGTGCTGAGTCACGTGCCTCACTTTCTCATCCAGAGTCACCTAGGTCCAGTGACCAGATATGAATCAGGATGACTAGAGATGGTCCCTGTTGCGAGGTAATCAGGGTTCAAGTGATTTGCTAAAAGTCACACAACTAGTTAGTGTCAAGTATCTGAGGCTGAATTTGAACTCCTGTCCTCCTGACTCCAAGGCCAGTGCTCTATCTACTGCAACACCTAGCTGCCTCCTGATTATTATTAATAAATACCTTTAAATAAAATACCTTTATTATAAAGGTGTTTATATTATTTATATATTATATATAATTTATATATAATAAGTTAAATAAAATACCTTTATTATAAAGAAGGGCTTCTATTTTGGGGTCTGGGATGTATGATGACTCAATTGGTGATAGAAATTCAAAAAAACATCAATAAGGCACTGAAAAAACTTACTGAAGCGCAGAATGAGACACAAAAATTTTGTTAGCATCTTGTTAAATTTAACAAATACCTAAATTCTTGTCATGGAAATTTTTGATTTTTCCTCTTTTTTTTAAAATTTTGGATTCAGGGTCATTCCTCCTGTAAGTTTTGGTTAATTCAAAGTCTGTCTTAATGGGATGTTTCGTGTGATGTAATAATTTATTTAAAGTCTTAAACAATCCTTGGATAAGAAACCAGAAGAATGACAACTGTCTCTGACTCCTTGGCATCATTTACATCTTCCTTTTTAAACAGCACAATGTGAATCTTCTAAATGTAGTTTAAACTATAACTTATAAAGTTTATTTGTTGTAATTTGCCTTTTTTAGGTGGTATATGAGATTATGACTCTATTAAACTAAGCTTGATCGATATTTATGACTTTGAAGGAAGAATAGTATTACAAATCTATTTTCTCTTCAAATTTTATGGTTTAAGAAGAATGTATAAGATAGTAATAGGTAAATGAATTATTGTTATGTTACTCTGATATAAATTTGCCTGTAAAAATTGCCTTGTCAGAATACTCATAATTGTGAAGCCTGAACCTGGGCTTGAGCATAATAATAAAACATAGGTTTGTACATCCATAATTTCTCATTGTTATCCATCACATGATTCCATAGAGGAAACATTTTCTCATAAGACTGTCAAAAGTTCACAGTTATTCATACAATTTTTGTTTTTTGTATATTGAAATATTTGTGTTGGTTCATGGATTATTAAACTCATAAGTACAAAAAGAAATTCTATGAACTTTCTTGTCTACAGCTTAGAAGAGCTGATGAGGCTGCAGCTCCTGCATGGTCCAATAGACAGGTTACCAAGGTACTACTCAGTATGGTATTTACACAAAGGGTTCTGATTACTCAACTGAATTAAAAAAAAAGATTTGAAGTGGAAAAGAAGGTGGCTTACTCCTACCAGATCTAAAATTATATTATAAAGCATCGGTCATCAAAACTATCTGGTATTGGCTAAGAAGTAGAGTGGTGGATCAGTGGAATAAACTAGGTGCAATAGAAGGAAATGATTTTAGTAATCTGCTGTTTGATAAACCAGAGTCCAGCTTTTGGGTTAAAAACTCTTTCTTCAATAAAAAACTGTTGGGGAAAATTGCAAGTTAGCATGGAAGAAACTTGGATTAGACCAACACCTCACACCCTATACCAAGATAAGAGCAAAATGTATATAGGATTTAGACTTTAAAAAACAATATTATAGGCAAACTAGGAGATCAAGGAGTAGTTTACCTGTCAGATCTATGGAAAGGGAAGCAGTTTATGACCAAGGAAGAGATGGAGAACATCATTAAAAACAAGCTAGATAATTTCAATTACAATAAATTAAAAAGCTTTCCCTTGGACAAAACCACTGTAACCAAGATCAAAAGAAATATAGTAAATTGGGAAACAATTTTTACAACTAGTACTTTGAAAGGACTCATTTCTAAAATGTATAGAGAACTGAGTCAATTTTTTTTAAAAAGAAGCCATTCCCCAATTGACAAATGGTCAAAGGATATGCAAAGGCAATTTATGGATGAGGAAATCAAAGTGATCCATAGTCATATAAAACACTCTAAATCACTACTTATTAGAGAGATGCAAATTAAAGCTTCTCTGAGGTACCACCTCACACCTCTCAGACTGGCCAAAATGACCAGAAAGGACAATGATCAATGTTGGAAGGGATGTGGGAGATCTGGGACACTAATACACTGTTGGTGGAGCTGTGAATTCATCCAAACTTTCTGGAGAGCAATTTGGAATTTCACCCAAAGGGCAACAAAAATGTGCATACTCTTTGATCCAGCAATGCCACTACTGGGTATACCCTGAAGAGATCATGAAAAAGGGTAAAAACATCACTTGAACAAAAATATTCACAATGACCCTTTTTGTAGTGGCAAAGAATTGGGAATGGAGTGAATGTCCATCAATTGGGAAATGGCTGAACAAATTATGGTATATGAACATGTGATGGAACACTATTGTTCTATTAGAAACCAAGAGGGATGGGAATTCAGGGAAGCCTGTAAGGATTTGCACAAACTGATGCTGAGCAAGATGAGCAGAGCCAGAACATTGTACAACATTGTAACAGCAACATGGGCGTGATGATCAATCTTAATGGACTTGCTCATTCCATCAGTGTAACAATCAGGGACAATTTGGGGGGTATCTGCAATGGCAAATACCATCTATATCCACAGAAAAAATTGTGGAGTTTGAATAAAGATCAAAAGACTATTACTTTTTTGTTGTTTGTTTTGGTTTTTGTTTTTTTAGGCTTTTGCAAGGCAAATGGGGTTAAGTGGCTTGCCCAAGGCCAAACAGCTAGGTAATTATTAAGTGTCCGAGACTGGATTTGAACCCAGGTACTCCTGTCTCCAGGACTGGTGCTTTATCCACTACGCCACCTAGCTGCCCCTGACTATTACTAGGGGCAGCTAGGTGGTGCAGTGGATAGAGCATCGGCCCTGGAGTCAGGAGTACCTGGGTTCAAATCCAGTCTCAGACACTTAATAATTACCTAGCTGTGTGGCCTTGGGCAAGCCACTTAACCCCATTGCCTTGCAAAAACTAAATAAAAAAAGAAATAATAATCTTATGTAATTTTGCTATTTTATTTTTTTCCCTAAGGATATGATTTCTCTCTCAACGCTTTCAACTTAGATCAATGTATAGCATGGAAACAATGTAAAGACTAACAGACTGCCTTCTGTGGGGGTGGGGTGGGGGGAGGAAAGTGAGATTAGGGGAAAAAATTGTAAAATTATAAATAAATTAATTAATTAAAATTTTTTTTTTGATGAGGCAATAGAGTTAAGTGATTTGTTCAAGGTCACACAGGTCTAAAATGTCAAGTGTCTGAGGCTGGATTTGAATTTGAATTTAGGTCCTCCTAATTTCTGGTCCTCTACTCACTTCATCTAGGGTTCCTGAATACTAGAGACATAACTGAATATTCTAGGATCTATGGGGTGTAGTTTCCTTCTTTCCAGTAAGAAACACATTCCAAATGATACCAAATTTCTATAAATATCTAATGTTTATTATAGATATGCTCTTAAGTATGGTAATAAACTAATTAATTTTAGTCACAACTCAGAATTAGTAGCATAAATTTATGAAAGTTTTTGTAATCAAACTTAAAACATATTGAAAATGTATGGTCATATTTCAAAGAAATTCTGAAATGTATGATTTGCATATTATTTATGTTTATAATAGCACACTGGATTTCAGGATATTAGGAATTAAATGGAGAGTAAAGAAGAAACATTTTTCCCTTAGCTCCTTCAATAATTCCAAAAATGAAATGAATACAGTGTTGTAACTAATTTTCTATTAGACTCAAAAGCATTCCCCAACATGCTAGGTATTTAATTAGGCTGACAGTTATTACTTGAAAAGCTAAATTACCATGGATTTTTCTAAAAAAACCTTTCTTTTAGAATGTCATCTCAGAGAAAGATTTTTCTCAGTGTCATAGGAACACCTGCTTTTCTCTAGTTGTTTTTCTTTGATTCAGAAAATTTAAAAAATAGTTCAAATGAGGAAGATAATAAAAGGTTGAGAATTTAAATAAATAGTATTGATATTATAAAGAGTTCTAAGAAACTGACAATGAATGTCACATTTTTCAAACTCCTTAGCTTATTTTTAGCATTTTCTCTTCATAATCTGGAGCCACTATCCAGCTATCATTAATTAATTAAACATTTATTATTATTCCAATTTAAATATTGTGCTAGGCAATAGAGCAAGAAAGATAAAAACAAAACAGTTTCAGCATTCATGAAGTTTGTATTTTATTAGGGATAAGCAACACATGTACAGGGAAGCAAATACAAAATGTAAATAGGAAGCCTGAGTTTCTAGTATTTTCCACCATATACTCTATGGTTCCCCAGCAACATTTCTTTCAGTTCCCTAAACATGCCCTGTGCTTTTCTATCTCTGTCTTTATTCTATTTTCCAGATTAGAATGCCTTTCTCTTCCTCTCTTTTAAAGTCCAAATGAAATAGTTCCTCTTCCACAAAGCCTTTCAAGTTATTCACATCTGTAATGATGCCCCCATCAGATTTCATAGAGGATATGTACTTTTAACATGTTATTCTGTATTATAATTATTTATGTAAGAAAATATTTGTAGATTTATTGAAAGATCAGTCCTCCCTTTACTAGACTGTAAGACTCATTAGGTCAGGGACAATGTATTATCCAAACTTTGTAATTCTATTAGGTCTTAGCATATGTGTAGAATGAGCACTTTATAAGTATTCATTGGATTTCAAATCAACAAAGGATGTAGATGAAATCATCATATTCTCTATGTATTGTGAAACATTTGTGTTTAGGGATTAGACAAAAAGAATCATGGGGAGAATTCAGTAATTAAAAACACCACATATAATGTGGACCTTGGGATTTGAAAGAATCAAAAAGTCCTAAAAGTAAGAGTAAAGCAGTTTCAAAAAGACACGAAAACCTTTAAGTGCAACATTGTGCAATGCTAATGGACTTAGCTTTTCTCAGCAATACAGTGACCAAAGACAATTCTAAAAGATCTTTGATGGGAAACTGCCATCCACATCCAGAGAAAGAATGATGGAATCAGAATATGGATCAAAGCACATTATCTTTACTTTTTTTAATTTTGTTTTTTGCTTTTCTCTTTGAGTTGTTTTTCCCTTTTTATTCTGATTCTTCTTTCACAGGGTGATTAATATGGAAATATGTATAACAAGACTGTACATGTATAATCTGTATCAGATTACATGCTATTCTAGGGTGGAGGAAGGAAGGGTAGGAGTTGAGAAAACTGCAAGAACGAGTATTGAAAATTACCTATACATTTAATTGGAGGGAAAAAAACCTAAAAAAAAATTCATGTAGAACAGAAAGAAGGTCATATGGTGTTAAAAAGGAGTAGGAGTTCAGTGGGCGTTAAACATAAAAATGTATTCCTGGGCTTGAATCCTTATTCTGAGCTACTAAATTTCCCTGATCAACTTTCCCCCTAATAATCCAAATTAAAAAGAAAAAATTTTAAATTATCAATATCTTTTGTTTTTACATCAAGAATTACATTTCTCAACATAAATCCCCCTGATTCCTTCTTTCTTTACAGAGAATCATCCTATATGACAAAGAATTAGAGGAAAAAATAGTTAAGTGTAACCAATCCATTAACTGAGTTTGACATTATATATAATATTCCATATTCAGAGTGCTCCACTTCTCTAAAGTGAGGAAGAAAGCATTTCCTTTTCTCTTCTTTGGGTCTAAGCTTAGTTTTTAAAATTTGAATGAATTCAATTTTCATTATTGTTATGTTTTCTGCGAATATTCTTGTAATCATTGTGTTTAATGTTGCTTTCCTGTTTCTGCTAATTTCACTTTGTACCAGTTCAAAACAGGTATTCCCACAATTTCCTATATTCATCACATTCATTCATTCACATTTCTTCTTGTTGCTCAGTCATTCACTTATGTCCAACTCTTTGTGACTCCATGGATCATAGCACACCAGACCCTTCTCTCCCTCATATTTCTTAGTCTGTCCAAGTTCAAGCTTGTTGTTGCCATGACACTTTCTATCCATCTCATCCTTTGTTATTCCCTTTACGTTTTGCCTTAAATCTTTCCTAAAATCATGGTCTTTCCCAATGAATCCTGTATTTTCATATGTGACCACAATATTTAAGCTTTATCTTTAACCTTCCAGTAAATGGTTTGAATTAATTTCTTTAAGTAGTGATTGATTTGATCTCTTTATTGTCCAAGGGACTCTCAAAAATCTTCTCCAGCACCATAATTTGAAAGTGGTGGTTCTGTGGTGCTCAACTTTCCTTATAATCCAACTCTCACAACAATGATAATAATGTCTGTCCTTCATTCCTTTTTTAAAACTTATTTATTTTTGAATTTTATAATTTTCCCCTTAATCTCTCTTCCCTCCCCTCACCCCCCCCACAGAAAGCAGTCTGTTAGCCTTTACATTATTTCCATGCTATACATTGATCTAAGTTGAATGTGTTGAGAGAGAAATCATATCCTTAAGGAAAAAAATATAAGAGATAACAAACAAAATTACACAATAAGATTATGGGTTTATTCAAACTCCACAATTCTTTCTCTGGATACAGATGGTATTCATCATCACAGGTATCCCCAAATTGTCCCTGATTGTTACACTGATGGAATGGGCAAGTCCATTAAGACTGATCATCAACCCCATGTTGCTGTTATGGTGTACATTGTTTTTCTGGTTCTGCTCATCTTGCTCAGCATCAGCAAATCCTTACAGGCTTCCCTGAATTCCCATCCCTCCTGGTTTCTAATAGAACAATAGTGTTCCATCATGTACATATACTACAATGTGTTCAGCCATTCCCCAATTGATGGACATTCACTCGATTTCCATTTCTTTGCTACCACAAACAGGGCCGCTACAAATATTTTTGTTCAAATGATATTTTTACCCTTTTTCATAATCCCCTCAGGGTATAGACCCAGTAGTGATATTGCTGGATCAAAGGATATACACATTTTGGTTGCCTTTTGGGTGTAATTCCAAATTGCTCTCCAGAAAGTTTGGATGAATTCACAGCTCCACCAACAATGTATTAGTGTCCCCAATCTCCCACATCCCTTCCAACATTGATCATTGTCCTTTCTGGTCATATTGGCCTGTCTGAGAGGTGTGAGGTGGTACCTCAGAGATGCTTTAATTTGCATTTCTTGAATAAGTTTTGTCCTCCATTCTTTTTTTTTTTATTTTATTTTAGGATTTTGCAAGGCAAATGGGGTTAAGCGGCTTGTCAAAGGACACCCAGCTAGGTAATTATTGTCTGAGGCCAGATACTCCTGACTCCAGGGTCATGCTCTATCCACTGTGCCACCTAGCCACCCCCTTGTCCTTCATGCTTGAAGAAGACCATGACATCAGGGGCAGGTGATGCCATGACAGGCATATGAATTGGATTTGAGTGAGGGGGTGCTGTGCTAAGTCATCAGCCTCACTGTCCCTTCCAGAGCCTTCTGTATGCCATGGCCAGGATGGAGATAGCCCTGAAAGTGAGTCAGTTAGGGTTAAGTGACTTCACCAAGGTGACACAGCTAGTGGGTATTAAGTGTCTGAGGCTGGATTGGAACTCACATCCTCCTGATTCCAGGGCTAAGTGCTCATTTGCCTGTGCCACCTAGTTTTGAGTCCAGCTCTCACAGTCATACATTTCTGCTGGTAAAACCACAGCTTTGACAATCTGGGCCTTTGTGGGCAAGATAATATCTCTATTTTTCAGTATGCTGTCCAGATTTGCTATGATCTCCTTCCAAGGACCAACTGTTTTTTTTAATTTTATTTTTTTTGCAAGGCAATGGGGTTAAGTAGCTTGCCCAAAGTCACACAGCTAGGTAATTATTAAATGTTTGAGGTCATATTTGAACTCAGGTACTCCTGACTCCAAGGGCCAGTGCTCTTTCCACTGCGCCACCTAGCTGCCCCAAATTGCACATTCAACTGTCTTTAAAAAAATAAGGTCACAGGGTTAAGTGATTTGCCTAAGGTCACACAGCTAGGCAATTATCAAGTGTCTGAGGCCAGATTTGAACTCAGGTACTCCTGACTCCAGGGCTGGTGCTTTATTCACTGCTCCACCTAGCAGTATTATCTTTTAATATCATGGCTGCAGTTGCTCCCTACTGTGATCTTTGAACCCAGGAATATGAAATTTGACACTGCTTCCATTTCTTCTTTCTCTGTTTGCCAGGAAGTGATGGGGCCAATTGTCAAATCTTACTTTTTTTATATTAAGCTTCAAGCTAGCTTTTACACTCTCCTCTTTCACCTTCATCATTCTTAGTTCTTCTCTTTCAACCATCTGAGTAGTATCATTTATATCTCTGAGAGTGCTGATGTTTCTCCTGGCAAACTTAATTCTAGTTTTTGTTTCATCCAGCAGATAGTTTGCATGGTATACTCTGCATTGAAATTAAATGAATATAATTATACTCCTTTGCCAATTTTAAACCATTCAGTTGTTCCATGTTCCACGTTCTAACAGTTTTTTTTCTGTTCTAATATAAGTTCTTCATGAGACAAATAAGATGATAAGGTACTCCCATCTCTTTTAGGATTTGCCACATTTTGTTGTAACCCACCCAGTCAAAAGCATGTTTTTTTCCCTGGGACTCCATTTTCTCTCTTCATAATCCATCAAATTGGCAATTTCCTCTGCCTTGATATATCTAATTTTTCAAGCCAAGACTAGTTTGATGAAAATGATGGGGAAATACAGAAGCTGCTAATTGAAAAACAAAAACTCCACAGGATTTACCAACAGGATAGTTGATCTATTTCCAATAAGGCAGCATTTAATTCTTTTTTTTTGATTCATTAAATTTATTTTTTATTCTCATTTTGTACAAATGTTTTATTACATTAATAAAATATTCTTGTTTACAAGTAAACAAAATACCCCTCCCCCCATGAATATAGATAGACTTGCGTGGGCAAAAAAAGTAAAGGGGAGAGAAAAAAATTAAAATTAAAAAAATAATAGTAATAATTGTAGGTATGGCCAGGTGGAGCAATGGATGAAGCACCAGCCCTGGAGCCACGAGCACCTGAGTCCATATCCAGCCTCGTAAACCCAACAATCACCCAGCCATGTGACATGCAAGCCACCCGATCACCACTGCCCTGCAAAAGACACAAAGTAAAATAAAATAGTAATAATAGTAGGGGTGGCTGGGTGGCAGACAGAGAATTGGCCCTTGAGCCAGGAGCACCTGGGTCCGAATCCAGCCCCAGACACCCAAAGATCACCCTGCTATGTGGCCCCAGGCAGGCCACCCAGCCCCACTTGCCCTGCACCCTCCCCCATAAATAATAATAACAAAAAATGTGCCTCAGTCATTCTTCCAACACCATCAACTCTGTCAAGGGTGGATCACATTCTTTAGGATAAGTCCATCACAAACGTTACTTCCAAATTTTTCCAACGTTGCCATTGCTGATAGCAACTCCCTCCTTCCTTATTTCTCCACTACCATGTATTCTATTTTCTCTCTCCTTTCACTCTGACTCTGCTGTAGGGTCGCTGAGTGGCGCAGCAGACAGATCCTTGGTCCTGGGGCCAAGAAGCCCTGAGCCCCCATACCACCCCTTAGGCCCAGAATCCACCTGGCCCTGTGGTCCTGGGCAGGCCTTCCAATCCCAGCCCCTTGCAAGAATTAAAAAAAAAAATGTGTTATATCTGGCCACTCTCCTCCCATGGTCCATCCTCTCCTCCTTTATTCACATCCCCACCCCTTCCCCCTGCTCCCCCCTCCTTCTTACTCCAGATGTCTATACCCCATTGAGTATATTTGCTGTTTCCTCCCCTAGCCATCTCTGATGAAAGCAAAGGTCCCCTCATTCCCCCTTGCCTCCCCCCTTCCATATCATTGCAATAGCTCATTGTAATAAAAAAAATCTTATGTGAAATATCTTGGACTATTTCCCCCTCTCCTTTTCCTTTCTCTCATCACATTTCCCCTTTTTTTATTGACTCCATTTTTATACCATATTTTATCTTCGAATTCAGCTTTCTCCTGTGCTTCAACTATAAAAGCTCTCTCTACCTGCTCTATTAACTGAGAAGGTTCATATGAGTATTATCAGTGTCATTTTTCTATGCAGGAATACATGCAGTTCATCCTCATTAAGTCCCTCATAGTTCCCCCCTCTCCTCCAATCTCCATGCTTCACCTGAGTCCTGTATCTGAAGATCAAACCTTCTGTTCAGCTCTGGCCATTCCAAAAGGAACATTTGAAATTCCCCTGGTTCATTGAAAATCCATCTTTTTCCCTGGAAGAGGACATTCAGCCTTGCTGGGTAGTTCATTCTTGGCTGCATTCTAAGCTCTTTTGCCTTCCGGTATATTGTATTCCAAGCCCTATGAGCTTCCAATGTAGCTGCTGCTAAGTCCTGTGTGATCCTGACTGCAGCCCCACGATATTTGAACTGTGTCCTTCTGGCTGCTTGTAATATTTTCTCTTTGACTTGGGAATTCTGGAACTTGGCTATAACATTCCTCGGGGTTGGTTTTTTGGGATCTCTTTCTCGGGCGGATCGGTGGATTCTCTCCATTTCTATCTTGCCCTCTGCCTCTAGAATATCAGGGCAATTTTCCTGTAGTAATTCTTTGAAAATGATGTCAAGGCTCTTTTCCTGATTATGACTTTCAGGTATTCCAATAATTTTCAAATTATCTTTCCTAAGTCTGTTTTCCATATCAGTAGTTTTTTCAATGAGATATTTCACATTTTCTTCTAATTTTTCATTTTTTTGGTTTTGAAGTATTGATTCCTGATTTCTGGTAATTTCATCAGTCTCCCTGAATTCTATTCCTTGTCTGAAGGATTTGTTCTCCTCAGAGAGTTTTCTTATCTCTTTTTCCATCTGGCCAATTCTGCTTTTTAAAGCATTCTTCTCCTCGATAACTTTTTGAACTGTTTTATCCATTTGACCTAAGCTGTTTTTTAGCATGCTGTTTTCTTCAGCATTTTTTTGGAATTCCCTGACTAAGCTGCTGACTTCATTTTCATGTTTTTCCTGCATCTCTCTCCTTTCTTTTCCCAGTTTTTCTTCCAACTCCCTCATTTGATTTTCAAAGTCTTTTTTGAGCTCTGTCATAGCCTGAGCCCAATATCTTTTTTCTTGGAGTCTTTAGATGCAGGAGCTTGTGCTTCCTCATCTTGAGACTGAATATTTTGGTCCTTCTTGGGCTCATTTGCAAAATATTTCTCAATAGTCTTCTTTTTTGTTTCTTTGCTTGCTCATTTTCTCAGCCTGGGCCTGGTTTGGGGTGTTTGTTGAGCTTTTAGGACACTCCCACAAGGGTCTCAGTGTGTGAGGCTCTGTCCTCCCTCCTGGTCTGTGAATGACCATAAGTGCCCCCCTCTGCCACGGGGCCAAGGTGGGGGACCCTGCTGTTCTATGGGGGGGCCTAGACTGCTACCAGGATCTGAATGTGGTAAGAGCTCCAGAGTCCTGTTCCAGAGGCAGAGGACAGAGCTCTGCAGTTTCTCTCTTCACTCCCCTACCTCAGCTCAATGGGCTCATGCCCTGGGGGCTCCTGCTTACTGGCTCCACCTGCTTCTGTTTCCTGGATCAGGAGTGGGGAAAGACCATGCTGCTGGCTGTGTGCCCTGAGGGCTGGGCTCCACGTGCTCCCTCTGGCAGAGGTCCCCTGCTGTTCCCCCACTTTGTGACCCGTGCTCCTCGGGGTGCAGCTCAGGAGACCCCCCCGCTGCTGTGAGCTGAGACTCCCAGCGCCCTGGGGCTGCCTCCGGAAGGCTGAGGTTCTTTGGCTCTGGTGGGCCACCCCTCTCTTATCCCTATTCTTAAAATATCTCCCTCACCCCCAGTGTGCTTGCATTTAATTAAGTGACAAGACTTAATTGACTTTAAACAGTCACATACTATGATAGTGTTAGTAAGGACAGTCAGTACCTAATATTTCTCCCCAAAGCCTGGAGTCACACCTTTCATTTTTGAAATAAATGATTCCTGGTCATAATGCAGTCATCTACTCATAATCTTTTCAATGTATTGTTGTGGCATCTTATATTTCACTTAATATTTTTGTGTCAATTTACAGTAAACTATCCATTAGTTTATAGTTTCTCTCTCTCTGATTTGTTTCCCTCATTAGATAACTAGACCATATTTGAATTATAGAAGGAATTTGAGAGGATCCCCGATTTTTCTATTTTTGAGAAGTTTATGTAATACAGGGAATAAAGTCTGATTTACGTGTAAATCCTCCCCCCCCCTTTAGGAGTTCATTTATAGTTTATTCAATTTGCTTTTCTATAAATTTGTTTTGTTAATTTACATCTTTGTAGATGTTCATGCATTTCTTTTAAATTCTAGATTTGTTGACATATGTAATAGAGGGATTCGTCAATGGGGGCCTGAGTGTTTGTTTGGTCTGATTCTAGAAGTTTGTGATGGGGAAACAATTTTCTGCTTCTGATTGTATAGAATTATTCTATAACAATTCCTGTTTGCTTTCTACTTAGTGAAGTAAAATTATTTTTATTGGCTGTTGTGTCACAATTGGGTGTGAATATAAAAGATATTAACCAGTCTTGAACTCTTTCTTTTCTGTCATTGATCAAGGCAAAGACTACTCTCACCTTCTAAGGGGGCAAAGAATGAGTACTGTATCCACCCAGGTTGGCACATAACCACGAACATATGATGAGGTTTTGTTTTGTTTTTTTTGTTTCTTTACAACTAGCCTCTCCAGCCCCCCCCCCCCTCCCCCCGCCACACACACACATCTTGGAGAATGCCTTTAGGAGATGGAATGGAATAGGTAACAATTTTGTACACATCAAAATACCAAAAGAGCAAGAAGAGCTCTTCTGGTTCAGAAATGGCAATCCATACGAGGATTTACCAGCAGTAGAGCCAACCCAGACCCCAGAAATGACTTGCTTAATCCAAACCAGAAATGGATCAGCTCAGTAGGAAAGATGCCACTTCCTTTAGTAAGGGAGCAACTTGTCTAGTGATTCTGTTCCATTTGGAATTGAATTTGGTAGGGTAAATATTTTGTAGGAGTGACTTGAATTTTAAATTGATTTTCTCCTGATACCAAGGTAGTATGGAGGACAATGTGACCTTGGTTTTTAAGGGGGGTGGGTATTTTTGCTCTTTGGTTCTGGTATATTTTTACAGTGAGTATCTCTTTGTCAAAGAGAACTTATCAAATGATATTAGAGAATTTATTGCTTATCAATAAATAATGTAAGTAAGATATTAACTGGTACTGGTGATTGATACTGGGGAGAACATACTGGAATAGGGTAACAAGTCAGTGGTATTAGAAGAATCCCACTATCCATTAGGACTACCTCTAGCACCCTGAAGGGTAGATGAAATGCTGGAAATTCAATTTGCTAGTATGAGTGTGAGTTGGGTTATCTCCCAGAGTCTCTATTGGTTACACATATAATTGGGCAAAATTATTTTCAATAATTTCCTTTCATTCTTCTTCATTGTTATGATTCTTTTATTTTTGATATTCTAATTTTTTTCTTTTTTAGAACAAATTTTTATAATTAATCTGTTTTATGCTTTTTTAACAACAGCTTTTAGTTTTACTAATCAATCCATTTTTTTGCTTTCAGCACTATTAACCTCTTTTTTGATTTTCATAATTTTTATTTTAATGTTTAGTAGTTGTTTTAAAATACTTATTGAATCTTTAGAATTTTGGGGGTGTTTTTGGAAATTGTGTTGTGTTGAACACAGTTTATTGATTTGATCTGTTTCTTTCTTCCATGATATTTCTCTTTCTCTTCAAAGTATTTAGAGACATAACATTTTCCCCTCAGGACTGCTTTGGCTGTATCCCAAATGTTTTGTTGTCATCTTTTTCCTCAATGAATATCTTACTGTATCTTTGGTTTTTGGGGGGTTTTTTGTTTTGTTTTAGGTTTTTGCAAGGCCATGGGGTTAACTGGCTTGCCCAAGGCCGCACAGCTAGGTAATTATTAAGTGTCCCAGGCTGGATTTGAACTCAGGTACTCCTGACTCCAGGGCTGGTGCTCTATTCACTGCACCACCTAGCTGCCCCTATCCTATTGTTTCTATGATTTTTCTTTTTCTTTTAGGAATTGTTCTTTAATCCATAAATTCTTTAAGATTAAATTACTTAGTCTCCAAACAATTTTTAATGTTTTGAAAAAAATGTATATGTTTTTCCAACTACATGCAATGGTAGTTTATATCAATCATTTTTTTTTGCAAGATTTTGAGTGTTACACTTTCCTCTCTCTCTCCTTTCCCTCCCCCTGACAGAAAACAGTCTGATATAGGCTCTACATTTATAAGCATGCCAAACAATAGATTCACATTAATTCTTTTGTGAGAGAAGAATCAAATCCAAATAGAAGAAAGAAAACATTAGAGAGGGGAAAATGGCATAATACCTAAGACAACTTTTAAAAATTGAAGATAATAAACTTTTTGATCTTCATTTAAACTCCATGGTTCCTTCTTTTGATATGGATGGTATTTTCCATCAAAAGTCTTAAAATTGTCCTTGATTATTGTACTGCTGAAATGAACAACTTCATCATAGTTGATCATCACCCCATGTTGTTAGTGTGTATAATGTTCTCCTGGTTCTGCTCATTTCACTTAGCATCAATTCATGCAAGTTTTTCCCTGGTTTTTCTGAAATCCTGTCCCTCATGATTTCCTGTAGAATAATGGTATTCCATCACATACATATACCACAATTTGTTCATCCACTCCCCAATTTATGGGCATCCTCTAAATTTCCAATTCTTTGCTACTACAAAAAGAGCTCCTAGGAATATTTTTGTACATGTGGCATTTTAACCCCTTTTCATCTCTTCAGGATACAGACCCAGAAATGGTATCGCTGGATCAAAGGGTATGTACACCTTTATTAACCTTTGGGCATAATTCCAAATTGTTCTCCAGAAAAAGTTGAATCTGTTCACAACTCTACCAACAATGCACTAGTGTCCCAGTTTTCCCACATACCCTCCAACATTGATCATTTTATTTTCTAGTCATATAGGTCAAACTAATAGGTGTGAGGTGGAACTTCAGAGATGTTTTAATTTGCATTTCTCTTATCAATAATAATTTAGAGACATTTTTCATATGACTATAGATAACTTTGATTTCTTCATCTGAAAACTGCCTTTCCATATCCTTTGACCATTTATCAATTGGGGAATGACTTAGTTGTTTTTTTTTAAATTTGACTCAGTTTTCTATATATTTTAGAAATAAGTCCTTTGTCAGAAACATTAGTTGTAAACATTTTGATCTTCAAGTACAGGACTCAGGTGAAGAATAGAAAGGGTGTGCAGGAAGGGCTTATTATGAGGGATTCTGGTAACTCATGAACCTTTTCATTTACAAGAGCAGTTAGAAGGAGCCTATATAGACAAGGCACAGGAGAGAGATGAATATAATGGTATAATAAAATATAAAGATGGAGTCAATGGGTGAAAATGGGTGAAAAAGGAATGTGCTGGGAGAAAGGGAGAAGTAGAATGGGATAAGATATTTCATGTAAAAGAGTCAAGAAAAAGCTTTTGCAATGGTGTGGAAGGGGGAAAAGTGAGGGGGAATGAGGGAACTTTCATACTCATCAGAAATGGCTCAGAGAGGAAATAACATACATACTCAATAGGGTATAGACATCTATCTTACCCTAAATGAAAAAGGAGAGGAAAGGGATAGGAGAAAGGGGACAGGGGGAGGGGAGGGGGTGTAGGTGATAGAAGAGAGGGAAGATCATGGGAGAGGGTAGTCAGATACAACACACTTCTGAGGAGGGAGAAGTGTGAAACGATAGAATAGAATGAATGGAAGTGGGGAGGAATAGAATACTGGGAAATACAGTTAACAATATCAACTATGGGAAAAATATTGAAGCAACTTTTCTGATGGACTTATATAAAGGATGAAGAACATCTTTTTTGAATATAATTTTTATTTTGGTCAGGAGATAATATATTCAAAATTTCTGCTTTTCTGCATTTATTTGAGATTTTTATATACTAATGCATAGTCAATCTTTGTAAAGGTACAATGAGAAGATATATATATATATATATATATATATATATATATATATATATATATATATATTGATTTCTGTTACTATTTAGTAATTGCCAGAGATCTATCATTTCTAACTTTTATAAAATTCTATTCAGGTCTTTAACTTCTTATTTTATCTTTCTTATCACTTTACTACATTTATCTGCCTTTGAAAGAGGTATATTGAGGTTTCTAATCATTATATTTTATTATCTATTTCTCCCTATGAATCAGTTTATATTTCTTTTAAATAGTTTGATGCTATTTTATTTGTTGTTATTTTGGTGTATGTTGTACATTATTACTTATTGTTTATAGTATATATAGGCAAAAGATGATCCCTTAAGGAGCTTACGATCAAATGAGGGAGACAACATGCAAACAACTATATACAAAGCAAACCACATCCTGGATAATTAGGAAATAATTAATAGAGGGAAAGTATTGGAATTAAGAGGTATCTGGAAAGTCCACCTGTAGAAGATGAGATTTTAGTTCGACTTAAAGCCAGGGAGATTTAGAATCAGAGTGGAGGAAGGAGAGTGTTCTAGGAAGGAAGCACAAATAGAGAAAATGCCCAGAATTGAGAGGAGTATCTTGTGTGTAGAACAGCGAAGAGTTCAGGGACTAAGTTGTAAGAAGACTGGAAATGTAGAAGAGGGTTTGGTTATAAAGAGTTTTGAATGCTAAACAAAGCAGTTTGTATTTGCTTCTGGAGGTAATAGGGAGCCATTGGAGTTTACTGAGAGTCAGAGAGAAAGAGGGAGGGAGGGAGAGAGGGAGGGAGGGAGAGAGAGAGAGAGAGAGAGAGAGAGAGAGAGAGAGAGAGAGGATATTGTTATACATTTCTATTATTTTAGTGAATTTATCTATCTATTCATGTTCAAGGTCATAATTGTGAATTCTTTCCCTCCTTTCTCTTCTCTTATATATATATTTTTTTTATTTCCCCTTATAGTTGATGAAGAGTTATTTTCTTCCTCAAGACTCGTGTACTGGATGTTGCTGGATTCCTAAACTTTCTTTATCTGGTTTTTCCCCTTTATTGTTGTCATCTTTGGTTTATTAATATTTATACTTTCTTTTCTGAATTAGGCCTTTTCCCCCCTTTTTTTCCAAGGTAGTTTCTGATGAGCTTGCACATTTGGACTGTACAGTGGACCTACTTTTTTGGTCTCCATTTGTATTATCTGAAGTCTTGTTGCTTGTCTTCTCTTTCAGAAGCATTTGCTGTGTACAAAGTGCTGATAGGCCTCAGATTATCTATATACTATATTTCCCCATGTATAAAATGCACCCTATTTAGAAAATTTTGGAGTCGAAAAACTGGGAGATTTTTTTACTTGAATTTTCCACTTTTTTGTGCTTGTGTTTGTGCTCATTGTTTCACATTTGTTCCCGGTATATTAGGTTTTGGTTTGCTATGTTCTGCCAGAAATGGCTCAGAAAAGATTTTTGTACAGTGCTGAATTCAAGTTCAAAGTGATCCAGTTTGCAAAAGTGAATGGAAATCATGCTACTGAGTCAGTTTGGTCTTCCTCCAACTGAGAAGTCAATCCAAGACTGGCCATGGGAAGAAGAAACCCTTCTTAAAAATCCCCAGCAGAAGAAGGTCTCATGAGAGTTAAGCCAGCCATATGGCCTGATTTAGAGAGGGAATTGAAGAAATGGATGGAAGAGCAAGAGGCTATTGGAATTCCTGGGTCTACAAAGATGGTTCAGCAGGAGGTCAGAAGAATTGCTGATGAAAAAGTGACTAATTTCAAAGAAGGACACAATGGGTGCTTCAGGTTCATGAAACAGAATGGACTAAACATGTGTTCACACACCAGACTTTCCCAGGGAGTGCTTGTGGTCAACCAGAGCACAGGCAGGAGAGCAGTCAGAGACACTCCTAAGACAGTCATTCATCATCAAACACAGATGAGGACGAGCTAATGGATGGGAGTTTTTACAGTAATGAGGAGTTGTATTAATTTTATGATGAATAAAATTTGAGTTCAATAACATTATGTAATACCTTTTTTTTTTCAAATTTCAGACTCCAAAATTAACGTGCATCTTATACAAAGGGAAATATGGGTTATTCAGTTTTGTGGCTGAAAATTCTTTGATCTATTAGGGTGGGCAAAATGATCTCTGCAATTTTGGTATGAGTCTTGCTATTTTTCAGTTTCTAGAAAGTGGCTTCAAATTCTCTGGAGCACTTTGATCCTAAGATACTTTTGACAGCTCTAGAGTGTCCTTAGTGAACATCCCTGAGTCTGTGGGAGTTGGTATTATCTGTACTTTATCCCTGATTCTCTGTCTGGGATCCTTCTTTAATACCTTCAGACTTCTGGTTGTTCTCTTTTCTCAACCTAGGTTGAATCAAGGTACACACTATAGGTTCTCTCTTTATTCCTGAATTATTATTCAATTTTTACCTTTTATTTTGTCCCTGTGGGGGAATTAAGATGTTCTGCTACTTTTCACACTGTTATCTAGACCTTTAATAGGATAATTTCAAAAGGGAGAGAGTGGATCATGAAAGACTTCATTTAGGAACTAAGACCTAATTTTGTGTTTTGAAGGAAGGTAGGGATTATCAATAGTAAATAAACATTTTTTAATGTGATTCAAGGATTTATTAAGTCATACATGCAAAAACATACTGCTAATTGCATTAGCAAAAGATCAACGTAAAAACACTCCACAATTTTGCAACTTCTGCATCTTTAAAATTTTGTTCCAGTGGTTGAAAGGTTGTAGTTCAATATTGTGTATTCTTGCAAGTGTTTAGGATATATAGAACATTGTTAGCATTAGCACTAAGCTGACAGACCCTCACAGGCTCGAAGTCACGTTACTAGGAAAAGCAATAGAAAGCATGTGTACATGTGAGGTCAAGAACAGAGTCAACATCAGTAGTGTTACAGTGTTGGTAATCTGGTAATACAATGATGTTCATATTTTAATAGCTAAAGTATATTTAAAAAAGTTTTTTTAAAGCTGCATCACATGATTCTTACACCTAGTCACTAGAAGACTAAAAGAAATCAGGCAATTAAGTAGTATGAACAAAGTTAACATGAAAAGAATGTACTTTTTCTAAACTACAAAAATGCAAAGTTCTAATGCTTAATCAGAAAGATTTTAAAATACAAGTAGAATAATATTGATCAGTAAGAAAGGGGTTGATGAAAATAGCATTTACTAAGTTCATAACTGTGAATGACAAGTTCAGAATGAATGCCCTACTTGGGAGAGGAAAAAAGAAAAGCTTAGAAACAAAACACTTAACCTAGAACATCAACCTTTCTTATCTATTGCATTTGACAGATATTCATTAACTGTTCTGCTTTTTAAACTTTATCTGTGACAAAATTTATTTAGTTTTCCACTCTACAATGTAGTGTAAATTAATCCTAGATTCTAGAGTATGTCAAAATACTGTCTTTATACCTTGATGAAATCAAATCCCCAAACGTTGTTCAAGAGGAGACACTCCATTAACAATAACATACATGGGACTTCTGTTTGAAATCACAGCAAGAGCTCTTAAAAGAATCTTTACTGTGAAAGCAAAAGATTGATAGTTTTATACACAATTCATTCTGATATACAGTACAATGTTATTATAATGAACATGGGTTGATAAATTATTCAATGCATTAAACATGTTTTACTAAGTATACTGTATACTGTTTTACATATCCGAAAAATGAGTTCAAAAGTGTTTTTGCATTTCCTACACCAGAAATTAAACAGTCTTCTTAAAGACAAAAGTCTTTAAAACACAGTTTAGTGCTTGGTGTTCATGGCACAACAATGCAACTTAGTTCAGTGGATACATTTTGGCAACACTTAATCTGAGCAAGAACAGGGCTTTCAAAAAATAAGGCTTTAAGTAGGTTTGTCTTTTTAAGGATTTAGTTGTAATAGAATGTGAAAATAATCACTAACACTTTTTAACCAAAACCACGAAATTATTGATTGGTTCATAAGATTTTATGGAAAGAAACTAATTTATAACAAAAACTTGGCATTGAGTGAATGCTCCACTGTTTAAGCAAAGTTTACAAAGGTTCAAAGGAGGAATAGGGCAGAGCTGTAACATTTACAACAGCAGACATTTTCTCTTCCTCTTCTTGACAGGGAGTGGGCAAAGAACTGCTCTATAGCTTCATCAAACACTGTCTTGAGGCCTTGCTGTGTGAGTGATGAACATTCCAGGTATTTTACAGCACCAATCTCCTTTGCCATGGCTAAGCCTTGTGGGTAGGTAATTGGAGTCAGTTTCTTCTCCTTTAGTTTCTCAATTGTGTCTTTATCATCTCTAAGGTCAAGTTTGGTGTCCACCAAAATTATGGGAGTGTTAGGACAATGGTGTCCCACTTCAGGATACCACTTTGCATGAACATAGTAAATAAACATTTATTAATATGTGCTAGGCAATGGGCTTAGTATGCACTAGGTTCTACTGGTAGAGATGTGAAAAGCTCACATTCTAGATAGATATGGAAGACCCCTTGTCTCAAGGAATAAAGACAGAATAGAATAGAATATCGAGAATAAGAAATAACTGGTAAGCTACTTTGACTGTGTAGACAGCGCATGAAGGGGAATAATTTGAAATAAAAGAAAAAGTAAGTGTAAGTCATATTATAAAGTATTTTAATTATCAGTCTAGGTTAATTTTATTATTTTAGCAGATTTTTTAATAAGATACCACACCTATTCCTGTTTAAGAAACAAAACGGAACTCTAGAAAACAAAGGAATAATTTGACCTCTCTTTAATGTGAGAATAGGGAAAACTAGCCATTATAATATTTGCAATGGGGATAAACTAGAAGCCTAACCAATAAGATTAGAGGCAAGGCAAGGATGTCTTTTATTATCATTATTATTCAGTATAATGCAAATACTGCTAACTACAGGGTTAAGAAAAAGAAATTGAGGGAATAAGCACAGGCAAAGAGAAAACAAAATTATTGCTTTTTGTATATGATATTTTAGTCTTCTTACAGAACCCTAGAGAGTTTCAGCAAAGATATGGAACACAATAAGTCCATACAAATCACTGGCATTTCTATATATTATTGTGAAACTCTATCGGGAAGAAACTGGACAGAGAAATTTTACTTAAAATAATTACAGAAAATATAAATACTTGGAGGGTAATCTTCTAAAACATACACAGGAACTACATGAAACATATGGAACAATTAAAAAACTCTATATTAATAAAAAAGGTCTAAATAATTGAAGGAACATAAATTTCTCATGGTTAGGGCATACAAATATAAGAAAATGATGAGACTATGTGAATTAGTTTATTTTTTTAATAGAATTTAGACAAATTTCATTTTCTAATCAATGCAAACATTATGATTTTTACATTTGATTTTGAAATGCCAATTCCAATATCTTGGAAAGTGCAACAAATACAAAATGTGCTTAAGTATTTAATAAATTAATTTGATTCTATAAATTTTAAATCAAGATTTTAAAATATATAATTATATATATATAATTATATATATATATATATATATATATATATATATAAAATCTAAATTAATAATCCTACTCCCTTGCCCTACTCCTATTGTCCAGTCTCACTACAAAGATAGATATTCCATTATAAAGATAATTGTTTAAGGGTAAGTGTTAATTCCCATATGATCACCAAAGACAATTGCTATCATAATAGCTGATGACAAAGGGGAAAAAGGTAACATTTATATTAATTCAATTCAATTACACAGATATTTACTATGTGAAAGGCACTGATTTTTTCAAGTTACAGATTAAAACACCTGATGCTTGTCCTTTCTTTGTAAAAATAAATTTAAAATGATACACAAGTTTATAATATGAATATCTATAAGTGAAAGTAGAATTTTGTCTACTTTCTTAAGAATTTATAAAGATTTCCCTTTTACCTTCTTGTAAAATGTGAAAATTATGAAGTCAAAAAACTTGGGAAACTGGTAAAGTTCATTTTTCCTTTCTTTTTCATTTTTATATATTTTAAATTAAGGCTTCATCTACACTAATCTGAAAACCATCACTTACTCTCAGTATTGTTAAAAATAATATCACAAATCTCTTAAACTCAATATGCCTTCATCAAAAATCTATAAACCACCTCTCTTTTTACTTTTTATCCCTAAATCTATAAATACCTAGTCTATCTTTAAAGTTCTGTTGGGATTTTTGTTGGTTTTAGATTGGGTTTTTTGGTTTTTATTTTTGGCACTAAACCCAAAGTGTTTTTTATATAACCTGACTATTTAACAAGGCATCTCTAAAGGTTTTAAAACAAAGTGTGGTCCTGCAGATATGTTTGTTCTGGATTGGTCACATTGCCTCCAGTCTTACACCCAACCATTTTCCAGGGATTCAGAGTCCAATACATGAGAAATGAAGAAGGCTTCCATAAGCCAATTAAAGATGAAAATCTTGACTTGATCCTTCTAATTATTCAATTAAATCATATCCATTTCACATCTTTTTTCACTAAATTAGTTTGCTTATTAAGTGCCATATAAATCAAGCTACCAAATGACTAATCTATAGATGCAGAAAAAAGTAATAAAATTAGTGTGGAAGAACAAAAGTAAAGAATTAAAGGGAGTTAATAAAAAAAAATGGGATGGAGGATAGCCTAATAGTACTAGATCTCAAAATATATTACAAAATAGTAATTATCAAAACAATTTAGTACTAGGAAAGAAATTGAGAGGTTGAATTGTGTAACAGATTAGATCAATAATATATAGGGGCAAATAAGCACAATAGTGTCTGATAAACTAAAGATTCCATGAGAATTTATTATTCAATAAAAATTGTTGGGAAAAGTCAGACAGTCTGGGAGTAATTAAATGTGGACTAATATTTCACACTGTATACCTCAATAATTTCTAAATGAATATAACCTAGATATAAGTATAAGTATATATATATGATGGTATCACAAACACATTTGAGGAACAAAGAAGAAATTACATGTCTCCTCTACAGATAGGGGAAAAGAGATATAGATCATAGAAGACAAAATGGACAATTTTGGTTACATAAAATTAAACATTTCTGTACAAAGCTGATGTAATTAAAATCAGAAAAGAAGGGAAATAGGGAAAATTTTTGAAACAGGTTTCCCTGATAAAAGTCTTATTTCTAAGCTATGAGAAATGAATTTAAATTTATAAGAATTTCATCCAGTTCTCAAATGAAAAATGATCAAAGAATATGAACAGATTATGAATTTCTTCAGAGGAAGAAATCAAAATTATTAATAATCCATATAAAATTCCCTAAATCATTAGTAATTAGAGAAATGAAAATTAAAACAACTCTGAGTTTATACCCATCATCCTTCAGATTGGCAAATTTAAGAAAAAAAAAAGAAAAATTACTAATGCCAGAGAGGCTGTGAGAAAACAGGCATATTACTTAATATATTGCAGTCAGATTTGCCAATCTGAAATTTCAAACTGCCCAATGAGCTATTAAATTTTGCATAACTATTAACCCAGTGATATCACTATTAGGTGTATACTTCCAAAAAAGCTTAGAAAGGGAAAAGGGGCACAAATGTATCAAAATATTTGGAGCATTTTGTGTGTGTGCGCGCATGTGTGAGTGTGTGTGTGTGTGTATGTGTGTGTGTGTGTGTGTGTGTGATGGTAAAATTGGAAAATGAAGGGGCACTCATTAATTGGGAATGACTGAATAAGTTATGGTATGTGAATGTAACAGACTACTATTGTGCTTTAAGATATGTAGAATTGGGTTCATAGAAACCTAGGAAGATTTACATGAATTGATGGAGAGTGAAAAGTGAAGTATTCAGAACCAGGAAAACAATTTATGCAATAACAATATTATATAGGACATCAACTTTGAGCCTTATTAACTTCGATCAACACAACAAACAATTACATTTCCAGAGGACTCTTTTTTTTATGTTTTTGTTAGGCAATGGGGTTAAGTGAGGCCACACAGCTAAGTAATTATTAAGTGTCTGAGGTCAGATTTGAACTCAGGTCCTCCTGAATCCAGGGCTGGGGCTCCATCCACTGTGCCACCTAGCCACCCCCCAGAGGAATCTTGATGAAATAGTCTACTCATGTGCTAAAGGAGTGATGGACTTAGAGTGCTGATGGAAGCATATTTCATATGGACGTGAACAATGATATTTGTTTTGCTTAAAATACTTTACACGTATGTAAGCTGAGTTTCCCAGCCCCCACTTAATTCTTATAAGCAGTTGGAAGGAAATGGGAGAGAGAAAAGGAAGAACTTTATTGGGAAAAAATTCTAATAAAAAAAATCAGATTACAGAGTTTGTATTAAGTCCCAGAGATAAAAGGGAATCATTGATGACTTTGAATAGTGTGGTGATCTGATCAGCTTTGTATTTTAGTTTTATCAATTTACAACTGTGTGAAGAATGGATTAATGAAAGGAGATTCTAGGAAACAAATCAGGATGCATTACTCTGTGTAAGATGAGGGCCTGAACTAGTAATTTTAACTCATGTATACAAATTCATCGCCATTAAAATGAACATATACATAGAGAACATATAAATTATAAATTGCTGTATCAATGTAAGCTCCTATCTTTTGTCAAGATATTTGGAGACACCCTGTTTCCTAGAGCTGAAATCCAGAAATGAGCATGCTATAACAACAATCCTTTGGGCTCAAGATGATCTCGCTCTTTGGCAAAGTATATTGCTTTAATCAGCACCAGGTATTCAGATTTGGATTTGTTGTTTAAATTTGTTGGAGTTTCCCCTATTCCTAAAGATCTTGAAAGCAAGAAGAGTTGCTGTGCTGCAGCAGAGATCAATAATCTCCTGATACTTATGCTTATGTAAATGTTAAGTGAACCGAACCAGATACTGCTCTCCTGTTCTTGCTATGCTAAGTTTAGTCCTGGACTCCACTGAATGATCACAAAGCTCAATGATCTTTACACAATTTAGAGACTGTTACCATAAGACCCAAGATTGCCTGTATTGTCCCAAGAAATGTCAAACATGAAAACTGTTATTCAAGACTGATTGTGTTGTGTTTGAGCTCACTTGTATAAATATATTTTTCATGGTTATAATAAGCCCTGCCTTTGCTCCAGCATGTTAAGCTCTTCTCAGGAGTGGGGAGGGTGTTTCTGCTTGCAAGCATTTTCCTTACTCTGAAATAAATAAAATTTCTGTTTTATTCCTGAGTCTCCTATCTCTAAACTGCTTTGTTCTGCTCTGGCCACATACACATTAGAGGCTAGTTGTGGTATGGTTGAAACATTCTTCCATTGGACCTGCTCTTATCCCCAAATTCCATATAACTAGTTAAAGGTACCACCATTATGGTATGGTGTTCACCTAGGGTAATGTAATCTCAGAGTTAAGGAGGTTCTATATCATCACAAATCACCTTCACACCATTTCCAAGAAACAATCACGTGACCTCTTCAAGACCTCCAATGATGTGGAACTTATTTACATCCTGAAGAAAGTCTCATATGAAGTTGAGAACTGTTTATTAGTAATTTTCACTTATATTTTCCAAAATTTTGTTAAGAACCAAAGTAAAATTTATTGGCCTGTAGTTTATAAGTCCTCCCATTCACTTTTCCCCTCTAAAAACTGAGGCATTTTTGCCTGCCTTCAGTCTCAAGAAACCTCTCCCATTTTTTTAAAACTTTATTTAAGGCAATGGGATTAAGTGACTTGCCTAAAGTCACATAGCTATATAATTATTTATTAAGTGTCTGAGGCCAGATGTGAACTCAGGTCCTCCTGACTCCAGGGTCCACCTAGCCACCCCATCCACTGCACCACCTAGCTGCCCCCCTCCCATTCATTTTTTTATAATTATTCATATATCATCAACAATAACTTGGCAATCATATCTATCATTTTTTTCAATATGCAAGATGTAGTTCATTTGAGTCTGGTGATTTGAACTTAAGGAAGTTATGTAGATATTCCTTACTTTGGGAGGAGTTTTAATTCTCCTTTTCTTAATTATTTTTCTTTTAATCTTTCCAAGTTGAAGATTTTCTTTAATACATAAAGTAGAAACAAAATAAGTTGAGTGGATTTGTTTTTTTACAAGTTAAAGTTAAATTTAGAAAATGTTTTCAGAAACAACTGCGATGTAAAAAAGTATCAATGCAATATATTTTTAAATTTTAGAAGTTATGTTATATTATCAGAATAGTAATATTATTTTTCTTTTAAATAAAAATAAACTCAACATCAAAAAAGTTCATGCTATTTTATGGTGTACAATAGTGTACTTGTTTTTTTTGGGGGGTGATCTATGTTAAGAACTCAGTAACAGAAGTAGTATATGAAAACTGTGAGATTAAAAAAAGATACTCATAATAACTGAAGGTAGTAACTTCTTATTTCTGAAAATGCCATTCTCCACTGAAAATTTTATGTTTGGGCAGAACAAGAAATGATGAATTATTTTTGCACATCTATAAGGATTATACTGTAGTGAAGAGTTCTAGCATGTCCTATGCATTCTATTACCTAAATTATTAAATTGATAAAGAAATATAATTTGAAGGTAACACTTTTTTGAGGTCAGGTAGGTGAAGCAGTGGATAGAGTGCCTGGAATAAGGAAGACTCATTTTCCTGAATTCAAATCCAGCCTCAGACACTTACTAACAAGACATTTAGTCTTCTTTGCCTCAGTTTCCTGATCTTTAAAAGGAGCTGGAGAAAGGAAGTGGCAAACCCTTCCAGTATCTTTGCCAAGAAAACCCCAAATGGGGTCATAAGAGTCAAACATGACTGACTAACAACTCAAGCTTTATTTTATCTTTTTTTTTGGGGGGGGGGCAGGTTTTCACATAGTCACCTGGTCAAATATTTACTTAACTGTCAAGGTTTCTCCTTGGTTTCCTGCTTAAACAATCTGACAAATTCAGGGCTAATCCCAGATTTTTATCTCTAAACCACAGATACAAAGGAACCAGTAGGTATCACACTATTAGTCTATCTTTTCTAAGGAACCCACTGATCCTAGGAGAGGGACTTTTTTTTAAGGTTTTTGCAAGGCAAATGGGGTTAAGTGGATTGCCTAAGGCCACACAGCTAGGTAAATATTAAGTGACTGAGGCCAAATTTGAACTAGCTGCCCTGGAGAGGGACTTAAACTCACTCCAGAGCTAGATCAATTCACTAGCAGCAAAAGGTTTGCTGCTATTGGGTTTTCTAGGCTATTTTGTCTGCCTTCCTGGAGAGAGTATCAGTTGGAGAGAATATGCTCTGCAATGACACAGCTATTATTCATTCTCTTACATCCTTCCCTACAAGTGTGGCTTTCAAAGTTGCTAGTGATCCTAAACAAAAGTTAAAGGTTCAAAGATGATCAAATACCCTTGTAGTTCTGATTATAAATATTCCTATGACCCGCCAAGCAACTTATGGGAAACTAAAGTCTTTGGGTTCTGAGTGCAGGATGGTTGAGAGCTGAGTAGAACAATTCAATTATCTTACTGGCAATTAGACCACTGAGAGACAAGGTTAGTTATACCTCAATGTCAAAAAATTATAAATGTATCACTCTGACACTTAGAAAATCGAGAGACAGATATACTGTGTTGTCACAAAGTTATCACCAAAGAATTACTAAACTGGTCTTCTGCCAGGCCTTGGTGGAGCACCATCATGCTTTGCTGGATATGGGAGGGAACCATATACATAAGGCCAAAGAGTCCTACAACATCCAGACCTTCACCAAAAGTTCTGTTCCCTTTCAAATCTGGCCTTGGGGGGAAACAGTTCTAGAAAAGTCAGTGAGGATGTCTTTGCTCTATACAATATTCCCCTCGCTATAATAAACATAATGCACAGTCATGCCAATTTGATGTCATGATCTTGATTACTGTTCATTTTCTGTCACACAAATAAAAGTATGTGAAGGGAGAGTACTTTTTGATCTGTAAGCCTATTACCAATGGCATTCAAAATCATCTTTCACTCTTTCCTTTCCCTCAAAGTCCACTTTTTTTTAGGTTTTTGCAAGGCAAATGGGATTAAGTGGCTTGCCCAAGGCCACACAGCTAGGTAATTATTAAGTGTCTGAGACCAGATTTGAACCCAGGTACTCCTGACTCCAGGGCCAGTGCTTTATCCACTGCGCCACCTAGCCACCTAGCCACCCCTCAATGTCCACTTTCAATCAGATGGGGAATAAAGAATTCTGGGGTCTAGTTCCTGTTCTGACTCTGAACTTAGCTGTTTGATGGTAGATATATCACTTAGTCCATTTAGGTTTCTGTTTTCTCAACTGAAAATAGTGGCAATTTCTCTTGTACTACTTTTTTCACAGATGAGGCTTAATGCTTTATAAACTTTAAAGCATTATAAAAATGTAAACTATAATTATTATCCTTGGGTATTTTTCAATGCCTCTTCTATTCTCAAAACTATCCAAGTTTTAAGCTTATCATAACTGACATTTATATGATATTTTAAGACTTCAAAAGTGATTTACATTAAATATTATCTCCTTTGATCCTCACAAGGATCCTGTGAGAAACATAGTAGAAATATTACTATTCTTCATTTTGAAAATGAAGAATTAAAATATTAGAGAATTTAAGTGTCTTGTTTTTAGTCACAGAACTACTAAATATAGAGTAGTGGTTTTTTCAAGTGTAGTCTGTGGACCCATAATAATACTAAGACATTATTTGCCCACTAAAATACTTCTCTCTTTTTCAATAATTTATTTGTGTGAGATTGGATTTTCTTCATATATCTCAAACCAAAACAATGTAACATGATAGAATGAATAAAAAGCAGATTTAAGAATCTAATTGTGTTCTATTAAATCATACATGTAAAATATCATTCTCATTAATTTTCTTTTGTTTTAGAAAATAGTTATTTTCACAAAACATTTATGTTAATATGTTACTTAAAAGGAATGAATACAACTTTAAAATTATCAATTTTAATTTCTAATGTGATAAATGTTGATAGAAATAGCACACATAAGCAAAAGATCTCAGTAATCCTTAATAATTTAAGAGTGTAAAGGAGTCCTAAAACAATAAAACATAAAAATTAGTTGTTTTCAAAATATACCCAATATCTAAATTGAAAATAATATCTACAACCTCAACCAGAATATTATTACCTTTATCACATGTGGTATTTAATGGCAATATATTATTGTGCATGTGTCTTGTATCAACTAATAAACTGAGTTTTCTGTCATATATATGTAAAGATATATTTTTATTTTTCCAAATACCAAGGAAATGATATACATTTATATCCCTTTCTCGGTCTTTTGTCACACAGTAGATGATTAATAAATGTTTATTAATAACTGAGTGAATGAAACCTTTAAACCAGAGGTCTTCCTCTCCCTTATGTCCCTTAGAATTTCTGCACCCTTCAAGTTCTACATAATTCACCTGTTTGGGAAATACATTCTATAAATAAACAGTTTCTGTTTCATGAATGATTTACTCTTCATGTTCACACTACTTTGCTCTCTGCTCTAAGCCACCACAGATTAGGTGGCTTAGAAATTTGAATTTAATTGGTATTGAAATCCTGAGCTACCAATGAAAAATCTCAGAACACTCATGCTATCTGATATTTAGTTGCTGTTACTACATTTGCTAGGGACAATGTGACAAGACTTTTCTGGTCTATTCTTACTGTTTTTATGGTTCTCTAGTTTTTTGGAATAATGATACTGATGGTTCAAAGGTGCTTCCAAAATGAATATTTTGACAAGTTGTTGAATACTTGCAAACCTTGTCACCTTCGATGTTCCAATATATCCCCTTTGGTGTGTCAGTTATTGTAATGCAAGTAAATAATGGAATATTTCTTTTGCATGAATTTATTAGCTTGTGGAACAGGTTCTGTATGTTCCAAATAAATAAGACAATAACATTTTTAAATAAAACATGATAATGACAAATTGCAATGATTAAAACATCGACAGAAATTATTCAAAATAGAACATTGCATTTATGCAATCTTATCAGTACAATGTAATTTATTGGTTATTCAAACATTTTTAGGTGTTTTTTTTGCAAGGCAAATGGGGTTAAGTGGCTTGCCCAAGGCCACTTGGCCCAAGGCCAAGGCCGGATTTGAACCCAGGTACTCCTGACTCCAAGGCCGGTGCTCTATCCACTACGCCACCTAGCTGCCCCAAACAGATTTTTTAGGTTATAGAAAATCCATATTGATAAAGAAGAGAAAAGTGACAAACTGTTATATTTAAATGGTGTTTGTATTTTGTCTTGTCTTCATTATATTTGCCACTGTCTAACAATAAAAGTACTACCAGTAAACTGAAAATCACAGATGTGAATCTTTGGATCTCTTATGTGTGGGAATAATCTCATCTTTGACAATATTCTTGCTAATATTTATCCTGAATAAAATGAATACTGAGAGACAGAAGATGAACTGAAAGATACAGTCACAACTATGATGAATCTGATTTTAAATCTTTGTAACCTGTCTATATGAGTTGACAGTGGTGATTTTCAGTTTTTTCTATTTTTATGTGTGGAATTTTAATATCTAAGTCAAAAATCTTTTGAGTGCATTGGTAAATGATTTCATTAGTTCAAATTCCATAGAACAATGTTCATTTCTACTATATTTATTATAATGTTGAAAGTCATCTCTTTCCTCAAAATCTTTCCATAAGGGATGACTATCAAAGAACAGAAATATTTTTCAGGTAACATTTGTACTTTTGGCAAAAGCTGACAGACTGATTAATATAAACTTGGAGAAATGCCACCTCTATTCCTCATTATCAGGAAAAAGGTATCTGGCTGCATCTGTGGATATATTTTAATACAAATTTGAGTGATTCACTTGCATAAAAGTACTTAAATTTTCAGTGAGGAAGAATGCTCAAGTCAATTCTTTTAGGCTTCAGTCCTTCTTGGTTTTTACTTTTCTAGTGAAGGATTGGCAATAGAGTATTCATTGTCTCACTTAATTTTTTAAAAAAATATTAAAGTTTAGGTTTTCATACATCCTCTGCCCCTGACCTTATGCCAGACATGTCTGTCAGTTTCCCAACTTATCTATTAAGAACCTAATTTGTAACATATGCACCTATTTGTTTACAAGAGAACTAGAAGTGAGACATCTGTTCTACTTCTTTTACTTTCTTTGCTTAGAGGTTCTTTTGGACAGGTGGGTAATAATGGTTTATGAGTTGTTATATGTTTTTCAATTTTAAAGCTAGAATTACTCCAGGGGAATGTCAGGAAAGTATTTTCTTCACATGTATATAATGTAAACATAATGGAAATTTTCTTTCATTACATTCTCAATTCCGATTAATTAAAAAAAATCCAAAATTTTCAAATTCACATATTATAGAGCAAAAAATGAAGACCAGAGGCGGCTAGGTGGTACAGTGGATAGAGCACCGGCCCTGGAATCAGGAGTACCTGAGTTCAAATCCGACCTCAGACACTTAATAATTACCTAGCTGTGTGGCCTCAGGCAAACCACTTAACCCTACTGCCTTGCAAAAAAAAATTAGACCAAATGAATATTGTCTCTAGTTTCAAAATTTGAGGTTACCTATAGGTGACTTGACACCTATATGATAGTCATGACATTGTATAATGAATAGTTACAGAGAATTCTGTCCTTATTAAGAACTTAAAGCCACTTTATGAAAAGATGTTTCTCTCAATAATATCATAAGCCTCAGTATTAAAGCCTATGACCTTTTATACTTAAGTGAAAGTGAAAAAGTTTTGTTAAAAAGCTTTGAAGCTTCCCCAATTGACAAATGGTCAAAGGATATGCACAGGCAATTTACAGATGAGGAGATCAAAGCAATCCATAGCCATATGAAAAAATGCTCTAAATCATTAATTATTAGAAAAATGCAAATTAAAGCTTCTCTGAGGTACCACCTCTCAGATTGGCCAATATGACTAGGAAGGATAATGATCATTGTTGGAAGGGTTATGGGAAATCTGGGACACTATTACACTGTTGGTGGAGCTGTGAACTCATCCAACCCTTCTGGAGAGCTATTTGGAACTATGCCCAAAGGGCAACAAAAATGTGCATACCCTTTGACCCAGCAATACTACTACCGGGTCTATACCCTGAAGAGATGATGAAAAAGGGTAAAAACATTACTTGTACAAAAATATTTATAGCAGCCCTGTTTGTGGTGGCAAAGAATTGGAAATCAAGTTAATGTCCTTCAATTGGGGAATGGCTTAGCAAACTGTGGTATATGTATGTCATGGAACACTATTGTTCTATTAGAAACCAAGAGGGACGGGATTTCAGGGAAACCTGGAGGGATTTGCATGAACTGATGCTGAGTGAGATGAGCAGAACCAGAAAAACACTGTACACCCTAAAAGCAACATGGGAGTGATGTTCAACCTTGAAGGACTTGCTCATTCCATCAGTGCAACAATTGGGAACAATTTTGGGCTGACTGCAAAGGAGAGTGCCAGCTGTATCCAGATAAGGAGCTGTGGAGTTTGAACAAAGTGCAAGAACTAATTCCTTTTAATTTAGAAAAAAACAGATATCTTATTGTCTGATCTTGTTACCTCTTAGACTTCTCCTCTCTTCTTTAAAGATATGATTTCTCTCTCATCACACACAATTTGGATCAAGGTACAACATGGAAACAAAGTAAAGACTGACAGATTGCTTTCTGTGGAGGGGTGGGGGGAGGGAAGCAAGATTGGGGGAAAACTGTAAAACTCAAATAATATCTTTAATAAAAATAAATTAAAAAGAAAAGCTTTGAAGCAACAGATAGATAATGCAAAAGCTGAACTACAAGGGATTGCTAAAGTTGATCATGATAGGAATAAAAATGATGAAACTGGAATTCTCCCGAGAAGTACACCTATGACATACATATGCAGGTGTAAAAACTGTAGTGTAGTCAAAGAAGAGGTAGACTCATATATATCTTCTCCATTCCCAGCCACAGAAGAAGGAGCAACTGTTCTTGTCACCACAAAAACAAATGACTTTTCCAAGAGTTCACCAGGTTCCATAAATGACACTGTCATAAGAATATGGAAATCTATTTTCACAACATAATGACCCAGTTTGACTGGGATAGTACCACTTGCATTTTATGTCAGTGAACAGAGTGATTTATTTGTTCCATTTATAATAGTTGCTGTCATCTGTCATCAATCTAACTCTAATTAGATTTTTTTTAAATTTTGGAGTCTTTATTGATTTATTTCTCTTACTTGGGAATCAACTACCAAGAGCCCCTTCACCTCATTATTGTATTCTCTATTCAAGTATTTAGTTTCAAAGTTGTTTTTGATTTTGGATATTTATTCGATATTCACTTGTATAGTAGATTAATAAACTGAAAATCTCAAGACAGTTTTAAAGTTTTATTCATTGCTAAAGGAAATGAGGGAGTTGAATAGGAAATGGTTAAGGTTGGTTATTCAACACTCTAAGAGGACAGAATTTTTTTTGGTAAGGCAATGGGGTTAAGTTAAGGTCACACAGCTAGGTAATTATTAAGTGTCTGAAGTTACATTTGAACTCAGGTACTCCTGACTCCAGGGCCAGTGCTCTATCCACTGCACTACATAACTGCCTCTGAGGATAGTAATTTTTAAAAAAAGTCTTCAACAAACTGTTTCTTTACACATGTTAACAAAGTAAAATTAAAAAAAGGAAAATTAATAAATTGAATTCCATATACAGAAGTTCAAGGGATAGGACTATATGAATTATGGCAGCCAGGTTAAGATCAGAATTTTCCTTTTGAGGTTTAGGATATAAAGATCCTTCTTTCATTTGCAAATCCCTTCATTTAGGAAATGGGAATACAATGGGATAATAAAATTCTTCTCATATGGCAGTAAATGTTTCCTATATTCCACCTTTCTGTTGTCTGTAATGAAGCAAAAATTGTCCACTGTGGTAACTCAACATATTTTCAATTTAATTGTGAAAGTGTGGCCAAAGTATTATCAATTAGTGTTACTTGACACTTCCTCTCCCAATGAATGCAATGGTAACATCTTTTGTTCTTGCAATTCAAATGTTGATGAATTTTACCTATCATGTAGATATCAATTATGTAACCCCTTCTCTGTTTTGTGTCTGTGAAAATATTAGATCACTTTTAGATTCTTGGGTTCTTCTTACATTGTAAGAAGTGTTTTTCATTCCTGCATGAATTTGTTTTAGCAAGTAAGTTTGTTATTATGCTAACTTTTACCAGACAGTAAGTATTTTTGTAGTTTCTGGTAGGTGAACTATAAGGTAAAGAGGTATGCTATTGGCTTTAGCTGGAATGAAGATTGGCTGGCTGATGGAGAATCAGTGTGTTATTATGAGTTTTAGGAACTTTTTGATCAATGACTTTCAAATTTTTCAAGTTCACATTCTATAGGGCAAAAAATTAAAAAAAAACTTCATCCACTTCTGGTTAATTATATAAAAGCAATAGCACTGAAACAAATAGGGTATTTTTGCTTTTATTAGATACCAATCAAACGCTTAGAAAAACTGAACTATTACAAGTAAATTGACAGAAATATACCTTTAAGTATTATGAAAGATCAGTTTGTAGATGTCTTGGTAGTCTTTTATAAACCTTGTTGAAGATAAGAGAGAGAATTAGAAGAAGGAGGCTGGTGGTTGATAGCTCATGTTGAGCTTACACTGTCAAAGTCAGGTCACTGCTAGTACTCAGATGCATAGGCTCAGGAATTTTATTTTATCAGCCTATTCAGGCTGTGAGGAACCATTTCTCCTTTAAATAGACTCAAAAGAGAATGAGTTATAAGTCAAAACAGTTGCTAATTATCTTTATGGGGGACAGATTTCTTTTCAAGTATTTAACTGATTATTAGTGAAAATGTTGACTGGCAAATATATAATGTAATGGAATGTTTAGATCACTGCATTGGATTTAAAAGTATATACAGGATCTTTGGTCTCTCTCTCTCTCTCTCTCTCTCTCTCTCTCTCTCTCTCTCTCTCTCTCTGTGTGTGTGTGTGTGTGTGTGTGTGTGTGTGTGTGTGTCTATATCTCTATCTGAAAGGGACCTCAAACTCCATCTAGTTCAATATGTTATTTTACAGATGTAGAGTTCCTGCTAGAGTAACTTCTAAACTTGTATTCAAGTGCCTATTTGGGGATAGGTACCTTGGGCTCATGGTGTTCAGTGTTTCTGCATTCCTACAACTATAGCCAATAAGCTCCTGCTGTAAAGCTTACCTTTAACTCTCAGTCATTAGACACAATTAACTCAAAACAAAGACATTTACTAAGAAGTTGTAATTCATTTAGTAGCTTAACACCTTGCTGTCTTTGCTATTGCCATATATTTTCTATAATAACTTCAATGAGGCTAGGTAAAAAAACAATCGATCAGGGTCAGTTGACTCCTGACAGATGCAGAAATTAAATGTGAGAAAGGTAAGTGACTTTCCAAGATCACACAGATAGTAAGCACCAGCTAGTATAGTTTGATTCTGGGTTCTCTGTCATTGTCTTGAGGAATAATTCACCTAAGCCATTGTTTTTACCATCGAGAGATGCCAAAGATAGTTTACCAAAAATGGTATCTCTCTCTCTCTCTCTCTCTCTCTCTCTCTCTCTCTCTCTCTCTCTCTCTCTCTCTCTCTCTCAGAACAGTGGATATATACTAGTGATTCAAGTCAATGAATATTCATGAAGTGACTGTTATGTATATAATTGTGCGGATGACAAAATGATGTCTCTGTCATTAAGGAACTTATGTTGTACTCGGGTGGCTTAAGAGTCTGACATGTACATAGATATGTATGTAAGGACATTGGAGGGATCATAAGTGCTCTATAAAAGTTTGAGGAGGGGGAAACATTATTATTATGATTATGATTATTATTATTATTATTATTATTATTATTTTAAGGTTTTTGCAAGGCAAATGGGGTTAAGTTGCTTTCCCAAGGCCACACAGCTAGGTAATTATTAAGTGTCTGAGACCGGATTTGAACCCAGGTACTCCTGACTCCAGGGCTGGTGCTTTATCCACTGTGCCACCTAGCCACCCCACCCTTATTATTTTCAAAGGTTATTTCATAATTCTCTATTTGTTGAGAGTTGGTCTTTACTATTGTGATTAGGGCTAGAAGAAACAAAGTAACCAGAAAATACAGTGCTTCCAGCTCCTGGGGGGAGCTTGCATATGGAAAAAAAATTGTTTAAAATGTACAAAGAATTATAGGGAATTAATAACTCATGAATCTGAGAGTTACTAAGTTAGAGAACCAGGTAAGCTTGTCGTGGGGGGGGAAGGAATATTGGGTGGAAAACCTTAAAATTAATAAACAATGAGTGGAATGGAATTTTAACTATTGTTATTTTTATAATGATTTTTTTTCCATGGAGGACAAAGCACTCTGTCTTTAATTTTTTTTAGTTGTTGTTAGGTTTTTGCAAGGCAATGGGGTTAAGTGGCTTGCCCAAGACCACACAGCTAGGTAATTATTAAGTGTCTGAGTCTGGATTTGAACTCAGGTACTACTGACTCCAAGGCTGGTGCTCTATCCACTGCATCACCTAGCCACCCCTCTCTTTTTAATCTTATCTATCTCAATATTAAATTTTTTTCTTAGTTGATAAGGCTAAAACTTCAGTGAGAATAGTGGCAAAATAGCTGTCATAATCATCAGAAAATATGTGTCTAATTGTATATAACACTATACTAGATAATGGTCTTTTTTTTTCTGAGAGTTTAAAATCTAGCATAAAAAAATAAAATAAAGTATGAGGTTCTTTCCTTAGACTTGGTGTCCTCAACCCTTTTTGTGATAGATACCTTTCGATATGGTGAAACATTTCTTTTCAGAATAATGTTTTTAAAAGCATAATAAACTATGTAGTATTACAAAATAAAATGAGTTTTTTTTTGAAATTTTTTTCCTTGAAATAAAGATGGGATAATTTTCTTAAATTCTTAAATTCACTGACCTCCTGCAGTAGATTTCATGGAAAATTTAGAATGAAGTCTATACTTAAACAATATAGAACAAAACTTTAAAGCAGGAATTCTTGACTTGGGGTTAATGCACCTGAAGGATCTATTGGTTAGATTTTAGGGAATCTATAAATTTGACAGGAAAAAATTATATATTCATTTTACTAACCTCTAACTAAAATTTAGCATTTCCTTCAATTATACTTATTTTTAATTATTATTAAAGATATTATTTGAGTTTTACAGTTTTCCCCCACTCTTGCTTCCCTCCCCCCACCCCCACCCCACAGATAGCACTCCATCAGTCTTTACTTTGTTTCCATGTTGTACCTCGATCCAAATTGGGTGTGATGAGAGAGAAATCATATCCTTAAAGAGAACAGAATTCTCAGTAGTAACCAGATCCAACCATAAGACATCTGGGTTTTTTTTCCGAATTAAAGGGAATAGTCCTTGCACTATGTTCAAACTCCACAGCTCCTTATCTGGATACAGATGGTACTCTCCTTTGCAGACAGCCCAAAATTGTTCCTGATTGTTGCACTGATGGAATGAGCAAGTCCTTCAAGGTTGAACATCATTCCCATGTTGCTGTTAGGGTGTACAGTGTTTTTCTGGTTCTCATCTCATTCAGCATCAGTTCATGCAAATCTCTCCAGGTTTCCCTGAAATCCCATCCCTCCTAATTTCTAATAGAAAAATAGTGTTCCATGACATACATATACCACAGTTTGCTAAGCCATTCCCCAATTGAAGGACATTTACTGGATTTCCAATTCTTTGCCACCACAAACGGGGCTGCTATAAATATTTTTATACAAGTAATGTTTTTACACTTTTTCCTCATCTCTTCATGGTATAGACCCAGGAGTGGTATTGCTGGGTCAAAGGGTATGCTCATTTTTGTTGCCCTTTGGGCAAAGTTCCAAATAGCTCTCCAGAAGGGTTGGATGAGTTCACAGCTCCACCAACAGTGTAACAGTATCCCAGATTTCCCACATCCCTTCCAACAATGATCATTATCCTTCCTGGTCATACTGGCCAATCTGAGAGGTGTGAGGTGGTACCTCAGAGAAGCTTTAATTTGCATTTCTCTAATAATTAATGATTTCGAGCATTTTTTCATATGGCTATGGATTACTTTGATCTCCTCATCTGTAAATTGCCTTTGCATATCCTTTTGACCATTTGTCAATTGGGGAATGGCTTTTTGTTTTAAAAATATGACTCAGTTCTCGGTATATTTTAGAAATGAGTCCTTTGTCAGAATCATTAGTTGTAAAGATTGTTTCCCAATTTACTACTTTTCTTGTGATCTTGATTACATTGGTTTTATCTGTGCAAAAGCTTTTCAATTTAATGTAATCAAAATCATCTAATTGGTTTTTAGTGATGTTCTCCAACTCTTCCCTAGTCATAAACTGTTCCCCTTTCCATAGATCTGACAGGTAGAATAGTCCTTGATCTTCTAATTTGCTTATAGTATTTTTTTATGTCTATGTCCTGTAACCATTTGGATCTTATTTTGGTAAAGGGTGTGAGGTGTTGGTCTAATCTAAGTTTCTTCCATACTGACTTCCAATTATCCCAGCAGTTTTTATCAAAGAGGGAGTTTTTATCCCAATGGCCAGACTCTTTGGGTTTCTCAATTAGCAGATTACTATAATCCTCTCCTGCTTTTACACCTAGTCTATTCCACTGGTCCACCACTCTATTTCTTAGCCAATACCAAAAAGTTTTGATGACTGATGCTTTATAATATAATTTTAGATCGTGTAGTGCTAAGCCACCTTCGTTTGCATTTTTTTTCATTAAGCTCCTGGCAATTCTTGACTTTTTATTTCTCCATATGAATTTACTTACAATTTTTTCTACCTCATTAAAGTAATTTTTTGGAATTTTGATTGGTAGGGCACTAAATAGATAGTTTAGCTTTAGTAGAATTGTTATTTTTATTATATTAGCTCTCCCTATCCGTGAGCAGTTGATATTTGCCCAGGTATTTAAATCTGATTTAACTTGTGTGAGAAGTGTTTTATAATTGTTTTCAAAAAGATTCTAAGTCTGTCTTGGCAAATAGACTCCCAAATATTTTACACTGAGGTTAATTTGAATGGGATTTCTCTTTCTAGCTCTTCCCTGCTGTTTCTTGCTAGACATATGTAGAAAAGTTGAGGATTTATGAGAGTTTATTTTATAACCTGCAACTTTGCTAAAATTGCTAATTGTTTCCAGTAGTTTTTAGATGATTTCTTGCACCATCATGTCATCTGCAAAGAGTGAGAGTTTTGTCTCTTCTTTCCCAATTCGAAATCCTTCAATTTCTTTTTCTTCTCTAATTGCTGATGCTAACATTTCTAATACAATATTGACTAGTAGTGGTGATAAGGGGCACCCTTGTTTCACCCCTGATCTTATTGGGAATGCCTCTAGCCTCTTCCCATTGAATATAATGCTTGTTGATGGTTTCAGATAGATACTGCTAATTATTTTAAGGAACAGTCCATTTATTCCTACACTCTCTCTAGTGTTTTTAATAGGAATGGATGCTATATTTTGTCAAAAGCTTTTTCAGCATCTATTGATATGATCATATGATTTCTGATAGGTTTGCTGTTCATATAATTGAGTATACTAACAGTTTTCTAACACTTTTCAAAAAAATGTTCCCTAAAAAAGAATTCTGAAATACTTTTTTTTTGTATGCTCAATTTTGAGCCCCTGACCTTAATGCAGGAAGAACTGATTTCAAATTTAGCTGCAAACACTAATAACACTCTTATACTGGGGTAACTCCTTAACCTCTGCCTCTCTCAGTTTCCTCACCTATTAGTTGGGAACAATAATAGCACCAGTTCCTGGGATTGTGATATAATGAGGTAATATTTGTAAAGCACTGGGATACTGCTAACTATTATTAATTTAATAAATATTCATCAGGGGTGATAATGGCCATAAAGAAAAAGTGAACAGTTTTCATTGTTATAGTGAATTCTTGAAATAGAGCAAATTAACCATTCTGGTTGGAAGTTCCCTTTGACTAATAACAGTATAAACTGTGTGGTGTTTTACCATATTGATATCACAAAATACATATATTTTAAAAGGTTGTTATAAAATTAGGAAATTAATTAGAAAATAGTTAATTATCAGTCCTCTCTCACATTATCTGGTCAATAAACTCAAACACATTTGTAGGTATTACTATATTATTAATTTTTACTAAGAATGTGTTGCATCTGAACAATTGGATTTTTTTTCATGGAGTTCAATGTGTGTAGATAGAAATAATTAGGTGTTTAATAGCAATAGGAGTTAGGACTAAGCCTTTATCTAGCAGTGAGCCTGTCTAGGTGGATTTAGATAACTCTTCTCTGTAATTTTTTTTTCCATTTGTTTTGAATTCAACTTGCTTTTAATGATCTTTTCATTTACATTATTGTGGCTATTTTGTACATGATTGATTTCATATAATTTCGTTCTGCTCTAGTTCTTTAAAAATCTTCTCTTATGTTGGTTTTTCTTGGAAGGGGTAAGAAGAGGGATAGATTTTAGAACAAAAAGTATGAATACTATTTTAAAAAGTTTCATGTTTCTTTGAATTTCTCGTGTTTATAATGCCTTATTTCACGGTAATATTCTATTTAAATTTTTCAACCATCCTCCAATTGATGCACAGTTGCTTTGCAATTATGTCTGTTTTGAGTATAGGTATATATATATATATATATATATATATATATATATATATATATATATATATATATAAACGTTGTTTCTGTCTTTGACTTCTTTGGCACATATATTTAATAGTGAGATTGCAGTGCTAGTGGGCATGGGCAGTATCCTCATTTTTCTTGCCCAGTCTAGAACTTTTGGTCTACTTAACAGCTTTTTCATCAGTATATCCATCTTCCTATAGCCCTTTCATCATTGAATATATTTGTCATGTATTCTTATTTCCTGGGTATGGGAAGGAGCTTAGTTATTTATATTTTCATTTCTCCTACTATTGAAGTATGTTTTCATGTTATTATTTGTAGTTTGAAATTATTTTTTCATTGATCATTTGCAATATCTGGAGTAGTCTATGTTCTTCCTCCTCTGACTTCTAGATTCCCTGTTTTTCTTTTTTTTCCTTCACATATCCAAAGTCCCATATTCTGTAAGTATTTCACTTCTTCAATTTCTCTCTTCTTTCTGAAGTTACCTCTAGTATATTACATTCTCTTCATATCTTGTTTGTACTTAATAACTTGTATGTTGCCTCCTCTTTTGGTCTCAGATCTTCAAGAATATGTTCTAATTTTGCTTTTGACGGCACAAGCTTACTGCTTCATAAATGTTAGCTCTTAGGTAGCCATTTATTCATATTTTTAACTACATATCAAATAGGAAAGACCCCTTGATGTGATATTTATGACAAATCTTGTTCTTCTTTGTATTTTAAGGCAATTCATTTATCTTGGTTTGAAAGTCAAAAGGACTTAAATAGAAGCCTCAATTAGTAAAAGCCTAAATATACTTTTTTTTGCAAGGCAAATGGGGTTAAGTGGCTTGCCCAAGGCCACACAGCTAGGTAATTAAGTGTCTAACACCAGATTTGAACCCAGGTACTCCTGACTCCAGGGCCGGTGCTTTATCCACTACACCACCTAGCTGGCCCCCTAAATATACTTTCAAGTATGTGATAGTGAAACCTTGGGAATTCCTGACCCAGGAGAATTGTTTCTTTATAATTTCTCCAGCTATTTTTCAAGGGACAGAAATCTTTATCAAGCAGCAACTTATAATATTTTCATTGTGAAAAGGCAGAAAATGCTGGGAGGGCTTCTGCCTAGTGCTGCTCCAAGAAATGTTATATAATTTTCTCAGTGATGCCTATTTCCTCAGTGAGCATAATTTTAGTTACTGCACCTGTGATTTCATTGTATATATTGAATTTCCAGACTCTCTCTTCCAATGAGAGTTTGTACTTTCTTATTTTAGAGCAGCCTAGAGCATTGAGAGGTTAAACAACTAGCCCAGTGTCACACAGTCTCTCTATATAGCAGTAGGGATCAGAGTCTAAATTTTCCTGATTCCAAGGCCATCTCTGAATCTCCTGTTGCTGTTTCACAACTGCTTCAGTAGTCCATGAACAGGAACACGGAAGAATAACTTTTTTTGCAAGGCAGTGTGGTGAAGTGACTTGCCCAAGGCCACACGGCTAGGTAATTATTAATTGTCTGAGGTCACATTTGAACTCAGGTCCTCCTGACTCCAGGGCTGGTGCTGTATTCACTGTGCCACCTAGCTGCCCCCAGAAGAATTCCTTTTGTAATTTTTCAGATCAGATTATTGAAAACATTTTTAATAAGTATTAGATCCACCTGTTTGTTTTTTGTTGTTGTTATTCAAATACTCAAATAAGTGAATTATTTTCTATTGCTTAAAATAAGACATCTGCACCTCATAGAAGTAATCTCTTATCTTTGAATAAGCAAAGCAGTGTATTTGGAGTTGACTGTACTTTTTTGGTTGTGGCCTTAACCAGTATATTGACTGACATGCCTTGCTGCTTGTTGTTTGTTCTTTTGTGGGTGGTAGTGGAAGAGCAGTGTTTAAAGCATTAAGAACATTGTGTACTCTAAGTGTAAGCAGTTTGCTGTGAAGGAATTTGCAAACATAGGACTGCTTGTTTTACTTTTTTTGGACATATGTTTGACTGAATTAAGTATTTTAATGGAAAGTAGATGCAAAACCAAGTATTATAATCCCTCCCTCCCTTCATTCTTGCTTTTCTTCATTATTCCCTCCCTCTCTTCCTTTAATCATCTTCCTTCCTCTCCTTTCTCTTTTCTTCCTCTGCCCCTTCATTCTCTATACTCCTGTACCCTTTCTCTTTCCCAACACCTTTATTCTCTCTCCTTCCTTACCTCTATTCTTCACTTCTTTAGTCCTCAAATTTTCTTTCATCACTCTCCACATCTCCTTTACCCTCTCCTTCCTTTATTAGTAAATCAACAAGTTTTTATTAAAAGCCTACTTTTTACTCTCTACTGTGTCTAGGCACTGGGAGTATAAGTACAAAGAATGCCTAGTAGGTAGGAGCTTAGATTTTTTCATATATTTATATATGTTAATGTATACATATAAATCTATATAGAATAGATACAAATACACACAGAAAGTGTTTTGGGGATGGGGGCACTAGTATCTGAAAGAAATTAGTATTCCATGTAGAAGGAATGTTTTGTTGCATTTTTCAGTTGTTTCAGACTTTGTAATCTCAATTGGGGTTTTCGTGGCAAATTATAATGGCACAATTTTCCATATTCTTCCTCAGTTCATTTTACAGATGAGGAAACTGAGTTTAAAGGGTTACGTAACTCACTGTCACAAAACTATTAATTCACTTAGACCAGATTTGAATTTGGGAAGCTGAGTCTTCTTGATTCCAGGCCAGGAAGTCTGCCCATTATGGCAACCCTCTGCCCATAGTTTTCTTCAAAACTCAACTCATTTGAAAGCTTCCTTAGTAAGCCAGAGTATACCATTAGAATATTTTATATTTACTTATATGTGTATATATGTGGTTTCCTTCAGTTCCTTGCCTTGAGGGCAGGAATTTTTACATTTTTGTCTTTATATCCTCAGTCTCTCAAATTATGACTGAAAAATAGTTAGATACTTAATAAATGTTTCCTAATTGGTTGTTTAATCTGCAGTTCCAGTGAAGGAGGTAAAACATTCAGAAGACAGGCATATGTAATCCCTTACAATCAAAGAGTAATGTGGGCTTTCCCAAAATTCTATACTTGCTTTATAATCACAGCAGTATTATTCACTTTATCTACCCAGATCTTACAAAGCTTATATATATTATCCATTTTCATCTATATTGATAGATAATAATTAGCTGCAAAACTGAGAAGTCTTTGAAGTACCTGAATTTCTTTTAGAAGGTGGGATTTTAGCTGGAACTGGAAAGAAAAAAGCAAAGCCATGGTAAAGTGAGAGAAGAGAATGCATTCTCGTCTTAGAGGACAACCAGGGGAAATGCCTAGAGAAGACAGATGAAGAGCCTTGTTCAAGTAATAGCATTGAGGCCAGGCCCCAGAAGCAAAGACTATGGGCAGGAGGAGGGTTAGGTCATGATTTTCTTTGGATGTCAACAGAGAATTCTATTCTCTGTTTGATTCTAGACACAATATAGTAAGGGAGGGACATGATCAGATGTGCATATTACTAACATCACTGACAGCTGTGAACAGAGGGTGAACTGGTTTGGGTACAGATTCATGGTCTCAAGATCCATTGGTAGTGAGATGGTAATCTGTGCCAGAGTAGTGCCAGAGAAGAAGAGGAGATGGAAGAGAAAAATAGTATAGAGATAAAACCAACAGTCTTGGAGGTAAGGGATTGTGGTGCAAGATAGTGAAGAACCGAGAATGACACATTGTGAGCTTGGGAAAACTGGGAGGAATGGTAGGTGCCCTCAATCACCATTGAATAATAAAGAAATTTGGAAGGAGGGAAAGTTTAGAGGGAAATAGATCAGTTCAGTTTGGGGCATGTTGAACTTAAAATGTCTACAAGATAGCAAATTTGTGGCACCTAGTAGGCAGTTGGAGAAAGGAGTTCAATGGAGTAGTTAGGTCTAGATAAATAGATTTAAGAACCATCAGCATAGAGATGGTAATTAATTTTGTGTCAGTTGTGGAGATCACCAAAGTGAAATCGTATAGATGAAGAAGAGAACACGATCCAGCCCAGTGCTGTGGGGGTTAGCAGGTGTGACCCGGATGAAGATACAGCAAAGGAGGCAAAGAAGGAATTGACAGATAGGAGGGAAATCAGAAGAAACTAGTGTCCAGAAAATCTAGATAGAAGAAACTAGCATGCAGAAGAAGGTGATTGAGAGATGTTAAGGATTGCAGAAAGTTCCAAACAAATGAGGACTGAGAGACCAAAGGCCATTGGATTTGTCAAATTAGAGATCATTGGTAACCTTGTATAGAGTTCATTCTACTGTATTATTCCTGCTGCTAGTATCCTTAAGAAACTACTACTACTGTCATTAATATTATAACTATTATTTTCCTAGAGTCTTGAGAAACCATTTCATTGGATTGATAAGCAAATCATGTTGTCAGATCTTATGAACTAATGAAAAATTACTTTATTAGCAATGTATAGGATCTGGAGGTATAAGAGCCATAGGACATATGAACCAATTAAGAACCTGGTGCAACAACCTAGTCATGAAGTGATCTTGGTAGTATCTGCATCAGTGAAGAAAAAGGGTCATGTATCATACATGTGACAGTAGAAATGGCAAGATTTAGAAACTAACTTAATGTATGTGGTGAAGGAGAGTGAAGAGTCAGAGATAATGCCTAAGTTAGAAATCTAGGTGGCTAGTGTTATTGATGGTGCCTTCAACAGAAATAGCGAAGTTTTATAAAGAGGAAGATTTGGAAGGGAGAGAGAGATCAATTCTGTTTTGAAGTTGCTGAACTTATTATACCTTTGGGACATTTGGTTTAAAATGTCGATTAGGAAAAGGGTTTTGTGGGACCAAAATTCAACTCAGACTAGATACATACTTATATACACACACATTTTATATGTACATATACATGAATACAAGTCAATTCATAGAAATTATATTTAAGTTCATGAAAAATGATGACATTTCCAAGAGAAAGAATGGAAAAATAAAACCTGAAACAAATATGCTACTATCCAGCTATATTTTTCCCATACTACACTGATTTCAGAGTTTAGTTAACATATTGTTTATATCACATTACTTTTTATTTTTTGTATCACAAGAATAGTAAACATTGTCTTTTTCTCTAGGATGGTAATTGTTAGGGGAAACCCCCCAACCTCACTATTATAACTTCCTTTTAAAAACATATTTTAGTTTCTCTTCCTTTCATATTGTCTGTCACTAATAACAGTTCCTTTATAATGAAGACTCTCTATTGAAAGAAGTATTTTGGCTTTATGAAGTCAAGTATTAGAAATTCAAGTGTTTAAAAAAATCTAAACCTATTGTTTAAACAGGCTTTATCAATAAGGTTCTTCTAAATTGAGCTTGTATTAAAAAGAGTGATTGTAATGTATGAGTTCTAATACTCTTTACTCCAAAGGTTGATTTAAAAAAAAGTATTAATTTTGAAAGTTGCATTGATTTTTTTGCTATCAAAAACTATTATTCACAGATCTATATGATCGTGTTAATACTAAAATGATTTGTTAAAAGGAACTCTTCAAAAATTGCTTTAAAAAGTTTAAACTTTTAATTACAAATTTTCTTACTCCAGCTCCTTTTTCATCCATTGAGAAACCAAGAATTATGTGATACCTATTAAACATGTAAAGTAGGTGAAAAACAAACTTTGCAAAGACTAATATGTATATGTTGCCAAAATTCCCCTAAGAATATAGAAGCTAAAAAAAATGTGATTCAGTCTACTCTTGAGTTCTTCAGTCCTCTGAATGTATAGTAGTTTTCATCATGAATCCTCAGAAGTTATTGCGGATCATTGTATTATTCAGAATAATTAAATATCTTGTTCTCCTGGTTCTGCTTAATTCACAAAGGCATTTTCTGAAGGTTTCCTGAAACCATCTATGTCATCATTTTGTATAGCTCAGTAACATTCTATCACAGTCATATATCACAATTTGTTCAGTATCCTTCAACTTCTAATTCTTTACAGAGCTGTTATAAATATTTTTATAATGTGGGTTTATTTTCTTTGAACTCTACAACATACACACCTAGTAGTGGTATTCCTGGGCCAAAGGGTATAATCCGATTTTATCACCCATTCAGTAGAAATCCAAATTGCTCTCCAAAATGATTGGACCAGTTTTCAACTTTAGCAACAGTACATTATTTTCCCTATTTTTCCAAAACTGTTTATCACTTGTCATTTTCTTTTTCTGTTACATTAGCCAATCTCATAGGCATAAAATGTTATCTTAAAAGTTTTGATTTGCATTTGTCTAATCAATAGTGATTCGAAGCATTTTTAAAATTTGATTGTAGATATTTGATTTTCTATCCTGAAAACTCCCTGTTCATATACTCTGACTATTTATCAATTGCGGAATGGTTCCTATTTTCATATTTGGCTCATTTCCCTATTTATTTGAAAAATGAGGCCCTTGTAGGAGAAACTTGCTTTTTTAAATTGAGATTTATATATAAAAAAGAGTGGTTTTTTTCAATTACCTGTTTTCCTTCTAATTTTATCTGCATTTGTTTTGTTTATGTAAAATTGTTGTAAAATTAAATCCATTTTAAGGTGATAAAATCCCTTTTACCTCATGATACTTTCACCTTTTGTGTAATTAATTTAATTAATTAATTTAATTAATTAAATTCTTCCCTTATTAGTATGTCTGACAGGCACTTATTCCTATGTCCTGCTAATTTGCTTATGGTGATACCTTTTATAGCTAGATCACATACTGATTTTCATCTTCTGTTGGGATATGGTTAGAGGATGTTGTTCTAGTTTCTGCCAGACTGTGTTCCAGTTTTCCCAGTAATATTTAGTGAATAGTGAATTCTTGCCACCAAACCAAGATCTTTGGGTTTATCAAATATTAGATTATTTGTGGTCATTTACTTCTGTATATTATAGCCATGCTATTCCAGAGATCTACCACTGTATTTCTTATACAGTGCCAGATTATTTTGATGATTAATGCTTTTGACACATTTTGAAATCTGGTACTATTGGACCACCATCCTTCACTTTTTTCCTTTGATTCCCTTGATATTCTTGACCTTTTGTTCTTCGAGATAGATTGTCTTTTTTTCCTAGCTCTATAAAATAGTTTTATGGTAGTTTTACAGATAATACTAATGCTAATACTCCTACTGATAATAAATTAACTTAGGTAACATTATCATTTTTATTAATATTAGATGGGTCTATCCTGAAGCAATGAATATATTTCCACTTGTTTAGATTTGGCTTTATTTTGGGGGACTGTCTTGTAATTATGTTTGCATAAATCCTGTGTGTTTTTTGGCAGGTAGACTCACAAATATTTTGTATTATTTTCAGGTATTTTAAATGGAATTTCTGTTTCTATCTCTTCCTTCTGTGTTTTGTTGGTAGTAGAAGTACTGATACTTTACATTGGTTTATCTTATATCCTACATATTTTTTGCTCAAGTTGTTAATTACTTTGACTAGTATTTTAGTTGATTCTCTATGGTTCTCTTCATATACTATCATATCATTTTCAAATAGTGATAGTTTTATTTCCCTTTTGACTTATTTTCATTCTTTTAATTTCTTGTCCTTTTTGCTAGCATTTCTAGTACTGTACAGAATAGCAATGGTAATAATAGACAACATTTCTTCACCTCTGTGATCGGGGAGGCTTCCAGTCTATCCCAATTCAGATAATGCTTGTTCTTGGTTTAATTAGATACTGCTTATCATTGTAATAATAATAAATCCAATAATTTAATAATAAATCCAATAATTATCCATTTAAGAATAAATCCATTGATTCCTATGTTTTCTAGCATTTTAATAGGAATTCTCATTGTATTTTGTCAAAAGCTTCTTCTGCATCAATTGATGTAATCATATGGTTTATCTTGTTTTTGTTATTAATGTAGTCATTTATACTGATAGTTTTCTTAATATTTAACCAGTCCTACATTCTTGGTGGGAATCTTATCTGGTCATAGTGACATTTCATCTTTGTGTGTATATATTGCTGTACTTTTTTGTAGTATGTCATTGCAGTTTTTTGTATCAATATTTATTAGTGAAATTAACCTGTCCTTTTCGTTCTCTGTTTTTTGCCCTTTCTTGAGATACTATTTTGAATAGGCACAAGGAACAGTATAATCTTAATATATTTCAAAAAGAATTTGCATCATTTCTCAGACTTTAGACTTGCTTCACACAGCTTGTAAATTGTCTTCACCTTCCTTAGAAACAAAATGTAGATTCTTTGTATTATTAACATTGCCATCTGTCAGTGAGATTCTAAAACTAAAATAAGCACCTAAAGTTTGGAACTGTTGAAAAATTTTAGGTTCCCCATAATATTATGTAGCTATCCAACTATGGAAAATTCTCTTTTGCATGGCATTACCAAAATGTTCAGTGGTTTGCTGTGATGGAAAGAAAAACAGTGTTGATATCAGTAATATGATATCAAATCATTATATTAGTGGATGGTGCTATTTTAATTAATAATAATATCAATTCACAGTTTACAGTCTTTTATACTTTGCAAAACAAAAGAAAAGTTCTCCATTAAAGTTTTTCCTTAGAAGTGGCTTTTTTAAAAGTTTTTGCAAGGTAATAGGGTTAAGTAGCTTGCCCAAGGCCACACAGTTAGGTAATTATTAAGTGTCTGAGGTTGAACTCCAGGGCTAGTGCTCTATCTATTGCGCCACCTAGCCACCCCATAAGTGCCTTTTTAAAAAATATTTATTTATCTGTTAATGAAATAATTACTAATGGAATCTCTAACTAGCATCGCCATGTATTTCTTAAATTAGTTAAGAAACCAAATAGTATTTTGAATAAATCATCATGAAGTTTATCCTTTGTCCCAGTAGATTCTTATTTAACCATATCTTTTTTTGAATTGTATCTTCCCAGTCTCTCCTGGAATCCATTTCTTCCCCCTTTTTTTTCTTTATCTCTTTCTTCCTTTTCTTCCTCATGATTCTCTTCTTCCTTCTCCACTTTCCTTTCCCTCTTCTCTTTTCTTCCTCTCTCCCTCTCAGAAGAGTGGGCATGAAAAAGATGACAGCTCTGGTTTCTATTAAGTTCCACGCTGGAGGAAAGTTTTTTCATTAAAAACTTCCATTAAAGAAAAGAAACCCCACTTAAACTCCATGTAATAAAAAAAATAACTATCTCCTTTGTTTTTCATAGCACTTTCTTTCTGATGGTATCTTTTTTCTTTGTCATAAAACAGGGACCAGTTCTTTATTATTAATTATTTTGCATTATTATAAACATGTCACTTAATATAAAAAGTTTAAAATAATTTCAGATTTTGAAGATTTTTTTAAGAAAATCAAAGGATTTCATCATAGAATCATATATTTTTATTTGTAATAGGGCCTTAATAGGACTATCCAGCTTCCTTTTTCCATTGAAAAGGAATTGAATCTCAGAGAAATTTAAGTGATTTACCAGAAGTCCTTCTGGGTAGGAAACAAGATAGAACTTAGATCTGACTCCAACATTTCCATTATAACAAACATGGCCAAGCTTCAATGTTTATTTGTAAATCTATACCCTTCTTTGCTATAACTGCATGAAGAAACATCATTATTGTTACTGTTAAAATCACTGAACTGATTTCTCTGCCAATTTTCATTTACTGAATTTTAAAGGGTATGTACTATTGGGTTTTTTTTTAGAAGTCAAGAACTGTTCTAAACCTGATTTCCACCCCCCATTCTAACATAAATTAGAATGTATTGAATGAATGACTATTAGTCCTTTGCAGTCAACCTTGGAAATTAATCCAGCTTTAGCACAACTTCATTATAATCCCAGAGTGAAATATATATATATATATATATAGATAGATAGATATATAGATATATAGATATATAGATATAGATATATATATATAACTCTCAGAGCAAAAGGCTACTTGGAGGATCTCCAGTCTCATTGGAACATTGTGGGCATATATGAGTGGGGGTGAAATGGGAAAAGGAATAGATTACTCCAAAAAGCTTCCTTTCAATTCTAGGATCTGTTAAAGTTATGTAGTCTCTACTCTATTCATGTACCACCAAAGTATGTGTATATATAGTACATGGTTATCAAAAATAAAGATACAGCTTGGGTTAGTACATGTAGCTCTAGATTGGTAGCTAGGATAATTTGAGTAAAGTTATAATATTTGATACTGACCATTAACAAGGCCAGTAACTTCTCTTGGACCTCAAGCATGTCTTTAAGACAATAAATTAGGATTATAAATCTTGTAGAGTAGCAGGAAAAAATATAAGAGAAATTATTTTTGGATTATTCATCAATATTATTTCTATTACAATTCCTATTCTCAATTCATATAATCAAGAATTAACTTCTATATTTCCTTAAATACAAGACAGAAACCCATGAATGCACACAAAAAAGATATATCAGTACACAGCAAATGGCAATCAGAATATTTATTGATGAAAATCAACCTATAGGAATATAACTCACTTTTTTCCATTGTTCTTCCTTAAAGTAATCAATATATTGATACTTTATAGGGTTATAGCCTAACCTAGTTAATCACTAACTAGCAATGACCATTTTCATTATGTTCTGAAAATTAACTTTGAATTTCATTTTCTTTCCTTTACCTTCTTTGTTTTTGTTTTCTTTCTCTAATTGCATGAAAATTTGAAATTTCTTAGTGCAACCCTAGCTTCTGCATTTTTTTCATAGAAATTCCCAGCTGAGCCCAGGAGAAGCTTGTTCTCCATGATCTCTCTTAATGAAACTTAACTTTTAATGTGAAACTTTCTGTTTGTATGTTGTAGTAGTAATTATCTTTTACCTATTTAGCCTCTTATCAAATGTAGATTATTTTTTGGGGGGGAGGGTTTACTGAAGTCCTGAAATTTAAATTAAAAATTGGAATTTAGATTAAGATGGCCAATAGGTTTTAAGTATTATTTGGGAACAAAGTAAGAATAAAGTCTTAATCTCCTTTCTGCTTCTGATTTACCCTGACAAACTAGTTTTTATCTTTTCTCATCTATAAAATGTTCTCAAGGATTTCAATAAGATTAATACTATCATGTAAACTTTTTGTGTTTGTTCTTGAGACTCTCCTAGATATTAAATATGAAGTTTACCTTTCATGTATTCAAACACTGGGAAACATTCAGGACCTTTTATTATTTAGGAACTGTCATGCTTGCAAAAGTCCCTTAACGAGAGTCCATTTTATCATGTTCAATAGACATTTGGACCAAAATATAGAATTGATAAGATCTTTTATTATTTTATTTTCATAAAATAATGATATGGTAATATGTAATCTTATTTTTCAGTATAGTTGATAGTATATATAGTATACTTGAGATGCATTTTATAACAAATGTTACAATTTGTTTTGAAATATTGAGATTAATAATTTGTCTTTATAACAATTGCATTATAAGTTCTAGTTTTAAATATATATTTAAAATGATATTGAAATCACTATCATTTTGATAACTAGAATATTCTTTATTCATCCTTAACTAATGCAGAAGGAGATACTCAGGTTCAAACATTTCATTTCAATGTACTAGCATAAACCAGCTTCACTACTGTTCTTATTCAATTGTAAAACCAATTATATCATATAGGGATTCCTTATCCACTTATATTTAGAAAAATTATGGATTTTTCAAAGAAAAATCATAATTTCTTCTGAAGGGTTTCCAAGTGATTAACAATGAGACCTTTATTTCTATTTCATTTGTATGGTAGTGTTTTTTGAACTGGAAAATATTTTATAAATTTAATATCTATAGTTTTAACTTTCTTATGGATGGATTTATTTTATTTACTGGATCAGAGTGTGAATTTGAGGACTTTGCATTGTTTTATTTTTCTGTCCATTTTTTAAGATACCTACTAGAAGTAGTAGTTTATGGTGAAAATTATGTTATAAAATGAATTTACTTCATCCTTATTATCACTCGAAAGGAATAATTTTTTTCTTATTATTCAGATACCCTTTGACATAGCTATGCATGTTTTGTAATTATATGAAAGAGACTCTGTTCTTTTAACATGTCAGACAGTTTTGCAAAGAATTTCATTTTTTAAATTAAATTTTATTTTCTTGGAGGTCTGACTTAGTTCTCTCCCATCTTATCCTTGCACCCTCACCCCTCACCCCATATTCCCTGGATTCCTATTGAGAAAGAAAAGCAAAACCCATGCATAATGTTTAAATTAAAGAAATTTATTTATTCTTATCTTTCTAGTGTTTTAAATGGTAATATGCATTATAACTTATCAAACTTTTTCTGCATCTAGTAAAGCAATCATATAGATTTTGTTGCTTGTTAATAGTATGGTCAATTATGCTCATAGTTTTACTTCTGTTGATATAACTGCACAATCTTGCCATGAATCTAGACTGATTATAGTGCATAATCTTTATGACATGTTACTGTATTCTATTGGCTAATATTTTATTTAACATTTTTACATTAAGATTTGTTGGGGATGGTGACCTATGGTTTGACCTATGGTTTTTACTTTGATGTTTTTCCCTTTTTGAACTCTTTCTTTTTTAGGTATTGAGTTTATATATGTATAGTGGAAGGAATTTAGTAGGATACTTTCTTTTCCTTATTTTTTAATAGCTTTTATAATATTCAAATTGTTCTTTAAATATTTGGTAGAATTTGATTGTAAATGCCATCTAATACTGGCTTTTATTTGATGTCCCTGCTTTGTGAGTTCTTTTATGACTAGTACAATTTATTTTTCAAAGATTCAGTATTTTTTAATCCTCTATTCTCATTCTATTAATCTGGACATTTCATATTTTTATAAATAATCAGTGCATTTAGATTTTCAGTTTTAATGACTTATAATTTGGCCAATAATTTGCTTCATCATCATTGCTTTTGAATTTACACTTTTCATTTTTGTTACTAGTAATTTTCTGTTTAAATCAGTTTAGTAATGGCTGATATAAATTATTGCTTTTTTAAGGGCTTTTTGTGCAAGGCAAATGGGGTTAAGTGGCTTGCCCAAGGCCACAAAGCTAGGTAATTATTGAGTGTCTGAGACTGGATTTGAACCCAGGTACTCCTGACTCCAGGGCTGATGCTTTATCCACTGTGCCACCTAGCTGCCCAAATTTATTGCTTTTTCAAACAGAGCTTATTCTTACTTATTATTTTATTTTTTCAGTTTTTATTAAACTCTTTCAATTTCAGGGTTTCTCTTTTGTTTGCATTTGTTTGTTAGGGGAGAAGTCTGAGTTGTAATGGGACTCAGACCAGAGGAGCCCAGGGATGGTGTCTGCCGCTCCCCTGCTCCAGAATTCTCCCCCCCAGCCCTGTTCAGGATCTCCAGGGGGACAGCTCCACCACCAGTGCCTCTGCTCCCCCACAGACTCATGCCCCCGAGGTCCAGCCCACCTCTGATCCAGCAGGTCCGGCTCTTGGGCCCTCAGAGTCCCAGTTCCAATTCAGCTGCTAGTCTGGTTGATCGGGGCTGATCCTCCCTCTGGGCCCAGACTCACCCGCCCGAATTCAGCCACAGCTCCTGCTGGAGACAAATCCCGAGGTAGATGTTCTTTCTCTTGGCTTTTCTTTCTGGGTTTTTTTGAGTCAGATTTCTTTTAAGAGGTTTGTTTCATGTGAACATATTCCTGACCTGATGAAAGAACTTTATGTTCAAGATATACATTCTGTTGGTTCCCTTGTAAGCTGTATTTTCGAGAACTCCCAAACTCTTCTTACTTACCAGCTGTATGAAAAATTCTCAGTAAGTCCTTGCTGATTTGGAAGTAAGTCTTTTTAAGTTGGAAACTTTATTATAGGTTGTTTAAAAGACAGAAGACAAACTAATTGGTTTGGCCAAATGCAAGTAATGATTTTAGAGGCAAACTTGAGGCTTAGCTGAAGGTTTTCCTTATTTTTCCATTAATGTTCATTGCCATTCACAATCCTTGCTGTTTCAGCAGGTTTTGTTTTTTGTTTTTTGTTTTTTTAGTCTGTTTTTGGATATCTAACCTAATGTCCCACAGAATTTTTCATCTAGCTTTTATTATTGTATTTTTATCAGTTTCAGTGATCATATAAGTATAAATCTTTTTTTATTAACATGTTGTATGTTTCCAATTCAGTATTATGAGGGTAAAGAAACCCAATCTGAAAATTGAACTGGGTCTGAAGAGCTTCAATTAGTAATTCCTTTCAGGAAAATTCAGTGATGTATTTATCTCTCTGTCTTTGTGTTACAGGATGCCCTTTCTGCAGCAACAGATGAAGAACGGCTAATAAAAATTCATGATTTCATCCAACAACTCCCCCCTCCACATTACAGGTCTTGCCTTGTGTTTAAAATACCAAGTAATAGTTTAAAATACCAAATAATAGGCCTAGTGATATCTAACATTAACTTTTTTGACTAGCTCACTTTTAAAAAAATTGTCCAAAAGTAATTTTTTCTGGACTTGATTATAAATAAGCTTTTTTATGATTAAATTGATTTTTTTGTTGTTTGACCTCAGCATTTTGAAGAAAACACAGATTTTTTTGAAATGTCTCCTTTTAAATGTTTTATCATTTTAATTTTACATAAATATTGTTCATTTTCTAGATAATATTTATGTAATTATTCAATTTACTTCCTTGGATATAAAGTGATTTACTCTTCCATTTACTCCAGCAGCTGTTCTAGACTTTCTCTTTTGTCCTCAAATCTCCTATGTCTCTCCTTATTCTCTCAGGTGCTGTATCTCATATTTCAGCAAAAAAGTCAGGGTTATTCATCAGGAACTTCTTCTCCCATTTTCTTATCTCACATCCTTCTGACATCATCCTCTTCCCCCTTATCTGACCATTCTTTCTTAGTCTTCTTTACTGAATCTTCAACCATACCATGTCCATTGACTGTGAGTGACCCCCTCCTCTTTTTTCTCTGTACTCTCTTAGTGACCTTATTAGCTCTTATGGATTTAATTTCCATCTTTATATAACTGATTCCCAGAACTCTATAATCAATCTTTTTTCCTCCAGCTTCCAGTCGAATATCACCAACTGCTTATGTCCAAAATAAAATTATTTCTTTTCCCTCTAGCCTTCATTAATAATGCATATGCTTCATTTTTGAAGATCATGACACGGGGAAGTGATGCCAGGAATTGGTTTGAGTGAGAAGGTACTGTGCTAGGTCATCAGCTTCATATTTTCCTCCATAGTCATCTGGGGCCAGTGGCCAGATATGGATCAGGACAACTGGAGATGGCCCTGGATGTGAGGCAAGCAGAATTAAATGACTTGCCCAGGGTCACACAGCTAGTAAGTGGCAAGTATCTGAGACTGAATTTGAACTCCTGCTCTGACTCCAAAGCTAGTGGTCTATTCACTGCAGCACCTCACTGCCCAGACTTCATTATTACTATCGAGGGCACCCATCATCCTTCCAGTCAGCCAGGTTCACATCACTATCATCTTCAGTTCTTCACTCTCACTCACTCATATATCAAATCAGTTGCCAAATCTTTTAGTTTCTTTTGCCATGTAATATGTCACACAGGTCTCTTTTTGTCCACCTCTACATAGTTTCCATCAGGGTCTCACTGATAGTCTTTTAATCTTCATGTCTTGGGTCTTTCTTTACTCTCTCTTCCACATAGTTGCCATAGTATTTTCCCAATACATACTTCTGATCATTGCATTACTTATTCATTAAATTCCAATGATTCTCATTACCTCTAGGATCTATTCATAACACAATATCTAGCATTATGGGAGACTATATAAATGTTTATTTCCTTCCTTCTAGGGTTAAGCAAACTCCTCTGTATAATCTGTCTTCTAGTCTTTTTAGACAGTTCTTCTTGCCATGGGTTTAATGGTCCAACTGTAGGAAGCAGCTTGCTATCCCTCATACATATATTCTCACCTACATGCCCTTTTTAGAAGTTTAAGTCCTATTCCTTGAATGTTCTTTTTCCAACTACTGTTTCCTTCAAAAATCCATATTGAATTCCACCTTTTTAGTTGGCTTTTCCCAGTCTTCTGAGATGCTGATAATCTTTCCTTCTGAAGCAGCTTCGTGGGAACAGATTTAGAACTGGAAAGACTTTGTGGGTCATCAAGTCTGTCCCCTCATTTTACAGAGAGTGTTTTAGTGACTTTTTATGTTATGTAATTAAAATGTTGCAGTGTTTAGTCTGATGCCCTCCCATTTCTCCTGATTCTTCCTGCCACCAAGTTTTCTGCATTCTCTGACACAAGAAACAGACCACACAAAAGGAAGAAGTAGTTGAAAGATTTGGCTCTTTATTTATATAGGTTTAGAAAGAATCAACACTAAGTTTCTCAGCAGAAAAGAAGCTCTATTTAGCAACACATCACACCATCCCTGAGACAAATGATAAAACAGAAAGATAGGCAAGAAAGTCATGTGTGTGTGTGTTTGTGTGTGTCTGTGTGTGTATTAACCCAATGACCCTACCTCTGATAGACACAAAGCTTCCACACTTTCTGACCTTCAACTAATGCTACTCATTTAGCTTTCTCTCTAGGAAAGATGACATCAGAAAGGAAATCAGTGGACACTTGCAACAGACAATTGCTGGAGGATATATAGCCTTAGTTTCCCACAGTCTTACATATAAGCCTGTTCCCTGTGATTACATTTTAAACTCAGCTGTATTAAACTTCCATTTTTTCTTTTTTTTTAGGTTTTTTTTAAAGGCAAATGGGCTTAAGTGGCTTGCCCAAGGCCACACAGCTAGGTAATTATTAAGTGTCTGAGGCCAGATTTGAATTCAGGTACTACTGACTCCAGGGCGGGTGCTCTCTATCCACTGTGCCACATAGCAGCCCCAACTTCCTTCTTTCTTTGGAGTAGAAAGAGAGCCTTACAATATATAGAAGCAGTAAGATAGCATCTTACTCAACAAATAATTCCTTAACTCTGTACCTATTTTTGTGCTTGTTATCTTGCTCAGAATATAAACTCCTCAAAGCAGAGAGGTTTCTTACTCAGTGTGTAGAACAGAATAAATGCTTCTTGATTAATATAGATAGGTAAGAATTTGAAGTTATCAGATTCATATACAGTACTAAGATCTTGTGTTTGTATACTATTCTGTAGTTGTTCAAAGTCTTTTAACATATATATTTTCTGATTTGGTCCGTAAGGATACTTTGAGGAGGTAAATAAGCACAGTTATTGATGTACTGTTTTATCAGAAACCAACATTAAGTATCTGTATATGGCAAAAATGGTGTTAACCTGCATTCATAAAATGGAGTTTCCTTCCCAGAAGTTCTTAATACCAATGGAATTGCATGTTTAGTTCCTATCTCTGTCACTTCTTCATGCAGTCTTTATTCAAGTCAAACTGGTCTGTTCCTACTCCTAAGGTTTTTAATTCTCTACTATAACCACTCTTTCAATTATCCAAAGAAAATAATTTGAACCCATCTTAGTCCAATTCATCCCTCCTTAGGCAACTTGGTGACCTCCTCATTCCCGAGGGATCACCATCCTGATACAAAACTTAGTTCAAACACCCAGTTGATATAGACCACTATAGCTCAGAATTCCTAAGCACTAGAGATCAGATAGTTTCTGCCTCCTGGTACCTCAGATTAGGCATATACCACCACACCCAGTGAATTTATGCAGTCTTGCAAAATAGTGGTTTTGTCACAGAAAAAATAAATCCCTTTGTTCTGCAGAATTAAGTCTCCCAATCCTATGGAGGCAGGATAGCTCAATAGAAAGGATTCAGGATTTGAAGTCAGGAAAGACCTGAGCTCAGATGCCAGCTTTCTTTATATCACCTATTTTACCTTGAACAAGTTACCTCATGTGAACTCTGGCCCTCAGTTACCTCAAAATGAAAATGAGAGGGGTTAGACTCATTGATTGTTTGGGTCTCTTATCCTGCAGTCCATCTAATCCCCTAACTAAGAGCTTTTACTTACTCAGCAAAGTTTAAGTTGGTTTAAGATCTTTATTTAAATACTCTTAACCATGGGTTTTTTATTTGAAAAACATGAGTAATAGTACCAACTTAACTGACTTTTGTGAAAAATCAGATAATATAGCATATGAAAAGCATATAAAATTATTACTGTTATTGATCAAGAGGGACACAATTATCATTTTTTTTAGTTCAGTTTGCGGATTCTTGTGAAATCTACACTGACTCCTTTGAAGATTGAGATACAGGGAACAGTACTTCCTGTCACCTCTGAATTTCAGAATAATAACTCTACTACTTCTGTTCCCCCATCTTGCTACCTTTAACATGAGAAAAAGCCTATAATTTAGATCCCTCTAAAAACCAAGAGCTAAATTACTGATGCTTGATGAAATGGCCAACACAACTGTCTTATTTGGATGTTTTTTTAGTTTTTGCAAGAGAGTGGGGTTAAGTGTCTTGCCCAAGGCCACACAGCTAGGTAATTACTAAGTGTTTGAGGTCAAATTTGAACTCAGGTACTCCTGACCCCAGGGCCAGTGCTCTATCCACTGCACCACCTAGCCGCCCCATCTTATTTGGAATTAGAACCCAGATCTTGCTAACCCTAATATCAAAGAATCTAACTGCCATATATGAGAGAATGTATTCCTTTTTCCACCTGAGGAAACCAGAATATTGTCCTCTTCTCCTTACTTCTGCAACTTCCCCTGCAATTTGAAAAAGTACTTCTCAACCTTTAGAAAACTGAAACAATTTCTTAGCCCAGGAATATCATCTCCAAAAGGAGTCATGAGAGATGAGGAATCTGAGGTGAAGCTTAAGGCACAAAAAACAACATGTGGACCTGAAGAAAAGAGAAAGGATGAAGACTAGGGACTCTGGCCAAGATGACAGGATAGGAGCTGAAGCATGGGAAGAGGGGGAAAGGGAATAAGCATTCATTTATTGCCACACACTGGGCAGAAACTAGTGAAGAGGGAAAAAATGACCTTAGAGATTTAGGAAAAAGTTTAACCCTTCCTTTTTCCTTTTGTCACTGCCATATCTGCCATGTTGTACCCCAAGGGCCAAAGTGAGAGCAGAAAAAAGGCAGAAGGGAGCAGTTAGATGGTGATGGAGATAAATTGTGTGTCAGGGTTTGGAGTTAGAATGACTCATTTTCCTGAGTTCAAATCCAGCCTCAGAGACCAGCTGTGCAGGCCTGGGCAAGTCACTTACCTCTGTTTGCCTTAATTTCTTCATTTGTAAAATGAGCTGGAGAAGGAAATGGCATATCATTCTAGTATCATTGCAAAAAACAGACCAAAACAACCCAAAATACCCAAATGAGGTCATGAAGAGTTGATAGAAAAAAAGACTAAACAATGATAAAAGCATAGTCCTAGGTAATTGCTGACCAGGGAGGAAGGTAAGGAAAATCTCACTGAGGCAGCCACAGGGACACCTAACTGCTTCTGTTTTTCCTGGGTATTATTTTTGTGACTGGTTGTAATTAAATCAGGTACATATATAGTCAAAGATCACCATGGCTGGTTATCTAAATGTTGAGCATATTTTGATCAAATTTTCCCAGTTCTTTTATTGTTGACTGTAGTTTTTAGTTGTTGCAGTAACTATATTCAGTATCTATAACTCCTTTCTTCCAGTTATTTAAGACTTATAATTAATTGATTGCAAAGTTTTCATTTTTTATGTTCTTTTTTTTTTAGGTTTATGGCAAGGCAAATGGGGTTAAGTGGCTTGCCCAAGGCCACACAGCTAAGTAATTATTAAGTGTCTGAGACCGGATTTGAACCCAGGTACTCCTGACTCCAAGGCCAGTGTTTTATCTACTACGCCACCTAGCCGCCCCATTTTTGTATGTTCTTTACTTCCTTTTTTACAATTGAAGAAATACATTTCAATTAATGTGATTCTGCTGCTTGTGGAATGGAATGCTAATTGATGGATATTTTCAGTCTGCTAACAGATGTTGGTGTGTTTATTTCATTTTCCAGAACATTGGAGTTCTTAATGAAACACTTGTCCCTTCTAGCTGATTATTGTTCCATCACAAATATGCATGCCAAGAACCTTGCAATTGTTTGGGCTCCAAATCTTCTAAGGTAATTTGTAGTTCTTGCCTTCAATAAACTTGTCAGAAATATAAGATCATTTTAGTACTATCTTTATCATACAAATTTCATCAAATATTTTGTTATTGAAACACATAGAGAATTATAACTTACTACTGCATTGCATTCCAGGTCTTAGCACAAAACCCACTTAACACTTTATAGGTATAGATACTATAAGTTTGATTGATTTAGAGGATTCAGAATAGGTTACAGCATTGTGACAGTGGGCAAGTCAAGTCACGTCACTTCCCCTCTCTATGTTTCAGTTGCTTTATTTGTTTAATGAGATGTAGATGTCATGTCTCAGAATCACATATATATATATATATACATATATATATATATATATATATCCTTCAATTTTAGAATTAAATAATTTGATGATTCATATACCAGTGTCTGCTTACCTTAGTGAATTTCTAAAAGTAACTTTTTTTCCACAGATCAAAACAGATAGAATCTGCTTGCTTCAGTGGGACAGTTGCCTTCATGGAAGTGAGAATTCAGTCATTGGTGGTCGAATTTATTCTTAATCATGTGGATGTTCTCTTCAGTTGCAAAATTAGTGCAGTCATTCAGGATGGGGCAGGTATTTCTAAGCTTGTATTGATTCACACTTTTCTCTATAAAAGTGACTTCTCCTAAAAACATAAAAAGGGGGAATCAATTTTCCTTGCTATATGAAGAAAAAGAGATGATGTTAGACAATTTTCTAATTCTTTTACAGAAGAATCATTACACCAAGGCCATTTACTATGAATAAAGAAAATACCACATGAAAGGATAACTTGGCAGCATTTACGTACCCTTTTTTTTAGTAATGTAGCTTTTTTATACAATTATATCAAAAATAGTTTTTGCAGTGATATTTACATGTTTCCAAAGCTACCAAAAGTTGATTTTATCTCATCTTCGCTGAAAAAAGCGTTCATCTTTAGCCCTCTTTCCACTCCCATTATCCCATTGATTACTGAGACTCTCATTAGTCTCAATGGACATTCCTATGGAGTATCCTAGCTGTTTTTCTTGCCTCATCCTTTCACATTTTCAGTCTTACTTCACAGTATTTTAACATAGTTCAATTGAACTACTTGCTGTGCCTATATCTTGTTTTTCTGTGTCCCATATCAGTAATTTTGAACACAGTATCCTCTAGTCTTGTAACAGACTATTCAAACTCAGTCTCATTTCTGTTTATTATAGTCTTTGTTTTCTCTTTTTAATTTATTTTTTCCAACTACATGCAAAAGATAGTTTTCAACGATCATTCTTTTGCAAGTTTTTGAATTCCACATTTTTTTACCAACCTATTTTCCCTCCCTCCTTCCTGTGGCAGCAAACAATTTGATATAGGTTGTACATGTACAATAGTTTTAACATATTTCCCTATTAGTCATGTTGGGAAAGAAGAATTAGAACAAAAGGGGGAAACGAAAGGAAAGAAAAACATAAAAGAAGTTGTAGAAAGTGAATCTAGTATGCTTTGCTCTGCATTCAGAATCCATAGCTTGTTCTCTGGATGTGGATGTCATTTTCCTTAATAGGTCTCTCAGGATTGTCTTTGATCACTAAACTACTGAGAGAAATTGCTTCCCTCTTAGTTGATCATCTCACAATGCTGCTGTTAATATGTACAGTGTTCTCCTGGTTCAGTTCACTTCACTCATTATCAGTTCAAGTAAATCTTTGTGCTCATGGTTTCTTTTTTTTAGGTTTTTGCAAGGCAAATGGGGTTAAGTGGCTTGCCCAAGGCCACACAGCTAGGTAATTATTAAGTGTCTGAGACCAGATTTGAACCCAGGTACTCCTGACTCCAAGGCCAGTACTTTATCTACTACGCCACCTAGCCTCCCCATGCTCACGATTTCTTATAGAACAATAGGACTCTATACTATTCATATACTGTAACCTGTTTAACCATTTCCCACTTAAATGATGTAGTGTTTCTCAAAATTTCACAAATATTTCTATTAGCTAGCCTTAGCTTTATGATGTCTTCCTCATCCCTTTTACTTAGATCTATTTTTGTTTTGAGTGAAATCAGGATTGCTACCCCTATTTTTTTTTTTGAATTGTGCTGAAACATAATATATTTTGCTCCAGTCTTTTACCTTTACCCTATGTGTATCTCTCTGCTTCAACTATGTTTCATATAAACAATACATTATAGGATTCTGGTTTTTAATTTACTCTGCTATCTGCTGCTTTTTTATGTGAGAGTTCATTCCATTCACATTCACAGTTAAGATTACTAATTCTGTATTCCTGCCTTCCAATCTTCTCTCTTCATACTTTTTCCTCTCTCTCTTTTCCCCTTACCCCTCCTCACTAAGGTTTTGCTTCTAACTGGTACATCTCTCAATCTGTCCTCTCTTCTACCTATTCTTTTCCTCTTTCTTCTTCCTTTCCCCTTTTACTTTTTTAACTTTTACTTTATCTTTATTTTTATTTAGTGCTTCCCTTTTTTACTCAACCTTTACTTAATCCTCCCCTTTCTTACTTTACCTTTACTTCCATTTTTTACTTTATCTTATTTTTTACTTAATCCTTCCCATTTATCAGTCTTACCTTCTCCTTTCTTTTGCCTTGTGCCCACTTCCCTGTAGGATAAGATAAATTTCCAAATCTATTTGAGAATATGTTATACTGTCTTTGAGCCAAATCTGTTGAGAATAAGATTTACTCAGGGCTTCTTTCCCTTTTCTATAATAAGTCCTTTGTACCTCATCATGTGTTATTATTTGTTCTCTAATGTCTTCTCTCTCTCTTATAATCCTCTTTTTTGCATCTTAATTGTATCAGTACCCTCTGGCAAAGTATATTCCTTTCAACTGTCCTGATAGAAGTCCAATTCTCAAGAGCCAAAGGCATCCTTTACATCAGAGATTAAACTCATACCCTGTTTTCAAGAGCATTCCCTCCAATTGTCCCAATATAAATGCAACCCACTAGAGCTAAGAGTTTGATCACATCCCTGTCAGTTATTATACCTACACTTCCTTTCCAGGTACCTTCCCTTCCACTGACCCAATAGGAATACAATTCTCAAAAGCTAATCACATCACAGTCAATTTATACTCATACCCTGTCTAAATATGTTCCTTTCAATTGTTCTAAAAGAAATATGGTTCTCAGGAGTTATCTAACATTTTCTCCCCTTATGTTTAACTTTTCTCACCTCTCTTAAGTCTTATATTTGAAGATCAAATTTCCTGTTCAGTTTTGGTCTGTTTATCAGATGAGTTAGTAAGTTCTCTATTTTTTTTTTAAAGTTCATCTTTCTCCTGAAAGAATATGCTGAATTTTACAGGATTCTTGATTGAATCTATGCTCCTTTGCTCTATGGAATAAATTTCAGGCCCTCCAGTCCTTTAATGTTAAAACTGAAAATTCCGTGCAATCTTGACTATGATACCCTGGTATCTAAATTCCTTCTTTTTTGACTCCTTGCAGTATTTTCTCCTTTAACTGAGAATTCTGAAATTTGGCTAAATATTCCTTTGGGGTTTTTATTTTGGAATCTCTTTCAGGGGGAGGGTGATCAGTGGTTTCTTTCCAGTTCTATTTTTATCTTCATATTCTAGGATATTTGGGCAGTTTTCCATGATAAGTTTTTGCTTGTTATTGCCCAAGCTCTTTTTTTTCTGAATTTTTGATATTTTCAGGTACTCCAATAATTTGGTAAATGATCCCTCATAGTTCTATTTTCCTGGTCAGTCATTTTTCCTAAGAGGTATTTTACATATTCTTCTTTTATTTTCAGCCTTTTGGTTTTGTTTGATGGAATCTTGTTGTCTCTCAGAGTTACTCATTTTAATTTGTCCAATTTTAGTTTTTAAGATTTTATTTTCTTCAGTTAGCTTTTTTGCGTCCTTTTCTGGTTGGTGGACTTTATTTTCTAGCTGGTCAATTTTATTTGTAAAATTATTGTTTTCTTAAGTTAATTTTTCATATTTTTTTTTGCATGACTCATTTCTTTTCTCCATTTTTTTCTTCCTTTCTTTTTGATTTTTTTAGGCTTTTTTTGTAAGGCAAATGGGGTTAAGTGGCTTTCCCAAGGCCACACAGCTAGGTAATTATTAAGTGCCTGAGACCGGCTTTGAAGCCAGGTACTCCTAACTCCAAGGCTGGGGCTTTATCCACTATGCCACCTAGTTGTCCCTCTTTTTTGATTTTTAAAATGCTTTTTGAGCTCCTCTTTCATGAAATCTTTCCGCAATCTAGACCAATTCATTAGCCCTTTAGAGGCTTCATATGTAGGCACTTTGTCGCTTCTTTCCTTTTCTGAGATCCCCAGGAGGGCAGCCCAATAAAGGATCAGTTTCCCAGGACTTGAAACTTTGCTCTCTGAGCTGGAGTTGGGACCTTTATTGTGGGAGGAACTGTGCCAAGACCTTAGTAGTGCTCTGGCTAAAAGCCTCTTGCTGCCTTCCCAATTCTCCCACATCCATTGAGCTATACTCACTTCGCTTTGTTCATGAAATAAACCTTTTCCTGAAATTCCTCCAAGATATCTGGCTGAAAAGCTCTTTGTTTCACTGGGGTTTTTTGGTGGGTTCTGTTGCTTTAGGATCTGTTTAGAGTCTTCATTCAAAATTGTTTAAGGAAAAGCTCCTCGAGCTTCCTATCTTTTCGCTGCCATTTTGACTCCACCCCCCAAGTCCCTCCAAATAGATTTCCTTAGTCTCTTTTAAGAAGCTCTTCTGATAACTACCTCAGTGTGCTCTTACTCCAGTGCTTAGTGTTCTACATATAGTAAAATAAATGCTTTTACTTTTATTCATTCACACCTTCCCCTTTCCCCCCTTTCAACTAGAAATGATTATCTTTCCCTTGATTAGCACTAATTGTTTTTTCAAACAAGAATTTTAATTATTTGTGTATATGAGACATTCTACTCTTCAACCAGAGTATACTCTCCTTGAGACCAAGGCCTTAGGTGTTTTCTGCTTGGGATCATCCAGGACCGAACACAATTCGGTCTACTGTTGGGGCTTAAATGTTTGTTGACTGGAGTTGGTATTCTGAACATTTTTTAAAGCAGGACACATCCTCCTTTTCTATTTTAACAAGTCTCATTTTCCCTTTCTACTTGCAGGTTCTCTTTCAAGGCCCAAGTCCTTGATGGTATCCTCTTCATCCACCAAACTAATGACTTTGGAGGAAGCCCAGGCAAGAACACAAGCTCAGGTTAGCTCTCCAACTGTGTCCGACAACAAATATATGGAAGGGGAAGAAGGGCCTGCTGCACTTCAAGGAAAATTCCACACTATAATTGAGTTCCCTCTTGAAAGGTGAAGTAACTGATTTTATTTAGGTTCAGCTTTTAATTCTGTAATCAGGGAAGGGTCCAGAAACTCATAATGAATCCTCAGTGTGGTATGGCATCCAAGAAAACTAGTGATCTTCAGCCTGGATTGAAGTTCTTTATTTTTTTTATCTTTAGGAAAAATAGAACGTCATTCTTTGAATACCCTTCCATTTTAGAAGCCATTTCAAGGGCAACTAGGTGTGATGCAGTGGGTAGAGCACTAGACCTTTCAGGAGGACCTGAGTTCAAATCCTGCCTCAGACACTTGACATTTACTAGCTGTGAGATCTTGGGCAAATCACTTAATCCCATTGCCTCACCCATAAGAAAACAAAGAAATTAAAGGTTTGGTTAACTCATCACTTTTGATTTTTCAGCTGCATATGTCTATTTTATTATACATACACATATATACATATATGTTTAAGTGTATATGCATGTTGTTGTATGTATACATAAGTACCTTTGATTGGTAATTTTGTTTGATAACCACATTGTTCTTTACCACTTGTTGTTTGTCTTGTCCTATGTATATATTTATCTCTCTTCCTGTATACACTGAAGTTTCCCTCACATAGAAACCTTAGTTTAGTGGGTTGTTTAAAAAATCATAGTGTTAGGAACTTAAAATTTTTCTCTTACCCATGTAATTTACTATTCCATTTTTTAGATTTTGTCAGATTTCAACATTGAGAAGGAAATAGATCATGACAAAGTCTCTTTACTTATCTCAACCAATTTCCTCATCTATAAAATGAGTGGATTGAACTTATAATGCTAAGATCGCATCTCGATCTGTTTTTTTTTAAATTTTGTTTGAGTTTTACAATTTTTCCCCCCAATCTTTCTTCCCTCCCCCCACCTCCGCCACGGAAAGCAATCTGTCAGTCTTTACTTTGTTTCCATGTTGTACATTGATCCAAATTGAGTGTGATGAGAGAGAAATCATCTCCTTTATGAAGAAACAAAAAGTCTTAGAGATAACAAGATCAGACAATAAGATATCAGGTTTTTTCCCCCTAAATTAAAGGGAATAGTCCTTGAACTTTGTTCAAACTCCATGGTTCTTTATCTGGATACAGATGGTATTCTCCATTGCAGACAGCCCAAAATTGTCCCTGATTGTTGCACTGATGGAATGATCTAGGTTAAACATCACCCCCCATGTTGCTGTTAGGATGTATAGTGTTTTTCTAGTTCTGTTCATCTCACTCAGCATCAGTTCAATGAAAATCCCTCCAGACTTCCCTGAATTCCCATCCCTCCTGGTTTCTAATAGAACAATAGTGTTCCATGACATACATATACCACAGTTTGCTAAGCCATTCCCCAGTTGAAGGACATTTGTTTGATTTCCAATTCTTTGCCACCACAGACAGGGCTGCCATGAACATTTTTGTACAAGTGATGTTTTTACCCTTTTTCCTTATCTCTTCAGGGTATAGACCCAGTAGTGGTATTCCTGGGTCAAAGGGTATGCTCATTTTTGTTGCCCTTTGGGTGTAGTTCCAAATTTTTCTCCAGAATGGTTAGATGAGTTCACAGCTCCACCAAACAGTGTAATAGTGTCCCAGATTTCCCACATCCCTTCCAACAATGATCATTATCCTTTCTGCTCATGTTGGCCAGTTTGAGAGGTGTGAGGTGGTACCTCAGTGAAGCTTTAATTTGCATTTCTCTAATAATTAATGATTTAGAGCAATTTTAATATGGCTATGGATTGCTTTGATCTCCTCATCTGTAAATTGCCTTTGCATATCCTTTGCATAACCATTTGTCAATTGGGGAATGGCTTTTTGTTTTAAAAATATGACTCAGTTCCCTGTATATTTTAGAAATGAGTTCCTTGTCAGAATCATTAGTTGTAAAGATTATGTTGCCCAATTTACTACATTTCTTTTGATCTTGGTTACAGTGATTTTATCTGTGCAAAAGCTTTTAACTTAATGTAATCGAAATCATTTACTTTGTTTTTGGTGATGTTCTCCATCTTTTCCTTAATCACTGCTCATCTTTCCATAGATCTGCCAGGTAAATTAGTCCTTGTTGATTTAAATTTTTTATTTTATAATTTTTAAATTTTATAAAGTTTTAGTGTTGTCCTGGAGTTCTTCATTACTGTTCAGATATCTGATTTGCTTGGTGAATGTTAACTTCACAGTAGACTAAGGAATATTTAAAACTATTTCAGTTTAACATTTTCCAAATTTCTTAGCTTTTCCCATGTTTCTCATTTTCTTGTAATAACTCGTCTTTGAGTATCTCAGCATTGATTTCTTCTCTTCATTGTCTTAGGAAAAGACCCCCAAACAAAATAAAGAAATCTCCTGTGGGCAGTTGGAGTTCCTTTTTCAATTTAGGAAAATCACCATCTGTTTCTAAGCAGAAACTTCAGCGTAATGAGAGTGAGCCTTCAGAGATCAAAGCAATGGCTCTGAAAGGTGAGTATCCTTCATTTGAGCTCACGTGAAAAAAATTTTTTTTAAACTCAAGCTCAGTACTCTTCAGAGCCAAGACTGTGGCCTGATTACAAGGAGACATGGCATCTCCCAGAGGATTTTTTTTTTATCAACCAATTCAAATGTTACAAGATGAGTTCCCTTCCTTATATTGATATCAGCAAGTCATGACCTTGGGTCTAACACAGCAGCACTGTATTCTTCATTGTATTCATCATCTGTCATTCAACACTCCCTCAACCCTCTCCTTCAGATTTCATATAGATAAAGTGTATAAGTGTAAAAACATTGTAAGACAGGATTAGACAAGGTACTGAATTGAATATGTGATAAAGTACTAGATGGACATATTGAAATTCATTAACTTAAAATTATGTATATAAAAATGGTGTTCCTGTTCTAGCAAATATGTAGATTGTGAATAATACATATATGTTTTGGTTTTGATTCTTTAGGGATCCGGGCAGAAGGAACCCTTCACTCAGCTAAAAGTGAAGAATCTCTCATTTCTCTTCATGCAGTTGATGGTAAGAATGAAAGCACTAGATAATCTATAATATATTTAATTTTTAAAATACAGTAGCATTTCTGTACTTTCAAATATCAGTCATATCCTTTGAGACAGTCTATTGATAAACATTTAGCCTTTGTCTAATTAGTCTTTGTCTCTGATCTATTGTTGCCTGTCCTGATGAAGTTGTTTCATGGTTCAGTGTTTTGCCAGTCTTTTGTCTTTGCTCTTGGGTTTGCACTTGTACAACTCATGTATTTTACACTTGATTAACAATATCTGATTAAAACTTGCTATAAAGCTGTATGTGTATTAAGTTTCACTGTATGGAGATGGTGCTGTCTATTAAATGATTAAGATTCTACATAAAACAAATCAGTTTCTAATCACAGATCTAGAAGTTGAAGATTTCAGAGGTTGTATGGTCCAAAACCCTAAGGGTATTTTTTGCCATAGATGAGGAAAATAGACCCTGAAATTAATGTCATTTATCCTTTCCATGATAAGGTTTTTAAAAATTCACTATATCACTAAAGATCTGTGATTGGGAAACTGGATGATTTTTGCACAACTTTGTCTCTTTTGATTTATGTATAAGACTTTTTAGTAACGTTTGTCAGTACTTGCAGGGACTTGACCTTCAAGGGACTTTGTTTTCTGATTATTCTTTTTCAAATCAGGGGAGAGTACCTGCCTTCTCTGTAGACACCCCCAAGGAAATTGAAACCTCTGGACAAGTTGTTTTAGTTTTCTTTCTGAACCAGCTGTACTTTCTACAGCTTTTGCATGTGGGAGAGAAGATCAATGATGGCCATTGTGAGATGTGAAAAGCACCTTTTTTTTTTTAATTGGTCAGTGGGGTAATATTTTGCTATCTATTCAGGATAACAGAGACTACCTTTTTACTATAATTTTTTCTTCCCAATTTCCTACTAGGAGCAATTGCCCATGACTCCCCTCAGGATCTCATTCCTGTCACTTCAGTCTCTTGTCCCACCACCACCGCCTCCAAAAAATGCCACCTGTATGTTGGCCTTAGCATTGGCAGAATCTGCACAGCAAGCTTCAACTCAGTCATTGAAGAGACCAGGGAGGTCTCATGGTGGTTGTCCAAATGATGGAGACACTACAGTGGCAACACCTGAAGATAAACAGTCCAATTTTTAATTAGTTTTCCTTTAGATAAAACCTGTTTTCCATTCTAGTATGTCATCAGAACAACTTCACTTCCAAAACACACCTTCTGGAAATTATGACCAGCTTAAACTGGGTGTAGCAGTGGCTGAGGACCACTATGAGGCAATTCCAGTTCAAATTTGTGAGCAGCCATACCACCCAATTGATTCACAGGTAAATCAGGATCATATGGCCAGAAAAGGCCAAAATTCCCATGCCAACATTTGTAGATTCTGACAAGACTGATAGTCATTTTGTTTTGCATGAGAATACAGGGAAGACTAATATTCTTACTGTTTCCTTTGGGAACCAAGAGGAACTTCATATTCTTTGTTCCAGTCAAGACCAACTTCTTTCCCCTCTGGATACATCTGTAGATAAATCACAGCTTTCCTCAGAACCTGAAGAAAAGATAACTCCACCTTTCGTTTTGCCTATGGACAAAGTCCACCCTCCTCCTGGGTCCCCTGTAGACAAAACCACTCCTGCTCCAACAGCTTACATGCCAACTACTTCAATGTTGAGTGAAGTAAATACCAGGCAAACTAGTTCAGATATGGTTGGCTAACCTGTACCTTCTGCCGACCTTGTCACCACCCTTCAGTGCACCCACAGACCTAACCGTCCACCTCTATCCCATTCTTCTCAGAGACCAGCAGAGCAGCAACTAGTGGTGGGACAGGTACCAGCAGCAGCCAGTATAGGACAAAATAATTCCCACAAGATAAGAGGGGGAAGGAAAATGATGTGGAATGTACCTTTTCCGAAGGTATGTTTATTGTTAAGAGATGTGATGAGCCATCCCACTCAGATATGGCTGTATATGGAATGCTTCTGAAAGTATTTTATATTTCAGATTAGAATCTGTTTGCTAATTCCTGCATTGAGTGGTTTTGCTTTGGGAATGAAGAAAGACAGCATTAATACCAAATCACTGTAGGTTGATTGTTGTCTTCTCCCATTTCTTCCTAGGCTGTTCAGGTCCCTCACTGAATAGTAATTCAAAGGAAGCATGGTCTGTTGAGTCAAACTGGACTTTAGGTATCGGGGTTTACAAGTTCTTTCTTCATGTCCACCACTGATTGACTGTGACTTTGAGCAAGTCATTTAACCTCTGTGGCTCAATTACAACTACCCCAAAAAATAGGATAACAGATTTCTTGTATGTAAATATGATATTTTATAATCTAGCTATCAACCTCTAGAGAAATGTAAAAAAAATCTCATGGAATTAACACCACTAGATACATTTTTAAAACTTTAACTAGCAACTTTGATCACAGTCAAGTATTATCTTGAAAGAATGAATACTATATAGGGATAATAAAGTTAAAATCTACATTTTTTTATTGTATGTGTAATAGGTTTCTTATAATCAGCTGGGACAGTTGGAAGAGTGATGGGATCAGGTTCTCCTTTATCTGCCTGCTACTTGTATGTCCTTGGAGAGGTCCCTTTACTTCTCTGGGCTTCCGTTTCCTTTTCAGCAAAATGAGAGGATTGGATCAGATACTCTGCATTTTCTTCCTTCTGAGGCTAATTATCCTGTGGTCCTTTGAATTGATCAAGAAGGACCTAGATTTCTCGTTCACAGAGGAAGTGCCATTTCCAGAATTTCCATCACTGGCTTACTATAGTGCCCCCATGGTTATCCCTTCTGATGCCAAAAGTAACTCTTAGAGTAGAGGAGAGTTCTGCCTTTGATTTAGATTTCACCCTAGAAACTACTTGCTTTTTCTTCCTGTGAACTGGTCCAGCATATAGAGCTGTCAGTCACCATTTGCAATTTTTTCTTGATAGTTTGACTATATTATATCTGACAGAAAGTTCTTGGTGTTCAAGACAACTAAGATAGATAAATATACTATACATTGATTAGTAATAGTGTGGGAAAATGTATATATGTAAATAAACACACATACTTTTAGTGGGAAATCAACAAGGTTAAAGTCATTCTATAAGTAGGAAAAGAACAGTACTCTTAAAATAGCAGCAGGAGACCTTCCTTTATCTCAACTGCAGAAAAGTCTACTTCTGTTATCTAGGGCCACTACCTAGGGAGTTAAGGTAAACATGCAATTGTGATTGAGTCTATAGCTTTGTCCCCCAAAAAGGAGTAAAGAAAACAAAAGTAGATAACATCATATCTGTTCTATCACATTAGGTTCATGGAGTAGCTTCAGCTCCAGAGAAGCCACCTGAGCCCAGAGGAGCAGAATCATCTTCCATCTTTCCCTGTGATAATAGTACAGCCACTCGATGTGCCCCCTATGCTTCTGCTGTACCCCCAGTCTTTCCTGAAAAGCTCTGGGAGGGTACAAGGTCTCCCCCTCTGCATCTGCGTTCTGAGTCTCTTCCTGTGCACACCTCCCAAGGCTTCACCCTGCCAGTCCCACCAAGGACGATGGATAGTAAGATTGCTACAGCCATATACTCCAGTAATACAGATGCAGCCAGTACTTCAAATTATCATTCCTTCATCATTGCTTCATCAGCTTCCATGGATGAGGCTTTGCCTCCACCTCCACCCGCCCCTCAGCCCAAGCATACCTCTCAGAAAATAACTTATCCTTCTTATATGAGGCCTGATATTACACCTAATTCTTTTGGGGCAGAAAATGGCTTGCATCTTGGCTTGGCTTCTGCCTGTCAGTACCGTCCACAGAGTATTCCTCCACACCACCTTAAACCTGAGCAGCACAAAGTCTATGGTTCCAGATCAGAGACACCAAGTTTCATGGGTCCCCGCTATAATACATATATACCCCCTGGCAAGAATTCATCTGAGTACCATACCAAGCCATGCAGCTGGGTTGAATATGTGGCCTCTGTCAGCCCATCTCTTCGGAGTGCTTGTTATCCTGAAGATATTCCTCCATACCCCACCATCCGTAGAGCACAGTCCCTCCATGCCCCTCCATCTTCTATGATCTGCTCTGTCCCCATTTCCCAGACAGAAGTACCCCCAGATGATGAGCCATCCTATGAACCAAGACCCCTTTACCAGTATAAGTCATATCAGTCCTCCCAGGCCCGTTCAGATTACCATGTAACTCAGCTACAGCCTTATTTTGAGAATGACCAAGTTCACTACCGGTACAGTCCTTACTCCAGTTCTTCTGGTCCCTATTACAACTCAGACGGGGCCTTCTATGATGTGGATGCTTATAACACAGTGCAGTCGAGGCCGCTGCATTGCCCACCCAACCGTGCTTTCAATTTCTACAATCCCAGGCTTCAGGGAAAGAATTTGTACCAGTACCCCAGTTTGCCCCCTCATCCCCAGGGCAACATAGTGGGCTACCTTTCGGGGAATGCACATAATCTTACCAGTGTGATATCAGCAGCTGATGTGAAGCATATGTATACTTCATGGGACCTGGAAGACATGGAAAAATACCGCATGCAGTCCATTCGAAGGGAAAGCCAAGCACGGCAAAAAGGTTAAAGGGCCGGTGATGTCCCAGTATGACAACATGACCCCAGCTGTGCGGGATGATATGGGTTGGATTTATGTCATCCATCTACAGAGCAAATCATATCCTGGGAAAACTGGACTACTTTCAGTGGCAGAAGGGAAGGAAGGAAGATATCCCACCATGGCAGTTACCCCAGAGGGAGATGACTGCTTCTATAAAAAGCATCCTGAGCCAGAGATAGACAGAGCTCATTACCATGGTGGCTATGGCAATGGGCAGTCAGAGAAGCCGTCTCTCCCTCTGAAACAAAGCAGCCTCAGGAACAGGAAAATTCATGACATGAGCTCCAATCCCTGTGAGCATAGGGGGCACCAGGAAGTATGCCATAGGCAGTTATGCGAATCACAAAATGGGCCTCCTTATCCCCCAGGAACTGGCCAGTTAGAATATGGGGACAAAGGCATCCCAGACACTTCTGAACCAATTCGCTATCATCCTGCTGGAGGAAAATATATTACAATAGGCCAAGACACTTTGAGACTGAACCACAAAGAAGTGAGGTCCTCGGAAGAGCTGGAGCAGTTGTGTTTGTGGCAACCCCCAGCCCCTGAGAAATTCTCAAGCGACTGCTATAAGGAAGATGAGCATCCCACACAGTCGGTTCTCCCACCTAAGCCAGAATGGAGTCACAGTCTGAAACTCCATCATACACAAAGTATGGAGAGGGACTCCAATCTCCTGTACCAGTACCAAATGCATGGCAAACGCCAAAGCAATATGACTGTATTATCTCAGTATGAGAATCTGGATGATTATCACCCCATGCCACAGCACCAGAGGGGAGGTTTTGGAGGAGAAGTAGGAGGAGGAATAGGTACATTCATACCTCCTGGTTTTTTCCCCATCCACAAAATAGGACATATGCCACAGCTCTTGGTCAGGGGGCTTTGCTTTCCACAGAGCTGTCCTTGCAGAATCCTGAAACACAGATCCATGCAGAATGAGCCCTGGGAACAATAGAGTTAAAACAGCCTCTGCTGGACAGTGGATTGTTTTATTTTTTTAATGACCAAAAGATTAAAAAATATACAAAAAATTTAAAAAAAACCACCAAAATATCCCAATAAGAAAGAGAAACAAACTATCATCTTTTCTCCTCCCTATCACCACATCCTCCATCCACAAACTCTGTTCTGTGTTTCATTTAAAGGAGATCCAAGTGATTGTGGAGAGCTTCAATTTGTCATAGACCAAATTCACCAGAGAAAGGAAATTTGGAATGAGATTGGTGGCTGCTGCTGCTTTTAAGTAAAATTAACCTTGTCTCATTTTTTTTCTTGGTACTTGGTATACATCGTATGGTAGAATTTTACTTCTACTTTGGGTTCCTACTTAAACTTACCCCCAATAAATATGGAGTTGACATTACAAGAATATAAGCTCATTCTCATCTAAGTAAAATTAACCTTGTCTCATTTTTTTTATTGGTACTTGGTATACATAGTATGGTAGAATTTTATTTCTACTTTGCGTTCCTATTTAACTTACCCCCAATAAATATGGAGTGACATTCCAAGAATATCAGCTCATTCTCATCTAATCACCCCTCTCTTCTAAGAGTCAGGTATACTAAATTAAAGTCAGAAATTTATTAATACATTAATTAGGAAACAGTTATTATTAAGAATTTAATTTAAGCATTTAAGAAAAATTATTTGTTCCTTCAGCCTGAGAACATTTTAAAAAATTATTATTATTATTATATTATTATTATTATTATTATTATCAGAATCCCATGAAAGCTCTCTATCTTTTTTCTCAGTTCTCAACCTTGTGTAAATACAAAAACGATTTTTCATTAGAGTAACAAAGAAGCTTCTAAATGAAAGAAGAAAAAAAAAATCTTTGTTGTGACTTAGCATCAGAAGCTATTAGTTTTTTTTAAATGTGCTTACTACCATTAAGTTTTTTATAAAAGATCTCGGTAAATTATAGTTTCTAGTTTAAACATTTCATACCACTGTCATGGAAAATACAGCAGCATGGTTTGGCTGGATAAACAGAGAACATGCCCTAATTTACAAATTTACTTTGTGTTAATTTTTTATTTCTAAACCAGAGTTCAGGTTACCTGGAAATTCTTATTGTACGTACCAGTTATTTATGGGAACATGTAAGCTGCTCTGATAGCTGCTTAGTACACTGTACTATATCATCTTCCAGTGGAACTCTGTGCAGTTACCATGTGAGTACTGAGTAAAGACATGTTCTTCATTCACTGTGTATTGAGTGTGATCACTGTTTTATTGTAATTGTCACACCCTCACCAGCATTTCAGGTACATCACTTTGTAACTCTCTTATATATATTTAATACCCAAGTCTTTGTTTTTAGTTATAACTCACATGAATTCCTTACTACAATAGGAATGACAGCTCATTCCAGCCAGATAGTTTTCTTTTTCTGTGTTCTTCACAGCTATACCAATATTAGCGTTGTAGTTGTCTATTTCTAAGAGAATATAGCTTGACATTTCATTATACAAGACTTACTAATGCCTGAGTTTTAGGCATTGATATCTTAAAAATGCTCAATTTGGTAGACAGTTGGAGCATCTCTCAATTTAATGGATGAGAATTTCTCTGACTTTTTTAAACTCAGAGTGAGCTTCATTCAGTGAAAAAAAAACACATGTGTTCACAAAGCTAAAATCATGCTGCTATCATTTCTGTGAAACCACAAATTCTAGGGCTCACATCATTTCATCTTTGAACCAGAAGGTCACATTATTGCTCCTTTCAATGATTAAATAAAAAGAGAAACAAGAGATTTAACTATCATGTCAGAAAAAGAATATAGATATTTTTTTCTTTTTTGGTAACCATTCCATGTTTTCTTTTTTGATCTCCCAGCTTTGGTCATAATTACTTCAACAGCAGTACTCCAAATACTCATTTAGGGATGTGTCTACAGTAGAAATTGGGAAACAGCTGACACTTTTTGCTTGTAATTGGCCTGTGAAAGTTCATGTAGTTTTACAAAATGCCCAGATCCAACTAGTATAGAAACAATCATTACCTTCATATTTATCAATAAACATTTATTAAGCACCAGCAATGTCCCAGGCACCAAAAGGTACTGGGATAAGCATTCAAAGAATGAAACAATCCCTACTCTCAAAGTATATTCTAATAACAAGTAACTAGTGGTATACTCCCACATGATTTGAAGCTTTTGACACATTTACAAGTCAGCTAGATTTTCATTTACATCACAAGCATTTCTTAACCTTGGCTATCCCTTGACCATCATCAGATCAATAGAGCAATACAGTTGACCATTGGCAATACCAAATTGATATTTCATCAATAACTAGAAGATTGGAGGGAAGAGAAAGGGTGGGGTGTGGGGACTATCACCAAGTAGGTCTGCATGAGTAATAGTAATTGTTTGCCCTGGAGAAGATGATTGAAGAAAAGCCTGTTCAGTCAATTTTTTTGTATGTGCATGTTTTCCATCTTTGAATCGTAAAGCTGGGAAAGACAAACTGCTAAAATTTTTCCCTGGAGAAATTCCTAACTAGAAGCCCACAGCTAAAGAACTTGATAAAGATAACGACTCAAAGGATCATTAATTTGTGAAAACTATGAACTCTGGATAGAATATCCAGTTGTTTTCTCTAATGCAGACACAGCCTTAATTATATATTCAGTTATTTGAAGAAGAATTTTGCATGGTCTCTTTCTTGCTAATACTATGGGGTAGAAATTGGATGGCAAATCACTGTGAGCCAAGTTACCTCAGCATAAGTCACTGTAGGAGTGACTTCACAAACCTAGAAATGGCATTGAAGTTAATATTTTTAATTTTGACATGGGGCATCATCATCGACAAAAAAATGGAGCTGCCTTATGATTAAATCCATCATCTTTTATTATTTTAATACCTAAATCTCTAGCATTTTATCATTTTGGCTAGATTTGTGGCCTAATAGACTGCAAAATTTTTCAGTCTCAAAGGTGCCAATTTGTTTTTAATTCCTCTCATCTGAGCCTAATTTCATCTTGTGTTTGGTTTCCTTTGAAAACATGCAAGTTCCCTGAAATTGTCCCGAGAATGCTCCATGCATCTCCCCATATCCCTCCATATTTCTGATAAATCAAGGTATTTTGTGAAAAAAAAGTCTGGGTCAGGTTGAAAATACACAGAAAATAGAAAATGTGCTTCTTTGAAGAGGAAACACTTGTATGACTTGAAAGAGTGGGGAAGAAAGAGCAAGACTTTTCATCTTTTGGGTGGAAATTTGGTATAGTTCCTTCTGCTTAAAATTTGTTGTTCTTTGGTTACAGGAGGAACAAGTAGATCCACCCTCTGCTTCCTTCTGTATCTCCACCCCATCTGTTGCTCATCTCATAAGTATATTGGCAAAGCTTTCTCTCAGAAACATATGTAAGGAAATGATAACAAAAGTAAAAGAAAGTTTGAAAGTTATTTTAGAAAGGATAGAGGCAAGTGATTTTTTTTCAGTCCTGAATGCTACAGGAGTGTCAGCTATGAAAATTTTTAACTGTGTGCATGATGATGTCACTGCATAAAGTGGGGGGGGGGGAGAACTCCCCTCTCCTCCAATAGCTGGTTGGTATTTTTATGGTCAAAGAATGAGATAAGGTTGTTTTACAGTTTATGTTATGTAGTAGAAAACTTGATTTTTCAACCATGACCAGCATGATAAAGTGTCCTAGAAAGTTTTGAATCACACTTCTGAGTAGTTTTAACTTCAATGTATATAATCTCTTATTTTTATGTTTTAATATTTTTGTGAACTGGTGTAAAATATATATGCTGAGAAGCACATGTATTTTTTGTAAATAATTTTGTGGCTTATTCTTTGCCCCATATATAAATATTTAGATTACCACTTTCTTCCAACCTTGTATAAGGCTGATGTGGGGTTCTGGTTTTAGTTTGGAGGAGGGGTTTTTGTACTGTAATGGGAAAATCCAGATTGAGATGTCTTGTGGTTTAAATTAAATGTCCCACTGAGTTCAATACAAATATACAAGTCAAAGAAATAATTCAGGTTAAAACAGACATCTTTGTGTCTATGTGTGTTTATTTCTCTAAAAGCTAAAAGATAATAATGGAAGGAATTAAAGTTAGCAAAGGACTTTGGGGCTAGAAAGAATGAATAACCCAGTAATAAAAATGACCTAGTTGAGCATTCTGACGATGATGATGACAACGGCTACTTTGGCTACCTGGCTTTATCCTTGAGCCGAAACACTAGAGTGACTTCACAACTTCTGAGACTTCTTGAGCCCTACTGGAATTTTAAGGTGGACTTAAGAATTCAATAACTCTCCCAAAGAGTCTTCTAGCATGGTATGTCTACCAGTCTTGGAATTTTCTAGTTGATTAAATGTTTTGGAATGCTATCTTCCAACTGCTCCAAGGAGGACCTTTTTAGAAATTGTGTCAGTCTAAGTCTCTGGAGTATTCCCCAGAAGAACTTGTAACCTAATGAGGGATATGGTCTTGAAATGAGTTATTTAGGGTCCCAACTCAAACTTCCCAAAACCTAGTTGGTAAATGTTCTTAATCTATGCCCTTGTGGCAAAATGCTTTGTACAAAATTTTTATATATGATCTTGTTTTCCTATGCTAAATCTACAAATATTATCTTGTTATTCAATGGCCATCCCTGTAACTATTTTCTTAGAGTATTAACATAGCACCACAATGGCCTATTCAAAGTGCCTCTTATGTCATAGAGGTTGAGAGGTGTGCTGCTGCACTAAATGGTCTCTCTCAGACAATTTAATCCACAGTGCTCTATAAAGGTCTCCATTTCCCTTGTTTACTATTTCTATTCTATAATCCTTTAAAAAATCAGATAAACAATCTTGTTATAAGTGATAAGACCTCCATATATCTTCAACTATTTTCAGGATCATCATATCAAAAGGGATTAAATTTAAGAGATCATTGAATCAAGTGTTAGATGAGCTTTCCGAAGTCATTGTCATTTTTAAGAACAACAGCTGAGAAAGTTTTTTATTATGTGCCTGACCTTCATTCAGTGCTTTACAAGTATCTAATTTGAGCCTCAGGATAACCCTGGGAGGGAAGTGCTATTGCCTCCATTTTACACATGGGGAAACTGAGACAAACAAAAGTTAAGCCCAGGGTAACAAAGCTAGATTTGAGCCCAGATTTGAACTCCAGTCTCACTGACTCAGAGGCCCAGTGTTTTAATCACTGTCATCCAGCTGTCTGTTCCATTTTAAAAGATGAAGCAACACACCCAGGAAAGTCTTGCACTTGTCTAGGGAGTCCCAACAAGTAGAAGATTTAAAGCAGGATGTGAACCCAAGTTCACTGACCTGAGAGTTGGCATTTTCCCAACTACACTGACACATTCTGCTGAGGACCCAGAGGTAAATCTAGAAACAATGGGTAGACATTGCAAGGTGGCAAATTTGGGTTTCAGATAAAGAAAATCACCCAGCCATTGGAGAGCTCTAGAAGAGGACTGCTTCCTGAGAATATGGCTATGATTACACATTACTGGAAATCTGAAGGCAAATGCTCTATTTTAGGTACTGTGGAGATAGGAATCATGTTTTATACAACATTGGACAACATGAGCTCCAAGGTCTTGATATTCCTAATCAAAGGTAATCCATTGCTCCTTAGAACTTGCATAACTTCTATTTTTTTCTCACAATCTATATTCTAATTTGTATTCCAATTTGTGGATTAGTATACTATTAAGTTATAAATAAGAGCTTCTTTTCATAATGTATAATTTGAATCTGTCTTCCTGATGCTGAGTCTACTTATCTCTAACCATAATATTACAGTCATCTCTTTTGTATCTGTTCCTCATAGTGAAAAGAATATTCTCAGAATTCTGAATCCATGGTGAACCAAGTAGATTAAGCCTCATGGAACTGAAGACTGTTCACTTTTGAGAGTTAAAGTCAATAAATTGTCAAAACAATTTCATTCAATTCAATAATTATTATCTACTCTGTGTAAAGACAGATTCAAATTATACCTCTGACTGTTATTGTGGACTCTGGACAAGTCCTGTCACTTCTCAGTGTCCCTTGGCAATTAAGATTGACTGATCTCCAGTGTTACTGGAAATTCCTTGCCAGGAGTTGCTGACACAGATGAAATCATAGATGTCTCAAAAAAGTCATGGAGGTCAGGAAAAACCTGTTTTCACAGAAGAAAGATTTTTCTCATTGGAGCATTTCTGAAGTACTTACCAAGACCCAGATAGTGTTTGTTTGAAAAACACAATCTCTCATTTGATACATGGAATATTAAAGATCAGGAAAAAAGCCTGCCTATGCACTGGGTTAATCATCAATGGCATATTCATGGAAGGATGGAAGCAAGATTAGAAAAAAGGTGTGAATCAATTGAGATCTGTACCAATGAAGGCAGTTCACACCAGGATCACAAATTCATTAAAGTATAGCTATTTTTGGGGGGAGGGGTTGCAAGGCAATGGTGTTAAGTGACTTGCTCAAGTATTTAACTGTCTGAGGCTGGATTTGAACTGAGGCCCTCCTGACTCCAGGGCCAGTGCCAACCTCATTTAATTTTATTCATACTATGCATCTCTTCAAGTTTCTCATGCAATATTTTTACATTTTTAGTCACTACCTTTCTGAGACCCAGATTTATTACACCTGTAGATTTGCCTGATATATACTAGTCAAAATCAAGAATGGGGAAAAGAAAATCATATTGGACTGGCTTGATTCATTTTTGTTTTTTAGATTTTTCAAGGCAGTGGGGTTAAGTGGCTTGTCCAAGCCCACACAGCTAGGTAATTATTAAGTGTCTGAGGTCGGATTTGAACCCAGGTACTCCTGACTCCAAGGCTGGTGCTCTATTCACTGCACCACCTAGCCACCCCTACCACCTAGCCACCCCTACCACCTAGCCACCCCTACCACCTAGCCACCCCGCTTGATTCTCTGTTAATGAAATTAGTCCAAAACACTAGAATCTTAAGGGATCACAAACTATTCCTTTACTAATGCATTCTAAAATTTGGCAAGAATTGATGTCAAGCTCATAGGATTGCGATTTGAAAAATCTGCCTTGTTTCTCTTGCTGAATTTTGCTCATATTTCTCCATAATTCTTCAAATTTCACTGCCAGTGGCTCAACATATCCATCTTTCCCAGGTGACCTAAATTCAGAGGGTTTAACCAACCTCTCACTTGACTCCAATTAATTCACCAAGCCAGAAGTATTTTGTAAGCACTGATTAGTGTAAGGCATGCTGCTAAATACCAAGGTTGCTAAACATAAAGTACCTACCTTCAAGGTATTTACATCCTGCTGAGAAAATAGCATGCATATCTACACAAAAATGTATACAAAATAATTTCAAGGCAATTTTGCTAATGGGAAAACACCAGCTGGTGTGGAATTAAGAAAGTCTTCTTGGAGGAGGCAGCCGGGTACTGTGAGAATGACTGGGTTTACATAACCCCTGTTAATCAATTATTCTATCCTTTCTGGTGTGAAGAGTATTTTTCCTTTAATTGAGTGCACATGTATTAAATATCAATCATGTGAAAGGCACTGTGCCAAGTCTTATTATATGCCTTTGAGAGAATATGCTATCAAGAATATACAATATATTTATCTAGATAAATTGTAGAGACAAATACAAAATAGCTAAGAAGGTATATAAAATCATTTTCAAGGGAAGCATGCAATGAAAGTGGGGGGCAGGGTGGTGGTGGATCACAAAAGACCTTATCTCTGAGCTGGGCTCTGGAGGAAAATTGGAATTCTAAGAGATCTTAAGAGAAAATGAGGAATAGAAGTTGGGCGGTTCTGTAGAATATGAAAACCTGTGGCCTCATTAGCATCATGATCTATTCCATAATCTTTCAACTTCTAGTCACCAGCAAATGTGATAAACAGGTGATGTTTGACCTTCTTTCTAGAAGACCATGACACCAGGGAGGTGATGCCATTATAAACATGTGAATTGAATTTGAGTTTTAGGGGATGCTGTGCTAAGTCACCAGTCTCACTTTCTCCTCAAGGCCATCTGGGTCCAGGGGCCAGATATAAATCAGGATGACTGAAGAGGGCCCTAGATGTGAAACAGTGGGGGTTTAGTGACTTGCCCAAGGTCACACAGCTAGTTAGTATAACATATCTGAGGTTGGATTCGACTCCTGTCCTGACTCCAAGGCCAGTGCTCTCTCTACTGAACCACCTAGCTGCCCTGCAATGTACCTTAGTTACAACCCTATTTCTCATGGATTGAGATACTCTGAGTATAAAACTAAATATCAGATATTTAAGTTCCTTTGAGAAAAAATGTCTTGAAGCAATTAAGGATTCTCTTTTATAATTAAGATTAAATTTTAGGAAAATGAGAAGACAAAAAAAATTCATGGAAAGCATTGTCATGAGAGGTCTAACAGAGTGGGAAGATATACTTGATATAAATTTAGCCATGCTCAAAAAAAAAAATACTGGCCTTTATTCTGAGCAGAAATCAAAAAGTGCATGGAAACTTTTCAAAATTAATTTTCCTTTAAGCACTGTAAAGAGATGAAATTACAATTTCTCTTATTCAAGAAAATGATCAAAGGATGGCAGCAATTTGGAATTTGTATTATGTATTTATAGATATGTGTATTTGTGTAGATTTGTATGTGTATGTATGTGATACACAGAGTCTGTGATGGTAAAACATACAAGTTCTACCCAGTACAGGACTTGACACATAGCAAATATTTATGAAATGTTTATTCATTGTTTTCTCAAACTCTTAATTCAAAAGAGGCAACATGGTGCAGAAAGGAAAGAACAATGTATTTAAAGTTTGTAGATATGGTTTAATATTCATTCATCTATTTCTGTAACCTTTTGCAAGTCACTTCACCTTTCAACTTCATTTTCTCTGTTTAAAGTAAATTGAACTTGATGACCTACAAGGTCATCTAAGTTCCAGTTTTAAATGTATGAATTTTGAGCCTATGAGTCTAGCCCCCCATTTTCTTTGAACCAATCCAAATGTGAAGCTTTTTTCCATCTCTCTGACTCACTGATTTCAGTATTGAAATTATACTGCTAATTTGCATCTATAGGGAGCAAGGTAGTAAGTGGTGCTAGGGATTCAAAGAAAGGCAAAAGCAATCCCTGCTTACAAAAAAACTAACAATATGTTGGGGGGTGTAGAAAACATTAAAGCAACTATGCAGGAAACAAGATAAAGCATGATGAAGCCTGGGAAAGACTTTTCACACAAGATGAATTTTTAGCTAGGCCATGAATAAAACCAGGGAAACCACAAGGCAGAGGTGAGGAAGGAAAGAAGTCTAGCCAAGAGCGATAAGCCAGAGATAGCAATTTCTCTTTAATGTATTTTCCAATGAAAAAAATCCTATCAATAAGAATCATTTGTATTCATCCTCCACTACTTGCACTTCTATTTTCTTATCTTCCTAAAATCTAACTTGGTCGATGAGTTCCTGGAGCATCCAAATTATTCTCTTTAGACCAGTATTGCCAAACTCAAATAGAAATAGTGCCACTAAACTAAGGATCCCTACTTAGTTTTGAAATGTAGTATTATTGATGTTTTGTTGTATTTTATTTTATTAAATATTTCCCATTACATTTAATCTAGGCCAGCCCCACTTGAGAGTGTTGTGGGCCCAAACACCTACTAAGGTGTTTGACACATCTCTTACTTAGAATATACCCTGTTAGTCACCCAGATTTGGAGTTTGAACTTGAGGGGCAGGAGTGCCCTAGTTTGAATTCTGCCTTGCTTTTCTTAACTCCGTGAACCTGGGTAAGTCATCTAACTTCTCAACCTCAGTTTTTTCATCTGTAAAATATAGATAATAATGGCATCAACCCCACAGGCTGTTGTAAAGATCAAATGAATTAACATATAAACTGTTTTGCCAACATTAATGTGTTATACAAATGCTAGCTATTACTATTTCTTTATCAAAATTGTATCTATTTTCTAAATTTCAACCTTTATAGCTTCTAAACTCTTTATTTGAATTTTAGTTCATTATCTTAATTACTTTTCTTGGAACCCTTTGAGAGCTATTTTTTGGGGGGAAAATGTCAAGAAATTAAGATACTTGTGTATTTGTATGGAGACATTTATTCCTGATTCTTTTCTTCTTTTCTGTGACTTACTGGGTTTTTCTACATCTTTTCTTCTCCTTGTATTGTAACTACTCCTCTCTGGGGTTTCTGGCATTCCCCTCCCATCTCACTTTATCTCACTTTTCAATTTGAAATATCTCTCAGATTATTAATGTATATCTTTGCCAGTCCTCATTAGGTGCAATCTATCCCTTGCCAAGGAAGAGTCAAATCTTTATATCATGGTCTAGAGGACTAAATTCTACTCAGATATATATCTTTAACTATCTACTTCTCAAACCAACCCTTTCCTTTAAAGCCCCTCTTCTCAAAGTGCAATAGTGACACACACCAATGCACCCAGGGTCTTTGGTTTTCCCTCCAAGTTCTCTATATTTCTTTATAGTCACTTTTGACGATATCACTTGGCTACATTTACTCCTACTTGCAACTTGGGCAAGTTGCAAGCTCTCTAAAGTTATTTTTTCATCAGTAAACGGATGAGGCTGGACTAAAGGATCTCTGAGGTTCTTCTAGCTCTAAATCTATGATCTTTTTTTTCCTAAGGCACTGCTCTGCTATAACAGAGGCTGATGACTTTTTCTCATCCTGGTTCTTTTACCTTCTGTTATCGTTTGCTTAGGTTCAATTCAGAGAATCTGACCTTCAAATAGAAAAAGCAAGTACCCTCTTCTCACAGCGACTTTTCATACCATATTGAGTCAGCATGGAGGACAAGAAGTCAAGGGGTGGCCTGGCATGATCTGAAGGGGAGGAGGGAAGGGAAAGGAAGTGAGGGTCATTTCATCATACTTACTAGGAAGCAGAATATCCCCAGTCTTTCATGAACTGTCCTGGAATGTCTAGGCATTTCCCCTAACCTTGTATAGGAATTGAGTGTATTTGATGGATTAATCTTATTGAAAAAAATGAATGTGAGACTTCCTTTGGTTAACACATTTACATTTTTGAAGGTTTTCTATTGGAGGTTTTGGACAACATTCAGGAGTCTTGAAAGTCTTTTTTTATTAGGCTCATTTCTGGCAAAATTTGAACTGAGTTATAGAATTCACTGCTGAGAAACTGCGAAATGCTTTGTTGCCTTGTGTGTGTGGAAACATTTCTCCAAATGCAACCTGTGACCTTCATTGTCACTACCAACTAATACCTGGTTTCTCCCTTAAAGTTGCACTTTGGTCATTTCAATCACTCCTATTGGATCATCATGCAATTAAGGGAAACAATACAATTTCTATGAACATTCTGTGAGATCCATCCTCCCCCAGTAAAAGTTGTTTCCTGGAGGCATTTCCCCACTTTTACCCCTTTCTCAAACTGTTCAAGCTGAACTCAGCAGAGGAATTTTGTGTTCTAGCAGGATTGTGGGGTGCATTGTGAATTTAATGTAAAAGTGTGTGTGTGTGTGTGTGTGTGTGTGTGTGTGTGTGTGTGTGGTGTGTGTGTGTGGACATGTGTGGGAGAGGGACATTGATTTTGATTTTAATCCATCTATAACATCCTTTCGTTGATGAAAGCTGACAAAAAGGCTTTCTTTTTAGCATTTAATTTTTAATGCTACTTTTTTGAGTGATGGCAATTTGTGAAAGTAATAGGTTTTATTTAGAACCCCCAAATATGCCTTCAATCAGGAAAGCCCAGAAGCTACATTACTGGTGAGGCAGTGGAACACTAGCTGTGCTCCTTTCTTAAATTTACTTATTTAACTTAATTTTGAGCTTGGTCTGATCTTGAGAGGGGACTATAAGTCATGCTCTATCATCTACATCATCAACAGAGAGCAATTTGTTAAATATATGGTGCCAAACCTGGAGAAAATATTTCCTCAGTAAGGAAAAAAAAGCATGATGATGTTTTCCCCTCTTCTTCATGATGGCTAGATAGTAAGAGAATAGTCTTGACCTAATCTAACCCTATTCTAGTCCTGACTATAAATGAGTCAAAATAAGCTAGCTTCTGAATAGAAAATTTATTCTATGTTCTTAGAGATTTGATCTCCTAAACACAAATAAAATACTTAGAATAGTAAGGGGGAAAATTCAAGAGATTCTTTTTCACTGAAGACATATAGGAAAAACACCAGAGAGAAAATGGCATAGGGTATATAAAGTGCTATCAGGAAGACCTGGTTTCAAATTATTTTGTAGCAGAATAACCCTGGGTAGTTCAATTGATCCTGTATACCTCATTGTTTTTGAGTCATTTTTCATTTGTGTCTGACCCTTCATGACCCTTTTTTGGGTTTACTTGGCAAAAATACTGGAGTGGTTTGCCATTTCCTTTTCCAGATCATTTACAGATGAGGAAACTGAGATGAATGGGTTAAGTGGCTTTCCCAAGGTCACACAAATATTAAGTATCTGAGACCAAATTTGAACTCGGGTCTTCCTGACTTCAGGTCTGAAGTTCTATCTATTGAGCCACCTAGCTGCTCTATCAATAGGATAATCCTTATAGCACTAATCTCACAAAATTGTGAGCATCAAATATATGCAAAGTTATTTTCTATCTTTAAAGTATGATATGAATGTCCTTTGCTGTTGTTATAAAGAAAATATTAAGTACTAAGTAACTTACGTAACCCTATAAGAAGCTAATAATGTCAGCACTCAGTCTCTATTAAAGTACTGAGAGGAGTAGGGATGATTCAAAATATGATCATTTTTGAAAAACCCTTTATATTTTCCCAAAACCCATCTAGTCCAATCCTGGTCCTCTCCAACCCCAAATATCCAACACTGACAAATGGCCATCCACCCTTTCTGCTTATAGAGCCCCAAGGAGACAGAAATTACACACTCAAAGGACAATCTGCCTTGCTTCGGAAGAGCTCTCATCATTAGGAAGCTTTTCCTTACAGCAAAGCCTTTGCTTCACTTTACCTAATTCCTAGTTCTGTTGCCCAAGGCTAAATACTGCTGAACTTAGAGTTACGAGAGATTGATTTGAATCCTAGCCTCTGCCACTTACTCTTTGTGTAAACTAAGACAAGTTAACCTTTTTGGAACTCGGTTTTCTTTTTGGTTTTTAAAAAAGGTAGTTTAAATAAACATTTGTCCTTGCAATTATCTATAATCCTGTGAATTCTGATTACTCTTCTTAATTGTATTAAATGATAAGACATGCAAGTCTAGGGTTTCTCCCTCAAAAGAAAGAGCAACACTTTTACTCAGTTTACATTATGAATTACACATGGGCTAGGTAGTCTATTCCCGCACAGAAATGCATATTAGATATAGAAGAATCACAGTTTGAATTAACAGGAATAACAAAATGAACAAGATTCAATAACAGCTTGCAAATATGGTTCCAATTACCTAGAAGCTAATATTTAACTCTCCCTAGTATGTAAAAACAGTTTTAGGGCTTCTAATTAGGCACTTAGAATTTCTTATCTGAGTGATGGCCAATTAAACAGTCTGCATTTATCTCTTAAGCAGAAGCTTTCCTTGCCATCATCTCCTGCAACTGTCTCAACTATAGTCACACAATCCTGTTACCACCAGATATCACCATCACCTGGGAAGAATGCTGTGTCATTTGAATCCATAATGTTACCTATTTAGGAAGAAAACACAAAAGAGTCAAGGGCTATCAGTGACCTGGGTACAAGCTTGCTTGCTATTGTGGGATGCTGTCCCAGCTGTCATTGACATCATAATACTGGGGTAGAAAAGTACCTGCCCTTTTCTATCCTTCACTGGAGTCATCTGATGTCAGCTATAGAAATTCAGCTGAGAGGACTAGAGTTAGATGCTTCTTCTTTTAACAGATGCAGTATCTCTCCATCCTGCTGCTATTTGGTCAAAGGGACCATTCATCCTAAAAGTCGATTTCTTTTTAGCACTGGGCAATCACATGGTTGGAAACATCTGGGAAGTTCACCATCACCCAAAGGCCTAAATATTGTCATCATGTCCTTGGAATCTATGGAAATTTCCAGAAAAGCTGGGGGCACATGCTTCCTGGTAGGTTTATTCAACTGAACTATATAGGCAAGGGCAAGTGGAACACAATGGAAAGGCAGAGTTGAGAGGTGGGAGACAGAATATCAAACTAAGAATATCAAGAAACCAAGTTAGTTGGTATATGTCTAATTTGCCTGAGGAACACTATTAGATAATTAGCTTGAAAATACTGGCTAGAACCAGATTGTGAGAGGCTCTAAGAGCCAAATTTGGGGCTTTTTATCCTAGAGGAAACATGAAGCTTCTTGAACAACAGACTGATAGGCAGATAACTGGATGAATGTGGAGAGGGGGCACCTGGGGCACAATGGATAGAGCACCAGGCTTGGAATTAAAACTAATCTTTGAGTTCAAATCTGACTTCAGACACTTAATATATGTGTGTGACCATATTTACTTGTTTTCTCATGTATAAAATGAACAAGAGAAGGAAATGGTAAACCATTTTACCTAAAAAAACCCAAAATAGGGTCACAGAGAGTGGGGCATGACAAAAGAAAACCGGAGAGGCAAGAAAATGGCTATTAGAATATAGTCTAAGCAAGGGGGCTTGGACTACATTGGTTGTTTGGTAAGGTAGGAGAAAGAAGTGTATTCAAGAAATGTTGAAGAGGTAGACTTAATTAACAAAAATATAAAAATAATGCCGAAAGAATGAAAGAAGTGCTCACATCCAATAACAGTTTTTCAGAAAATAAATTTGTGATTTTGTACTAAATCGTTAAAATAACCTATAACTGTTGGCTTGTGTAGTGCCTCTAGTTGATCACTTTATCAAAAGCAAATAGGTCAAAACTGTTTTCCCTGAGGTTACCTACTGATTTTAGTTAAGATCATAAAGGTTCAAGAAAATGATATCTCACAGGTGGCTTTCAGTTCACCAAATGTCACTGAGGGAAAAGGGTAATGATTTGTTCAAAGAATTTGAGTATGGACCTCTGAAGGAAACAGCCTGCTGAGGTTACTTTGAATCCAGTTTTTAGCCAAAGTGCTAAAACAGATCTTTTCACAGATAAGGTGGCGGAGGGGGAACTAAGACAAGCATGCCTGCTATGTGTTTCAGAAATAAATCTATAAATATCACATATCATGTAGAAAGAACCTGAAAACTGCTTTGGAAGTGAGTTCATCACATCTTAAAACTGATTTACCACATAGCTCAATAAAAAGTTTCCAGATACAAGTAGGAGAAGAACGTACTGTGTTTCCAGACAGTTCTCAAATATGGAATCTTCCAAATGAATATTTCTTCTTCCAGAAGAGACGTGAGATGGCTTTCTCTAATGTTTAGGCCCCATTCTGTTATGCTCTCTCTCCATTGTTAACTGCCATCTCCCAACAGGAAGACAAAAGTCTAGGGTTTTCTTAATTCCAAAGAAATATTAGCTCTAGTAAGGACTCACTTAAAACAGTCTGGCAGAAATTAAGGCCTTCCATTATTTGACCAGTTCATGTCTTTTAAATATACCCACATTCCTCTCAGCAGTCAATCACCAATTTACCTTGTCATCACATGCAAAGCAGATCATAATCAACTCCAAAATGTCTGCACATGGTCCAAATTGGCAGGACACAGCCATCATAGTATGCCTTTTTGGAAGCAGGTTCTGCAGCATCCTACATAAGGTGATTGCAGGAGGAGAGCCTCCCTGAACTTGCTCACCGGCCCCAATCTTAGACTACATTTTTACTTTGACACTAATGTATCCAATTAGCCCTCTCTTCACTTAGCAAGGTCTTGAGGGAATGGAGTACAGATGGCTATTTTGTGTGAATGGGGAAAAAAGGTCTGTAGTGTGAGGCATTGCCTAATACAGGTGCCATAAGGAGAGTCCTATTTCCACAGAATGACACTGCCAACACACAGAGGCTGGCCTTACTTAACAGGCTTAGGAAAGGGACTCTTTACACAACCTCTTGAACTTTCTCTGAATTCAGAGTACTCTTATTTTTAATAGAATAAAATATTCAAAAGCTATACTTTAGGATAGCCACCAGGTGGTAGCATTGATATGCTTTTTGTTCTTGTATGTGGCAGGGAAAAGGCTCAATCAGAGCTCTATGAAGAGTCAGGGTTAGGAAAACCTGGAGTGTAGGGGGTTAATATGAAATACAAAATATGAAATACAAATATGAAATACAAAAAAAATCACCGGTGTAGTTCCAGTCTATCATACAAAAAAAATCACCAGTGGAGTTCCAGTCTACCATACAAAAAAAAATCACCAGTGGAGTTCCAGTCTATCTAGATCAATTTTTACATTGTGGCTCCTAGAAATGCAAGGACAGCCTCTTATATTTTCCCCAAGTCTCCTCTTCTATCATTACTGTGGTCACAACTATCACCATGAAACACTATCACCATCTTCTTCATGGAACAGAACTCTAGCCCCTGGCTTCTAACTTCCTTAGCATTATCCCTTAGGTTCAGACACAAATTTTTGATTACTATGGGAAAGCATCCTCCACAGCTACCAAATAATTGATCAGTCAATGAGGATTTTATTCAGCACCTCCTATAACCCAAGCACTGTGCTGAAGATCTAGGAATACAGCTACAAAGTAAGATTCCTTCTCTAAACAAGCTTAGATTTTTCCAGGTGATTATAATGTCTTCACAGATTATATGGCCTTTACATATAGAAGATATCTGTATTTGTATCCACATACACATGTGCATGCACAGACACACAAGACACATGGTGTCCCAAAAGTCTTCGTATGCTTTAGGAATATGAATTGGGGGCATGAGTTCTAAAAGGAAGAGCCTAGTTGAAGACAGAGCAATTAGGAGACAATTGCAATAGTACTAGCTTGGGGCTCTGAAATAGACTTCTACCTATGAAATGAATTTCAGAGCTTATTAGTTATGTCATCCTGGGTAGGTCACTTAACTTCTCTCTGACTCAATTTCTTAGCTGTGATGCTATTGTATTGAAATTACCTCTTTGTCTCTCTTTGTCCATTTGTCTCACACACGTGTATATGTTGTATAGATAGATAAGAGACATAAACCTATAGATAATATCATCAACTATAGATAGATGTAATTGTATGCAGCTAGGTGGCATAGTGAATAGAGCTCTTGGTATAGAGTCAGGAGATGCTAAGTTCAAATGTGATCTCAGATACTAGCTGTATGACCCTGGGAAAGTTACCTAACCACAATCTGACTCAGTTTTCCTAACTGTAAAAGTGAGAATACAGATGATGTATACCTCTACCTCTCAAAATTATCATGAAGATCAAATGAGATAATATTCATAAAGTACTTAGCACAGTGCCTGGGTAGGACATATATACACATACTATATGTATGTATGTATATATGTATATGTATATGTATATAATACACACATGTGTGTATGCATATATAATTTTATTTGATCTGTACAATAACCTTACAGAAGAGGAAATTGAAGTTGAAAGAGGTTGAAGTGACTTCTCCAGGATCACACAACACAAAAAAGAAAGGATTCAAACACAGATCTTCCGTACTCAAAGTACACTTTACTATAACTCCTAACAAGCTACCAGTAGCCATATTACCCCTAACAAAGTCATTTCATATGTCTGAATTTTAGTTTTCTCTGATGAAAAAGGAGACTCAAAATGGTCTCTCCCTTAGCTCATGGATGGAATCAAAGACAGTAAACACATACACCATTTTAAGAGCAGCAAAATCCTTAAAATGTGTTCTTATCAGAAATATTTCTTCAGTGGGTTCACATGAATTAATTTTATTTTCCTGTTAAAAATAGGACTTCTTTAATGTGACACGTAAAATTACAAAAATAATCATTTGTAAGAAGGTTGTGAAGGCTGGAAGGAATCTGGAAAAATCAAGCTTTTCCCAGATTTCCTAGAGATAAACTAGTTCTCTTAACAATAAATTCTTCCCACAAAGCTTTTATTCTTCTATTCTGTTCACAAATACCCAAGTACTGAAGTCATCTTTTCTTCTCTTCTCCTTTAGAGTTGCCTCAACCAAAGGACTGAGAAAGAAAATGGAGTTGGCTTTTCCAAGAAATGACCCTAGGAGGAGATAATAAAGATTACTTATAATAATGATAGCAATTACAACAAAAATATTGTTAATTTATTATTAAAATAATCATATGACAATAACAACAAACAGCATTTATATGAATCTTTAATATTTGCTATGCTATCTAGTAATTTTAATAGGAATGGGTGCTGCATTTTGTCAAAGGCTTTTTTCAGCATCTATTGAGATAATCATATTGAGTAGAATATTCCCAATTAAACCTTCTTAGCATTAATATTCCTATTGAAGTCCTCTCAAGGTTAAGAAATATTAAAAGGGGGGGGCAACTAAGTGGTGCAGTGGATAGAGCACTCAGCCCTAGCGTCAGGAGGACCTGAATTCAAATCTGGCCTCAGATACTTAATAATTACCTAGCTATGTGACCTTGGGCAAGTTACTTAATCCCATTGCAAAATGCAAAATGAAAAATCTAAAAAACAAAAAAAAATATTTAAAAAATTATTCTTAGAAGAAAGACCCTGCATTCCAAATAAGACTTATAATGCTACTTCTTTTCTCATAAGGATATTTCTACTAACTGGGAGGATAGTACACTGTTCCTAGACCTTGTGTTCCAAGACAAGTTACATTACTTCAATAAAATAATTATAATCCCGAAGGTTATTCTCGCCATCAGGATGGTGAGGTAATATTTTATGAAAACCTCTCATTCTTTTCATTGTTGTTGAGGTAGGTTTTCAGAAGTAGAATGTAACTCTGAAGACTCACCAATAAGTTGACAGAGAGAGAGAATAGGGAAGAGGAGGGGATCCCTTTAGGCCATATAATCTTGCTTGACTATCAATTTGGGATAGCTCCTTGATCTTCACTACCTTTGTGAGACTTGGAGACTTCTCTCAAGAAAAGCAAATAAAAACTTTATTTTGCTCATACCAGTCCCTGAAGATTTTGTTCAGTGTGATTTTATCACACACAATATGATTTCTCTTAATTTTATTATTGTTGTGGCCAATTATACTGACTGATAGAACATTAAGATTTGTAAAATGCTTAACCAATATCAGTCTATTTAACCATCACAATAAATCTGAGAGGTAGATTCTGTTATTATCTATCTTCATTTTATAGTTAATGAAACTGAAGCAAAAGCAAAAAGAGGTTAAGAATCATTTTGATAAAGTATAAATATACCCAAATTGCAAATCAATTTTTGAATTAAATAAATTCAGAATACTTAGAAAACAACTTGAAGGGGCAGCTTGGTGTCAAGGGATCAAGCACTGGCCCTGGAGTCAGGCATACCTGGGTTCAAATCCAGTCTCAGACACTTAATAATTACCTAGCTGTGTGGCCTTGGGCAAGCCACTTAACCCTGTTTGCATTACAAAAAACCTAAAAAACAAAAACCCAACTTGAAGCACTTTTGTGAATTCCACAGGGTTGGGCTGGACCCAAAACCTCTATTTCTAGCATCCACTTCATGAAAATATATATATATATATATATATATATATATATATATATATATATTCATATATTTTAATCTATTTAGTGCTCACAAATCTCCTACAATCAGGAATCGTGTTCCTATCTATTCCAAACTCAGTACTCTTTCTACTCTGATTTGTAATCAGAACATGAAACTCATGTTTGGTTTCATTCACTCAAAACTAATGAGATAAAAATGCTTGAATTTCAAGGGAAAAGATGTCAAAGCTACTTAAGCACCCTGTGTATGGTTTGCTCAAAAGATCATCAGAAACATATGGAATCAATCTCCCAGGGAGTACAAATTCATTTTTAGCAAGCAAATAAAGATGTCTCAGGATAAGATGTCTTTTCAGACTTAACAGGATCCCTAAGGTTCTTCTGATCCATTCAATGAGTCTACAGCATCTCTGAGTTTTCATTTTTTGCTAATTAAGAACATACGTGGTGAGAGAGAATTGATTAAATTTGTGCCTGTAACACCAAAGTTGAGAATGTCTATCAGCACTCAGTGATTATTCAACATTTTTCTATCAATAAACTGGGGAGTAGAAAAAGAAATGATGTATTTAGAAACATGGGAAAGCAGAGACTCTCAGAATCAAAAGGAATCTCAGAGAAGCATAGTCCAATTCATTTCTTAGCCAAATTCCTATCCCCAACAAATGCTTGTCCAGATTCCACTTTAAGAGTTCAGGTATAAGAACTTACATACCTTCTGAAATAGTATTAATTGGATTATGTGTATTTGTGTGTGTGTGTGTGTGTGTGTGTGTGTGTGTGTGTGTCTGTGTGTTTTAGCCAAAACCTACATTATACATTTCTACTTATCATTCCTTTTTACACTAAAGTCAAGCTAAATAAATTTGATTACTCCTCTCCCATGATATCCCAACTTTTATGTCCTCCCGACATGTTTTTCCTCTTAAAACTAGCTATCCCCAATTTCAACTGATGAACTGATGAAGGGGTTTCTGACCCCTTCAACATCATGATCATTTTCTTCTGGAAGTGCTTCAGTTTGTTAATATCCTTCCTAAAATGTGTTGTCCAAAGCTGAAACAAAACTCTAGAGGTAAATACTTTGTTGTTGATGAGTTAAGTCCTGGCCAGGTCTTTGTGATCCCATTTGGGGTTTTCTTCACAAAGATACTGCAATGGTTTGCCATTTCCTCTATGCTCATTTTATAAATGAGAAAACTGAGGCAAACAGGTTGAACTGACTTCCTTGGTATCAAGCCCTGCTTACTCACCATCACATGGTTAGTAAGTGTCTGAGTGTGGATTTGAACTCACAATGAGGAGTCTTCCTGTCTCAAAATCTAGCTCTATCTATTGTGCCACCTGCTGCCTAGTAAATGCTTAGAATGGTTTAAATTTGATTCTTCTGCTCTCTAGCAGACTATAGTAATTCTGTCATAAAAGAAAACAAAATTATTCTATCCTAACCTGTTTTGGAGACACTGACCTAAAATTTAAAGAATTCAGTTTTGAAAACATAAATAGCAGTTGCCTTTCCCAGTCCTTAGATGTCTTCCATTTACTACAATTTTTCATATATGAGTGGCAATAGCTAAGTAATCACATTGCAAATCTTTGAATATCCTAGGTTGTAATTCATTCTGATTTTTTGACATGCACTTATTGAGGGTATCTAGGTGCTCTCTTGGGTTTCAATATAATATGCATCACTTTTGTTTCATCTTTCCCAATTAAAAGGTTGTTCTCTCTGGAAGAGAAAACTGAACTAAAATAAAAATTGAGTAGTCTTAATTTTCTTCATCAATTATCACTTATCTCACTTACTGTGAGTATATTTTCTTTGATATTCCTTATGTTCCTAATATAGGTTTGTTTTGTTTTGTTTCATTTTTGAGCCTAGATCTCAAAGTCTTGCCCTGGTTGGAAGTACAGCCATCACCCATGGACTCAATCCCACTCTTTTGATCTCTGTTTCCACCCTAGACCTCATTACTCCATCTTAGGCAGCCTACTAACTCCACACTTCCAGGAGCTCACTATATATGTGTTGATTTGGAGTGAACATCCATTGGCTTTATCCTTACTGTCCCTCAGAACTCTTCTGCACTGTGATAGTCAAGCATCAACCCCCACCATTCTAGGGATTACAAGCAAGAGCTAACATATCTGGCTTTACCCAAAAGAGGTTTTTATGGTTTGTTTGTTTAGGTTTTTTTTGGAAGGCAATGGTGTTAAGTGACTTGCCCAAAGTCACACAGCTAGATAATTATTAAATGTTTGAGGCCATATTTGAACTCAGGTCCTCCTGACTCCAGGCCCAGTACTCTGTCTACTGCATCACCTAGCTACCCCTCAAAAGAGTTTTGAAAAATCTTTTGTTTTCTTTAAAATTCATAATTATTATTATTCAAATTCTTAACCCTCCTCTTAAATGGCATCTATCTACTCCTTTGTTCATTTTTCTTTATTTTCTCTTGCATTCATCTTTGGTGTATTTTTTTAATCCAAGTGTGTTAATGAGTTTCCTGTGCAGCCACATTAATCTCTTTAGACAACTTCTCCTTTTCTTCCTCACATTATATGATAAAAATTTCATTTTTGAGAGTATGCTTTTCCAATTGAGCCTAATGTCATGTGAAGACTTTTAGGCCAATAGATCTTGTTAATCATCTGTCTTAACTAAACAAATCCTCCCCAAAACTATATTTAGATTTCCCCTTTAAAGGTGATTTCTATCATTTCTACTTCAGCAATCAATTCTTCCTTTATATAATCTGGTCCAGAATTAGTAGTTGAGCTTGTCTTTTCCTCTACTTTTTTTTAAACAATGAAAGTCTTAATTAATGAAGATGTAAGGGAGAGAAGAAAATGACTTTTTGCTTGGGATACAGCTATTAAAATCATAATGATGACCCTTTTCTAATAGAAGAGAGGGTCCTTACTATTTCACATTAAGTGGAAGCCAGTATCATTTGAATGTCTATGATCAAATAAGAAAATCAATTCCCACAAAAGGGTTCCTTCCAGTTTTGAGGACTTCAAATTGACTGAGTTCTGAGTTCTGTTTGATAACTAAGCCTAGTAGTGTTCATTAAATTAGGAACCTCACAAAGGCCCGTGTCAATCTATCTTTCAAGTATTAAGTTCTCAGTAGGCAAGCCAATTTCTCATTTTTCCCCTGTCTTCATCAATAAGACATTTAAATGGAGATTTTTAAAGATCACATGACTTCTGAACTTCTGGATCAAGTTTATGCCAGACCTTCAGTGTATAACTTACCCCCCAACCATGCCCCACTCTTCTGTTCTAGAGCCTTGTATTTTAATGTCAGTTGTGTCTGAAGTGAGATTTATTTGGGGAGAGGATGGCCATAATCAGCTCCCTAAAGTTATTTCAAGATTCCATTATGAACTTGAAAACTATTTGTATAGGGAGAAAAGCCAGTATGACTTTTTGGTCTATTCAGGAGCTCAGGAGATACCAGCATTGCTTGAAAGTTAGGACCTTGACCAATGTCAGGCCACTATTGAAGGAACATTGCGTTCCTCCCAGGATAAGCTGATCACTTCTAATATCCTCACCACATTGCTAACTCAATCAGCCTCCTCTCTGCACTGGTTTCAGACAGGAGGACAGGAAGATGGACTTAACTCCTTTCCAGGGGGACCAAACTGTACTTCCAGCTCAATCTATCTGCATCTGCTGTTCCTACCTAGTTCCAGCTCTACAGAACAAGATGCCCTCATGCCAGCCATCCATTGGTGTCCCTCCAACTCCACTTTCTGGCCTGCTTTTTGCATGTAGCTTCCCCCCCTGTAGATTGTAGGCTCCTTGAGAGCAGGGACTATCTTTTTATCAGTTTTATTCACACATTTTATCCCCAGATTTTAACACATAGCAGATACTTTTTTGTTTATTGTTCAATTGTTTTGATTGTGTTTGACTTTTCATGACCTCATTTGGAATTTTCTTGACAAAAATACTGGAGTGATTTGTCATTTCTTTCTCCAGCTCATTTTACAGGCCAACAATGTTGAGTGACTTGCCTAGGTTCACACAGCTAGTGTCAGAGACTCGATTTGAACTCATGAACGTGAGTCTTCCTAATTCCACTCCTAGTCAGCACTCTATCCACTGCATCACCTAGCTACCCTTGTAGACACTTAATAAATGTTTGTCAAATTAAATTGAATTGGATTGGGTGGGATATTGCCATTTCCTGGGGACCTTCTTTCCCATTCTCTCCCAATGTTCATTAACATTCTAAGATGTCCAGCTTAAGACTCACAAAGCCTCTCCCCCCCCTCCTATGCTTCTTAATTGTCTTGCTCTTCTTTTGTATTGAAATATATTTGTGGGGAACTTTTTTTACAGGGAAGTAGTATATTTCCTTTCTGGGAAATGTTGTGGGAAAAGGTGGTTCCTCAGGAGAAATATGTGAATATTTTGTGCTTTGAGGTAGGTCAGAGAAGTTGGAAACAAACACAGGACTAGGCAGAAGTCTTGGAAACTTCTGGAAATTGACTTTCTCCTCAGGTGCAGAAGATTTCAGGGATCCCTGTACAAGAAAAATGACTGCTACATAAGAGAGACCATGTAGATCATGGACAGCATTTGCAGACATAGAGGAATTGACATGTTAAAAAAGATGGAAGTAAGACCAGCCAGTCATGGATCCTAGATAGCAAGGGTCTGTGCTGAAGGAAACTATTATCTGCACAGAGTCCTGGAGAACAGCAGCTAATGTTAGACAGGGCTGATGAAGCAGCAATGGAAGGATGGAGAGCCTCAGTGGGGAGAAAGATCAACCAAGTATGAAACCATGGAACAGAGAAGCAGAGGAGGGTCCACAAACGAGAGACAATGAAGCCCAGAATCACAATTTGCAGGGATAAACCTGGACCACTACAATGACTCAGGTGGACTTTTCAGGTTTAAGGGGAAAGGTTGACTCTTAACTTCAAGGTATATTGTCTCATGTTATTTTACATAGTCTATCTTTTACTGTCTGTTCTTACAGGGTTTTGTATAAAAAGGAAAGCTGATGATTTATGTGCATTTATTTTATTTACTGCTACTTGATAAAATTGTTGTATCAATTAAATTTTTAGTTGAGTCTTTGGGATATTCAGTTTCCCCCCAAAATTTACCAAAGGCATATAGAGTATAAGTCTGAAGGGCTGTAGAGGTCTCTCTGAGAAGTGAGAATTGTTGTGATTTTTTTATGGGCTTGCATAGAAATCTGTTTTCTTTTTTCCTGAGCGTTTTCTTGTCTGTCTTCTATGTCTATAAAAGTTCTTTTGTGGAGTAAATAAAACATTTTATGCATTTAAAATTTTTTAAGGCAAAGTACATGCCAAAATGTTGAAGACTTACTTTGGTAAGAAAAATCATCCAGTTTCTGATGTCTTCAGTGTTTCCTTGCAGCACAAACCAGAGATTTCAAGACAAATGAGACATCAAAGTTCTCTAGCTTTTTTGGAGTTGGAGAGAGTCAGAGAGATGTTCTAAGTGGTATTCCCAGAACTGTCACTTTGTTTTCATGTCAGGAGATACCTGGACATGAGAGTGACACTGATGTAGTTTGTTGTCATTCAGTCATTTTTCAGTCTTGTCCAACTCTTTGTGATCTCATTTGGTGTTTTCTTGGCAGAGATGCTGCAGTGGTTTGCCAACTTTTTGTCCAGATCATTTTATAGCTGAAGAAACTGAGGCAATAGTGACTTACCCAGGGTTACACAGCTATTAAGTGACTGAGGTCATATTTGTACTAACTCTACAACACTATCCACTGTTCAAGCTTTAATACAAGATTCCAAAAGTGTTCCAAACCAAGAGAGATAGAAAACATATAGGACAAGAGAATCAGGATCCAAAACAATCTTGAAAGTCTAGGAAAATATATTGATTCTAAAAAGAAAAAGGTTTAATGGTAATAAATTTAAATGTAAAACTTGGATTTAAAAAATCAAATGTAAAAGTACAGGGAAGGTGATGGAGGGAAATGATTCTGCACCAATTCATATAAAAATTATCGGAATATTTTTAGTAGATAGTAGACAGTACACATATTTAATATACTTCAATATGTGAAGTGGAAGACAACAAACTTTATTCTAGCTTAGCTTACATTAAATGTTAGTTAGATGTCACAGTAAATAGACTATGGATAGGGAGATCTCAGTCCAAATCCAGCCTCAGGGATTTAATAGCTATGTGACTGTGGACAAGTCACTTAACCTGTCTCAATTTCTTCATCTGTAAGAGGAGAATAATAATAGTTCTTACCTATTTGGTGAGGTTAAAATGAGGTAATCTTTGCAAAACCTATGCAAACCTTTAAACACTATATTTTAATGTTTAACTCTTTTCATCATCATTATTATTATTAATTAGAAGCATAGTGTCCAGAGTGAGGAACGTGATAGTACCACAATATTCTGGCTGGTCAGACCACATCTGAAGAATTTTGTCAGTACTGAACATTACATTTAGTCAGAAAGTGATGTTAGAACATTTCCAGAATGCTAGGACACTGGAAGTCTACTAACCATTCCATATAAGGACTGGTTGAAAGAACTGGAAAAGTTTAGCATGGAACTGATAAAAATGTGTGGGGTTAGATGTACAGAGTGTTGAACGAATACTGATTTCAGTGATTTGAAGTTGAATAAGGATATATCACATGAAATAGGGACTAGATTTGTTGTACTTAGAACTGCAGGGCCAAACTAGGAACAAGAGGGATAGGATACAAAGTAAGATGTTTCAACTTCATAAAAAGAAAACTTATTAGAACTGCCTAATAATGAAAATGCTCAGTTTCCTAACACTAAAGGTTTACAAGTGGAAACTTCATATCACTGTTGGGAATATTTTTTAAAAAAAGATTCTGTTTAGGTATGCTTTAGACACAGTTGCTTTTGAAATTCTTTCCAGCTCTGAGACTTTAAGTTATAATATTTGATCTGGGCATTTGAGAATAGATATAATTCCAGCAATCAGAAAATTCAATTTAATAAATTTTATTAAACTGCTGCTAAGTGTAAAGCATTCAGAAATCATTCAAGACAGGGGAAAAATAGTAAAAGCAGATATTATGTTTAACAAATGGTGGATTATTTTGTTTGACTGATATTTGTCAAGTAGGAGGTGAACATAAATCAAAGGGATCAGTTGAGAATTGAACAAAAAGGGCCTGAATTTCAAATTGAATTTATCAAATAAGTAAATGGGAAGGAATTGAGGGTTTTTGAGCAAGAGAATAACTTGATCTAAGCTGTTCTTTAAGAAGATTATACTGATTGAATTTGAGGATTCTAGGGAGAGAGAAGAAGCTATCTATGAGACCATTGCAATAGCCTTGGTCAAAGGAAAGCATAGACTGAATTAAAGTTGTAACATTATGGAAACAGAAAAAAAGACATATCCCATTTTTTGAGATAGAGTCACTTATGACTTCATGAAGAAATGGATATTAGGAGAAATTAGAGGTTTAGAATTCATGTAACTGGAAGAATCTGGTCTTGTTAATAGAAATAGATTAGGAAGAGGAGATAAATTTGGTAGGGAAAAGGGAAAAGAAGATATTGCCACCCACATCGCCCATTTATTTATTTATTTATTTATTTATTTTTCTAATTAGCTGTAAAGATAGGTTTCAACATTCATTTTTATAAAATCTTCTCCCTTTCACCACTTCATCTCCCTCCCTAATATAGTAAGTAATCTGTATGTATGTATATGTGTGTGTATATATATATATATATATATATAAATATATATATATATACACATAATTTAGGTTTTTGCAAGTCAAATGGGGTTAAGTGGCTTGCCCAAGGCCACACAGCTAGCTAATTATTAAGTGTCTGAGACCAGATTTGAACCTTAGCCACCCCTTACGCAGAATTATATTACACATATTTCCATATTAGTCATGTTGTAAAAGAAGAATCAGAGCAGGGGGCCTCTAGGTGGCTCAGTGGATAGAGCACCGGCCCTGGAGTCAGGAGTACCTGAGTTCAAATCTGACCTCAGACATTTAATAATTACCTAGATGTGTGACCTTGGGCAAGCCACTTAACCACATTGCCTTGCAAAAACTTAAAAAAAGAATCAGAGCAAAAGGGAAAAACCAAGAAAAAGAAAAAATAACAAATTTTAAAATGTGAAAAATAATTTGCTTTAATCTGCATGCAGGCTCCATTTCAAGGCTTTCCATAGCAAGCCCTTTAGGATTATCTTTTATCACTGTATTACTTGAGCATTTAGTTGATCATAGTTGATCTATACAAAATGTGTTTTGCCAGAGAAAAACAAATATTTTATATTTTTTATATTTATTTATTTTTTATTTTGGCAAGGCAATTGGGTTAAGTGACTTACTGAACATCACATAGCTAGGTAATTATTGTCTGAGGTCAAATTTGAACTCAGGTCCTCCTGACTTTAGGGCTGGTGCTCTGTCCACCATGCTACCTAGCTCCCCCTATAGTTATTTTAAATAGTTGTAGTATGAGTAGTAGTAGTCCTTCATAATTGAAGAGGACTATTACATCATATATATGATAGGATAACTTGCATATGACATTTATTATAGTGAGCGGATTCTTATGCAAAGACATCCTTTTCACTTCTTTTGCCAGAACCATTTCACCCTATGGCCTAATTTGATATGAAACAGAATTTTTGGTGATGGTCTGGATGTTGTGGGTATCCTTGGCCTTTTGAATGTGGCTTTCTCTCCCACATCAGTGAGGCACCATGGTGCTCCAACAATGCAGATTGTAACACCAAGGTATAGCGAAACCTGGCTCTTGATGGTCTGATCATAAGAATTGGGGCTTGGTCACTTGGGGGGTGGGGGTGGGGTCACATAACTTATTTTGAATAGAATTTCTTTTTTGATCTCTTGCTGCTGGACTTTGTTTGCAATATATAGAAATGGTGATGATTGATGTGGTTTTTACCTCATATCCTGCCATCTTGTAAAGGTGTTAATAGTTTCAAGTGATTTTTTAGTTGGTTCTAAGGAACTGAGTACCAGAACTTTGCAAGACAGAATTCTGCATAATCATGTTTGGAAGCAAAAGGAAAGAAAAACAGTTGCTTCCAAAATGACTCAGAGTTTGGAGGTTTTCACTTTGGTGGTTTTCAAATCTAAAAGTTGGAATTTGTGTTCTTCATTTTTTGACATATTTGTCATCCTCATTTGATATGACTGTAAGAGACAAACAATGACATGCCTCTGAACAAAATCAATGCAAGTTGGTTGTTTTGCTTTTGTCAATTCTTTTCTTTGGATTGAATGATTCCAGAGACCCAAGTGAACTACTGAAAAGAGGCCCAGGTTCTCAGTAGAGTCTCTGCCTTATAAGTTTCACTAACCCTTAAGGAGTGAAAGCAATGCCGCCAGCTAGAAGGTGACACCTCAGGCACGAACCATTTTTCTTAAGGAATTTCATCTTTTGTGCCTTTCCAGGGCAGAAACTAAGGATTTCAAAACTTGATAATAGTTTGTTTTGTATCACCTTGTTGTCTTATTTCTATTTCATGAAAGAGAAGAAATAAAATAATTGCAACAAGAATAAATTTCACTTTGATTTTTCAAAATAAGGTTGTAAACAATGCAAAGATTCATTCATTCACATTCATCATTGGTCAACATGATAAAAACACAAGGTCATCAACTGCCAAATACAGGATTTTTTTCCTTTTCTTTCTTTCTTTCTTTTCCAACAGTGATTTTAAGAAAATCATTAGGATTGTTGGCCCTCAGTAAAACTTTGGTGCCTGGGGATCAAAGCACTTCATTTATGTCATCTACTGTTTGTTTGAATATACTTTGCTTTTTGAAACCTTGGAGTTTATTTTTAATTACTAAGGAAATATCAGAATGCACAATTTTATTTTGAGTAGATTTATTGAAGGGATCTCATAGAATTGGGCTTTTAAGCTTTGTGATATAGTTTTTTTCTCCACCAGCCCTGAATGGGACCAAATGTTCCTGGAACAGCTTTGCTATGATGGAAGTGCAGCAACAACTTTTTATACTTTGTCCTCAATAATTCTTTTATTATTATTTTACAATTTGATGGATTGAGTTAGGTTACCATCTATAGATGTCACTCTGGGTCTCACTTTTTTCATCCCCAAAATGATAGTTATGGACTTGATAACAACTAAAAGGGGGTCTATAGTAATGTTACAGAGTTATCAGAAAACAGATTGAGAGACTATTATAACTTTATTAGTCTGTAGCTAACATAATTGTACCAGGACAGTGACTCTAATTGTTGAACAACTGCAATTCTTCAACACCTAAGAGGAAATTATCTATTGTAAAAGAATATAGATCTGGAATCTGAGGAGGCCTGAATTCAGATACTGTTTCCAACACTTGCTAGGTGTGTGACAATGAGCACGTTATTTCCTTCTCCTGACCAATGTCCTCTTCTGTAAAATGAGGATAATATAAGTATTTTTCTCATAAGGGTGTTGCAAGACCTAAATGAAAGAATATAGGAAAAGAATTCTGCAAACTTTAAAAAGATCTCTATAAATATTTGATATTGTTATTTTTATGGTAACTATAAAAAACCAGTTTGCCATAGAATGGATACAGCAAAGGCAACAAAATATGCCGAAAGGCAGACACAATGTGCAAAATATACTGTAGTTTGTATCATATAGTGAAATGCCCATCTCTTTTGTAGACTGTGTATCTTATGTAGTCTTCTGATTGATGGAGCATTTTTAAAGTCTCTTCTTTGGGAAAATTAAGTCTGACAGAAAGATGAACTAAACAAAAGTCCTTCAATTTACTTTTTCTTTGAATATACTTTGCTTCTCAACACCTTGGTTTATTTTTAATTACTAAGGAAAAACTAGAATGCACAATTTTATTTTGAGTAGCAATTTTTTTCTGTTTATTGTATTTAGATTTGTGATAGCCGTGGAAAAGAACTAGCTATGCTGGATAAAATTCATACCCTACAGGAAGAAGTTACCTCCCTCAAACTGGAACTAGAAGGAATAAAATTTAAGAATCAGGAAAAAGACAACTATGTACAAAAGAAAAAGATTTTTTAAAAGCAGAGAATGATGATCTTACAAAGGATTTAAAAATGAATGAAGAAGCATTAAAAAAACAATATTCCAGTACAGTGAAAAAATAAATGTTCGAACATCTGAAATAGCAATGTTGACGTCTTAACTGGAGACTGAAAAGCAAAAATAGAGATAAACTAGAGACAAAAGTCAAATCATACCATTCCTGTCTGACTTCTGCTATTCGTGATCACGAACAGAGTGAAACATCGAAAATAGATCTCGAAAAATTCTTCCAGGAAGAACAAGCACAGTCACATCATTTACTGGACAGATTAAATTGTGAGTTATCTAGTCTAAGAGATAACAATGGTGTCATTTCTCAAGAACTTTGTAAAGCTAAAATTAAGATGAACATTTGAGAAAATCAACTATCCTTTGTACAAAATTCTCTCAGAGAAAAGGCACTAGTTTTAGAAAGCCCCCAGAGTGAATTAAAGCAGACCCAAAATAGAGTAAAGGAATTTCAAAATGCAGTTCAAATGGAAAAGAAAAATTGTATCACAATCTTGTTAAACAAGAGTCCATCCAAGAAAGTTCTGCCCAAATCCACTGTGAAAATATATTGCTTCAACAAGAACTTGAAGATGTCCAACACCACGGCATCAATAAAGGAAAGATAATAAGTGATGTTCAAGAACAGTTCTATGATCTCTTGAAAAAAGTTCGTGCAGATAATTAAAAAAATTCTTATACTAGAAAAGATAAATACCGAGTTAATCGGGGTGGCTATGTGGCATAGTGGATAAAGCACCGGCCCTGGAGTCAGGAGTACCTGGGTTCAAATCCAGTCTGTGTGGCCTTGGGCAAGCCACTTAACCCCATTTGCCTTGCAAAAAAAAACCTAAAAAAAGAACTTAATCCATTTATTTAATCACTTAAGAGAGCTAATGTGTAAATATGAAAATGAAAAAGAAGAAAGAGAGGTAGGACTTTAATATCATTTGATAAGCATTTGTAAATTTTACAAAGATAATTAGAAATTTAAATTTTCAACAGGCAAATGATGTTGTCAACTTTTGTTATATAAATTCTGATTTGCTCAGACTTGGAAAAATAGCATGATAAAAATCAGCCTGATAGCCATCATTTACATAAGATGACTTACTTTGATTAAAAATGTTGTGTAGTCCTTGAAATTTTAAGGGTAGCATTTTAACTTAATAATTTGGATAGTCAATCACTTATAAGTAAATACTGATGAATTTTAATTATACTAAAACTAAATTAATACAATAGAATAAATTATTTGAAATACATAACCTAAAAGTTATGTTAGAAATAATATAATTCACATTAGACATCTGAATTGAGATACTGTCAAACACAGTTACCTTTTTCATACCTATTTAAACATGCTAATCAATGTGACTAGTTCGCTCCACTGGGCTACCACTTTTTCCAACACCCCACCCCCACCCAGTCATAGTAAAACAGACTTTATCTGTGGATTTTCTAAGTTTTCTTGGACTGGGAATTTGTATTGCTCAGTCTTTCTGGGGGTTCTGTCCTTCTAAATTTTGGCTAGTCATAATTTGATGACTTTTGGAGTTTTTTTGGAGTCAAGTTTTCAGACATTCTTGCTCTCATGCCATTTTGGCTCCACCCTGCTCTTCTGTGTTTATTTTTTATTGACTTTAGTAAAGCATTTAACATGGTTGAGCAAAATGTAGCCTTGAACGTTCTCCACAGACAAGGTATCTCTTATTCAGATTTATAAGAGACTCCATGAGAAATGTGACTAGAGAGCTGACTTTCTTCAACAGTCTGGTAAATAGTGATATTTAGTTAGGTATCAAATAGTAAGAAATATATTCTCTGGGGTCATTAACAGTGTCACGGAAAATGTCTTGTTTAAGTTTCAAGTAAAGATAAGATTCCCATTGATAGTAAATGCTCCTATTTATAGATAACCATGTACTTTATTTTTTCATCTAATCCTAGAATATCTTTTTAGCAAAATTATTTACTACTACCACCACCACTTCTCCTACTACTACTATCTACTACTATTTTACTACTACTACTACTACTACTACTACTACTACTACTACTACTACTACTATTTCTACTACTACTACCATTACTACTACTACTGCTGCCACTGTTACTACTACAACTGTAATTTTACATTCTACTGGCAACATGCTGTGAAAAGGAAGTTTTATGGAAATGAAATATAAATAATCCTTGTATTCAAGTAATTACAATCTAGTTAGGGAACAAAGACACAGATACAGGAAACAATAGTTTGATAATAAATGTGAACACTATAAGACAATATACAGTTAAATACTAAATCATATGATATCAGATGAAACTTGTAATTCAGAAGACTTGAAATTTATACAGCTAAAAAATGAAAAATGTTTATGGCAAAAAAATAATACTTTGGGAAAATGAAAAGGTTCTTTGAGGTCAAATTGGAATTAGAGAAGCAAGGCAAGGAAGAATGGATAGATCTTGAATCCAAAGCACAGATAGGGAAGTACAAGGAACTAAACAAGAAGAATAGCCTGACTGGGTATGATGAAATCAGGATGAATAAATTATTACAGGGTAATAATGAGATAATCCATCCTATTTCATTTTGCATGTACAATTTATTGTTATTATAATTTTCCTTTTATTTAAGGAGTAATTTGGATAGATAATTTCTACTTCACAAAATTGTTTTAGAAATTGTGAGGAATATGTGGGTGTTGAGGCTCCACAAAAATGTGGAGGAGTGGGAGGAGAGTATTTTACAAAAACTAGGGCTCTGCCTATATTGTTGCCTTTTGGGCAGTTGACCTCAATCTGATCAAAAACAGATAAGATTGCCCCACCTGTTTTTAAGTTAAGCTAGACTTGACCTTCTCCTTTGGGCATGCTCAAGGGAATAGCTGTTTTTACTCATTAGTATAATAAGCAGGGCAGGGGAAATGTAAGGACCCAATGTATGAAAATCAGATTGTGAACCCAAGCTATGATTGGCATGAGGCAGCAGGAACAAAGTACATAAAAGACCTTGCATTTTGGGATTTGGAGGTGTGCCATTTTGTTAAGATATCTTTATAAAAACCATTTTAATCACCCTGGACTAAGTATTCATGAGTCATTTATAACAGAGATCAAGTGAGGTAATGCATGTAAAGGGTTTTTTGACAATAAAGCTTATAGAAATGATTTAATCATTATTGTTACTTAGAAAACCACCTCATTCTTTCTTTTTAGAACAAATAAACAAAATTATCTGAGTCCCATGATTATTCCAATTAGAAAGTACAAATGGTGGAAATTACTTTTCTTGTCCTAAGTCAGTTTAAATGACAGGCACAGTATTCAGAAAATATAAGATGATATTGCTTAAAAAAAGAAATATTAAAAGTGAAAACATTTAATTATTGACAATTAATAAGAAATTAATGATTTTTACATACATACTTTACTTTTGAGTTGATCAACTTCCTCCTGTAGTTGTTTTTTCTTTTCTTCTAAATCATTTTGATAATGTGATATAACCTCTAGAGAAGCATCTGTCATGGATTGCTTTTTTATGGAATCGGTAATTTCTTGCTGAAGTTTTCTCATTATACCCTAACAGAACATGTCCGTGCTTCTTTTACTGATTTCATAAATCATTGTTAAAGTATACATTCAAAATTAATTGATATAAATATTTTCATATGCAACTTAAATTCATGAATTTATAGTTTCTATAGTCTATAGTTTCATAGATTTTTGAACTAGATGCCTCTGGCACATATGTAATCCAACCATCTCATTTTCCAGGTTAGAAAACTAAGCTTAAAAGAGGCTAAATGAGTTACTCAAGGTAATAATAATAATTAATACGAGAGAAAAGAATTTGAACTTAGTTTCTGAGACTACAGAGCTCTTTTAACTTTAGCACTTACCCTCCATTCAGCACAGATCAAATTCTATCTTTCTTCTTGCTCAGTGTTCTCCTTATAAAGCAATGCGTTCAGTTTGGTTTCATACCATCTTTTTGAGAATTATAATTCCTCCAGAACCATATAAGGGATAAAACATCCAATTTACAAAAGAGGCAAGAATATACAGCTTCCTACACTTGACAGAAATTTTAGGGATTGTTCCCTTCCATTTTATTAGAAAAGTTAAACACCTTATTTCTTTGTACCTGGCTTTATAATGAGGACATCTATAAGAAAAAGTTGTGTTTTCCTTCCTCTCATAGAGTCCCCTAGAAATGATCATTTACACTGATATACTTGTGAGGCTTGGTAAAAACTCTTGAAGAAATTGATGTGGTGCTGGAGGTGGGGGAAGGGTTTACTAGCTACTAGTCACATCTACTGTACTTGGTAAACCTTCAAAGCCATTCCTTTTTCTTTTAGGATAAAAATTACACTCTTGGTGGAAGTCAATGGTAGTGGTATCACTATCCTGGTGTCATGCTCATCTTCCAGAATGAAGGTCAAACAACAAAGACAAATGACTTATACCTTGTCCTCAGAGAGTATGTATGCCTTCTAAAATGGCGGGAGGAACAGTTGCAAAGAATGGGAACACCTGCACATTCACTGTTCTCTCCTATTAGAATGCAGGGTCTCTGAGGACAGGGACAGTTTGGATCTCATCTTTCCATCTCCAGGCTTCACACAGAGCAGACACCTAATAGGAACTTGCTTGTTTAGTGTGCCCTATGTGGCTGTTGTAAGAGTTTATTGTCCCTTTGTTCTTCTAGGGAGCCAATGGGTGATGTGATTTGTGACAGAATTGGAATCGCATGAGGCAGGGCTCTGTCTCACTCTCTCCTCCAGAGATGCGGATTTGACAATCATACGTTATTTCTCTTGAATCCCCACTATGAGGGAACAAGGTGATCCAGTGTGGTGAGTCAGGGAGACATGAGTTCAAATCCAGCCTTAGACATTTGGTAGTTGTCAAGGTATAGTACCTCTGCCTGCCCCAGTTTCTTCAACAAAAAAATGATAATACCACCTACCCCCCCAGGGTTGTGAGGATCCAACAAAGTACCATCTATAAAGCACATAGTAGGTCCTGATTAAATGTTTTTTTTTCCTTTTTCTCCCATCCACCTCCAGACAAGCAGGGTTTGTAATTTTATTCCCATTTTACAATGGGGAAAACTGAGTTTTGTGGCCTGCCCAGCCACCCAGCTCATAGGTCATCCTGACTTCAGACCCACTATTCCATTGCTTGCCTGCATGGGTGAAGGAGAAAAATATATTAAAAGGGGGGTGATTGTTGAGAGTTCTTCACTTCCAGCTGGGGCCTGGGCATTCCATAGATGGGGGAGGGGGAAAAGATAGCCTCTGACCTGGCTGGCCATCTCCTCCCCACTTCTGCCTTTAGCGTTTCTGCTATAAGAGGACTTTCCCAGTTCTTCTGTCAGAGGAATGGTCTCCCTCTCCTATTCCTTCCCATCTCTCCTGCCTGTATTTGATGCTGCACCCAGTTGCTTGACCACCATCTCCCCCACCTGCCCCTGGAGCTAGGACCTGAGCCCTCAGCCCATCTGGGAGTAATCCAGGTCTCAAAGCTCTCCCTCTTCTCCAGGATCAAACTGCCCTCTGTGGCAAGTCAGGAGTCTCCTTCCCACCCCCAACCTCCCCACACAGAGGACTACATTTCCCAGAAGGCATCTGCATAAGAGGTGGTGGAGTGAGCACTGGGACAAGTGACTGGGCTGTCAGTGAGTCTCTCCCCTATAACCTCCTCCTAGGTTGCCCCTCCCCCCCCAGCTCCCCCAAAGCTGCCTTCACAGGAAAAGAAAAGAGAATGCCCTGAAGGGCAGGAGGAGCCCCGGGGCCTCAGGGAACCCCCAGAGTTTCCTTTCCTGAGATGCTTTGGGGATGATGAGTGATGTTGAACTGGTCACTCTTCCCCACCTTCTCTTCCTCTCAGCCTCAGTTTCCTTACCTGAAAGAGAAGAAAACTGGGTCAAATTGATTCCCAAGTACTGCACATGTCAGCCCGCTGAAAGGGATGGGGAATTGCACTTGGAGCCAGAGAGATTTGAATTCAAATCATGCCTGAGACACTTCTATTTGTGTATCCCTGGGCCAGTCTCTCAACCTCTCTCTGCCTCTCTCTCTCTCTCTCTCTCTCTCTCTCTCTCTCTCTCTCTCTCTCTCTCTCTTTCTCGATTTCTTTATTTGTAAGATGAGAGGAGTGGACTCTCTGGTTGGCCTTCATCTCTGCTCTAAACCTGGCATCCAATCATCCCTTCTTTCTAATCTCCCTGACTTCAGTTTCCGCATCTGCCCTAGTTGAAGGAAGGCTGATCCTTCTCAGGTTTCCCCAGGAGAAGCACTGCCCCTTCCCCCACCTCATCAGTCTTTTGGCCTCAGTTTTGTTACCCACTCTTTTTCTTAATTTAATTAATTTTTTTTTTTTATGGATAGCATGTTTCACTGTCAGTTCTTTGGCGCTGTGTTGCGTCACTGTTTGTTTTTAGTTTTTTTTGTTTTTGGCAAGGTAATGAATGGACTTAAGTGGCTGACCCAAGGTCAGGCAGCCAGGCGATTATGAAGCATCCTCACCCACTCTTGGAGGAGGCTGGACCCTCGGGATGCCGAGAGCGTGGAGATGTAAAGCCCTCTCCTCTCCCAGGGCCGCCTCAGTCTCCCCGGTCTGCCCATCCAAGGATAAGGTCAGCTCCAGGAAGCCCCTGGCCCTCCCCTAGGTGGGGGAGGGGGAGGGGGATAGAGCCGGAGCGGAGTAGACTACAAGTCCAGCCGCCAGCGCGTGGCTTGTGGTGCCCGCGGCAGCAGCGGCAGCTCGGGCCATCCGGGCGGGCACAGCTGACCAGCCCCAGGGCGGCTGCCCAGCTGGGCGGGGCGGAGCCGGGGCAGGTGCGGGCGATGGAGCCGCCGCCCGCGGGCTGAGGGAGCGTCTCTGCCAGCCGCCTGGTCCTCCAGCCAGCGCAGGTGGCCCCCTGGGACGGAGGCCGGGCCCGGCCCCGGGCAGCCTGGGGATCCGGGAAGCCGCGGGGCGCGGGGGCCCGCGGCGGCTGGGTAAGGGCAGCTGGGCAGGGCCCCCGGCCCTAGCCGCGAGGCTCCCCCTCCCCGATGCTTGGAGACGCGGCCGAGGGCTCCCAGGAAGAAGTGCCCCTTTCCCCTTGTTCTGCCCCCCTCCCCACGCTGGCCAGCCCTTCTCCAAAGCGGGACCCCGAGGTGCGGCGGAGCGGGGGCTGCTCATGCCATCTTCTAGGCCCGCCTCCTCCTGCTGCTCCCTGCCCTCGGCCCCGGGCCCGGGAGCTCCCCAGGAGCAGCCGGGGCTGCCCCCCACCCCAGCATGTGGGGCTCAGCCAGCTGGGGGGCCGCCTCATCCCCGCCTCCCCTGGGTCCCATGGAGGAGGGGGAGGACGGTGGGGAGGGCCTAGCCCCGCGGGTCACCGGGGAGTGGGGCCTGGGGCCAGACCCCCTGCGGCTGCGGGCTCCCTGCGGACTGCTGTGGGTGACTACGGAGCCGCTGGGGAGGGGGAGCTCACCCTCCTCAGGGGAGCCCGGGTGCGGGCACTGTGCCAGGACTGGGCCGTGTCCGCTGATGAGGGCTGGTGGACGGGGCAGCTGCCCAGTGGGCACGTGGGAGTCTTCCCCAGCAGGTACGCGATGGCTCCCGGGGTGCCGGCCCCTGCCCCCACTGGCCTGCCTCTGCCCCGGGACATTCCCTTCCGGAAACTGCAGCTCGGAGAAATCATTGGCGTCAGGGCCAGGTGGCACGGTGAGGAGGTGGCCGTGACAGCTGCCAGGCTAGACCCCGAGTGGGACCGGGTGCCACGTGGAGCAGGTGGCCAGGGAGGCCCGGCTCTTTGGCGCCCTGTGCCATCCTAACATCATGGCCCTGCGAGGTGCCTGCTTGCGGTCACCCCATCTCTGCTTGGTCATGGAGTATGCCGGAGGAGGGCCGCTGAGCCACGCCCTGGCTGGCAGCTGGGTGCCCCCTCAGGTGCTGGTCACTTGGGCTGTCCAGGTGGCACGGGGTATGGAGTCCCTACACAGTGGGGCACAGATGCCCATCATCCATCGGGATCTCAAGTCCATCAACAGTGAGTGGCCCCCTGTCCCCTTGCTTTCTCCTTCAGCCTTCTAGAGTTTAGACTCACAGGGTGCCAAGGCTTCTTGCAATGGAGTCTTTTGCAGAGAAGGAAACTAAAGGGGGTGGGGGACTTGTCATGGGGAGTGAGCAATAGGATCAGAATCTGAACCTGCTACAACCTCTATTTCTAACTCTGGGGTTCATGCCCCAAGGCCTGGAGCTCAGGACACTTCGCTCAGGACACTTTGCTCTTCCAGGACAGGCCCAGCCCCACTGGGGAAGATTGAGACTGTGCAGTGGGGAGTGGGGAGTTGGGAAGGTTGTGGGGAGACATGGACTGGGGAGGGAGGCCATTCCCAAGGGGGAGGGAGAACTCTGGATCTCCACATGGAAGACCAGCCTGTTCAGCTGAGACCCAAAGAGTTTAAGTCACTGGCCTAAGGCCCCACAGGGAGTGACTAGTAGCTCAGAGACTTGAACTGGTGCTATATTCAGTGTTCTTCCCTGGCCTCAGATTGAGAAGGGATCAAAGGGAGAGAGGGGAGAGAATGAGAATCTAATCCTCTATTTCCATAGAAGGATGCTTCCTTCCTCCAACCCTCTACCCTCTCCATGAGGCCATTTCATCCCTCAGTCCCCTCTCTTCTCTGGGTCCCATCATCTTCCATTGTCAGTGGAAGGGATCAGATTTTCAGTATTTAGAGCTGGAAGAGAAACTAGTATTGTTCTGTAGAAAGAAAATGAAGAAAGGATCTGTCCAAAATTACAGAGATATCAGTAACTTCACCTGGATTTGAACTCAACGTCTGGAGCTCTGAAATTAGTGCTGTTTTCACTCCCTGGAATTACGGATTTCGGGCCAGGAGGACCTTGGGGTCCTCAAATCCTGCTCCCTTCTTTTACAGATAAGGCTAGGGGTCAAAGAGTTCATAATAAATGGCTCAAGGAGGCTATGAATCCTGGTCCCAAATACAGTGTTCTGTCCCCTGCACCAAGTTCCTTTTTAAGATACCAAGGACTGTTGTGATTTAGCAGGGCCATTGCCACCTCTTGGGAATGGAAGGGCATTTTGTTTGCAATGGAAAATGGAAGCTTCATCCTTTATCCATTTCCCTGGAAATTCCCTGGGCTGGTGGGAAGGCAAATACCAGCCCAGTCTGGGCAATGTATGGCTTGGAGGAGCCCAGAAAGCCTCGTCTTGGATTCCCATCCCCTTCCCCAAAAATTCACTTTTCTGACATATATGCAGACCAGATCAGGGCAGGACCTGAGAGGGGAGCCAGTCCCACTCAGCTGAGGGAATTCAGATCCCAATAAGTAAGCTGACCTATACAAGGTCACTCAGTTTATAGTCAGTCAACACACAGGCATGGAGAGCCTATTTTTGTGGGAGGTAGAGAGTCCTTGTTCTGGGAGTCAGGAAGATCCTCCTCTATTTGGCACCCGCTGGCTGGTTGGCCCAGGGTAGAATCTTTTCACTTCTGGGTACCCCACACAAGTCTTTAACCTGCAGAGCATGTGGATGAGTATCTATTTTTTAATTTTTGGTGGATTAAATAATAGATCTGTTTTTTTAAGTACCATTGAACCTAAAAAAAGTGCCAAAGAGTACAAAATCAAAAGGGAAACGATCTCTGTCTTCCAGGGAGGGGGAGATGTCATCTAGTCCAACACCCCTCCCCCTATGTGTTTTATGGCAGAATTCAGACTTGGACCCAGGTCTTGGATTCAAAGATCTTTCTTCCATGCTCTATTGCCTCTAACTAGTCTTAGACTAACTAGTCCTAGAGCTTGTAGCTGAAAATGCTTAGCAAAGGGATATTTAATTCTTCTATTTTGTGAAGTTTTTTGTGTAATGTGACCAGATTCAACAAACTCAATAGCTACTTGGGGCATTTCTAGCAGACCCATTTTCCACAGCACAATATTGCAACAATTTCACACACTGCATGTGGGGAACATCAAAAATGTCTTCCAGGGTGGCTAGGTGGTTCAATGGATTGATCACTGGCTCTGGCGTCAGGAGTACCTGAATTCAAATCTGACCTCAGACACTTAATAATAACCTAGCTGTGTGGCCTTGGGCAAGCCACCTTGCAAAAACCTTAACTCTCTTTCTCTCTCTCTCTCTCTCTCTCTCTCTCTCTCTCTCTCTCTCTCTCTCTCTCTCTCTCTCAATATATATATATATATATATATATATACATATATATATATATATATATATATATAAAGTTAATTGACTTTTTAAACATCCCTTTGGATAGATTAGAAACTCTTAAAAAACTCAGTTCAGCAAATGGAGTATCTATTACCAGATCTTCCTTGAACTGTTCATTAACTGAGGAAGATAGAAAGATGGTGAAACCGTACAAAGTCTATGTTGTTTCAAGTTGTTTCAAGAGATGATGAAATGGGTAAAAATATGACACAAATTAGGATATGGAATAAGAAAAGGAAATTTCAAAGGGAGGGCTAAGTTTGTCTGAAAGATCAGGGGTATTTGCTTGGAGCAGGCAGCATTTAATCTGGTCCTTGGAAAAAATCCAGATGATTTTTACCTGGTGAAAGTATGATGTAGTAGGAAGAGTGTCTGACTGTCTCAGAGCAGAGAGGCTAACAATGTTGGTCTTGGTGCTACTTCAATCTCACCTTGGATAGGCACCCTGACTGGTACTCTGGTGAAGTCACTGACCCTCTATCTGCCTCAGTTTCTTTTTTAAAATGAGATGACTCTATGAGGCAGCTGGGTTACTCAGTAGATAGTGCACCAGCACCGGAGTCAGGAGGATCTGAGTTCAAATGTGGCCTCAGACATTTAATAATTACCTAGCTGTGTGGCCTTGGGCAAGTCACTTAACCCCATTGCCTTGCAAAAACCTAAAAAAAATGTCTTCAGCCAGTTCTTATACCGACTCTCATTATGAAGCTCTCTGTATAGGACTCTGAGTTCAGAAGTAGGGATACACACAAGGCTAAGCAGAACCCAAAGAGCATGTGACAAACTACACCACCTTTAACCTTGATCCCTTCATCTCTTTAGTGCTGATCTGTCATAACTTGATCACATATTGCTAATTGAAGATGCAGGATTGGAAACAGGATCGTATAAACTTTAATTTTTATAAAAATGTGGAACAGTCTCACCACCTTTATTTATATTTTTTGATGTAAGACCTGGTGAGATTCATCTACTTAACTATTCCAGGAGATGGCTGGGTTCCTTCTTTCCTAAAAACTGAAACATGGGAGCTCAAATGGCCTTTGAAAATGTAGGTTAGTCCAGATGAACAGATGTGCTTGGGAGGTAACAAAATATTAATCTTCCAGGTTTGAAAGTATCTGGAAGCATATTCCTAAAGTATGTGAAAAATTAACCAAACCAGTTAAGGGCATTCCCTAATGTTGAAAACAGATCAAAATTAGGTCTCTGTCACTGATTACTGTGTAACCTTGGATTAGTATCTTGATTTTAATTACAATTATCCTTCAAACTCTCCCATCACAGTTTTGATATTTTGCAGGTCAGTATTAGAAATTAAATGGGGATGTGTGTGGGGAGGGGGAGGAGTTTTGTAGATGTTATAGAAGATATATTGATGCCAGCCAATGACACAGAACCTATGATTACTTAACCTAAATTTTGCAATAAGATATACTGCATGTACTCCATAAAAGAAAAAAAGAAAAAATTAAGACTTTTTCTCTGGTATGAAGGCAAAATATTTTACAAGAAATTTTCAGATCATGGGGGTGCTGCCCTCCTAACCCCTGCATTGGGGAAGAGATAACTGTATTTTGTTATTTAGTCTCTTTAAATTATGCATAATACATAGATAGATAGAGACCTGTCTAAAGATAGTTAAATATAGATATATTTATTGTTTTCCTATTAGAATATGAACTTGTCAGACACAAGCATTTATTAAGTACTTAGCTTACAATTAAGTACTTAGCTTACTTAAGTACTAGATACTGCACAAATAGGAATCATTTCAGTTGTTTGGCTTTTTTAAAAACATTCTCTAGTTCTTAACATGGTTCCTCTAGATTCACAGTAGGCATTCATAAATTATGGACTGATTGTTTTACCATGACCTCAGTGTTCTCATCTGTAAAACAAGATTAGAACTAGCTGACCTGTAAAGTTACCGTATAGCTCTATTACAATATACTGGTGGTGGCTACATTTGTTACTGCATTCTTTTGGGATGTAGGTATAATAATGCATTCATAAGAAATAATCATTTAATATCTATTTTTATAATTACTTTGTAATCATTATAGTGGTGTCTTTAAGTGCAAAGGATATTTTATATTTTGAAATGATCTTTAGAAGACCCTATGTAGTGATGATAGCATGCTAAATTTGCTTAAAGAAAAATATATTCAGAATCTGAGACATGAATACCATGTTAACAAAATTCAATTTTCTTTGCATATAATCAATTGTGATAAGCTGATGATTCTGATAATAGACTAATGAACTAAGCTAGTATTTAAATTTATTAATAATTTCTTTGTTTGCAACAGTTTTAAACATTTTTTTGAGTTCTGTGTATTATCTTAAGTTCGTTATTCCTCATTCACTTTATTGTTCTGAATATTATTTCAATGTTATTTCAGTTGCAGCAGGAGTTAGAAGAAAGTATAGCCAAGGCAGGTATATCCAAATTATTTATAAATAAAATATGCTTAGTTTGATGTTATAATTATTTTTTATATGCAGGAAAAACTTGCACAAATGTCAGTCATTATTATTATCCTTAAGATATTGGCTGATTTTAGAGCAGCTCATCAAATTACCCCTATAATATTTCTATTTATTCTCTGGAATAGAAGTATATAAGTTGCAATTATAATTTTGTTCCTACTAGTCAGTTTACACTCATGTTGATATCTTATGTCCTTTATTGTGTTTGTCTATTTCAAGAAAGTGTGAATCACACTTTCATTTAGTTCATTAATTCTTTTATTTTTTTGTTAAATCTATAACTAAATTGTTGAAATATTGTTCTTGCAGTACTATTGATTACTAGACAAAATTGTAATTTAAGACTCTGATAGTTAAATTAATATTTGTAGATGGTTTGGGAAAAGTGAATTGGTTTTGATTTGAGCTTCAAAACAAACCTGCATGGTATGTGACTATCAGGAAAGCTTGAATTTAAGTCCTCCTTTTGATACATAGTGCATATAAGACCATGGACAAGTCATTTAACTTCAGTGATCAAGAAACTCTAAGACTAAGTTGGACCTGTGACCATTGTTATGATTCTCACACCCATAATTTAACATGATGAATTATGAATACCTAGGGGGAAAAAACATCACACACACACACACACACACACACACACACACACACACACACACACAATGTAAATTGTTTTTTCCATCTTTTTTCCCCAGTTAATTTCAGATTTGAATCTATGTCTTGTAGGGCTTCTCCATTAGGATCAACTGAGGAATCCGCAAGTTTATCAAATCTGAAGCAGGATCCAGTTTCCAGAACAACTCGGAAATACATAGACATTTTAAAGAAAAAGAAATTGATTTAAAGGAAGAAATATTGTACATCTATCAAATAAAATGAATATTTGGCTTTCCATTAAATATATAAATGTGAAAAATCTAATGTATTAGAAAATGTCTTTTGTCATAAGTTTTAATATGTAGTATGCTTGCATTTAAAAATACATTTGCATAATTCTTTATTAAAAACTTTGTTTCTTTATTTTTAAAAAACTGGTCCCAAATTAGTAGTTGTTGTAGGTAGTGTAGAAACCATTAAATTGTTTATAATACTTGTGCTATCTATCTTTAAAAGTTGTACTCTGTTTTCTATATATAATTTTATGTTGGCCTAAGCATTTAGCAAATTTAGGTAAAATTATTTGGATATATTAATGCTATATCTACTGTCAGAATTTGAATTTATCTGCAACAGTGCTGTAAAATTTATAGATTTGGTTTTTAAATTGAAATTTAAATTATTTTAGGCTAAAATGCACTTAAACATTGTTTTAAACTTAATCAAATAGATCTTTGTCTTGAAGTTATATATATATATATATGTAAATATATATACATATATACATATACCCTATATATTTATATATACATAAATGCGCTTTTCCCTACTAAAGACTAGATTGAATACACCACTGCTTGATGAACAAATCTTGTTGTATTCAGTCCTGTCTGACTCTTTGAGATTCCATTTATTGTTTTCTTGGCAAAGATATTAGAGTGTTTTGTCATTTCATTCTCCAACTCAGTTTATGATTGAGAAAACTGAGGAAAAAAGGGTCAAGTTACGTGCCCAGGATTGTGTAACTTATAGGATAGAAGAGCATAGTTAGTAGAGGTTCTCTTCTTTATACAAGTAGGAATCTTCTTGTCTACAGGTTCAGCACTCTTTCCATTACATCACAAGACAGTAAATATCAGTAATGGGATTTCAGAGTTAAACTTTGTGATTTCAATGCACTTTTTAATTATATTATAAATATCAATATTTCTTATATAAAAATGAAAAATGATGACTATGTATTAAATTGAAACTATATTACATAGTTTTTAAAATATTTTTTCTTTTTAAAGTAGTATTGATGTGTTTTATTTTTACAGTACATTTTCATATTGAGAGGTCCCTTGAAATAAAATAAGACTAAAGAAAAAAATAACACAGTGACCTCATCTAATATTGTATGCAAAATTTCTATATCTGTAGCTCCTTCCTTTATTCCCCCCCCTTATCTCTATTCACCTCATTGAAAAAATAAAAGAGTAATTCTTTATGACAAATATGCAGAGGCAAGGAAAACGAATTTTCTCACTGAGTATATACAAAAATACAGAGTATCCCAAAAGTCATAGTATATTTTAGGCTTTAATTACTTGAAGTATGAATGCTATAAATTTTTGAAAAACATAATTTGGAAGTTTAGTTATTTAAATTTTAAAATTATTTAGTTTTGCCAATTTTGAATAAACAATTTTAATTTTAACAAGATGGAGCACTCTGCCAGTATATATATATATATATGTATATATATATATATATGTATATATATATATATAAATTCATATTGTATATGAAAATTGGGATTATATAATGTAACATTTACATATGTATAAAATATGTATGGGAAAATTTTAAGTATATATTTTCTATATATAAACTACAACAGTTTCTGAATGAAGACTTTCTCATACTGATGGATCAGTCAAAAGAGTTCTTCTCCCTTAGCCACTTTTGTTATCTGATCTGTCTACATTATGAGCATGAAAGCTCATGTATTGGGCAAAAATTCTTACTTTTGATGATCTGAAAGGTAAGATTGCAAATTCAGCCCTATATAAATTCAATCCTATTACTAAATAACAACTGATGAAATTATTTTATATTATGACATGAGACAGTGACATTTAATAACTCCACATTTTAAAATAATTAACCTTTCAAATTGGTTTTGTAAGTTCTTCAACATTTCTACATCTGAAGAGATAAAAGTTCAAAAATGCACTAAGAATTTTGAAGTATATTGTATGTACTCAAAAATATTATATAACCCTAGACAAATCACATCTCAGTGCCCTGGGCACTGAAAAAAATCTACCTCAGATCCAGGATCTAACCCTTCCTTGGCAGATCAGTTCAGGAAATTAAGAAGGCTGATTAATGAAAATAGAATCTAATCAGAAGAAATAATTTGTAATGCTATCTATTCTTATAAATCAAATTTCTATTACATATGTGAGTATAGTTTTTCCCCATTACATGTAATGCTTCCTGATGGTTTTAGACAGATATTGTATAACATTGTATATCACTTATTCCTGTGCTCTCAGTGTTGGAACTGTGCCCAAAGAGCAATAAAACTGATTTGACCCTTTGACCCATCAATACCAATACTAAACCTGTATCCAAAAGAAATTACAGAAAATGAGAAAAGTCCCACAAGTTCAAAAATATTTTTAGCACCTCTCTTTGTAACTCCAAAGAATTGGAAACTGAAGGGGATGCCTATTAATTGAAGGGCTAAACAAGTTATGATATATGAATATTATGCAATACTCTTGTTCTATAAGAAGCCATAAATGTTCAGACTTTAGAGAAGCATGGAAAGAACTTGATGCTGAGTGAAGGGAGAAGAGAACCAGGAGAGCACTGTACACATTAATAACATTGTGAGTTGATCAACTATGACGGATGCAGCTCCTCTCAGCAGTTCAGATATCTAGGAGAACCCTGGGACACCTGTATTAGACAATGACATCCACATCCAGAGAGGGCAAGTCAACAATTAAAAAACCTATAGAATCTGAATGGATACTATCTTCAATTTTTAAAACTGCCCTTATGTTTTTCCTGTGCCATGGTTTTCTTTCTTTTCCCTTAGTCCTAATTCCTCATACACATACTGATTATTATGTGAATATGTTAAACACAAAAGAACAAGCACTATTTGCAACTGAGGGGAGGGGTATCGGAAGGCAGGGTGGCAGAAAATGTATAAATTATAAATAGGTTATTGGATGAATGTTGAAAAACGTCCAAAATATGTAATTAGAAAAATAAAATATCAATTAAAAATCTACAATTATTACTATTATTTTTTTATTTTAATTTTTTTTCTCTCCGCTTTACTTTATCGCTCAAGCAAATCTACACTTAAGTTCCTGGAAATCCTAGAATTTTTGTTTCTCCATATGAATGTACTTACAATTTTTTCCAACTCCTTAAAGTAATTTTTTGGAATGTTGATCGGTATGGCACTGAACAGGAGTTTAATTTTGGTAGGTTTGGAGTGATTTACAATAGACTTTCTTGGAGGCGGGTTGGTTGGTTTGCTTTCGAGGTTTGTGCCAAAGGTTTTCTCTCCAGATAAGGAGCAGTGGAGCCTGAACAAAGTTCAAGGACTTATACCTTTAATTTAGGGGGGGGAAAAACAGATATCTTATTGTCTGATCTTGTTACCTCTTAGACTTCTCTTCTCTTCTCTTCTTTAAGGATATGATTTCTCTCTCATCACACCCATTTGGATCAAGGTACAACATGGAAACAAAGTAAAGACTGACAGAGTGCTTTCCATGGGGAGGGAGGAAGCAAGTTTGGGTGTAAAATTGTAAAACTCAAATATCTTTTTTTTTGTGTTTGTTTTGTTTTGTTTTTCAGGTTTTTGCAAGGCAAACGGGGTTAAGTGGCTTGCCCAAGGCCACACAGCTAGGTAATTATTTTAGTATCTGAGACCGGATTTGAACCCAGGTGCTCCTGACTATAGGGCCAGTGCTTTATCCACTACGCCACCTAGCTGCCCCTCAAATAAGATCTTTAATAAAAATAAATTTTAAAAAATCAAGTGATGTTTTTACCCTTCTTCATGATCTCTCCAGGGTACAGACCCAGTAGTGGTATCGCTGGGTCAAAGGGTATGCTCCTTCTTGTTGCCCTTTGGGCATAGTTCCAAATTTCTCTCCAGAAAGTTTGGATGATTTCAGGGCTCCACCAGCAATGTCATAGTGTCCTGGATTTCCCACGACCCTTCCAACAAGGATCATTATCCTTTCTGGACATATTGGCCCAAAGCCCATCTTTAGGCTTCAGGGTTCTTCCTTCTGGTTTTCTCCCTACCCAGAGGTCAGTCACAACAGCAAAAGCAAGAATCTGTCACTTGCCCCCAGCCATCTGCCTTCCCGGAATCAAGGGTGGAAGAGTGGTGAGGGTAGATATGATGTCTGGTGTGTGGGAAAGACCTTTTCCTTTTTTTTCTTCATCTCCTTCTCTAATCCTTCTTTTCTGTCCTCTTTCCTCCTCTCCCTTTCTGCCTGAGGAAGGAAAAGGGGATTAGGTATAGGGAGCATGCCTTCATCAAAAGGACCTCCTTTTCTTTCTGTCCTCAAGTGTATCTCACTCTCGAATTTCTTGAACCCAGGTTAGGTCAAACATCAGTCTGGGTTGCAGAGGCAGCCAGAGTGTCATTTGCTTGGAAGGAGTGGTTAGAAGGGTAAGGGTTGGCTAGGTAGTTTGAGGCTAAGATGGATTGGTGGTAGTTGGTGGTAGTCCCTTTGGAGCTCTGCCTCCACAATCCTGAGAAAGGGTGCAGCAGACTGGCCATGTGAAGGGGTCAGAGTGGGCTGGGTGGAGGAGAGTGGCATTTGTCACCTTTCCCGGGACCCCCCCCCAAAAAATCCTAAAAGGCTGATAATTTTGCATTTCAGATGGCAGACGTCCTCTACACAACAATTCCACCTCACCCAGCCTACGTCCATGAAGGAAATGGATGTCCTGAAAAATCTAGTCTGCACTTGACACGAATTTAAATAAAAAGGAAATAGTAAGTAAGCAAGTAAGTAAAAATATAAGGTGCCCTTGATGGAGACAGGAAATTTGGAGGGTAGGGAAAGGACACAAACCATGAAAAATGTGGTTGATGTGTAATGTTGTTTTTTTTTTTTAATTTAAGGCAGGGGGGGGGTTTAAGTAACTTGCCCAAGCTCACACAGCTAGATAAATATTAAGTGTCTGAGGCTGGATTTGAACCCTGGTCCTCCTCAATCCAGGGCCAGTGCTTCTGGATACCATGCCACCCCCATTTAAACAACAACAACAATAACGACAGACCAGCAACAACAGCAACAACAACTTTATTTTTAAATAAAAAGTAGCTTGGCTTTGGCCCATTCATTATCAGGATGAAGGCCACTCTCAGCAATCAGACTGTGGACATTCTAGAGAATTTTGGGACCCGGAGGAATCCTCCTCAGGGATTTCAACCATATCAGTGTGGAGCTCAGTCTCCTTGAAAAGAAGGGAAGAAAAAAAGGGACAAGGATGAGGGGTGGGAAATCAAAAAGTAACTTGGGACCTCTCACCAAATCTGTAGTCGTGGGCAAAAATAGGATCAAAGGGGGGCAAATAGTGAAAAGAAAAGGAAAAGAAAGGTTTCAGATCTCGGATGAATACTGCAAAGTAATCAATTTCAATAATTTAATACTGGTTAAAAATAGATCAAATTAGTGGAACAGATCACATACATAATGTACAGAAATAAGTGAATCTAAAACTCTCATATTTAATAAATACAAAGACCCCAGCTTTTGGGATAAGCAACTCTTTATTTGACAATAACATTGGAAATCTGGGAAAACTGGACAGCAATACGGAAGAAATTAGATTTAGAACAACACCACAACTTATACAAAGATAAGTTTCAAATAGTTACACAGTCCATTATACAAAATCGCATCAAATCGCATCATAAACAATAAAAACATGAGAAAACTCATCAAATTAATGGGTAGGAAAAAAGTTTGATCAAATATGGAATAAAGGATCACAGAGGATGAAATGAAATTTCTGATTACAGGGAAAAAAAAGTTTTGTGCAACAAATCCAACAAAGTTAAAATAGAATGGGGAAACAGTTGGAAAAAAGATCTTTATATCAAGTTTCTCTGATAAAAGTATCATTTCCAAGATATAAGAACTGACGAAATTACTCAAATTTATTAGAACAGGAGTCATTTTCCAATTGATAACTGGTCTAAGGATATAAATAGTCATTTCTCAAAGAAAGATCCAAACTATTGCCATTTAAAAAAATGCTCCAAATCATTACTGAGAAATTAAAGCAATTTTGAGATTCCACTTCATAGCCATCAGAGGGGTAAAGATGACCAAAAAAGGGAAATAATGAGTATTGGAAGAGCTCTGAGAAAACAGGAATATTGAATACAATGTTTGTGAATCTGTGAATGGGTACAACTACTTGGAAAACAATTTGAATTTTATGCACGAGATGCTACTAAGCAGTGTGTGCCTTTTTTATGCAGCTATACTATTGTCAGGACTGTATGGAAAAGTTCAAAGAAAGGAAGAAATCCTATATGTACAAAAATATTTCCAGCACTTTTTTTTGTCATGGCAAAATCCTGTAAACTTAGGGTTTGCCCATAAACTGACGAATGGTTGGAACAGTTGTATTTTAGGAATGTGATGGAGAATGGATGTGCTGGAAGAAATGAGGAAATTGATGATTTCAAAGAGACATGGACAGGCTTACATGAGCTAATACAGAGTGAAGTGAGCAGAATTGGAATAATTATACTTTAACATATCTATTATAAAAAGTGAGCAATTTTGAAGATTTTTATAAACTAATGAAAAAAGACATGAACGTAATCAAAAATTTACACAATAGCCACATTGTAAAGGCAAACAACTTTAAAAGCTGTAAGAATATGATCAGTATCTGACCATTATTACAGAAGATATATAATGAAATATGTTATCAGCCTTCAGACAATGAGGTGATGGATTTAGAGTGCAGAAGGTGGCTTTTTTTGGTAATGCAGACAATGAAGATATTTGTTTTACGTAATGTTGAATATTTATTATAAGGCTTTTTTTCTTTTGGGCTGGGTGGGAGATGGAAAAGAGAAAATTGTTCTTTATTACTTTTAAAAGTAATTTGAAAAAACAGAGACTTGAGTGATGTTACACATATGAAATATTGTATTGGCTTTCAGATGAAGCCACTGATTATTAGTTTTCCTAAATTCTTTTGCTGGGTTATAAGCAACCTTGTTGAATTGGGGGGGGGTCATCTGTACATGTGTTAAATGTAAAAATGAAACATCAATAACAGTTAAACTGAAAACAGCATTAAAAACTACAAATTGGTTAATTGCCTGATGTAACAACATTTCCTTCTTCAATATATATAGGGATTTCATGCATACCAATATTTCTAGGTTTATTATTGATTACAATATTTTCTCACCCTAATACTGGAATGACTATAAAGGAAGGATTTCAGAAAATTTCCTTCAATAGAACAGATTGTAAAAATTCTGTCTAAATTTAACAGGACTGGCCCTCCCTGAGGCATACAAAAGGCTTCAACATTATGAAATCTCTGGAAAACCCAGCACTGGGAATTCCAAGGGGATGCCAGAATATCTACATACAGGGAAAAACAGATACAAGATGGGTCAGATAGAATTCCAGGGAAATTATGTTTTGCCTCCCCCCACCATACACAGGAATATATGAAAACGATGGTGAGAAAATAGTCAGTACAGGTGACCCATATGTGAACTCCAGCAGCCTTAGTTTCACGGGAAAGAATAAAAAAGTCACAGAAACCGTGGTTTCTACCAACATGCCCAGAAAGAAAATTTGGTTATTGTCAGAGTTAACCGATGTGTGGGCAAGCATAGTGACCCTCACTACAGACTGTTAAGTAAGGGTATCGAAAAACATTACCTACACAGAAAATATAAAAACTTTCCATGAAAACAACTGCTTAATTAATAACTCTACATTAATTAACAATTATATGACGTAGTAATAAATATGGTAACGGACAGGTTAAGTCATCATGGTCTGAGTAGGGATAAGAAATCAGTTAACTATATGATTATTACTTAAACTCGCAATCACATGATTAAAACTTGTAACCATATGAACTATATGATTGTTGATGAAAATCGTACACTCTTGTATCCAAGGAAATGATCTCAGCTTGCTTGCTTGCTTGCTTGAAACACACATGATTCTGAAACTATAAAAATAAATCCAAGCAGCTGACAGTCAGTCAACCTGCTCCTGCCTATATCCCCTTGTTGACTCAACTCATTTCGAAGACTCTATCTGTCCTGTCAGGTTCCAAGAACCCTTCGGAGGCAGAAGCCCCACAAATCACCTAGCTGTGTGGCCTCTGGCAAGCCACTTAACCCCATTACCTTGCAAAAACTAAAGAAAAAAATGATCAAAGGCATCACTCCGGGTTTTTGTTACTAGATGAGGTCTGTGTAGCTCACTCACTTCCCCATCAATGTTGTCATTCAAGATAATGGCTCACCCATTGAAATCAGAAATTCCTTGGATGAAAAATACATCCGAAGAGGGCCCATGAGACCAGGTGTTCCTTTTGTGGTTTTCTCAAGCCCCAAAAGATTAGTCGAGTCTTGAGGGAAATGATATCGAACTCGTACCAAACTCAGCTGCCCCGATCCAGCAGGCCACTACAGTCAAAAACAAGGACATCAGAAAGTTTTTGGACGGTACCTATGTTTCTGAGAAAGGCACAGTGCCACAACCTGAAGAATTAAATTGCAAAAGATGCCAAAGGCCGCGTCCTGAGGAATCGACACTTATTCAGATGACAAAATAAAAATACTTTTTGCCATTTGGAAAGAATAAAAAGTAGACTGATGGAAATGCATTTAATTCTTGGGGCGGGGAGGGGAGGGGAGGGGAGCGAGGGAGGGAGGGAGGGAAGGGAGAGGAGCACAGCACAGAGTTCCCCTTGAGGTAAAAGAAATATTCCACATCCTAGGTTCCCACACCCATAAACCTGCTTTTCTAAATCACAGAAGATTCCCCAAGCATCAGACCAAATGGGCTAAGGGCTTGTGTTGGTGATGGGGGGTAGCGGGAAGGGGTAAATGGCCTCGGAATAGGGACTAGCTGGAGGGGAAGGGGAGAGAAGAGGGAAGGGGGGAAATTACAGGCCTTGAGCGTTTCCTTCCTCGAGGCTGGAGCCGAGGCAGAGGAGAGAGCAAGATGGGAGACTTCAGGGGCCCCGATTCAATACTCCCTTCTCCCCTGGCCCAAGGTCTTTTTGTGGGAGATGTCCTTTGGCGTGGCTCAGTTTTGTACCGGTGTTAACTAAATCAAACTGCGTGCCTTTCCTAAGGAGAAGAACCTGGGCAGAAGACAGGATAAGCATTCCCCCAGTGAAGTCTTGGAGGGGGGGGAGAGAGAGAGAGAGAGAGAGAGAGAGAGAGAGAGAGAGAGAAGGACTGACCAAACGGGAGGGCGGGCATGTGAAGACCCGGAGGGCAGTGGTCGAAGCGGCAAGGGAATTACACTTGGGCGTCCACCTGCATTTCATCCATCTTTGTCTGGAGTTGCAAGAGAGCAAAATGCTCCCTGGGAGTCCCCAAAGGGCCCTGGTATGCCTGTCTAATAATACGCATCCCGGGGAACCTTGATTCCCTCTGAGTGGGGGAGGTCCCGGAGGAGATCGGTGGGCACACCTTTTCAACACACCTTTTCAACACCTCTGTTGGCCCTGAGTCACCTAGATCAAATTCTTTGGCTTCTTAAGAGAGAGGTGGGGGGGAGAAGATGTTAAAAAAAAATCACCCAGAATCACGGGTGACCCTTATCAGCATTACTGTTCAACCTGGCATTAGAAATGTTAGCTTCAAGCAATAAGAATAGAAAAAGAAATGGACGGTGAGTAGGCCACTCCTTGCAGATGATATGATGACCTACTTAGAGAATCCTAGGAAAACCAACCCCCACGCTGCTTAAAACAGCGCTTAACTTTAGCAAAGTTGCGGGACAGGAAATAAGCCCACACATTTAAAAAGTTTAAAGCAAAAAAGAAAAGGAAATGAAAGAAACCCACAGAAATCCTCAGTTTCTAGAGATGACCAACAAGTCACAGCAGCATAAAATATTCGGGGCAACTCAGAAACCATATAAAAACAGTACAAAGAACTTGGCACACCCATAAAATCAGGAGTAAATAAATAGCAAATGTCAATTGCTCCTCGGTAGGTGACAATTCCATCTAAAGTCACCGTGTGCAGATGATATGATGTTACGCCTAGGGAACCCAAGAAAAATCATCTAAAAAACTCCTTGACACAACAAATTCAGAATGGAAGTAGCAGTATACAAAATAAACACACAAAGATCATCATTCCAAGAACAAGAGATAGAAAGAGACATTCTAATTGACATAACTGCAGAGAACATCAAATACTTGGAAATCTACCTCCCAAGAAAAATGGGGGTGGGGTGGGGGAGGGTTGGGAATAGAATTGACTGGGTGCAAAAGAAACAGTAGTGAGATGCAGAGGGTGAATCAGTGAGTGAGTGGCAGAGAGAGAGTGAATGAGTGGCGGGAGAGAGGCAGAGAGTGGCAAACGCATTTCTGATCAAGGAGTCATTTGTAAAACACATAGAGAAATGAGTCAGATCTTTTAAGAATACAAGTCATTCCCAAACGGTGGAACAATGATTCTTAGATGAAGGTATCAAAGCTATCTCTAGTCAGTTTTTCATAAGATGCTCCAAATCACTATTGATGAGAGAAAGGCAAAGTAAAAGAACTGCAGGGAAGCACATCATCACTCCACACTTATCAGATTGACCAATAATGATTATAAAGGGACATGATCGACGCAGAACCTTCATTAGGCTGCTTTCTGGGGGGGGGGGGGAGGAACAGGGAGAGGATGGAAGAAAAACGTGAAATCGAAAATCTTGTAAAAAATGATTGTTGTTGGAAACTATCTTTGCAGATAGTGGGCAAAATAAATGAATTAAAATAATTTTATCATGCCTAGAGAAATTATTGGGGAATAAAAACACAATATTCCAAAACAAAATAAATAAATAAAGGTTTTCAAAGTGAAGTACTTCTGAGCCAGCTGTCTGAAATCACTGAAGATAATTAAAGAGCAGAGCACACTGTGGTGGTGGGGGGGCCGGAATTGTTTTTTCCTTGGGTGAGGCCTTCCTAGGTTTTCAAGGCTACTATTTACAGTGGTAGTGAGTGAGGGGAGAGAGAGAGAGGAAGGGAGGGGGAAGGAAGGGAAGTAGTTTCCTTTGGTATACTCTTTATACTTTGTGTGTGAAAATGATTTTTCCCTAGAGAGTTGGTTAGAGATAGATAAATATATAGATAAATAGACAAAGGGGTAAAGAAGGAAGGAAGGCAAGAAAGTACTTAGTTTAATTGTGCACACTTTTTACACTTTCTCTGAGTGAGAGGAGAAAAGAAAGAAAGAAAGAAAGAAAGAAAGAAAGAAAGAAAAAACGAAAAAAGAAAGCAACGCAAACGAAATAAAAGGTGAAATTAGGCTTTTGTAACGATGTGGCTTCTCCACATGAGCTCTTGTAAAATTAATAATGTTGTAAGAATGTTTTTGCCATTCTTTCCCTGCCCCTCCCCCCGAAAACAAAATTCCCGTCCAGTGGGGGTGGGTGTGGGGAGACAATGGCGAGCGTTTCCCAGAAAATAATAATAAGTTGGGGGGGGGGGCAGTGTTGGGAAGGTATTCGGCAAACCGGATCATGTGCGCCTGTGCCAAGTTTTAGAGATCATCTAACTAGGTGAAAAGCAGGTGCACGACGAAATGCTTGAGTGTCCGGCTTCAGATTGAAAAACGTGCGTGGGCCGGGGCGGCTCGGTGGAGCAGTTGGATAGAGCACCGGTCTTGGGAGCCAGGAGTACCTGATTTGAAATCCGACCTCAGACACTTACTGATTACCTAGCTGCGTGGCCTCGGCCAAGCCGCTTAACCCCATTGCCCTGCAAAAAGTAAACAAAAAAAAAAAATTCCAAAGCGAGGGCCAAGTGCCCATACACAGGAGTTCCACCCAGTGCCCAATCCAGGGAAAATTGGCAACGGAGAGCTTCGAGGAGCCAACTAGTGCGCGCGCGTTCTTACAAGAGTGGGATGGCTAGGGAGAGGCCGCCAAAGCACAGGGACGGGGACGGGGACGGAGGCACGGTTTACCTTTGGCAAAGTATCAGCAGAAGGACGCCGAAAGAAGGTAGGGAGCATCTCAGCAGCCAGGAGTCACCGGGTGGGCGGGTGGTGGTGGTGGGGGGGGGGTTGTTTGGTTGCCTGCCTGCCTGCCTGCCTCCTCTTCCAACTGACCTTATGTATCACTGACCTGATCTAAGGAACGACTGACGAAAGGAATGAATTACATGTCTTTTTTTCCTTTCCTCACCCACAGCCCAAACCCTAAACCAAGGGACCTACCTACCTACCTACCTACAACAGGTCATATTTTTCAGTTCGGGATGGATGACTTTATTTTGCTTTGAAGTTACACATTTCATTTCTCTCTTCTTCTCTCCAAGTCACATTCCCTGTCTCCGTTTCTCTCTCCCTCCCTCCCGGAATGATTTTCCTCCAGAGGTCTTGTCTTCGTCCAGCTGAGTTCAGATCTCTCCGTTTTCCCTTTGTCGATTGAATTTTCGTCGGAGAGGAATCCATCAGATGGGATCCCGGCTAGGATAACAGTCATACGGGTCTCTTTCCTCTTCTAACTCCTGTCTTCCTTCCCCCTCCAGGATGTGGATGCTTCTAGCCAAAGAGCAGTGAGAAACCGCACCTGGGGGCACACAATACTGGAGATCTACAGAAAGAGAAAGGAAGGGGGGGGGGAGAGAGGGAGAGCGAGAGCGAGGAGCAAACGAGAGAGAGAGAGACAGAGAGAGAACATTTGCGTTTTAGTGGAGGTGGGTGCCATCGGGACAGAGGAAGGGATTTTACAAGGTGGGCCCTAGCTGTGTGGCCTTAGGCAAGTCACTTAAACTCAATGCCTTGCAAAAAACAACAGAGAATAATATTTTTGAGTGTTGGCTAGTACTTACTCTTCTCTGGGGTCACTCCCTTTTTATAAAAAAAATTTAGCATTTTTTTTTAACAAATTACATGTAAAAAGAGCTTTGAACATTCTGTTTTAAAAATTTGAATTCCAAATCCTCTCTTACCTTCCCTCATCGCAACCTTATTTTGAAGGCAATCAGTCTGATATAGGTTAGACTTGTGTAGTCATGCAAATCATTTACACATAGTAGTTATGATGCAAAAGAAAACCTAGACTAAATAAATACAAGAAAAGTAATGATTGAATACAGAGTGGAAAGAAGGAAGAAAGGAAGAAAGGAAGAAGGGAAGGAAGGGATGAAGGAAGGAAGGAAGAAAGGAGGGGGAAGGAAGGAGGGAGGTAATGATAGAATGTGAGAGGGAGAAAGGGAGTAAGGCAGGTAGAGAGGGAGGGAAGGAAGGAGGAAGTGCGGACAGAAGGAGAGAAGCAGGAAGGAAGAAACAAAAAATGGATGGAAGAAGGAAAGAAGAAAAGGATAAGAGAGAAAATTTAAAAAGATGTACTTCAATGTGTATTCAGTTTTTTCTCTTTGGATGGATAAGATTTTTCATCATAACTAGTTTGCAGTTGACTTGAATCTTTATATTGCTGAAAATAGCAAGGTCATTCACAGCTAATTATCATATGATATTTCTCTTACTGTGAACAACATTGTTTTCTTCTACTCATTTCCCTTTGCTTCAGTTCATAAAATTCTTTTTAAAGGGATTAAAATTTTTCTTAAAAAATATTTATTGGGGCAGCAACGTGGTGCAGTGGATAGGGCACTAGCTCAGGAGTCAGGAGAATCTGAGTTCAAATCCAGCCTCAGACACTTAATAATTACCTAGCTGTGTGGCCTTGGGCAAGTCCCTTAACCCCTTTGCCTTGCAAAAACTGAAAAAAAATTCTGCCAAAAAAAATTGGCAGAACTTTTCTATGAACTCCTCAGGACCTGGACAGTTTTCTTTGAATGTTCCTTTACAGCTAGCTGGATTTGTAAGAATAAATCTTATAACTTCATCCTTTGTCAGGGAAACATAAGCTAGGTAATAACAGTAATGGTGATTGTAATTATTATAAAAATTATATTTATTCAGAAATTTTTTAGTAATGACTTTCATATTTATAAGTCTAAACATCAGACCAAATATTTTTATATAAAGTTCATATTACTCTGTAAATTAAGTCATGAAATTGTTGCCTTTCTCACAAAAGCCATGATTCTCTTCTTTTTTAGTGTGAGAGACTTATCCTCTAATGTCACTAAGTAAAGTTATTAGAAAATAACTATTGACAAGGAAAACAATAAATTCACTTTTTAAAAATGGTATGATGGCACACTTAAACTACTCCAGAGTAAACTAAAATTAATCAAAATAAAAATTCAGCCAAGTTGCAGGATATAAAACAAATTCAGTCATCATTCTCATTTCTCTCTATATATCAACCAAACAAACCCAAGAGAAACTAACAGAGAAATTCTGTTTAAAACTCACTGAAGAATGGATTGAACATATGGTATTTATATGAATGCAACTACAAAATTCAATTTAAGTAAATAAACATGAATCTAAATAGCTGAAAATATGCTAACTGCTCATTGGTAGGTTGAACCAGTATCATAAAAAATTATCTTTGTAGAAATGAAATACAGCTTTGGGATAAAAGGGCAATACTTAAATCACTGATATATTCTGATCTAAGGAGCACTAGAGATTGAGGATGGAGTACCTCTTTTTCTGGGGTAGTCACAGCTATGTCTAATTCTTGAACCCATTTGTGTTAATGATTTCTGTCCTGCTGGTTTTATTATCAGCTTCATTCTATTTCCTTGATTAAAAGGGGAAATGGGGAGGGTGGTAATATTTTCAAGTATTGTTCCTAATTTATCTAGGAAGAAGATTATTGGGGTGATGGCCAATTTCTCATTGATTTTTCTATAAAGCATACTTCAAATAAGACTGTATTCCTTGCAGCTAGTTAAAAAGACATATTCCCTCTCATTCTGCTGAGAGTCATTTGGTGCAAAACAGTCATTGAGTCTGAAGGCAGTCTTAAGTCCATCCAGGAGTTCTTAAAGGGACACATTTTTAAAGAAAAAAAGACTAAGGTTTGGAGCATCCAAAAGTCCAGCTGTATCTGGGGAAGGGGAATGGCAGCAGTGATGGCAATGTCCCTATTCCTGTCCAAGATTTAACAAGCTTAAGGAAAAAAAAAAATCAGTGACACATGGGCAATGAGTAAAAATTCAAAGGAGAAATGGAAAGGAACTATGGGGGCGGGGAAAGGAAAGATCAAGGAAGGTCATCAAGGTCCTATAAACATCTCTGAGTAGTAAATCAGTGTCTATACTAACATTTAGTTTGATCTCTTTGGAGATTGAGGAAAGTTTCAAAATGGCTTTCCTCTTACCTCAACTTTCTCTCCCTATGCCTATCTATTAAGGGAGGAAAGGTATGACCACTTAATAATTATAGGTCAAACACAAGGAAAGGAAATCCTGAAAAGAATTCAGACTTCCCTGAAATAGTCTGGAGGAAGTATTAAAAAAATATGAGCAATACTTTCTCTGACCCTGTGCTATAAAAGAATACTTATTGTTGGTCCATATCATTTGGTTTTATCTCCATTTTCTCATGATAGGACCAAAACTCTATGTCATTTAAATAAAGGTATATTAGTAAATGACATTTTCTATCCTAGCTACTTATCACCTTAGTGGATTCAGAAGTTGAATATTCAGAGGTCTAGTTGAATAAAATTGAACTTTAATTCAAAAGGTGTTTAGAAAATTCTTTTTATCTGTTAGTTTATCCCTTCACCTTATTAGTTTTGGAAAAAAAATTTAAAATTGATTTCTGAAGAATAAAATGGGATAGATACCCTTTTGAATTTTTCTGAAAATTTTATATCTTAAATACTTTCTAAGTACTGTATTTTCCCATTTATAAGATGCACCTTTTTTTTGAAAAATTTGAGGTCTATAAACTGGGAGCATCTAAGATAGTAGTTGTAGATTTTTTCACTTGCATTTCCTGCTTTTTCACACTTGTCTTTGTGCTCATTGTTTTGCATTTGTTACAAGCATTTTGCCATGTTATGCCCATAAATGGCTCAGAAAAGATTTTCATACCGTGCTTAATTCAAGTCCAAAGTGATTGTTTGCAAAAGTGAATGAAAATCATGCTTCTGAACATCAGTTTGGTTCTCCTCCTACTGAGAAAACAATCCAAAGCTGGCTATGGGAAGAATAAATCCTACTGCAAACACCATGGCAGAAGAAAGCCATGAGAGGCAAGTCAACAAAATGGCTTGAGTTAGAGAGGGAATTGAAGAGATGGATTGAATAGCAAAGGGCAGTTGGAATTCCTGTATCCACAGAGATAGTACAGCATGAGGCAGGAAATCTGATGAAAAAGTGACTGATTTCAAAGGAGGACAAACTTGATGCTTCAAGTTCATGAAATGGAATAGACTCAGCATGTGTCCATGCACCAGACTTGACCAGGGAAAACTTGTAGTCAACCACAGACAAGAGCACAGTCAGAGATTTCAGAGCCTCTTCTAAGACAGTCATCAAATACCAATGAGGATAGGATAGGGATTTTGACAATGATGAGGGGTTGTATGAATTTTATGATGAATAGAACTTGAGTTCAATAACTTTATGTATTACATTTTTTTTTCAAATTTTGGGCCCCAAAATTAAGCTGCATCTTATACATGGGCAAATATGGTAATGCCTTCTGATTGCAAGCATCTTATTTATGGAACATTCAGAGCTTTTTCCAGTGATCTTTTGATCTTGTTTTTCCACATCCACATGTTTCTTTTTGATCTGAGCATTTTATTTGCCATCAGTTCTTTTCTTTTACTCAAATATTTCACCTTAGTGTTGTTGGTGGATTTTGTTATCAATTCGTCTTGTTTTATATTTTTGGACTGATAAGAGATTTGTTAAGGATATCATATTGTTCTTTACCAATGACCAATTTTTCATTTCCTTTATGGAATTTTTTATCCATTGTATTATATCTTCTTCCATGTTCAGCTTGCGTTTCTGGAATTATTGTGTATGATAACTTATTATTTATTTTTCTTCTACTGAGTTTTCATTGAGATATTTTAATACACAATATTTATTCAATATGTTTCAGTTTTTTCCCACCTTGGTGCTTCCTTGTCTTTCGCTTTTCCTTATCTGAGAAGAATTTCTCTTTTGTGACTCTTCCACTCAGTCTTTTTATATGTTTTTCCTTCAAGAACATGTTTATTGTGATGTCTTTTAAATTTATTTTCATGTTGCAGATATAATGTTACTTGGCTATTCCACAAACCTGTTATCTTGTTGGAATCCTTGAGTATCCATTTTTGTTAAAAGAACAAGTCTATTGCTTCTGATATATGACATTAGGAACAAAAAAGAACAGAAAAGAGAGTTTGCCCAACAAAAATAAACATTACCAACTTCAAAATTTTCCCAATATTGAGACCTTATTTTTATTATGACTACAGATGATACTTATAATGCATATTTATTGACCAAAGAGAGCCATTTAAAATTAATATTTTGCAATTTGACAATTAATGAATAAATATTTAAAGAATTTGAAAAGAAATAAATTCAAATTAATTTTTTCAGATTAAATCTAGATTATAAATCAGATTTATTTATCGCTTTAAGATTTATAAATTATCTTCCCCCCCACTTATCCTATGATAGAAGTAGAATAATTATCTCTGTTTTATTGATGCAAAAGCCATGGTCCCAAAGTGTTAGAGATTGTTGAGTGAGGGAGTACTGTAAACCTTTATCACCTGGTGTTCTTGAGCACCAGAAGGTTGTTTTACTAAGTGCCACGGGAGGGGAGTGTATCAGGGACTGGGGAGGATATTTAAGTACTTGTATTCATGTAAATAAATGGAGTACTAGGAAATCTTGGAGAAATTGTCTGTCTCCCTTGTCTGTCTGTCTCCCTTGTCTGTCTGTCTGTCTGTCTCCCTTGTCTGTCTGTCTGTCTGTCTCCCTTGTCTGTCTGTCTGTCTGTCTCCCTTGTCTGTCTGTCTGTCTGTCTGTCTCCCTTGTCTGTCTGTCTGTCTGTCTCCGTTGTCTGTCTGTCTGTCTGTCTGTCTCCCTTGTCTGTCTGTCTGTCTCCCTTGTCTGTCTGTCTGTCTCCCTTGTCTGTCTGTCTCCCTTGTCTGTCTGTCTCCCTTGTCTGTCTGTCTGTCTGTCTCCCTTGTCTGTCTGTCTCCCTTGTCTGTCTGTCTCCCTTGTCTGTCTGTCTGTCTGTCTGTCTCCCTTGTCTGTCTGTCTGTCTGTCTGTCTCCCTTGTCTGTCTCCCTTGTCTGTCTGTCTGTCTCCCTTGTCTGTCTCCCTTGTCTGTCTCCCTTGTCTGTCTCCCTTGTCTGTCTCCCTTGTCTGTCTCCCTTGTCTGTCTGTCTCCCTTGTCTGTCTGTCTGTCTGCCTCCCTTGTCTGTCTGTCTGTCTGCCTCCCTTGTCTGTCTGTCTGTCTGTCTCCCTTGTCTGTCTGTCTGTCTCCCTTGTCTGTCTCCCTTGTCTGTCTCCCTTGTCTGTCTCCCTTGTCTGTCTGTCTGTCTGTCTCTCCCTGTCTGTCTGTCTGTCTGTCTCCCTTGTCTGTCTGTCTGTCTGTCTCCCTTGTCTGTCTGTCTGTCTGTCTCCCTTGTCTGTCTGTCTGTCTGTCTCCCTTGTCTCCCTTGTCTGTCTGTCTCCCTTGTCTGTCTGTCTGTCTCCCTTGTCTGTCTGTCTGCCTCCCTTGTCTGTCTGTCTGTCTGTCTCCCTTGTCTCCCTTGTCTCCCCCGACCCCATAAATGTTCAACTGGTAAGAATAAACTAGTCTGCAGGAACCTAACACTTTCTGAGCAGCTAGTCTAACTACCAAAGGTAGTAAAAGTTAAAGCTTTGATTCTAAACCTGCTCTCCTTCCTTCTGTGAAGTATAAATATATATATATTCTAACCAGAGAAAAGATAAACAAAAAATTTCAAGATAAAACAATATACCAAATATTAATAATATGTTAATGTGTATATTAGACAGGAGAAATGCACACACACACACACACACACACACACACACACATATAATACAAGAGGTGATTTAAAAAAAATCCATCTTCTGTAATGAAAGGCCAATGAAGATTCTTCAATAGATCTTGATTCATTTCAATCAATATCCTTTCCATAGTCTTGTTTGCATTAAAAAATAAAATAAAATCCATCCTGTAGGATTCTTATCTAAGTCTCTCCATAAATCCTCTACATAAAGTATTAAACATAGAAGATTCTTTCAACTAAGTCTTTTAAAATAAGATGTGTATAAGTGCCATGATAGATTGTCAATTTCCTTCACTCTTATGAGATTAGTCTATTTCCTCTTCCAATTAAATATCTCCAGAAGCATGTTTTTATACTTCTCACATGGAAAACTTGGTTGGTAGCATACCATATATATATTACTTATTTATGTAACATACTCCTGCTTTACCTTTCTCCTTTACTCTTTGGGTGAGCTTCAGTTTTGATCAATATTAAGTTATATTTCCTCAGAAATTAGAATGCCCTCAGAAATTGTGGTATTCTAATATTTGTAGTTATATAGGATTATTTTTAGAATATTGGTTTCAAATATTTTTTCTTCATTTCAGGGAAAATTTGGCATCATTGAAAATGGATTAATTTCTCATAGTTTTAAGCACAGGTCATCATCTACTTAATTGCTAGTTTAACTCTATGCAACAGACAATTATTGAATAACTATTAAATACAAAACACTATACTATGTGTTGAGAATATGACTTAGGAACTTGAATTTTGCTAGATCAATATATTTGTAGCAATAAACTATCAACAAATATTGTGCTCTGGACAATAAATATTTTGCATTCACTTTATATTTGATATGTAGATAATGAATTCTAAAGACTTTGAATGGTTTTGAATTTCTTTGAGGAGGAACTGTTACATTCTTGATTTGATGCAATTGGCATAAGAACAGCTGCACAGGAATTTTAAGACCTTAGCATTTATAGGAAATCCTTCTGTAGGGGTTCTGTTGTGGATATTCTCCATGGAAATAAAAAAGCATACTTACTGAGCATACCTTTCCTACTTTTATTTATATATTTTTAATATTGATAGAGAATTTTTGGACAAAATTATCTTCGTTTTTACATCTATTAAGGTATATTACCTGATCTACCTTCTGAAATACCTTCCCTAATTTTATTCACTTCTTTTCTGTTCACTTATTTTCATCAAAGTTATCATCTCTACATATAGAGATCACTGTCAAATATAGCTCATAGAACTAAGATAGTGATTATGAAGGTTATTACTTGAATCCTTTTGCTAAGCTATTTTTGGTGGTAATACTCTTCATGCTTTTGAGTACTCTTTCCTCTGAATTGTGCTATCTCTAAAAGCATTCTTTGCTTTGGTTCTTCTTTAAGATTTTTCAGTTTCATCATAGAATACATCCAAGATTGGGAAGCTAGGAAACAGAAGTGGTGGTTCCACTGTTATAGATGAGAAAAATATTTTATTTTGATCCTGAATCTATTTTGTTGGTTTTCTATACTGGGGGGAATAATTGAGAGGGATGGTGGGAGACATTCATATAGAGCAGCTAAGTGGCAAATTGGCCAACCCTGGAGACAAGAGGACCTGAGTTCAAATCCAGCAACAGAAATTTGACACTAGTTGTGTGACCTGGGGTAAGTTACTTGATCCTAATTGCCTTGCATCCATGACCATTTCCATTTATCCTGATTCAAATCTGGCCATTGGACCCAGATGGCTTTGGAGGAGAAAGAGAGGTTGGTGATTCTACATAGCATCCCCTCACTCAAAATCAATTAATATCATGTCATGACATCACGTCTCTGATGTCATGGTGTTTCAGAATGAAGAACCCAAAAACAATTGTGCCACAAGAGGTGAAATTCTTAAACCTGCACACGACAAGCCAGAGTGAAAGCATTTGCCAAGAAAGCTTTTATTAATTGAAAATGAAAGTTGCAGGTTTAAATATTATTCCATCATTGAGTAACCACAAATTATGTTGACTAGTGATCCAGGACCTTATTCCCTTGACCCTACAGTCAGTCAGCTTCTGGGAAACTGAGGTGTTTGCCTTTCAGTGGGGAGTGGGGGTGGATATGTTTGAAGAGCTGAATAGAACATGACATCATGAGACAGGTTAGGCTAGTTAGACCCTACTGATGATCATTTGTTGCCTAGTACAAGAGGAGTTGTAACTCAAGTTGACTGGGGAGTCAAAGGGGTGGAATTCCATTTGTTGAATTTTGTCTGAATGTAGCTAAATCAAAACAGCACTAAATCCTGATAACACAGCACAGAAGGGTCTCAATGATTTGGGAAAGACCTATCTCTGAAAGACCAAGTTCTTTCAATGTGTCCAGATCAACACCAGTCATCCTGTTCCTATTATATAGGCCACTGAGATCAGATGGCTCAGGGAGAGATAGTGAGAATGATGTCTTTGTAGAACCCCCCTCTCTTCAATTAAATTATGTGTACATCATGACATCACTTCCTTGATGTTATGATCTTCTTTGAGATGTAAGGACAACTTACTTTTGCCAAGTTCTACTTTTTTTGTTATTTTGTTATTTAATATTTATTTATTCCCATTTTGTACAAATACTGTTTTTTATACATTAATAAAGTATTCTTGTTTAAGAGTAAACGAAATACTGCCCCCAAAAAATATAGACTCACTTGAGCAATAAAGTAAAGGGGAGAGAAAAAAAATTAAAATTAAAATTAAAGAAATAATAGTAATAATTGTAGGTATGGCCAGGTGGCACAGTGGATGAAGCAGCAGCCCTGGAGCCAGGAGCACCCAAGCCCACATCCAGCCCCATATACCCAACAATCAACCAGCTGTGTGACATGCAAGGTACCCCAACCTCACTGCCCTGCAAAATCCAAAAAAGGAAAAAAAGACCCAAAATAAAATAAAATTGTAATAATAGTAGGGGTGGTTGGGTGTCAGACAAAGTGCTGGCCCTTGAGCCAGGAGCACCTGTTGCGGGGGGGTCTGTCGGACCCTCCAGCCACCGCCCTCTACTTAACTTAACCCAAGGTCTTCAGACGTCTCTGGCTCCCCACCCGGGGTGGGGGAGGGGAGAACAAACCAGGCAGAGCACCGGAGGAGAGGTTCACTTCTTTATTGATGTTACGAAGAATCCCCCCCCAGCCCTTCTGTACTTTTCCTTTTATCCCCAGACCTAACTCCTCCTAGTAGGTGGTCTTGCTCCTCCTGAGTTCCCCCCGAGGGTGGAGCCAGCCCATACCGAGGCCATCCCAGTACCCGAAGGCAGGTTCTAACCTCTGGGCGTCTCATGGTCCTCTCAGGGGGTCCCAGTCTAGAGCCGCCCCTAATAACTCCCCCTTTTTGTTTAAACAGGGGTCTTTGCCGGCCAATGGCGAGGAGCCAAAAGGTCTGCCTTAACCGCCTCAAGGGATCGTAGGAGAATGTCTTGTAATAACTTCAAAAGGCATGGAAGGAAAAGGCACACTGCAATAAGAACTCCGACTGCAGGTATTAGGGAATGCAACCATCTAAATTTAAGGGTACCTGCAAACGAATTTAAGAATGACTCTTCTTGGCCATCCCATTCATCCTTAAAATGAGAGGAGATGTTATTGATTTGAGCTATCAGCATATCCAGTTGGTGGATATCGCTGGAAGTATTATAAGCTAGCATCACCCCCTGTAACGCCTGTCTAACTCTTCTCCAATCATTGGGAAACTGTGACATGTTTACAGGCAAATTAAGCACACAGAGAGGCTGATATCTGCAATGACAATGAAGCTTCATATATCCTGCCATAAGTGCTAGTCGATCCCCTAGCCATAGAACCGTAGTTTCTAACACCTCTAATTGCTTCTGAAGAAGAGAATCAACATGCTGCTGGTAATGCCAGAGGGAGACTTGGTTGGTCATAAATGTCTGCACGGTAGAGGCTAACATAGTCACCTCGCTCTCTAATTCCTGGATCTGCCATTCCTCATACATTTCAACGGCCAAATTCACCAGGCCCAAAACATCCCCGATCCCATCCCTCCTGGGGCATAACAACTTTTCCCCAGACAATACACGATACATTTTGTTCACCAGAGAATCAGCGGGGGACAATGCAAAGTCTTCTGCTTTGACAGGTAGGAGTTGGTAGGGAGGGGATGCAGCTAGGAACACAGCATACCCAGTATGATTATACCGTAAAACATTTGTAAGAATTGGGTCAGTACAAGTGATGTTGAAGAGAGGCAAGCTGGCGGATTCTCCTTTATGTTGTATAGTCAACTTAGCGAGGGGGCAAAGAAAGAAAAGAGCATCTGGTGGGGTGTGCACAGTAGCCTTCAGCCGATAGCACAATCGATCTGTGCCATCGCCTGTTTGATGGCAAGAGCTATTGAGATTCTTAAAAACATTGTACCACTGTTGGAAAGAAAAATCACAGTAAGTGTAGTCGTTCTCAGGACATGGCCATAGGCGGAGAGAAGCATTCCCTCCTCCTAAGGCTGCTCCCATCTTCCACAGATCAGGGTGTATCTTCCCATAAGGGAGGGCAACTGGGGAGGGAGAAGGCTTCTTCGTATATCTTGTTCGGTTATGCTGTCCATCCCAAAACCATAGTTCGGTGTTGTTTGGTAACCCGAGAGGGCCAAGTCTGGGAATACCTGTTGAGCAAGGCACCATAGGACTGAATACATGTGGATGGCGGCCCACAGGGCATGGTGGCAGGAGATGCAAAGGCACTGTTGAATTGGGATAAGAAGAGTTCTCTGGAGAATGTTGTTCAATGGCCATGAACGAGAGGTTAACCGCGGCGGTATGATTTTCCAAGTCCGGTACCGGCCACGGTGTCTCGGTGCTGTTGTAGAGTTCTAAGGGTATGCAATGCCCTTTGACGGAAGTCCCATTATCCGGAGAACTGATATCATTCCCACCCGGCCATTGCCCGTTCTGTGGCCGGGCCACCACGCAAATGGGTGTGGTGATGGATATCAAGGTGAGGGGTGTAGAAAGCTGCCTCTCTGTCGGTTCAGACAATGGGCCATGGTCAGCCAATCCTAAAACAGCTGTAGCGTTTCAGCGCATCATCAGCCGGACAGCTTGATTTCCCCAGCCAATGACACGGAGGGAAGGGACTCCCCTCGCAACTGCCCAGTATTTCATTCCCTGTTCATCAGCAGCTCTCCGAGTGGGTGAAGTTACATTGTACCATTTCCCACCTTTGCCCCAGGGATGCATAGCCCGTGTTAGTCCCGGAAGAAGCTGCAACAGGAGGATGATCGCCAGGATGTCATGTCTCCTTTTGTTCCTCTGTGCCCGAGGGCGCTTCCAGCCTCGATGTCCCCGCCATCTCGATGACACTGGTCTTGGTAGAGACTTCTCGCACCCTCCGGATTGGCACCCAGATCTCCTCGTCTTCCCCATCTGGCAGTATGGAAAGAAATCCCTGACCTCTGCACTGTACTATTCCAGGCCCGCGCCACTCGCCTATTGGATCTCTCCAAAAGACTGTGGTTCCTGTTAGGCAGGTACGGAGAGCCTGGGGCAAGCTTGTCTTGCCTGGGCTCTGGGTGTTGACACGACGATCCAACCCTCCTAAATATCTCATAGCAGAATTTGTGCCATCATCACGGAAATGCAAAAAATTTATGGTATATAGAGCAAATGCTAATTCGCCTCTAGTTATCTTACGCCTATCTCCCCCTTTTTGTTTAAGCAGAGTAGTCTTTAGTGTGCGATTTGCTTGTTCCACTATAGCTTGGCCTGTAGGATTGTAAGGAAGGCCGGTGATATGATGTATGTTGAACTCTGCACAAAAGGTCCTAAATGAGGAGGAAGTATAGGCAGGACCATTGTCTGTCTTTAAGGCTCCAGGGACTCCAAAAACCGAAAATTGTGTATATAGATGGTCAATAGTGGCACGTGTGGTCTCCTTGGGTTGTATAGAGGCCATGATAAAATTAGAAAAAGTGTCAACAGAAACATGAATTAGTATTGAGCCCATGTGTGTAATGTCCATCTGCCATAGTGCATTAGGGCGATCCCCACGGGGATTCACTGCTAATTCTTTGGGAGGTGGGCGGAAAGGGGCACAAGCGGAACACCGCTTGACTATTTGTCGGGCCTGTTCTTTGGTGAGCCCATAAAGATTCCTTAACAATCGGGCAGAAAGATGGTATTTTTGGTGGGCTAGCTGAGCTAGTATAAAAAGTGAACCAATCAAGGCTTTATCAACAATTGAATTCCCATAATAGATTGGACCTGTGACTGATTGATGAGATCGTATATGCATAACATAAATGGGGTATGTGCGTTCCAATAACAACTGTTGGACCGCAGAAAGCAATGTAGCTATTGTAGATCTCCCTTGAATCATAGCTTCAGGCAATTTCATGAGAGCCTGTGCACAATATAAACTATCAGTTATTAAATTTACAGGCTCAGCAGGGCATAATAAAAGAGCTTGATGAATAGCATAAAGTTCATTTTTCTGGGCTGAGGTATATGGAGTATTGAACACTTTTAATATTTTGTATCTAGGAATGTAAACCGAGGCCTTAGAACGCTTAGTGGCATCGGTAAAGACATTAGGTCCATTCACGGGTTGATGTGCAATGATAGGATCTGGCCTTTTTAAGGGCAGAGGGAGGAAAGCTCGAATCTCCGGGGGAAAAGTGACCCTTTTAAATTGGCAAGTGGTTATTATGACAGCCCAAGTGGGTGATGTTGAGGCTAATTGTTGCAAGGTCATCTCTGAATAAGGGTTAGTAATGATGGGATGTTTGCCGAACAGTTGCAAACAACGCCTCATAGCTGTAAGGTAGAACTGTCCATATTCTTCCCATTTATCAGGGAGTACCGCTTTAGTCTTTTTTGAATACAGCCATTCTAAAATTCCATGTACTTGGAAGAGGCATCCAAAAGGGGTAAAATCATTTAGGATGAGGAAATAAATTGGCTGTGATGTTTCCACCTGTACTATTTTGGCTTTGTATTTTTCCATAATTTGCTTTAAGGCACCTTTGGCTTCAGCTGTCCACCTTCTGGGGGACATCAGATTAGAGCTGCCTGGTAGAATGTTATACAATGGAGTGAGAAGGGAATCTGGTATAGGTACAACTGCACGAAGCCACTGAATTGATCCTATCAATTTCTGGAAATCATTTAAAGTTTTTACTCTGGACATGTCAATTTGGGGAGGGAAATGGGATATCCTTCCTCCCTGCAGAGTGTGACCCAAATATGAAAAGGGTGGATTTTCTTGTACTTTTTCTGGAGCTACCAAAAGGCCATGGGAAGCTAGTACTTCAATTACTGCAGATTGCAACCTTTTTAACTTTCCAGCATCCACATCGGCCAGGAGAATATCATCCATATAATGAATTATCATGCTACCTGAATACTTTTTCCTGATAGGGTGCAAAATACTTTGAATATACATTTGGCACAAAGTGGGACTATTGGCCATGCCTTGAGGGAGTACCCGAAACTGATATCTTTGGTATGGTTCCTGGAAATTTACAGATGGTACAGAGAAGGTGAACCTCTCTTTATCCTGTGGATGGAGAGGAATGCTATAAAAGCAATCTTTAATATCTATTATGCTTATTTGCCAACCTTGAGGTATTGCTGCTGGAGAGGGTAAGTCAGGTTGTAGAGTACCCATAGTGACCATACAAGCATTGACAGCCCGTAGATCAATTAACATTCTCCATTTGCTGGATTTCTTCTTTATCACAAATACAGGAGAATTATAAGGGCTTGTAGTGGGCTCAATTTTACTAGTACTCTTTAATTCTTCCACTATTTGGTGTAAAGCAGTGAGCTTTTCAGAGGTAAGGGGCCACTGCTCTACCCAGACTGGTTTCTGTGTAGTCCAGGTAATAGGTGGGCTGCTCACCGATGTTATAGTGGCCCCCACTAATTTCCCTGAATATGTTCCGGGGTGACAAGAGACAAAGAAAGCTGTGAGAGAAGATCTCGGCCCCAGAGGGCATAAGGGAGACCTTGGATTTTTAAGGGTCGGAAAAACCCTGTATCTTCTTCATACTCCCACTTAAGATGCCTAGCAGATTGAAGAGCTGATTGGTTTCCCCCTACCCCCATCACTAGTTGGGTAGCTGCAACAGTGGGCCAGGAGCCATCCCACTGTCTGTCATTTATGACGGAGCAATCTGCTCCTGTATCCATCATTCCCTCAATTAAAATGCCCTCTACCCTGAGGGTTATCATAGGGCGAGCCTGCTGTATAGGCTGGACCCAGTTCACTTGCATCCTAGGCTGATGTATCAGCTGAGCTGCCTGTAGCCATGGCAGGGGTATGGCTTTCCCTACAATGTCACCTGGATTTAAATATATCTCATAAGCATGAGGGTTGGTGACAGAAATGATGGATTCTCCTGGATCTAACAATTGAGAATGCGTGATATGATCTGAATAACCCGATAATCCCACTACTAACCTGGGATGTGGCTTTGGCTCAACAGTAACTGCTAAGGTTTCCCAGGGGGCCATTTTAATTGGGTCGTTATTTTCTGCGGCCCATACAGTTACTGCTTGGTATATGGATTTTTCTGATTCTGTGCTGCTGCATATGTTCCTGGGTGGCCCCCTGCAGCTGGGAGCCCCCACCGTCCATTTCCCTGTTTTTTCATCTGGGCACGACAATACTTGACAATATGACCTGTTTTCCCACACCCATAGCACTTTGGCTGCTGTACCTGATCTCCCTGACTTCAGCACTGAGTCTTAAAATGTCCTGGTTTGCCACATTTAAAGCATTTCCCTGCTTTTCCAAACTGTTGCAGTGCCATTATCAGTGCCTTGTTGGCATCTATGATAGAGGCAGCCATCATCTGAGTGGGTTCTTGCACGGGAGTGTCTAAAAGTTTGTCAATCAGATCATACAGGCCAGCTGAGGGGGGAAGGGCTGCAATTATAGATCTATACTCGGGTCGAAGCCCTTCTTTCACAAGTTGATATGTAAGGACATCAGTGCCTGGCCCAGTGCCCATAACTCTCCTTACTGTTTCCTGTACTTCATTAATGAACTGTATAGGAGGTTGAGAGGCCCTTTGCTTCACTCCCACTAATTTTGCAGTGCCTCGTCCACTCATTGCACCTAACTTATCTAAAGCTTCCTCATGGCAAGTAGCCACTGCCTGCAAGACCCCTCGATCATAGGTTATCTGGGTGTCCAAAGCTGCATAGGGCCCAGTTCCGGTGATCATATGCATAGCATCTTCTTCATTTGCAATGTCATGCTGTTTTATATATTGCAAAGCACCCCTCCTTACTGCAGCCTGAAATGTGAGTTGCATAGATGGATCTAAAACCGCTCCCATCACCTCATTGTAATGAAATGGGGTCCACGGGAAGCCTGCTGAGGCATTTGTAATCAACTTTTTTATATAAGGGGCCGAAGGGCCATATTTAGATACTGCTTCCTTTAGTTCTTTTATTAATTTGAAAGGCACCGGGCGATGATCCCTCTTTTCATCATAACTTCCCGCATTTTCTATTAAAATCGGGTACAACCCCCAGTCCTCCCAATCTATGTCTTCCCCTTCGGCAGCTGCTTGTGCTATACTGGCAGCCAGAACTCCCTGTTTTCTCTGTGGCCCCTTTTTTCCATATTGAAACGAGGATGAACCTCCTAGGGACAAGGAAGCCATTGCCATAGGAAGGGCGGTGTCCTCCGGACCTTGAGATGAGGGAGAAAAATGCCCCGCCCTCAGTTCCTCTCCTTGAGATGAGGGAGAAAAATGCCCCGCCCTCAGTTCCTCTTTTGAATTTTTACCGTGCCACGGAGGCACTTCCTCTTTTGATTTTTTACTGTGCCACGTAGGCACTTCCTCTTTTGATTTTTTACTGTGCCACGTAGGCACTTCCTCTTTTGATTTTTTACTGTGCCACGTAGGCACTTCCTCTTTTGATTTTTTAAAGCGCCACGAAGGCACTTCCTCTTCTTCTGTTGTACGCCATTCCTGCACTTTCTTTATCCTTTCTGCTGTGTGTATCCCAGGCCCCTCTACCCCCTTAGCACTCTCACTGGGGGACCCCTTAGCCATCCCATGGAGATCATCCCATGGGTACAACAGAGGAACTTCCCCTTCACCACTCTCATCATCAGAGGGGTCTAACAAAGAGGACCCCACCTGATTCTCACTGTCCCGTTGTAACGGAGGGGCTTGGTGTTGGGGACACAGGATCGCTCCTACTGCTCCATAGATGGTAAAATCCTCAGGCGTTAAGACCCCGGGGCACGACTCCTGGTAAGAAGCCATCTGTTGTCCTACTACCCGCCATCTGTCCGGGTCTATGCCTGAGTGTTGGAGCCATGGGCTAATGTCCCATATTTTATCTACAAAGTGCCTGCAGGTCTTAAGATGTATCTTTATCCCACTGCGCTTGCACAGCTTGTAAAGCTGGCAAGTTAGAACCCCTTTCTCCTCGGGCTCTATCAAGGGTAAGCTTCTACCCTGTCCCATCTTCCCAAGTACCCTAGTACCTGAGGCTGCCTGGCAGTCCCTCTTGAGCCCGCTCAAGGGGACAGGTGGTCAAATTTTAACGGCCCCACATTGATGGGCACCAACTGTTGCGGGGGTCTGTCGGACCCTCCAGCCACCGCCCTCTACTTACCTTAACCCAAGGTCTTCAGACGTCTCTGGCTCCCCACCCGGGGTGGGGGAGGGGAGAATAAACCAGGCAGAGCACCCAAGGAGAGGTTCACTTCTTTATTGATGTTACGAAGAATCCCCCCCCCCCCAGCCCTTCTGAACTTTCCCTTTTATCCCCAGACCTAACTCCTCCTAGTAGGTGGTCTTGCTCCTCCTGAGTTCCCCCCAAGGGTGGAGCCAGCCCATACCGAGGCCATCCCAGTACCCGAAGGCAGGTTCTAACCTCTGGGAGTCTCATGGTCCTCTCAGGGGGTCCCAGTCTAGAGCCACCCCTAATAAGCACCCAGGTCCAAATCTGGCCTGAGACACCCAACAATCACCCTGATATGTGGCCCCAGGCAGGCCACCTAGCCCCATTTGCCCTGCACCCTCCTCCCAAAATAATAATAATAATAAAATGTGCTTCTGTCTGTGTTCCAAGACCACCATCTCTATCATGGGTGGATCACATTCTTTATGATGAATCTATCACAAAAGTTACTTCTATATTTTTCCAATGTTGCCATTGCTGATCGCAACTCCCTCCTTTCGTATTTCTCCACTGCCATGTACTATATTTTCTCTCTCCTTTCACTCTCACTCTACTGTAGAGTAGCTGAGTGCCATTGCAGACAGATCCCTGGCCCTGTGGCCAAGAGACCCCAAGCCCCCATACCATCACTTATGCCCAGCATCCACCCTGCCTTATGGGCGCAGACTAGCCATCCAATCCCAGCCCCTTGCAAGAAGTAAAAAATAAAATGTGTTATAGCTGACTATTCTCCCCCCATGGTTCATCTTCTCCTCCATCATTCACATCCCCCCTCCCCCCATGGTTCATCCTCTCTTCCATCATTCACATCCCCCCTTCACCCTGCCCCCCCTCTTTCTTACTCCAAAGGGTCTATACCCAATTGAGTATATAATGCTATTTCCTCTCCTGGCCACCTCTGATGACAGGGAAGATTCCCTCATTCCCCCTTGCCTTCTACTCTTCCATATCATTGCAATAGCTCATCACAATAAAGAAAAATCTTATTATTTGAAATATCTTGACCTATTCCCCCTCTTCTTGTTCTTTCTCCCATTATATTTCCCTTTTTTCTATTGACTCCATTTTTACACCATATTTTATCTTTAAATTCAGCTTTCTATAAAAGCTACTTCTACCTGCTCTGCTAATTGAGAAGGTTCATATGAGTATTATCAGTGTCATTTTTCTATACAGGAATGCATGCAGTTCATCCTCATTAAGTCCCTCTTATTTCCCCTTCTCCTCCAATCTCTATGCTTCACCTGAGTCCTGTATTTGAAGATCAAACCTTCTGTTCAGTTCTGGCCATTCCAACAGGAACATTTGAAATTCCCCTGGTTCATTGAAAGTCCACCTTTTTCCCAGGAAGAGGACATACAGCTTTTCTGGATAGTTGATTCATGGTTGCATACTAAGCTCTTTTGCCTTCCGCTATATTATATTCCAAGCCCTATGAGCTTTTAATGTAGTTGCTGCTAAATCCTGTGAGATCCTGATTACAGCTCCACCGGTATTTGAATTGTGTCCTTCTGGCTGCTTGTAATATTTTCTCTTTGACTTGGGAGTTCTGGAACTTGGCTATAATATTCCTGGGGCTTGGGTGTTTTTTGGATCTCTTTCTTGGGGAGATTAGTAGATTCTCTCCATTTCTATTTTATTCTCTGCTTCTAGGATATCAGGGCAATTTTCCTGTAGTAATTCTTTGAAAAGGGTGTCAAAGGCTCTTTTCCTGATCATGACTTTCAGGTATTTGAATAACTTTTAAATTATTTTTCCTAAATCTGTTTTCCATATCACTTGTTTTTTCAATGAGATGTTTCACATTTTCTTCTAATTTTTCATTCTTTTGGTTTTGAAGTATCGAGTCCTGGTTTCTCGTAAATTCAGCAATCTCCCTGAGTTCTATTCTTTGTCTGAAGGATTTGTTTTCCTCAGAGAGCTTTCTTATATCTTTTTCCATCTGGCCAATTCTGCTTTTTAAAGCATTCTTCTCCTCAATAACTTTTTGAACTGTTTTATCCATTTGACCTAAGCTGGTTTTTAGCATGCTATTTTCTTCAGCATTTTTTTGGATTTCCTTGACTAAGCTACTGACTTCATTTTCATGTTTTTCCTTTCCCAGTTTTTCTTCTAACTCCCTCATTTGATTTTCAAAGTCTATTTTGATCTCTGTCATAACCTGAGCCCAATTTCTGTTTTTCTTGGAGTCTTTAGATGCAGGAGCTTGTGCTTCCTCATCTTCAGACTGAGTGTTTTGATCCTTCTTGGGCTCACAGGCAAAATTTCTCAATGGTGCTTCTGTTTTTTCCTCTGCTTACTCATTTTCCCAGCCTGAGCCTGTTTTTGGGTTGCTTCCTGAGCTTTTGGGACACTCCTACAAGCATCTCATTGTGTGTGAGGCTCTGTCCTACCTCCTGGTCTGTGAATGACCATAGATGCCCCCCTCTGACATTGCGCTGAGGTAGGGAGGGGCCCTGCTGTTCTATGGGGGGGCCTAGACTGCGATCAGGATCTGAATGTGGTCAGAACCCCAGAGTCCTTTTCCAGGGACAGAGGACAGAGCTTGTCAGTCCCTCTTCACTCCCCTCCCTAAATTCAGCTGGTTCATGCCCTGGGGGCTCCTGCTTACCGGCTTCTGCTTCCTGTTTCTGTATCTGGGCTGGCAACCACATTGCTCGCTGTATGCCCTGAGGTCTGGGCTTCATGTGCTTGTTCTGGCAGAAGTATCCCATTCCCCCTAAGTTGTGCCCAGTGCTCCCTGGGGTGTAGCTCAGGAAACTCCCCGGCTGCTGTGAGCCAGGGCTCACAGTGCCCTGGGGCTGCCTCCAGGAGGCTGAAGTTCTTTTGCTCTGGTGGGCCACTCCTCTGGCTGGCCGCCCCCCAACCCCAGGGAGCAGAGCCTTTCTGCTCTTTTCCAGGTTACCTTGAGTAGGAGAACTGCCTCACTGGTTCCCTCTGTGGGAAATTTAAAATTTCAAAAATTTAGTTAGTGTCCTTAGTTTAGAAGTTTTATGAGAGAGTGCCTAAGAGAGGATCCTCTCTTGTCGCCATCTTGGCTCCACCCCCCCCCACAAGTTCTATTTTTAATTGGGTATCATTTCAAGCTTTATATAAGCTTCCTCTATCCTTTCCAATGCTTCATATATTTAAAAAAGCAAATTGTTTAATAATTGAAATTTAGTCAGCAACTTATTTTAAAGCACTATGCACTCATTGTCTTATTTGATGCTCATAATAATCCTGTGATGTGTCACAGGTATTATCACCCCAGAACCTGGGCAACAAAGCTTAAATGATTTTCCTTGGGTTATTTGGATAGATTCTAAGACAAAGTTTGAAATCAGGTCTTCCTAAAACAAAAACTAATTTCTACCTCTTAATGGTCTAATGTTTTCCACTGGAAGATTCTAAAATTCAGTTATATTCAAATTGGTATTGCTCATGACTGCCATGTCTTTCTCGTAAGACAACCAAGTATTTTTCTCCTGAGTTATTTACTAGAATTGTGGTGATAGTAAATGCTAAATCTTTTTCTTGTTTTGTTTCTCATTTGTTTTGCCTCAATAGCTTATTTAAATAGGAAAAGATAAATAATTATATTTGGGGAGAATTTTTTTTCACCTACTGCTAAAAGGTAAAAAATAATCCTTATAATTAAATATCTTAGCATTTACAGCAGACATCATTCTACTGTGGAAAGATCACTAGACTGTGAGTCAAGAGAACTGAGTTTTAGCCCTTGTTCTTTCACTAATTGCATGGCCTAATTATTTAATCTCTCTTTATCTCAAGTACCAATAAAATAGTATTGTAGGAAAAGTCTGATTTTGGAAGTTTGGGTTAGATAATGGGATGAATTGTAAAAATCAAGGCTAACAAAAGATTTAGTTATCTACTACAAGGAAAAATATTTAACATCCTCTTGGGAGTCACTTTGTAGATTCATCTGAAAATAACTTCCCTACCCCAGTGTTGCCAGTGTTACCATTCACAGTCTGATAGTCAAACATAAGGAACCCATGTATCATTTTTGTACTAATATGACCAAGAAACTATGGCAGGTTCTCGAATCTTTAGTTCCATGAGCTTGTGAACTTTCAAGGATGGTTGCAAGACATTTTAAGCAAACGAAGTAGTCTAACACACATGACAGGGATACTCTGATAGATATCCTACCACAAATGGCATAATAATAGCTCTCTTACTTATATACAAAATTGTACTGTGAGGTTCCTTAAGTGAAGAAACTACAAATTCTTTGTCTTCTGAAGACAAGAATGCATTTCCTTATTATTTATTTTTGGTTTTTGCAAGGCAATGGGGTTAAGTGGCTTGCCCAAGGTTGCACAGCTAGGTAATTATTAAATGTCTGAAGCTGGATTAGAACTCAGGTCTTTCTGACTCCAGGGCCAGTGCTCTATCCACCTAGCTATTCAAAAATGCATTCCTTTAATTTTCTTGATTTTAAATTCAAACATCTGAATCTTCATAATTAACATTCATTGATTCTTTGAAAGTTAAGCTTAAAGATATAGAATAATGAAAATGGTGAGATGAACCCATCAGTATTCTAGAATGTTATTTTTAAAGCAAGAGTACAATTATACGAAGCTCTAATTAAAAGGGGAAAAATTCAAGCTTAAAACAATATGAATTTTGTTTCATATAAATAAAAGGTTTGGTATAAATATAGTATAAAGCAATTTGACCTATAATAAAGATATTGTATTTTTAACTCAAGATTAATTAAAGCATGATGGCTATGAAATCCAATGAGAAATATCTATGAGCAGAGTCTATTTTTAAATCTATAGCTTCATTTTTTTCATACTGTGGAATTGGGCTATGGTTATTATAAACACAACCAGCCCCACTCTTTGTTTGCTTTCCTTTTTTGCCAATAGTAGCAAAATATTTTGGTTTCTTTGTCTTTTTCTCCCTATTTTAGCTGAAAAATATTGACATGGTGGACACTCCCTTGCCTATTAAATAAGGAAACATATTTCTAAATATGCTTCTTCTTTGATGTTGAACTAGTTTTATTATTTAAAATGGCACTTTCCAATTTGCTCCTCTCCTTCAACAAACCACTGTAAAAAATATTTTTACAAGAATTGAATGGGGACAATGGAGCGATAAGTTCATTCTGCAGGAGACAATATACCAAGACATTCAAAGACAGAACAAGGGTTGTCTTCAGGTAAGAAGGCAAATTTGAAACTCCGGTTGAATCAGTGAAGAACACTGGGTCCATATTGCTCTTTTTGTGTATGCCTATTTCTCTTTTATTTTTTACATATTTTTCTCAATACCAAAGTATTTAAGAAAAAAATCAATTCAACAATTTTTATTAAATGCTTATATTATGAAAAGCATAGAAGAAAATACAAGGAAGGTACATATTAATAAAGGAAATAATACATTTTTTAAAAGCTGAAGAAGGGGGGGTAGAGAAGGAAAGAGATGATATACAAGTGAGTGGTCATGGAAGAACAAATAAGAAAAGTTAGGAGTGTGACATGGAGAAAATGAAGACATGCTTGACCTAGATATCTTTCTTCAAATGATGGATCTGGAAGAAACCAGTTAATCAGAAGGAGAAATTGAAGAGAGATTGAATATATTCAATGTGTAAAGAACAGAGGTGAAGCAATTTTCCGAGTCAAGATAATTCTTTGTTATGATTTGTTGATTAGTTGTTGTCCTTCATTCTTAAAGAGGACCAAAATGACATCCCTATATTACAGCCAATTTTCAGAGTGTCTGACTGTTCAGTCCCATATAAGCTTGGAATTTTTTATCACAGGTCATACACAAATAGGTCATGTGAACAATTGGGATGGATTCTCTAAATTTATACATGGACCATTTCTTTTTGAACTACTTCAATTCTGTTTTGCTCACGGAGGTCAGCATCTTATCTGATGAGGGTATGCGATACTGGGCAGTGCTGTGCCAATGTCTCCCATGTCACACAATCAATTGCTTCCTCTATTGATTTCCACACTTTCCATGAATGGTTTCCTGGGTTCTGATGGTTTGTTTTTTCTTGAGTATGCTGGTATGCTATAATAAAAACCCATCTTAAAACCTTGTTTTTACTTTCTTTTCTTGTTTTGGTTTTTGTGAGGAAATGGGGTTAAGTGACTTTTGCAAAGTCACATAGCTAGTAAGTATCATGTGTCTGAGGCTATATTGGAATTCAGTTTCTCCTGATACTAGGTACAGTGCTCTATACAATGCACCATCCAGATTCCCCTACATGATCTCTTTGTATGTTTTCTTTAAGTAGCTTAATTATCCATGTGGATATTATATGTAATGCTACCTATTAGCTAATATCCTCTGTCTGCCATTATAGGTCAGAGAGTAGTTCAAGTCTTTTAAAAATGTTTTCAGATTATAGCTTTATGTGGCCTGGAAGCTTTATATCCTCCTAATTCTAAAAGTAGTCTTATAGTTATATTTTTAAAACCTAAAGATTTCATAAATTTTTGTTTTTAATATATTATGGATCTCATAGTTGCTTTAATTATCATTTCTCTAATCAATAATGATTTGAAGCATTTTTCATAAGATTATATATATATATATATATATATATATATATATATATATATATATAGCTTTAAATTCTTCATTTGAAAACTGTCTGCTCATACCATTTAACCATTTATCAATAGGGGAATGACTTATAAATCTGCTGCAATTCTCTCTATATTTTTGATGCAGTTCTCTATATTGTAGAAATAAGTTCTTTATCAAAACCCCTAGATGTGAAAATTGTTTTCCTACTAATTTTGGCAATGCTGCTTTTCCTAGTGCAATATTGTAAATTTAGTATTGTCAAAATCATCCATTTTGCAATGTATAATGTACTCTATTTCTTGCTTGGTCATAAATTACTCCACTTTCCATAGATCTGACAGATAGACTATTTCTTGGTCTGTTAACCTTGCTTTGGTATAGAGTGTGAGATGTGGGAAGATTTTATTTATTAAAATAAAATCTCTCATTTTCTAAAGCAGGCTCTGGCAATCATGGCCAGAGGGCCAAATTCAGAAGTCAATAACTTATTTTTTTAATAACCTGCCAAGCTAAGAATGATTTTTATATTTTTAAATGCAATAGAATTTTATTTTAAAATATAAAAACCATTCTTAGATAAGAGTCATAACAAACTAGGTCATGTGGTCCTAGTTTGTTGCTCCTTGATTTGGAACAATACATTATAATTATTTGCTTTTGATTTTAGTCCAGCAAAACTGAAGAAGCAGCATGTTGTAAGGAAAAGAATGAATTCAATCAAGGGAATAGGGATCTTGGCCATTGTCTGCCAATAATAAGAAAATCCCTTAAACTCCTGGTAGGTTCTTTTTCTCTCTTCCATTAAAGACTTAGGTAATAGATTCTTGTATTGTCCTAGTTATCCCTGGCTTTTCCTATAGAATCCTTATACCTCTTTCTTGTCACTTCATTTTAGGATGCCCAAGCACTTTAGATGCAAAGCTAAGCTTTACTAGCTTTCTAGGAGAGGGAAACAGAAGAAGAAAGAGGATTCTAAGGCCTTTTTCAGTTCTGTGATTCTATTATTAATAACCACATGGATTATTTGTAAGAATGTTTTTGAAAATTTGAAGGCAAATTGGTTTATATAGAAATTTTATACATAACAAAGACTAAAATAATTGATAAAATGAAATCAAATTGGTTAAAGAATAATTATCTAGGGGTGGCTAGGTGGTGTAGTGGATAAAGCACCAGCCCTGGAGTCAGGAGTACCTGGATTCAAATCCAGTCTCAGACACTTAATAATTACCTTGCTGTGTGGCCTTGAGCAAGCCACTTAACCCCATTTGCCTTACAAAAAAAGAAAAAGAAAAGAAAAAAAGAATAATTATCTACTAATGAACATATAATTATTGACTCCAAAGAATTCAATTTAATTGGGCACCTATTATGTATTTAGACAAGATGGTAGATTCTGAGGAGATAAAGACAGAAATGAAGCAGTCCTTGCCCTTAAGAAGCTTAAATTCTGAATGAACAAGTTGTGGTATCATGATTGTGATGGAATATTATTGAGCAAGATGGTTTCAGAGGGAAAGAAAACAGTTGGAATACTTATATAAAAAGGGATGGGAAGTGAAATGAGCAGAACCAAAAGAATATTAAACACAATAGCAGAAATACTGAAAATATCCAGCTGTGAACGACTGTTATTCTGATCAATATAATAGTCCAATTCAATTTTGAAGGAATTATGATGAAACATGCTATGTATACCTCCAAAGAAATAACTGATGGAGTCTGAATGCAGAATGAATCATTTTTTGTTTAGATTTTTTTCTTGTTTTTCTTCAGCATATATTAATATGAGAACGCCTTATATAATGTCATAAATATATAATTGATATCACATTTCTTACCTTCTTAATGGGTGGGAGAAAGGGTAAAAAAGGGAAAAAGGGAGGCAGAGGAACCAGAACTCAATTTTTTAAATGAATGTTAAAAAATAAATAATATTTTTTTAAAATTAAATTTACATACTGCTTGAAAAGACATGACCACAGAAAAAGTAAGTCTGAAAGTAAATGCAAATAATTGCAAAGCAAAAAAGAATAAGATTCTGAACCTTTATTTTGATATAAGCCTTCTAAAAACATTTAGCTTCTGTTTCCTTATAGTTTTCAAAACAATCTCTTCTCCCATCAAAGGAGAGATCATAAGATATTTCTGTGAATCAAATATTTTTTTCTTCTCATAGTCTGCTCATTAATTTAGTCAAGGAGTTTACCAAGGAGATACTGAGATTAAGTTGATCAAAGACCTCCTGCTTTTGTTTACTCATAACCCCAGTTCCGTATTCTGACATACCAAGTTCCTTTCTGAACTTTCAACAAAGTTAGATCTGTCATAAAAGGAAATGGATTTTAGTTCAAGGTATTGTTTCAGAATTGATATTTAAAGAAAGTCGGATGAGGGGTTTCTTATCCAAATGGGACAAGAAACTTTAGATATATTTACCTAATATTATTATGCAGTATGAAGTTTAAGGAAAGGCAGAGATGAGAAAGCAGAGAAGTCTAGGTATAAGAGATAATTTTTGCAAAGGCAGAAAGGTAGAAAATGAAAAATTATATATTAGGAGCAGTAAATAGGTCAATTTGGTTGGAAGTTACAATAAATGAAGGACAATAGTATAAAATTAGCTTGGAAGGCTAGGTTTGGGCCAAATTACAAAGGATTCTAAATACCAACTGAGATGTTTTCACTTTATCCCAGAGGCAATAAGAACCATTAAATTTATTGAGCTAAGAAGTTACATGGTCACACAGCACACATTTTATGCTCATATGTAGATGAAAAGATTAAGATGCAGAGAAGCATTTTTTTCATTAAACAACTTTTGAAATCATCAAAATTTGAACTTCAAACCATTAATTCAGTCATCCTATGCAGAATTGATCAAGGTAAAATTTATCACAGCCTAAAATAAAATTTAAAAGATAGATTGATAATGTAATGCATTCCATTTTTTAAAATGTTGGAAACCAGCTAATTTAGAGTCGGATTCATTTGTCTTAGAAATGTAAACTTCTACATGACAATTAATTGAAAGCATGAGCAATGCAATGTGTGTTGTCCTTTGTTCCCATAAAGAAAATCCACAAGACAAGTTTGACTTTAAATCAAATGAAAAGACAAACATTATAAATGCATTTGCTCTTAATATAATGGAGAAAATACCCTGGTAAGAAATTCAATCTGCTTGCTGTACCAATGGAATGTTATAACAGAAATCTCTAGTACTGTGACTGATTCTTTTTATTGAAAATAAAAAGAATAAAATAAAAGAAACCAGCTTCTCTCTCTCTCTCTCTCTCTCTCTCTCTCTCTCACACACACACACACACACACACACACACACACACACACACAAACACACAGACAAACAAATATCTGATGCACTTTTTCAGTCCTTTTTTGTATCCTTCTCTCAACATGCCCACATCCCCCTTTTTAAAGGAAAAAGGGTAGATTTTCTTTTGGCTTCTACCATGTTCTGCAGCAGTTAGTTCCAATCATTAGATTCCACAAAGTGAAGTATAGTAGCCCACTCTATGCACAGAGGACCAAATTAATCTCCTGCAACCGACAGACAGTGAGATTGGAAGTTCCCACCTAATTTTTCTGTTTGTTTTTGCTTTTTTTTCCAGTTTCTCTTAAAAATAAAAATAAAGGTTGGCATATTTTGTTTTAGCTTGTTTCATTTAGACCCAAACTTTGATTTCATAAATATGTAGAATTCCTCTTATAGAAACTATTCTGATAATGGAGTATCGTAACTTGAGAATTGACTGATAGCAATCCATTGCCACCAAGCTACTATATGGCAGCAGAAGGAACTAAAACCAGGTCTCTCTTACTCCAGGGATAGTCCTATATCCATCATGCCACGTTTTTTTCTTATATAAAAAAGTACTAGATTTAATGGAGCAAAATCATATAAGATATACTGACATAGGAAAAGGGAAATGGAAAGGTGAAATGATTTCCAAAAATAGTTCCACAGAAAATAAAGGTTGTCTTTCAGAAAAAAAAATGAGTAAAAGTCATCAAGCACAGTACTAGATCTTATTCCGAAGCATCCCTCTCTGTTGATAATCTTTCCTTCTTTATTTTCTACCATTTCCTCCTTTCTGCCCAGTAATTTTGATTGTATTCCATCTAAAAGGGTAGTGTGGTAGCTCCTTATTTTGGGGGATTCATTTCATTTTAGATACTTTATGAGGGACCAATGAAAATGATAAATCTATGCTTTGTGGAGATCTGTGCTTTTGAGTATCTACCTCCCTTCAAAACAGTGGGAACTAATTTTTGACTCACAATACAGATCCTTGTGCTAATCACAGAAGAAAATATAAGATTAAGTAGGATTAAATTTTTGCCCTCAGGAAGTGTCTATTTTAGTGGAGGGAAAAAAGGTACCCATATAAATAACTGCACCCAATCTAATAAAAATAGTAGAATTTAATAAGCATGCTGGAATGATTTATTTTTCATTTATCTTTCAGTTTTGTACAACAATTTGTGTCTCTATTTGGCAAATATATTGGAATGGTTTGCTATTTCCTTTTCAAGCTCATTTTACAGAAGAGGAAACTGAAGCAAACAGGCTTAAGTGACTTATCCAAAGTTATATAGCTAGAAGTAAGTATTTGGGGCCAGATTTGAACTGAGGAAGATGAATCTTCCTGATTTCAGGTCTAGCACTCTATCCATTGTGCCAAATAGCTGTCCATACTGGGAAGAACAAAAAATCATTCTATGATGCAAGAAATGTCATTCCCAGCTTAATTTGTTTCCTCCATTAGTAAAAGAAACTTCCTCACTGAATGTTTCCTATATTACTGAAATCTAAGTCCAATCCCTCTCTCTATCTCCATTACTTCAAAATTATCAATATGTCCTTTTACTGTGTATTAATATATTTTCTGTTTTCCAGGTGAATTCTCTTTGTGCTTAATTCATAAGTATGAAGTCTGTCAAAAATGTGTTATTTCCAGTTGTTCTAAAATCCGAGGCCAGAAAATTCAACAAAATGTAAATATCCCTCAAGATTTCTCCCTTAAATTTTACTTAGTTCTCTCTCCCCCAGTAATCTAATTTACTCCTTGGCTTCAGCTATTATCCCTATTCTGATGATTGCCAGATTTCTATTTCTAGCCCTGACCTCTCACCCAAACTCCAATCCTATATTTCCAATTGCTTTTTAGACAGTTTCCTTTGGATATTTTGACCAAACTGACAGAGGCTGAGGTAGTGGCAAGGAAATATAATACCTTTCTGATGTAAGCGGACTCAATTCCCTCTAGAGAAAAAAATGATATACATTTGGCTATAATGGATATTAGAGGAGGAGTTGGGGTTCTCTTCTGTCCTGTGTTCCTACTCATTTAGTGGTAAATTTTCTAGAAATATAGGATTCTCTTTTGATAAGGCAAGGTAATCTTTTTGTAAGATAGAAAACGTTTCTTGAGAACACAGAGAAAAAAATTAAATAAAAGTTAGATTTTTTTCATAGACTTCTCCTGAAATTCAATAAGTGTCACATGTTTTAATTTTGAACACTTTGCCCAGCCCTGATTAGAGTCAACTTTCTCTTCAAACTATTTGAATAAGAGATGACTTTTCAACATGCCTTAGGGCAGGTTATATGTTAATTCTGGAAAATGTTTCTTGACTTCCAATAAGCATACTATAAAAAATGCTTCTAAACATAGTCTTTTTTTTGTTTGTTATTCTATTGAGAGCATAAGGTTATCAGTACCTTTGAAAATATATAAATTTAGTGTTTTCATGCATTTTAATAAATTGTATTTAAAGAACCAGGTTCATGAGATTGTTTAATAATGACCAAATGTTTAAGTTCAGTATTCATGTAGTCTACAAGTTTGACTCACTTCACCATGTTTATCCAATTTAAGATACTAATTTGACTATGTTATAAAACCACTTTCAATATACATTCAAAAACCCTTATTTCTATTTGTCATGTAGCATGTTTTCTTTTGGAAGGGATTCAACAACTTTCTAAATCTCTTTCTGGCTGAGGCTGTTTATAAAAGTTGGAGGCACATGATAGAGATTGTTAGGAAGACATTCTTGTGAATGCATATATATTCTTAGAATAAGTAAATGGCACAAATCACAGTGGTAGGGATTGCTGATTATCATATCACAATATCAAATGACTAACAGTTATTGTTGGAAATGTCTTTCAGAAGGGAGAAATCTTACTCTCTTTTTTTTAAAAGAGTTGTAGAACTTTATCTTCATTGGGGGAAAAGTGATTGATTTATCCCTAATCATTTTGACAAAAGGCCATTACAAAACTTCCAGAACAAAAATCAATATAATTCAGTCCTTAGAATATTTTGCTAGAAAATAGAATAGGGTTAGAAATTTTTAGCATAAAAAACATACATCATTCCAAAATTTCTTTAATAGATGAAAATATCAGAATAAAACAGATGAAGAAATTAGTTACCAGGGATGGAAATTTTCCTCATAGTGATAAAAACTGATTTTCAGGGTTTTTTCCCCTTGCAACCTGAGTATAGGGACACAATGCAATTTCTCCCCACTCCCAACCCCCTTTCTGGCTTCTCTTATAGAAGAGCAAAGAACTAAAATAAAGCAATAATGATTGTATTCTCCCTGGAAGCTCCCCCCCTCAGCTACAATAGAAATCAAAGTCTTTTTTTTTGAGAAAAAAGCTAATGTGAGTTTAATGGCAAGTGTAGGGGCAAAGCTGGGCATTTGTGCTAATGTTCACACAGGTTTTGACTCTGAAGTAGATTCATGAAAGAAGTTAAGCATTTCCCTCTTTGACAGCATAAGGGGGAAAGGGGTAAAACATTAAGAATCTTAATCCAAGAGATTAAAAATAATAATACATTTTACTCCTGATTTGTTTTAAAGCTTTCTTTATATATTTTCTTTAACAGAGTCCAAATACTTTGATAGATCTTCCTGGTAATATTCAAATGAGCTTTAAAAAGTTGAAACACTTTAAAGTTATAATCTTTATCTGTTATGGTCAAAGTATTTGAAAGTTTAAAATTCATAAGTGAACTTATCTTTTACCTAATGGCAGAATACCTTAATTGTAGATGACAAAAATCTGTCAGATTAGGCAAAGTTAGCACATAATATGTGTTTAATAAATATTCATTGATTGAAATAACTTTGAGTTGAATTTGCCAATAAAAGCATATAAAATGTGAATCAGGTAATGCTTCATATCATTATTATATGTTAGGAAAGAAAAATACATTAATAAATAAGAAAATGAGACTTCTTACACATCTACTCCCAAGAATATTATACAATACAATACAATAGTGGATATGCACAGTCAGTGTTCATCATTCATGCTTTCAGGTCCATGTAAATCACAAGGGATTAAAAAAGGAACAAAATCTAATATTATTATGTTCTGTGCTCTCAAATTTGTGACCTAAATAACCATTCCTAAAGATATTTTGCAATAACATATTCTTCTCTAGCAAAAATACAAAAGTACAACTAACAATCACCTTTCACAACAAAAGCCAATAGTAAAAAAGATAGTAAAAAAGATAGATCTACTTTTAGGAAACTCATTTTAGTGAATAAGTAAGTACAGGATTTGTTGCATATTGTTATTGGGAAAACTCCTTTCCAATATCCTGAAAGTAGCCTGAAAGGTCTACTGGTTTTAGCTAAGAGTCCAGAGATGAGGAACTACCTATTTCCAAATGGTTATTTGGTTTACAGTTATAAAACCTTATTTTTTTTTACAAAAGTGAGGGGTTGTTGTTATGTATTGTTTCTTAAATATCATAATATCCATTTCTCTCTCTCTCCCCCCACCCCCCAAATGACCAACTGCATTTTTTGGAGAGGAAAAAGAGAAATAAAAGTCAGCTCAATTTACTGATATATTGGAAAAGTATGAAAATGAGTGATATATTATAACACTGGTTGATCTACCAACTCCATCCATGAAAGGATGGAGTGGGAGTCTTTTCTCATATCTATCCATTTCAGTATGACTTCATTTATATAATTTTTTTACATTTGCTTTTGCTTTTTTTGTGATCCTTCCATTTGAAATATAATTATGGTCTATATTATTTTTCTGGCTCTGGTTTACTTTACTCTGCATAAATCTGTATAGATCTGTCCATGATTTCATGTATACATCAATCATATTTCATCTGACACAATAATATTCCATTACACTCATGTATCACAGTTTCTTTAATTATTTTCCAATTGACCAGCATCTATTTTGTTTACAATTTTTAGTTATCTTAAAAAGTGCTGCTACAAATGTTTTGGAGATCTTGGGAACTTTTTTCTTATTAATGACTTTCTTGGGATATAAATTCAGCACATTATTGTCTCATTTGATTCTCATAGCTATTACTATCCTCATTTAACAGATTAGGAAACTGAGGCTAAAAGAATTTAAGTGAGTTGTCCAGTAATAATATGACAGAAACTTTGAACTTAGGTCTTCCTGAAGTCCAGTGCCATCTAGTGCTGTCCTATATTGGGGTCTTCTGCCCACATTTCTGATTTTGTAGCTCAGCAAATATCTAGATTTACTTTCTCCATTAACTTTTCTTCTTTCTTTCTATATTTCCCAGGAAATGTTCTCCCTGTGTCTATGATCTCCCACTATCCAAGTCTTAGTTACCCCCAAATTTTCCCCACTTTCACAAGCAGGACAAGTAGACTTTCCAAATGTCAAATATTCCAGTTTCCATCTAGAATAAACTCCTCCCCTTCTTTCACAGTTCATCTCTTTACTCATAAGAACATTCATCGGTGGAATCCTCATCCCATCCCCAAAATAAAACATCCTTCCTATCCTTTTCATTTCAATTTTCCCCTCTCTTCCTCATTCTACCTTGTAGGCTCTCCTCTTTCTGAGAAAAGAGAGGCTATCTTGTCCTCATTGCTAACCTTGATATGACTTTTTCTATCCCACTACTCCCCTCCCCAACCCATTACTATTTGTCTTCCCATGTTATAATATAGTCCCAGAGTGGAAGTATTCACCTGTAGAGGCAGGTGAATTCATTCACCTGGTTACCATAATATCTTCTGTCCTCCTTTTCATTGTTTTTTCCTACCAGATTTTTACCTTCATCCTTCTCTTTGCATACATGTAGAAGGAATGTTCTTACTGGTATCTGTTGTCACTCTGTTGCTATTGTTGTCCTTGCTGCATTTACTCATTCTTCCTGCATTTTTGTTGTAAGGGATATTCATGGGTCAAATAATCACTTCAATCTGACTACTGAAAAAAAAATTTCAAACTTTATTATTGAATGATGTACATTTTCTTCCTGTTTGACTAAGTTAAGATTTGTAGGATTGGTCATTATTGCACTTAGGAACAAATTGTGAGTGAGAAATAGTCTTGAGGAATATTTAAGTATACTTTTCTTTCTATTTGAAGATCTTTCTCTTGATAGCGTGCAGGATCTATTTTGAATTAAAGTGTTAAATATGAATACTTTATATCTGGAAATTTATAGCAGTTTTTTTCTAAAGGTGATCTATGAATTCTTTAAACTGGAATTTCATTTTCTATATTTAGATATTTTAAGCAGTTCTCTTCTATTCTTCATTATGGTGTTAAGGGTTTTTGCTGTGCAAAAGATTATAGGGAAATCTATAATCTTTAGTTTGTCCCAGGGAAACCTGTCAGTATGTTTTCTTGCATAGTGACTATGTTTTCTTTTATTATAAATTTTTGGTTATTTTTTGGACTCCCTTTTTCTAGGTTTTCTATTAGTTCTGTGTATTTACATTTCCAATCCATTGTTCTTTCTTTTCTTTCTTTGGTGAGACTTACCATTAAAGAGTCATGTTTTTCTATTTTGCTCCCTATTTTCTGATGTGAAGAACAAGAAATTCTGTATTCATAATTCTTATTTCTCTTTCAAACCACTCAGAAATGGTGCTCAGTGATTCTGTGTTCTTCTCAAATTTCACAAGGTTCTCTATTTCATCTAATATTGAAACTTTCTTTTCTGTTTTTTTTTCAGGAGTTTTTCATAGATGCCTGAAATAATTTATTAGATCCAGAAGTTTTTTTCTTTCTACTGCTCCTAGATTTCTTGTTGATTTATCTATTTATGTTCTAGGTATTTGAATTTTCTTCTTCCTATACTTTCAGTCCTTTTATCCTATTATGTTCCTTTTCACTCACTTTCTGATTCCCTCTACTCTAAGTGTGGCTTCCTTTGAAGAAGAGTCTCATGCTTCCTCCATTGATGAACATTTCATAGTTTATCTCTCTAGGTCTCTGTCTCCAGTAATTTTGTGATAGTCAATTCTAATACTCTTTAGATGTTTTGATCCTTCTCTCAGGCTACTCTCAGTGATACACAGCTCCCCATAAGGTTGGGGACCTGCTCCCTCTCTTACTCATTTCTCTGTCCTGGTGCTGGAAATTTAAAGACTATTTCACTGGCATTAGTGCTGTCAGTAATCAGGCAACCTTTTGTTCTAGAAAGGTTATACCTCAATTTGCTGTCCAGGTCCAAAAGAATTCTAAAGCTTAGATATCGGGCTCTGGTCTCCTTAGGAAACCAGAAAGGAGAGACTAGAATTCAGGGATTTGCCAGTTCACCCTCACTCCCAGCAGGATTGGATGTAATAGAGGGGTGCTATGTGAACTCAGGTTTGGGTTCTGGGGTTTGAGAGCTAAACCTTTTTTTTTGTTTTCTAGTTGTCCTAGATCATAGAAATAGATGAAATTACTATTTTGTATTTGATATATAATTTCTATTTTGGAGAATTTTGAGAGGTCAAGGGAATCATAAAAAATACTAGTCCTTCCTTTTGAAGCTCACATAATGTAGACATTCCTAAACAAAACTTTTAAACATTGCTTAAGTATTTTGCAATTCAGTCTGAACAACTTATAGATTTCTAAGTAGTGACTAAAAAAAGGAACCAACATGCAAAATATAAATTCAAAGAACAATTGCTCACTTGTCTGATATGGACCTGAACTAGCCAGATTGCTAGTGGATATATTCCTTGAAGTAAAAGTTCCATGCTAACAAAAAGAATTTACCAACATGATAATTATGAGTAGAAATTTATAATAGTTAAACAAAATGGAACAGATGATGACTTTGTACCCAGGCAAATCTCTAAGAATATAAATTGTAGACTAATAGGTAATCCTCTTTGAGAGTTCCCTACATTCATGGAATTAAAGTTCTGAATCAAAAATAAAATTAAAAAGGAGCCAAATGCATTCTAAATCAACCAACCAAAAACCAAGAATTTATTAAAGGCAATGTACCATAATTATATATTTGAAGTATTATAAAAGATGATTTTAACTAGTAGTGTTCAAAATATTTAAGTGAATGAAAACCTGAAAAAGTGAGCAGACATTTCTAGATGTCTAAGAACAGCAGGTGTATACTGCCAAATATTTATCAGTTGGCTCTCTTTCCACCAAAAATAAAATGTACATACGACTAACTTTAAAGTTTGACCTAGATAAACATTTTTTCCATCATGCTATACAGTCTAGACAATCAATAAAACAACAAATCAAACCCTGATTTGAAGCATTTTCTGATTTTTGAAACATGAATGCTTACACTGAAAATTTAATAATTTATTCCTAACAGTCTATATCAACTAGTTCCAGCAAAACATTGGAAAGAAAAAAAAACATGGAAATAATGAATGAATACCATAATTGAAGGGGACTTTAGGGGAAATTTAATAAAACTCTTGCCTCAAATATATAACTGTTGAGAAATGGGGAACCAATCTCTTCTTGAATACCTGCAGTGAAGGGGAACATACTATCTCAACAAAACAACTTTCTTTCTAGAGAATTTTAAGGGTTAGAAACCTGATGTTGAACCTAAATCTGCCTTCCTGTAAATGCCACTCATCAATTTTAGTTCTGTCCCTGGAGTCATTTAGAATAAATCTAATCTCAGGAGTATTAGCAATGAAGGCAGAATGGATTCTAGTGACAAGGAGGGTTTTTATTACCAGGAAGTTGCTTCCTTTGATCTCTCCTAGTATTCAGTGTGATTCATGACAAATGCAATATGTCATCCTGCACGTTCATGTAAATGACACTTGCAAGACTATGGGGACCTCTCTTCCTCCTTAAGAATTGGCTAAGGGAAAGAGTGATTTTTAGTCCTGGTAGGGAGTTCATTGTTCTGTATATTCCTATAGTGGAGAGTTAATTAATAATTGTTATGGGATAAGGGAAGACCTGAACAAAAACCAAAAGAGAAGTAGCTTTAATGAATGCATGACAATAGAGTTCAATGTTTCAGAGTTTCTTATTGCCCATAAAATGCATTGTAAAAATAGATCCTAAAATACTCCTTGTAATGCTAATCTGAAAAACATTCAATTTCTAACTTCTCAGCCAATACAAGCTTGCCATTTTTATGGTACCACATTTTAACCTTCAGTTAGTCAATATTTCTACTAAAAAGCTTGCTTTGCAGGGATAGATGTCAATTTTAAATTTTTCTTTGTAAGTAATGATATTTCAAAAAACATAATGAGTAGTAAGTTGTTTATTATTCTTGTGATCTGAGAAGTAATTAGATTTGGTTAAATGAGTAATTTTTCACTATAGCTGAAAAAAATCCACTGGATTTTAAATAAAAAACATTAAAAGAAAAAGCAGTGATTAAATAGAATAAGAACCCAAAGGGACACAAAGAGTACAGTCAGGAATACCCAGATATTTTGATTACTAAAAATTATGTACCCTATTCTTTGTGCCATGTTAGATGGAAAAGATAAAGAAAACAAGATCTAATGAGGTGAAATAACTTCTTTTTTCCATATTCACCCAAATTTTAGATTTGGAAAGGATCTCAGAGATATCTTATAGTGTAATGATATTTGTAGGAAAATATATTCCCTCTATAACATATCTGAGAAATGATAATTAAATATTTGTGAGAAGACCCTTAGTGAGGGGACCTCATCACCCCCTAAGGCAGAACTATCAACTTTGGGATGACTCTTTTTTTAAAGAATTTTTCTCTGATAGACAGTTTGCAATGGTGGATAGAAGGTTAGTTTTTAATTTAGTTTTTTTTTGAAAGGCAATGGGGTTAAGTGGTTTGCCCAAGGTCACACAGCTAGGTAATTATTAAGTGTCTGAGGCCGGATTTGAACTCAGGTACTCCTGACTCCAGGACTGGTGCTCAAACCACTGTGCCACTTAGCTGCCCCAAAGGTTAGTTTTTAAAGTGAAAAAGATTTGAGTTTATGTACTGCCTGCTATGTTCTTGGTGAGTGACCCTAAGTAATCCATGGAGGTAAACTCTCATTTCTTTAGGCATCTCTTTAATACTCTAAGTTGCAAAGAAACACTTACCTGCATTGTTAGAATAAAATGGGCATTCATTGGGCACTTATTCCAATGATGAAAACATAAGTCGTCTCCATCCCTAGCTTTTTTCCTTACACTGATCCAAAATGTACAGCCTTGCAACTTCCATCCATTAGTCCTGGTTCTGCCCTCTAAAATAAAGAAGTCTAAATCAGAATCCACATGATTCACACCCCCCCAAAAAAAAAAATTGAGGACAGTTAGCATGTAACCCTTGCATCTCTCTTTTCCAGCTTAAAAAAAAAGCATATTTCCTCCAACAAATCCCATTTTCTTCTTTTGCTGTCAAATCACATCTGGGAATGAGATCATGTTAAAAATCTTTGAAAAACAAATCTCAACTATTCCAAACTCTAGAAACTATTCCAAGATGTAAGAATAAGGATAGTTTTCCATCATCTATGAAAAATGTATACATTGTCAATATCTCTTCATTTTAAATAATGTAATAACATTGAGATTTAATTTTGATCAATTCATTTTTGTCCAATTCCAATTGCGAAAATCTATGGTCTTTCTTTAAAATGAGTGTTTGGGGGGACAGCATTGGCCATGAAGTCAGGTAGATCTGAATTCAAATCTGACCTCACACATTTGACATTTACTAGTTGTATGATCCTGGGCACCCTACTTAGACCCATTTGCCTCGAAAAAAAATATAGAATGAACAGCTGGGAATAAGTCTAGAGATATAGTTATAGCATTAGTATTAATCTCTTAAGAAAGGAGGATACTGACTTAATTTAGAGTTTTTCAGTAATAACATCATAGATGACAACAGTTTCAGTCCATTGACTCCTTAGCTAATCATACATATAATATGGCCAAATCTATAGCTTTTTTCATACTGAGCAGTTATTACTATGGCAAAAACATATCATCATTAGGAATAAATCAACATGCTTCCTGTTAACTCTCCCTGTTGGTGAATGAACAACCCAGTGTCTGGTGAATTCTGCATCACAATAATTAGAAGAACTAACAAATAAGAACCAAAAAATGACATAATTATTAATGATTTTTTCTCCCCCAAATTATGGAAATACCATGCTTGAAACTGAAAAGGTCAAAGGAACATGAGGCCCTGATTTAATTTTTGTATTTATGCTGATCTTAAGAGATATATGAAACCCCTCAAAAATCTAAAAAAGGAAGGGACTTCAATCTAGTCCAAACCCGTTACTTTGCAGAAGAGTATACTCAGGTCCAAGGAAATTCGATATTTGCTGAAGTCAATCTGGTAATCAATAGCAGAGACAAAATTTTAACATAGGTCTTCTCATTGCAGAGTTATTTCTCTTTTCATATGACACATTTTCTATGCCATGGGAAATTTCTATCCTAGAGTAACACTTAGAACATATGTGTCAATGGCTTAATATGTGCACTACTCCATTGAAACTCTCTTCCAGGCTCTGTCCAGGATGCTCCACTTGGGGCACAATACAAGGGGTAAGGCATGGATCTATGCTCTACATTGATGCAAGTCAGGAAATTCTTTGAAGTTTATATTCTTAGAGAGTTCTCTAGAAAGTAAAAAAGGGATTATTACTTGTGCAGTCACACAGCTAATATGTATTGAGATGGGACTTGAATCAAGGTCTTCATAACTCTGATTAGGTGTACTACTTGTTACCAAAGCAAATTATATTGCATTTTATACATATACATATATTCATATTGAAATTATACATACATATACATACAAGTATATTTATATACATGTAAACAATATCCAAAAATCTATAAAAAATAAAGAGAAATGATTTATATTTAAAGAACTTATTTTACTTTTTTAAATTTTATTACTTTAAAAGAGGGTTAACTAATTCCTTTAAAAAATCACCTGTATAAAGATAAATCAACCATTTGACAGAATAATTATAGAATCAAGTTGGAACTTACTTTTAAAGAATGACTGCCAATTGAAATTAAAATGAGAGATTATCTACAAAATTGCTATTAGTGAGAAAATGAGAGATTGATTTAAAAGAAAAGGAACATATCTATTTTATTAAATAAGGATTAATTGGAAGTAATTTCTAGGAATATTGCTGCATTGTTCACAATAATAGATTATAAAGAGAGGTAATTATTATAACAGTATGACTGATAAAATGTTTTGAATGTAAGAAAGGAAAGGCTGCAGACTTCAGACAGAAAAACATGGTTAATAATCAGTTTTGTTCTTTCCATGATGAAAGAGGGATATCAAGGAACTCCTGTACTATAGTCACAAACAACACTGTCATTGTCTCCTCAGATAGAATTGTATTACTAAAATATAGTAGATAGTTATTACACTCTTACTGGTCCATTTAGTATTGGTTAAAAAGGGGAAGTTCATTCTGTTAGTAAACTAATTTAGTTGAATATGTGACTTTTTCATGACTAGAAACATCAACTTTATACAGACCATACGAAAAGAAATACATTATTTACATTACTTGTCATCTTTTTCTGCTTCAGATTAGAATAATGAGATTTGGGAACCATTTTTATGGACAGAACTACAAAATGAGTGATGATTGAATATCAGAGTTGAGTGAAGAATATAGGAGTACTACATCTGACTAAATTAAAAGAGCAAGATTATGTATAATAATAACATTTTAACATTACAAATATTGATATCTCCATAAGAGGCTATGAGATTTCCAAAAAATGATGGAAGAAGAAAATGATGGAGAGAAAGTAAAAGTTCATCTGAAAAGATAAAACAAAACAAGAATTAATTGTTGCTCCATTACCACTGAATTCATTACAAGAAGATATGTAAAAGGTTCATGATATTTTAGTTGTCTTGCTCTGCATTTTACCACAATTAAAGAAAACACAAATAAACCAAACAAAACAAATGAGAAGAGCATAGCATTTATTTGTATGGTTATTTTGTCAGTTACTTTTCTTTTTTGCACATGAAACAGCAAATCTAATAGCTACTTTTTAATGAAATAAATTGAAACTAAATTTGTGAAGGTGAAACTCCTGTCTCTCAATGTTTCATGCTTATTCAACTATAATTTATTAAGTGCCTACTATATGACATTGACTATGCTAAGCACTGGGAGTATGAATTTTAAAAAGAAGGCAATCCCTGACCTAAAGGGTTTTGCAGTCTAATAGGGAATGTCAATGCAGAAAAGAAAGCTGAAAAGTGGGAGAAGTAAGAGAATTCAGTCAAGAAGATGATATTCCATGGCATCCAAACCAAGGAAAGTTTCTGATGAAAAGTGAAATTATATTGTTCAGTTGTATCTGACTCTCTGGACCCCATTTGAGGTTTCCCTGAATTGGAGTGATTTACATTTTCCTTCTCATTTTATAGATGACAAACTGAGACAGAGTTGTGACTTGTCCATGGTTATACACCTAATATGTGTCTAAGGCAAGATTTGAACTTGGGAAAAAATGGGTTTTTCCTCACTCCATGTCTTGCACACTATCCATTGCACCATCTACCTGCCAAGGAAAGTGGAAAGTTGTCATAAAAATTCAAATCTCATGTAATAGCTTTAGCGGTTCACACTCCAATAAGAGAAGATAGGAGACAGAGGAAATAGAAAATGTCTTGAGTATCCAAAACTGAGTTAATCAGCATTGATGTTATGATTTTAGGTGATAAGTTTATCCTAGAGGGGACATGAAGTCCCATGAAGTTCAAACCAAGCACAACTACTGTTGAACAGTGAATCATTACCTGGACAATTTAGTGTAATTCTTACTATTGTTTCCGCTCAACCAGTCTCAAAGTACTATATTCATCTGAATTAGAATTAGAATTTAGGCAAAGAAAATACCCTACAGAGTAAAGTTATTCCCTTTAAAATTCTATATATTGTTTCAAATGTGAAGATCCCCTAAGTAACAGTATTAGATTTTAAAGCAAACATGATTTTGAAAAGCTTTTGAAAAAACATCTCTCATACTCAGACTAGTATATGGTATTGCCATAAGATATTTTGTTTGTTATTTTGCTCAATCGTTTTGGTCATGTCTGACTCCCCAAGTCCTCATTTAGGATTTCCTTAGCAAAGTAACTAAAGTAATTTGCTCGTTCCTTCTCCAACTAATTTTGTAATGAACTGAAGAAAACAGGGAAGTGACATGTCCAGGGTCACATAGTAAGAGTTTGAGACCAGATTTGAATTCAGGAAAATGTATCTTATCATTTGCAAGTGGGATTAGAATCATTCTTTTTGACCCAAGAAAGACAGACCAAGAAGCAGCAGATACAAATTGCGCAGACAGATTTTGCTGCTATACAATAAAAAGCTTTCTAGCATTTTAACTATTCAATAGCAAAACAGATAGCCTTACTAGGAAAACAAGTTCTGGGTCATTCAAGTTCTATAAGTAAAGGTTGGATGACAACTTCTTAGGGATTTTACAGAAGTAATTACTGTTCTGGAATAGGTTGAACCAGATATCTTTTAAAAATTGTTGCCAATGATTATTTTAACTTTGTTTATAATTCCAGTCTAGAACTTTGTCGCAGAATTATGGATGTTACATTGTCACAGAAATATGGAATAAAACAATTGTACTACTTAGGATTTGTAAAGCAACTAAGAGATGATTTAGTTGAATTGTTACTCTGGGAAGAATGTAATCTACAATATTTTCAAGAGATGTTTTATTCAGTCACTGTATTTAGAACTTTAAAGATAGGGAACTTGAAAATATTATTCCTTAATATTGATAATTTATCTACATCTTTTGAATTCACATTAATCGCTACTAAGTCCTATCATTTGCATATATAAGGATAACAAGTCACTTTTCCAATTAATTAATAAAATACTTGAAGAAAGTTTTCCTCTCTCTACCTCAGAGTAGTTTTTAAAAAAAGGTGGAAGGTGCTTTAAATCACATGTTTTTTAAAGTATATATAAACATTAATTTTTCTGGTGGTAATGGAAATACTAATCTTTGTCTAAACATCACTAATTGTCATATTGTTGGAGGTACTCAATTATATTAATATCAACAGTGCTATATAAATGAAAGCAGGTTACATAAAGAAGTTATAGTTAAATGGAAGGAATCATCATAGCTTCTTATGGGGACTTTTATAGGGAAGTAGTTTTCACTTGAAGGCAAGGAAGAATATAATTTCATGGGAAATTTTAACTTGTCTTTTACTCTTCATGACTAATGCAAATAAATTCATTAATTAATATAAATTTAAAAATAATAAATTCACTAAATTGTTCCTTTGAGGATAACTTCAGCCCTTGTGCCAACGTATCTTGCATAGTATGGGGAGATGAAGTATATGAAAAGCTTAAAAAGATACTCTCAGGCAAGATACAGTTACTTGCTAATTTTGATTCAGTTATTTTTAGATGGCATTTTTAGAGCACATGTTACATGGCAGTATTAGAGTACATATGAAAAACCCACCCCAAACTAAAAGAAAGAAGTATGTCAAGAAGATATAGTTTCCAATTAACACCTGCAAACTACCTGTTTTTAAAAGTGCTATTAAGTCCTCAAAAATGAGAATAATGGATAAAAGAAATGATACTGACATGGACTATCTCTTTGTTCTGTGGAAAATTAATCTAGTTTTAAATAAGGAAACCTAAAAAATCCCAGGATATTTCTAAGCCAAAAAACACTTGATACTCTTGCAAAGTGGGAAAACATCGCAACTAAGGCTTACATTGAGAACATACTCATTTATCAAACGTTGAAAAAGAAAATTGTGAAGGATTTTAAGTGGTATTTTTTATAATCCTATGATAAATGGTAGATACAACTGAATTTGTAGGTTGCTTTTCATGAAATCCAATTAATCCAGCTTATCCTAAGATCTTTATAGATGAAACTTAAAGAAGGAAAACAAACAGAAAAAAGGTAGTTAATATTATATTCTTCTTCATAGACATGGAGTCACTGACATTAAGACCCCATTGTAGAATTTGTATAGGGTTTTGGATAAACAAAAAAATAAAATTTTGAAACAAAGATGGTAGAATCATCTGGACTACATAAACTGTTGACAAAAGAGGTTCAAGATAGAGTTGATATAGTTTTAATCTTGATATTTTCTGTGAACATTTTCCAAAACTATACAAAACAGAAAATAAATGAACTCCCCAAAATGCATTATTATGCCAAAGGAGGAAAGGAAGGTTGACTCATTATAACTACAATGACAAAAGTACTTCAATTAATTAAGTTATTCACTGCTATGTCAATCAAACTGCCAAATAATATTTTATAGAGATAGCAAAAAGTAATAAAAACATTGCTATATAAAACTAATAGGTGAGGAATCTGAGGGTTAATGACTAAAAAGGAGTCTGTCAGTGCTAGATCTAAAACTGTATTGGAAATTTTTAACACTGGGAACAATTTAATACTAGTAAAAATACACAGGTTGAGAAGTGGAAGAGATTAAATTCATGATATACAGAAGCAAAAAACATTAGTTGTTTTGTGTTCAATAAATTTTAAAATCAGTTGACAGGGGAAAGGGTTACTATTTGGCAAAAAAAATGCTGGAAAAGTTACACAGTAATTTGGCAGAACTAATTTATTACAGTGTACCAAGATATGCACCAAATAAACATCTGATCTTGATGGAAAGGGTCACATCATTAAACATAAAACAAACAAACAACAAAACTTAGAAAATCAAAAAAGAAATTCCTTTGCATAATTTTGGATAGATGAAGAGTTCATGCCTAAAGAAGTGAGAGGGTATTACACAAAATAAAATGAACAGTTTTGAGTATATGTAATTTTTTTAAGGTTGTTTTTTTTTGGCAAGACAATGATGTTAAGTGGCTTGACCAAGACTACACAGCTAGGTAATGATTAAATGTATGAGGCCAGATTTGATCTCAGATACTCCTGACTCCAGGGCCACTGCTCTATCTACTGTGCCACCTAAACTGCCTCGACTATATGAAATTTTAAAATATTTTTAAACCAATAAAATAATTAAAATTAAAAGGGAAACATAACCTATTTCTTACTTTTTCTATCTCTATAAATCATTACAGCAATTTTTCCTGATAAAGATTCCATACCTTAGCTATTTAAAGAATTGATTCAAATTTATAAAGCCAAAATCCATTTTGCAATGGATATATGGTCAAAGGAAAATTTCTAAGCTATTAATAATCATATGAAAAATATTCTAAATGAATAAAAATTAGAAAATATAGATTAGAACAAATTCTACCTCATATGCATAGGACTGATAAAGGTGACAAGAAAATGATGAATATTGAGAAGGAAATAGAAAAACAAGGCACTCTAGTTTACTATTGGTGGAACTGTAAAAATGTTTACAAATTGGATCCATGGCCAAAAACTACATATATATACTAATCACACACATGTATCCATATGTATATATGTGTATATATGCATATATAAAATACATATATACTTAAATGCATACACACAAATGTATATATACTTTGAATCTTAAAACTGAAAGTAAACAAAGAAAGAAGATAAAGATATATGTATATTTACAAAGACAACAATAATAGTAGCTGACATTCATCTTATAATGTACCAGGGAGACATTATACTAAAGACTTAATAATTATTACTTAATCCCTGGAGAAAGTGCTATCGTTTCCATCATTTTACAGATAATGAAATTAGGCAAGAGAAGGTAAGGGACTTGACTATGGTCATATAGATTAGTAAATGACTAAGTTCTAGATTTGAAATTGTCTTTCTGACCATGTCTGTTGTACTCTACTTAATGTACTGGCTTGCTGCTTTATACATGCAAACAACTATACATACATACATATTACACACAATCACACTAAGGAGTTGCAAATAATGATTCCCCTGAAGTGGTTGCATGTTTTAAAATTTGCAGTATTTGAAATTAATATATATGAGAAATTGGGTATTTGGTTCCAATTCAAAGAGAACATTAAATATGAATTCAAATAATATAACAACTTCAATAGTTTTTTTATTCACATTAATATAAAACTAGATGAAGATATATATATGTGATTATACCTCTATATAGTATGTATATATATATATATTCTATATGACACACATATAAATGCAAATACATATATGCATACTCACACAGACATATAGTCTTTTCATTTTAATCAAAATTGAGAGACAGAGGAGGTGTCCTCCTATTGGAGATGGCTAAAGTTTTGTCCTTCATAAATGTAATTGAATAATATTGTCCCAAAAGATGTCACAAGATCTATTTTTCAAAGGAAATTATGTGTTTTATTTTTATCTTTGAGAACATATAGCCCCTTTGAGGACAGGAATTGCCTTTTCTTCATTTTTTTACATTCCCCCCCCAAATTTAACAGCATTAGACATGGTAAGCAATACATTTTAAATTTATTCATCTATTTATTCCTATTACCTGAGATGAAAATATGGGAAAGGAACAAATTGTTTTTCACAAATGGTAGTCTACAGTTGACCACAACCTTTTTTTAAAAAAAATTTTACTTTATGTTATGGAATAAAACAAACATTTTCATAACATAATATAATAAAAAAAAGACCTGCACATAAAATTAAAAATCCATTTTGCACAATTTGCTATATAATTCTTTTTTTCCAGTTCTCCTCCCTCTGCCCTTGAGTTAACCTATTAGACATACATACATGTGTACATACATACATATAGTCATAATCAAGATAACTTATTCATTAACAAAATAATATTGCCATTACTCTATACCTTGATTTCTTAATTCTGTTCATTTCAGTGTTCATTATTGCAATCAAATTTTTCCATGTTTTTCCTAAACTATTCTTAAGTAACATGACTGAAAACTTTGTAAAATACAAGATACTTCTATATTTATTATTCGATGAATATCTTTTAAAATTGACTTCATAGATCAAAATGAGCAATTAAAGGTTCTTCTGCAACAGTCCTTTTCTTACAATGTTGAGTTTATATATGATGACTCTCTAGGTACAACAAACAAAAACAAAACTAATTCATTATTATTAATGTCAAATAATGAACGAAATAGGGAGCTGTTATTCATCAAAGTGTTCACCATTATCATATATAATGTCCAGTGCCAAGATAGAAGGATTCCCTTTTAGATGGTGTGTTTTTCCAGATATCCCTGTTAATGGATGACATAGAACTGATTTTTTTAAAACATCCAAATACTACAGTTCACCTAAATTAGATTCTCTCAAATCTCTCAAAAGAGTTACAACTAACAAAAACAAACAAATGCATGAAGAACATCTATTTTTCACCCCATGATATTCATTTGGTTGGATTGTCTTAAGAAATGGTGAAAATTGAACAGGAAGAAGAGATTGGATGGTTTGGATTAGTGCTGAGAAATTGTTCAATGTTTTCAATATTTCCTCCCTTGTCTTCGACATGGGTGTATGTATGCATGTATGTATGTATGAGTGCTTTTACTATGGATCAAATCAGGAAACAAGATAATCTTTAAAGAAAAAAATTTCAGATAAACCTAAAGACAATAGAGAGACAAAGCTATTCACATAGGTCAGAACCTTACATATAAAAGTATCAAAAGGACATATGTGATTAGTAATGTATATAAAGATCAAGCCTCTAAGATAATCTGAATGGCACTTTGATCCTCTTAATCTTCAAAGACTCCTTTTGGAGCATTTATGGCACAACATGGTCAAGTATTTCCAGGATAAGAACATATAGAAAGGTTTCAATCTGCACAGAGTTCCCACAGCAGGTATACTGCCAAATATTTATCAGTTGGCTCTCTTTCCACCAAAAATAAAATGTACATATGACTAACTTTAAAGTTTGACCTAGATAAACATGTTTTCCATCATGCTATACAGTCTAGACAATCAATAAAACAACAAATCAAACCCTGATTTGAAGCATTTTCTGATTTTTGAAACATGAATGCTTACACTGAAAATTTAATAATTTATTTCTAACAGTCTATATCAACTAGTTCCAGCAAAACATCGGAAAGTAACAAAACCATGCAAATAATGAATGAATACCATAATTGAAGGGGACTTTAGGGGCAATTTAGTAAAACTCTTGCCTCAAATATGTAACTGTTGAGAAATGGGGAACCAATCTCTTCTTGAATACCTGCAGTGAAGGGGAACATACTATCTCAACAAAACAACTTTCTTTCTACAGAATTTTAAGGGTTAGAAACCTGATGTTGAACCTAAATCTGCCTTCCTGTAAATGACACTCATCAGTTTTAGTTCTGTCCCTGGGGTCATTTAGAATAAATCCAATCTCAGGAGTATTAGCAGTGAAGGCAGAATGGATTCTAGTGACCAGGAGAGATTTTATTACCAGGAAGTTGCTTCCTTTGATCTCTCCTAGTATTCAGTGTGATTCATGACAAATGCAATGTGTCATCCTGTACTTTCATGTAAAGGACACTTGCAAGACCTCTCTTCCTCTTTAAGAATTGCCTAAGGGAAAGAGTGATTTTTAGTCCTGGTAGGGAGTTCATTATTCTGTATATTCCTATAGTGGAGAGTTAATTAGTAATTGTTATTGAGATAAGGGAAGACCTGAAAAAGAAAACCAAAAGAGAAGTAGCTTTAATGAATGTATGACAATAGAGTTCAATGTTTCAGAGTTTCTTATTGCCCATAAAATGCATTGTAAAAATAGATCCTAAAATACTCCTTGTAATGCTAATCTGAAAAACATTCAATTTCTAACTTCTCAGCCAATACAAGCTTGCCATTTTTATGGTACCACGTTTTAACATTCAGTTAGTCAATATTTCTACTAAAAAGCTTGTTTTGCAGGGATGGAGGTCAATTTTAAATTTTTTCTTTGTAAGTAATGATATTTCAAAAAACATGAGTAGTAAGTTGTATATTATTCTTGTGATCTGAGAAGTAATTAGATTTGGTTAAATGGGTAATTTTTCAATATAGCTGAAAAAAATCCACTGGATTTTTAATAAAAAAAAACATTAAAAGAAAAAGCAGTGATTAAACAGAATAAGAACCCAAAGGGAAACAAAGAGTACAGTCAGTTATACCCAGATCTTTTGATTTTTAAAATTATGTGCCCTATTCTTTGTGCCATGTTAGGTGGCAAAGATAAAGAAAACAAGATCTAATAAGGTGAAATAACTTCTTCTTCCATATTCAACCAAATTTTAGATTTGGAAAGGATCTCAGAGATATCTCATAGTCTAATGATATTTGTAAGAAAATATATTCCCGCTATAACATATCTGAGAAATGATAATTAAATATTTGTTAGAAGACCCTTAGTGAGGGGACCTCATCACCCCCTAAGGCAGAACTATCAACTTTGGGATGACCCTTTTTTTAAAGAATTTTTCTCTGATAGACAGTTTGCAATGGTGGATAGGTTAGTTTTAAATTTAGGGTTTTTTTGCAAGGCAATGGGGTTTAGTGGTTTGCCCAAGGCCACACAGATAGGTAATTATTAAGTGTCTGAGCTGGATTTGAACTCAGGTACTCCTGACTCCAGGACTGGTGCTCCAACCACTGTGCCACCTAGCTGCCCCAAAGGTTAGTTTTTAAAGTGCAAAAGATTTGAGTTTATGTACTGCCTGATACGTTCTTGGTGAGTGACCCTAAGTAATCCATGGAGGTAAACTCTCATTTCTTTAGGCATCTCTTTAATACTCTAAGTTGCAAAGAAACGCTTACCTGCATTGTTAGAATAAATTGGGCATTCATTGGGCACTTATTCCAATGATGAAAACATAAGTCGTCTCCATCCCTAGCTTTTTTCCTTACACTGATCCAAAATGTACAGCCTTGCAACTTCCATCCATTAGTCCTGGTTCTGCCCTCTAAAATAAAGAAGTCTAAATCAGAATCCACATGATTCACCCCCCCCAAAAAAATTGAGGAGAGTTAGCATGTAACCCTTGCATCTCTCTTTTCCAGCTTAAAAAAAGCATATTTCCTCCAACAAATCCCATTTTCTTCTTTTGCTGTCAACTCACATCTGGGAATGAGATCATGTTAAACATCTTTGAAAAACAAATCTCAACTCTTCCAAACTCTAGAAACTATTCCAAGATGTAAGAATAAGGATAGTTTTCCATCATCTATGAAAAATGTATACATTGTCGATATCTCTTCATTTTAAATAATCTAATAACATCGAGATTTAATTTTGATCAATTCATTTTTGTCCAATTCCAATTGCTAAAATCTATGGTCTTTCTTTAAAATGAGTGTTTGAGGGGACAGCATTGGCCATGAAGTCAGGTAGATCTGAGTTCAAATCTGACCTCACACATTTGACGTTTGCTAGTTGTATGATCCTGGGCACCCTACTTAGACCCAGTTGCCTCAAAAAAATGCATAGAATGAACGGCTGGGAATAAGTCTAGAGATATAGTTATAGCATTAGTATTAATCTCTTAAGAAAGGAGGATACTGACTTAATTTAGAGTTTTTTCAGTCATAACCTCATAGATGACAACAGTTTCAGTCCATCGATTCCTTAGCTAATCATACATATAATATGCTCAAATCCTATAGCTTTTTTTCATAGTGAGCAGTTATTACTATGGCAAAAACATATTATCATTAGGATTAAATTAACATCCTTCCTGTTAACTCTCCCTGTTGGTGAATGAACAACCCAGTGTCTGGTGAATGCTGCATCAGAATAATTGGAAGAACTAACAAATAAGAACCAAAAAAATGACATAATTATCAATGATTTTTTCTCCCCCAAATTATGGAAATACCATGCGTGAAACTGAAAATGTCAAAGGAACAATGAGGCCCTGATTTTATTTTTGCATTTATGCTGATCTTAAGAGATATATGAAACCCCTCAGAAATCTAAAAAAGGAAGGGACTTCAATCTAGTCCAAACCACTTACTTTGCAGAAAAGTATACTCAGGTCCAAGGAAATTCGATATTTGCTGAAGTCACTCTGGTAAACAATAGCAGAGACAAAATTTGAACACAGGTCTTCTCATTGCAGAGTTAGTTCTCTTTTCATATGACACATTTTCTATGCCATGGGAAATTTCTATCCTAGAGTAACACTTAGAACATATGTGTCAATGGCTTAATATGTGCACTATGCCATTGAAACTCTCTTCCAGGCTCTGTCCAGGGTGCTCCACTTGGGGCACAATACAAGAGGTAGGGAATGGATCTGTGCTCTACATTGATGCAAGTCAGCAAAATTCTTTGAAATTTATATTCTTAGAGAGTTCTCTAGAAAGTAAAAAAGGAATTATTACTTGTGCAGTCACACAGCCAATATGTATTGAGATGGGACTTGAATCAAGGTCTTCATAACTCTGATTAGGTGCACTACCTGTTACAAAAGCAAATTATATTGTATGTTATATAATACATATATTGATATTGAAATTATACATACATATACATACAAGTATATTTATATACATGTAAACAATATCCAAAAATCTATAAAACATAATAAAGAGCAATGATTTATATTTAAAGAACTTATTTTACTTTTTTAAGTTTTATCACTTAAAAGAGGGTTAACTAATTTCTTTAAAAATCACCTGTATAAAGATAAATCAACCATTTGACAGAATAATTATAGAATCAAGTTGGAACTTACTTTTAAAGAACGACTGCCAATTGAAATTAAAATGAGAGATTATCTACAAAATTGCTATTAGTGAGAAAATGAGAGATTGATTTAAAAGAAAAGAACATATCTATTTTATTAAATAAGGATAAGTTGGAAGTGATTTCTAGGAATATTGCTGCATGTTCACAATAATAGATTATAAAGAGAGCTAATTATTATAACAGTATGACTGATAAAATGTTTTGAATGTAAGAAAGGAAAGGCTGCAGACTTGAGACAGAAAAAACATAGTTAATATTCAGTTTTGTTTTTTCCATAATGAAAGAGGGGATATCAAAGAACTTCTGTACTATAGTCACAAATAACACTGTCACTGTCTCCTCAGATAGAATTGTATTACTAAAATATGGTAGATAGTTATTATACTCTTACTGGTCCATTTAGTATTGGTTAAAAAGGGGAAGTTCATTCTGTTAGTAAACTAATTTAGTTGAATATGTGACTTTTTCGTGACTAGAAGCATCAACATTATACAGACCATAGGAAAAGGAATACAACATTATTTACATTACTTGTCATCTTTTTCTGCTTCAGATTAGAATAATGTGATTTGAGAACCATTTTTATGGACAGAACTACAAAATGAGTGATGATTGAATATCAGAGTTGCATGAAGAATCCAGGAGTACTACATCTGACTAAATTAAAAGAGCAAGATTATGTATAATAATAACATTTTAACATTACAAATATTGATATCTCCATAAGAGGCTATGAGATTTCCAAAAATGATGGAAGAAGAAAATGATGGAGAGAAAGAAAAGTTCATCTGAAAAAGATAAAACAAAACAAGATTAATTATTACACCATTACCACTGAATTCATTACAAGAAGATATGTAAAAGGTTCATGATATTTCAGTTGTCTTGTTCTGCATTTTACCACAATTAAAAAAACACAATGAAACCAAACAAAACAAATTAGAAGATCATAGCATTTATTTGTATGGTTATTTTATTAGTTACTTTTCTTTTTTGCACATGAAACTGCAAATCTAATAGCTACTTTTTAATGAAATAAATTGAAACTAAATTTGTGAAGGTGAAACTCCTATCTCTCAATGTTTCATGCTTATTCAACTATAATTTATTAAGTGCCTACTATATGACATTGACTATGCTAAGCACTGGGAGTATAAATTTTAAAAAGAAAGGCAATCCCTGACCTAAAGGGTTTTGCAGTCTAATAGGGAATGTCAATGCAGAAAAGAAAGCTGAAAAGTGGGAGAAGTAAGAGAATTCAGTCAAGAAGATGATATTCCATGGCATCCAAACCAAGGAAAGTTTCTGATGAAAAGTGAAATTATGTTGTTCAGTTGTATCTGACTCTCTGGACCCCATTTGAGGTTTTCCTGAATTGGAGTGATTTACATTTTCCTTCTCATTTTATAGATGACAAACTGAGACAGAGTTGTGACTTGTCCACGGTTATACACCTAATATGTGTCTAAGGCAAGATTTGAACTTGGGGGAAAAAATGAGTTTTTCCTCACTCCATGTCTTTCACACTATCCATTGCACCATCTACCTGCCAAGGAAAGTGGAAAGTTGTCATAAAAATTCAAATCTCATGTAATAGCTTTAGTGGTTCACATTCCAATAAGAGAGGATAGGAGACTGATAAAATAGAAAAGGTCTTGAGTATCCAAAACTGAGTTAATCAGCACTGATGTTATGATTTTAGGTGATAAGTTTATCCTAGAGGGGGACATTAAGTCCCATGAAGTTCAAACCAAGCACAACTACTGTTGAATAGTGAATCATTACCTGGGCATTTTAGTGTAATTCTTACTATTGTTTCCACTCAACCAGTCTCAAAGTACTGTATTCATCTGAATTATAATTAGAATTTAGGCAGAAAAAATACCTTACAGAGTAAAGTTATTCCCTTTAAAATTCTATATATTGTCTCAAATGTCAAGATCCCCTAAGCAACAGTATTAGATCTTAAAGCAAACATGATTTTGAAAAGATTTTGAAAAAGCATCTCTCATACTCAGACTAGTACATGGTATTGCCATAAGATATTTTGTTTGTTATTTTGCTCAATTGTTTTGGTCATGTCTGACTCCCCAAGTCCTCATTTAGGATTTCCTTAGCAAAGTAACTAAAGTAATTTGCTCGTTCCTTCTCCAACTAATTTTGTAATGAACAACTGAAGAAAACAGGGAAGTGACATGTCCAGGGTCACATAGTAAGAGTTTGAGACCAGATTTGAATTCAGGAAAATGTATCTTATCATTTGCAAGTGGGATTAGAATCATTCTTTTTGACCCAAGAAAGACAGACCAAGAAGCAGCAGATACAAATTGCAAAGACAGATTTTGCTGCTATACAATAAAAAGCTTTCTAGCATTTTAACTATTCAATAGTAAAACAGATAGCCTTACTAGGCAAAACAAGTTCTGGGTCATTCAAGTTCTATAAGTAAAGGTTGGATGACAACTTCTTAGGGATTTTACAGATGTAATTACTGTTCTGGAATAGGTTGAACCAGATATCTTTTAAAAATTGTTGCCAATGATTATTTAAACCTTGTTTTATAATTCCAGTCTAGTACTTTGTCACAGAATTATGGATGTTACATTATCACAGAAATATGGACTAAAACAATTGTAACTACTTAGGATTTGTAAAGTAAATAAGAGATGATTTAGTTGAACTGTTACTCTGGGAAGAATTTAATCTACAATATTTTCAAGAGATGTTTTATTCAGTCACTGTATTTAGAACTTTAAAGATAGGGAACTTGAAAATATTATTCCCTTAATATTGATAATTTATCTACATCTTTTGAATTCACATTAATCGCTACTAAGTCCTATCATTTGCATATATAAGGATAACAAGTCACTTTTCCAATTAACTAATAAAAATACTTGAAGAAAGTTTTTCCTCTCTCTACCTCAGAGTAGTTTTTAAAAAAAAGCTGGAAGGTGCTTTAAATCACATGGTTTTTAAAGTATATATAAACATTAATTTTTCTGGTGGTAATGGAAATACTAATCTTTGTCTAAACATTACTAATGGGCATATTTTTGGAGGTACTCAATTATATTAATATCAACAGTCCTATATAAATGAAAGCAGGTTACATAAAGAAGTTATAGTTAAATGGAAGGAATCATCATAGCTTCTTATGGGGACTTGTATAGGGAAGTAGTTTTCACTTAAAGGCAAGGAGGAATATAATTTCATGGGAAATTTTAACTTGGCTTTTACTCTTCATGACTAATGCAAATAAATTCATTAATTAATATAAATTTAAAATAATAAATTCACTAAATTGTTCCTTTGAGGATGACTTCAGCCCTTGTGCCAACATATCTTGCATAGTATGGGGAGATGAAGTATATGAAAAGCTTAAAAAGATACTCTCAGGCAAGCTACAGTTACTTGCTAATTTTGATTCAGTTATTTTTAGATGGCATTTTTAGAGTACATATTAGATGGCAGTATTAGAGTACATATAAAAAAACCCACCCCAAACTAAAAGAAAGAATAAGTATGTCAAGAAGATATAGTTTCTAATTAACACCTGCAAACTACCTGTTTTGAAAAGTGCTATTAAGTCCTCAAAAATGAGAATAATGGATAAAAGAAATGATATTGACATGGACTATCTCTTTGTTCTGTGGAAAATTAATCTAGTTTTAAATAAGGAAACCCAAAAGATCCCAGGATATTTCTAAGCCAAAAAACACTTGATACTCTTGCTAAGTGGGAAAACATAGCAACTAAGGCTTACATTGAGAACATACTCATTTATCAAACGTTGAAAAAGAAAATTGTGAAGGATTTTAAGTGGTATTTTTTATAAACCTATGATAAATGGTAGATAAAACTGAATTTGTAGGTTTGTTTTCATGAAATCCAATTAATCCAGCTTATCCTAAGATCTTTATAGATGAAACTTAAAGAAGGAAAACAAGCAGAAAAAAAAGGTAGTTAATATTATATTCTTCTTCATAGACATGGAGTCACTGACATTAGACCCCATTGTAAAATTTGTATTGGGTTTTGGGTAAACAAAAAAAAATTAAAACAAAGATGGTAGAATCATCTGCACTACATAAACTCTTGACAAAAAAGGTTCAAGATAGAGTTGATATAGTTTTAATCTTGATATTTTCTGTGAACATTTTCAAAAACTATACAAAACAGAAAAAGATTGACTCCCAAAATGCATTATTATGCCAAAGGAGGAAAGGAAGGTTGACTCATTATAACTACAATGACAAAAGTACTTCAATTAATTAAATTATTCACTGCTATGTCAATCAAACTGCCAAATAATATTTTATAGAGATAGAAAAAAGTAATAAAAATATTGCTATATAAAACTAATAGGTCAGGAATCTGAGGGTTAGTGACAAAAAAAGGAGTCTTGTCAGTGCTAGATCTAAAACTGTATTGGAAATTTTTAACACTTGGAACAATTTAATACTAGTAAAAATACACAGGTTGAGAAGTGGAAGAGATTAGATTCATGATATACAGAAGCAAAAAACATTAGTTGTTTTGTGTTCAATAAATTTTAAAATCAGTTGACAGGGGAAAGGGTTACTATTGGCAAAAAAAATGCTGGACAAGTTACACATTAATTTGGCAGAACTAATTTCTCACAGTGTACCAAGATATGCACCAAATAAACAACTGATCTTGATGGAAAGGGTCACATCATTAAATACAAAACAAACAACAAAAACTTAGAAAAGCAAAAAAGAAATTGCTTTGCATAATTTTGGATAGATGAAGAGTTCATGGCTAAAGAAGTGAGAGGGTATTATACAAAATAAAATGAACAGTTTTGAGTATATGTAATTTTTTTAGGTTGTTTTTTTGGCAAGACAATGAAGTTAAGTGGCTTGACCAAGACTACACAGCTAGGTAATGATTATGTATGAGGCCAAGTCTTAGTTACCCCCAAATTTCCATACCTTAGCTATTTAAAGAATTGATTCAAATTATTAAAGCCAAAATCCATTTTGCAATAGATATATGATCAAAGGAAATGAACAGGTAGTTTTCAAAGGAAAATTTCTAAGCTATAAATAATGATATGAAAAATATTCTAAATGAAATAAAAATCAGAAAATATAGATTAGAACAAATTCTATTTCATATGCATAGGACTGATAAAGGTGACAAAAAAAGATCCAAGTCTTAGTTACCCCCAAATTTTCCCCACTTTCACAAGCAGGACAAGTAGACTTTCCAAATGTCAAATATTCCAGTTTCCATCTAGTATAAACTCCTCCCCTTCTTTCACAGTTCATCTCTTTACTCATAAGAACATTCATCGGTGGAATCCTCATCCCATCCCCAAAATAAAACATCCTTCCTATCCTTTTCATTTCAATTTTCCCCTCTCTTCCTCATTCTACATTGTAGGCTCTCCTCTTTCTGAGAAAAGAGAGGCTATCTTGTCCTCATTGCTAACCTTGATATGACTTTTTCTATCCCACTACTCCCCTCCCCAACCCATTACTATTTGTCTTCCCATGTTATAATATAGTCCCAGAGTGGAAGTATTCACCTGTAGAGGCAGGTGAATTCATTCACCTGGTTACCATAATATCTTCTGTCCTCCTTTTCATTGTTTTTTCTACCAGATTTTTACCTTCATCCTTCTCTTTGCATACATGTAGAAGGAATGTTCTTACTGGTATCTGTTGTCACTCTGTTGCTATTGTTGTCCTTGCTGCATTTACTCATTCTTCCTGCATTTTTGTTGTAAGGGATATTCGTGGGTCAAATAATCACTTCAATCTGACTACTGAAAAAAAAATTTCAAACTTTATTATTGAATGATGTACATTTTTTTCCTGTTTGACTAAGCTAAGATTTGTAGGATTGGTCATTATTGCACTTAGGAACAAATTGTGAGTGAGAAATAGTCTTGAGGAATATTTAAGTATACTTTTCTTTCTATTTGAAGATCTTTCTCTTGATAGCGTGCAGGATCTATTTTGAATTAAAGTGTTAAATATGAATACTTTATATCTGGGAATTTATAACTTTTTTTCTAAAGGTGATCTATGAATTCTTTAAACTGGAATTTCATTTTCTATATTTAGATATTTTAAGCAGTTCTCTTCTATTCTTCATTATGGTGTTAAGGGTTTTTGCTGTGCAAAAGATTATAGGGAAATCTATAATCTTTAGTTTGTCCCAGGGAAACCTGTCAGTATGTTTTCTTGCATAGTGACTATGTTTTCTTTTATTATAAATTTTTGGTTGTTTTTTGGACTCCCTTTTTCTAGGTTTTCTATTAGTTCTGTGTATTTACATTTCCAATCCATTGTTCTTTCTTTTCTTTCTTTGGTGAGACTTACCATTAAAGAGTCATGTTTTTCTATTTTGCTCCCTATTTTTTGATGTGAAGAACAAGAAATTCTGTATTCATAATTCTTATTTCTCTTTCAAACCACTCAGAAATGGTGCTCAGTGATTCTGTGTTCTTCTCAAATTTCACAAGGTTCTCTATTTCATCTAATATTGAAACTTTCTTTTCTGTTTTTTTTTCAGGAGTTTTTCATAGATGCCTGAAATAATTTATTAGATCCAGAAGTTTTTTTCTTTCTACTGCTCCTAGATTTCTTGTTGATTTATCTATTTATGTTCTAGGTATTTGAATTTTCTTCTTCCTATACTTTCAGTCCTTTTATCCTATTATGTTCCTTTTCACTCACTTTCTGATTCCCTCTTCTCTAAGTGTGGCTTCCTTTGAAGAAGAGTCTCATGCTTCCTCCCTTGATGAACATTTCATAGTTTATCTCTCTAGGTTTCTGTCTCCAGTAATTTTGTGATAGTCAATTCTAATACTCTTTAGATGTTTTCATCCTTCTCTCAGGCTACTCTCAGATACACAGCTCCCCATAAGGTTGGGGACCTGCTCCCTCTCTTACTCATTTCTCTGTCCTGGTGCTGGAAATTTAAAGACTATTTCACTGGCATTAGTGCTGTCAGTAATCAGGCAACCTTTTGTTCTAGAAAGGTTATACCTCAATTTGCTGTCCAGGTCCAAAAGAATTCTAAAGCTTAGATATCGGGCTCTGGTCTCCTTAGGAAACCAGAAAGGAGAGACTAGAATTCAGGGATTTGCCAGTTCACCCTCACTCCCAGCAGGATTGGATGTAATAGAGGGGTGCTATGTGAACTCAGGTTTGGGTTCTGGGGTTTGAGAGCTAAACCTTTTTTTTGTTTTCTAGTTGTCCTAGACCATAGAAATAGATGAAATTACTATTTTGTATTTGATATATAATTTCTATTTTGGAGAATTTTGAGAGGTCAAGGGAATCATAAAAAATACTAGTCCTTCCTTTTGAAGCTCACATAATGTAGACATTCCTAAACAAAACTTTTAAACATTGCTTAAGTATTTTGCAATTCAGTCTGAACAACTTATAGATTTCTAAGTAGTGACTAAAAAAAGGAACCAACATGCAAAATATAAATTCAAAGAACAATTGCTCACTTGTCTGATATGGACCTGAACTAGCCAGATTGCTAGTGGATATATTCCTTGAAGTAAAAGTTCCATGCTAACAAAACGAATTTACCAACATGATAATTATGAGTAGAAATTTATAATAGTTAAACAAAATGGAACAGATGATGACTTTGTACCCAGGCAAATCTCTAAGAATATAAATTGTAGACTAATAGGTAATCCTCTTTGAGAGTTCCCTACATTCATGGAATTAAAGTTCTGAATCAAAAATAAAATTAAAAAGGAGCCAAATGCATTCTAAATCAACCAACCAAAAACCAAGAATTTATTAAAGGCAATGTACCATAATTATATATTTGAAGTATTATAAAAGATGATTTTAACTAGTAGTGTTCAAAATATTTAAGTGAATGAAAACCTGAAAAAGTGAGCAAACATTTCTAGGTGTCTAAGAACAGCAGGTGTATACTGCCAAATATTTATCAGTTGGCTCTCTTTCCACCAAAAATAAAATGTACATACGACTAACTTTAAAGTTTGACCTAGATAAACATTTTTTCCATCATGCTATACAGTCTAGACAATCAATAAAACAACAAATCAAACCCTGATTTGAAGCATTTTCTGATTTTTGAAACATGAATGCTTACACTGAAAATTTAATAATTTATTCCTAACAGTCTATATCAACTAGTTCCAGCAAAACATTGGAAAGAAAAAAAAAACATGGAAATAATGAATGAATACCATAATTGAAGGGGACTTTAGGGGAAATTTAATAAAACTCTTGCCTCAAATATATAACTGTTGAGAAATGGGGAACCAATCTCTTCTTGAATACCTGCAGTGAAGGGGAACATACTATCTCAACAAAACAACTTTCTTTCTAGAGAATTTTAAGGGTGAGAAACCTGATGTTGAACCTAAATCTGCCTTCCTGTAAATCCCACTCATCAATTTTAGTTCTGTCCCTGGAGTCATTTAGAATAAATCTAATCTCAAGAGTATTAGCAATGAAGGCAGAATGGATTCTAGTGACAAGGAGGGTTTTTATTACCAGGAAGTTGCTTCGTTTGATCTCTCCTAGTATTCAGTGTGATTCATGACAAATGCAATATGTCATCCTGCACGTTCATGTAAATGACACTTGCAAGACTATGGGGACCTCTCTTCCTCCTTAAGAATTGGCTAAGGGAAAGAGTGATTTTTAGTCCTGGTAGGGAGTTCATTGTTCTGTATATTCCTATAGTGGAGAGTTAATTAATAATTGTTATGGGATAAGGGAAGACCTGAACAAAAACCAAAAGAGAAGTAGCTTTAATGAATGCATGACAATAGAGTTCAATGTTTCAGAGTTTCTTATTGCCCATAAAATGCATTGTAAAAATAGATCCTAAAATACTCCTTGTAATGCTAATCTGAAAAACATTCAATTTCTAACTTCTCAGCCAATACAAGCTTGCCATTTTTATGGTACCACATTTTAACCTTCAGTTAGTCAATATTTCTACTAAAAAGCTTGCTTTGCAGGGATAGATGTCAATTTTAAATTTTTCTTTGTAAGTAATGATATTTCAAAAAACATAATGAGTAGTAAGTTGTATATTATTCTTGTGATCTGAGAAGTAATTAGATTTGGTTAAATGGGTAATTTTTCACTATAGCTGAAAAAAATCCACTGGATTTTTAATAAAAAACATTAAAAGAAAAGGCAGTGATTAAATAGAATAAGAACCCAAAGGGAAACAAAGAGTACAGTCAGGAATACCCAGATCTTTTGATTACTAAAAATTATGTGCCCTATTCTTTGTGCCATGTTAGATGGAAAAGATAAAGAAAACAAGATCTAATGAGGTGAAATAACTTCTTTTTTCCATATTCACCCAAATTTTAGATTTGGAAAGGATCTCAGAGATATCTTATAGTCTAATGATATTTGTAGGAAAATATATTCCTTCTATAACATATCTGAGAAATGATAATTAAGTATTTGTTAGAAGACCCTTAGTGAGGGGACCTCATCAACCCCTAAGGCGGAACTATCAACTTTGGGATGACCCTTTTTTTAAAGAATTTTTCTCTGATAGACAGTTTGCAATGGTGGATAGGTTAGTTTTTAATTTAGTTTTTTTTGCAAGACAATGGGGTTAAGTGGTTTGCCCAAGGCCACACAGCTAGGTAATTATTAAGTGTCTGAGTCTGATTTGAACTCAGGTACTCCTGACTCCAGGACTGGTGCTCCAACCACTGTGCCACCTAGCTGCCCCAAAGGTTAGTTTTTAAAGTGAAAAAGATTTGAGTTTATGTACTGCCTGATACGTTCTTGGTGAGTGACCCTAACTAATCCATGGAGGTAAACTCTCATTTCTTTAGGCATCTCTTTAATACTCTAAGTTGCAAAGAAACGCTTACCTGCATTGTTAGAATAAAATGGGCATTCATTGGGCACTTATTCCAATGATGAAAACATAAGTCGTCTCCATCCCTAGCTTTTTTCCTTACACTGATCCAAAATGTACAGCCTTGCAACTTCCATCCATTAGTCCTGGTTCTGCCCTCTAAAATAAGTCTAAATCAGAATCCACATGATTCACCCCCCCAAAAAAAAAATTGAGGACAGTTAGCATGTAACCCTTGCATCTCTCTTTTCCAGCTTAAAAAAAAAGCATATTTCCTCCAACAAATCCCATTTTCTTCTTTTGCTGTCAAATCACATCTGGGAATGAGATCATGTTAAAAATCTTTGAAAAACAAATCTCAACTATTCCAAACTCTAGAAACTATTCCAAGATGTAAGAATAAGGATAGTTTTCCATCATCTTTGAAAAATGTATACATTGTCAATATCTCTTCATTTTAAATAATGTAATAACATTGAGATTTAATTTTGATCAATTCATTTTTGTCCAATTCCAATTGCTAAAATCTATGGTCTTTCTTTAAAATGAGTGTTTGGGGGGACAGCATTGGCCATGAAGTCAGGTAGATCTGAATTCAAATCTGACCTCACACATTTGACATTTACTAGTTGTATGATCCTGGGCACCCTACTTAGACCCATTTGCCTCGAAAAAAAATATAGAATGAACAGCTGGGAATAAGTCTAGAGATATAGTTATAGCATTAGTATTAATCTCTTAAGAAAGGAGGATACTGACTTAATTTAGAGTTTTTCAGTAATAACATCATAGATGACAACAGTTTCAGTCCATTGACTCCTTAGCTAATCATACATATAATATGGCCAAATCTATAGCTTTTTTCATACTGAGCAGTTATTACTATGGCAAAAACATATCATCATTAGGAATAAATCAACATGCTTCCTGTTAACTCTCCCTGTTGGCGAATGAACAACCCAGTGTCTGGTGAATTCTGCATCACAATAATTAGAAGAACTAACAAATAAGAACCAAAAAATGACATAATTATTAATGATTTTTTTCTCCCCCAAATTATGGAAATACCATGATTGAAACTGAAAAGCTCAAAGGAACATGAGGCCCTGATTTAATTTTTGTATTTATGCTGATCTTAAGAGATATATGAAACCCCTCAAAAATCTAAAAAAGGAAGGGACTTCAATCTAGTCCAAACCCGTTACTTTGCAGAAGAGTATACTCAGGTCCAAGGAAATTCAATATTTGCTGAAGTCAATCTGGTAATCAATAGCAGAGACAAAATTTTAACATAGGTCTTCTCATTGCAGAGTTAGTTCTCTTTTCATATGACACATTTTCTATGCCATGGGAAATTTCTATCCTAGAGTAACACTTAGAACATATGTGTCAATGGCTTAATATGTGCACTACTCCATTGAAACTCTCTTCCAGGCTCTGTCCAGGGTGCTCCACTTGGGGCACAATACAAGGGGTAGGGAATGGATCTATGCTCTACATTGATGCAAGTCAGCAAATTCTTTGAAATTTATATTCTTAGAGAGTTCTCTAGAAAGTAAAAAAGGGATTATTACTTGTGCAGTCACACAGCCAATATGTATTGAGATGGGACTTGAATCAAGGTCTTCATAACTCTGATTAGGTGTACTACTTGTTACCAAAGCAAATTATATTGCATTTTATACATACATATATTGATATTGAAATTATACATACATATACATACAAGTATATTTATATACATGTAAACAATATCCAAAAATCTATAAAAAAATAAAGAGCAATGATTTATATTTAAAGAACTTATTTTACTTTTTAAAATTTTTTTACTTTAAAAGAGGGTTAACTAATTCCTTTAAAAAATCACCTGTATAAAGATAAATCAACCATTTGACAGAATAATTATAGAATCAAGTTGGAACTTACTTTTAAAGAATGACTGCCAATTGAAATTAAAATGAGAGATTATCTACAAAATTGCTATTAGTGAGAAAATGAGAGATTGATTTAAAAGAAAAGGAACATATCTATTTTATTAAATAAGGATAAATTTTAAGTAATTTCTAGGAATATTGCTGCATTGTTCACAATAATAGATTATAAAGAGAGGTAATTATTATAACAGTATGACTGATAAAATGTTTTGAATATAAGAAAGGAAAGGCTGCAGACTTCAGACAGAAAAACATGGTTAATAATCAGTTTTGTTCTTTCCATGATGAAAGAGGGATATCAAGGAACTCCTGTACTATAGTCACAAACAACACTGTCATTGTCTCCTCAGATAGAATTGTATTACTAAAATATAGTAGATAGTTATTACACTCTTACTGGTCCATTTAGTATTGGTTAAAAAGGGGAAGTTCATTCTGTTAGTAAACTAATTTAGTTGAATATGTGACTTTTTCATGACTAGAAACATCAACTTTATACAGACCATACGAAAAGAAATACATTATTTACATTACTTGTCATCTTTTTCTGCTTCAGATTAGAATAATGAGATTTGGGAACCATTTTTATGGACAGAACTACAAAATGAGTGATGATTGAATATCAGAGTTGAGTGAAGAATATAGGAGTACTACATCTGACTAAATTAAAAGAGCAAGATTATGTATAATAATAACATTTTAACATTACAAATATTGATATCTCCATAAGAGGCTATGAGATTTCCAAAAATGATGGAAGAAGAAAATGATGGAGAGAAAGTAAAAGTTCATCTGAAAAGATAAAACAAAACAAGAATTAATTGTTGCTCCATTACCACTGAATTCATTACAAGAAGATATGTAAAAGGTTCATGATATTTTAGTTGTCTTGCTCTGCATTTTACCACAATTAAAGAAAACACAACTAAACCAAACAAAACAAATGAGAAGAGCATAGCATTTATTTGTATGGTTATTTTGTCAGTTACTTTTCTTTTTTGCACATGAAACAGCAAATCTAATAGCTACTTTTTAATGAAATAAATTGAAACTAAATTTGTGAAGGTGAAACTCCTATCTCTCAATGTTTCATGCTTATTCAACTATAATTTATTAAGTGCCTACTATATGACATTGACTATGCTAAGCACTGGGAGTATGAATTTTAAAAAGAAGGCAATCCCTGACCTAAAGGGTTTTGCAGTCTAATAGGGAATGTCAATGCAGAAAAGAAAGCTGAAAAGTGGGAGAAGTAAGAGAATTCAGTCAAGAAGATGATATTCCATGGCATCCAAACCAAGGAAAGTTTCTGATGAAAAGTGAAATTATATTGTTCAGTTGTATCTGACTCTCTGGACCCCATTTGAGGTTTCCCTGAATTGGAGTGATTTACATTTTCCTTCTCATTTTATAGATGACAAACTGAGACAGAGTTGTGACTTGTCCATGGTTATACACCTAATATGTGTCTAAGGCAAGATTTGAACTTGGGAAAAAATGGGTTTTTCCTCACTCCATGTCTTGCACACTATCCATTGCACCATCTACCTGCCAAGGAAAGTGGAAAGTTGTCATAAAAATTCAAATCTCATGTAATAGCTTTAGCGGTTCACACTCCAATAAGAGAAGATAGGAGACAGAGGAAATAGAAAATGTCTTGAGTATCCAAAACTGAGTTAATCAGCATTGATGTTATGATTTTAGGTGATAAGTTTATCCTAGAGGGGACATGAAGTCCCATGAAGTTCAAACCAAGCACAACTACTGTTGAACAGTGAATCATTACCTGGACATTTTAGTGTAATTCTTACTATTGTTTCCGCTCAACCAGTCTCAAAGTACTATATTCATCTGAATTAGAATTAGAATTTAGGCAAAGAAAATACCCTACAGAGTAAAGTTATTCCCTTTAAAATTCTATATATTGTTTCAAATGTGAAGATCCCCTAAGTAACAGTATTAGATTTTAAAGCAAACATGATTTTGAAAAGCTTTTGAAAAAACATCTCTCATACTCAGACTAGTACATGGTATTGCCATAAGATATTTTGTTTGTTATTTTGCTCAATCGTTTTGGTCATGTCTGACTCCCCAAGTCCTCATTTAGGATTTCCTTAGCAAAGTAACTAAAGTAATTTGCTCGTTCCTTCTCCAACTAATTTTGTAATGAACTGAAGAAAACAGGGAAGTGACATGTCCAGGGTCACATAGTAAGAGTTTGAGACCAGATTTGAATTCAGGAAAATGTATCTTATCATTTGCAAGTGGGATTAGAATCATTCTTTTTGACCCAAGAAAGACAGACCAAGAAGCAGCAGATACAAATTTCACAGACAGATTTTGCTGCTATACAATAAAAAGCTTTCTAGCATTTTAACTATTCAATAGCAAAACAGATAGCCTTACTAGGAAAACAAGTTCTGGGTCATTCAAGTTCTATAAGTAAAGGTTGGATGACAACTTCTTAGGGATTTTACAGATGTAATTACTGTTCTGGAATAGGTTGAACCAGATATCTTTTAAAAATTGTTGCCAATGATTATTTTAACTTTGTTTATAATTCCAGTCTAGAACTTTGTCGCAGAATTATGGATGTTACATTATCACAGAAATATGGAATAAAACAATTGTACTACTTAGGATTTGTAAAGCAACTAAGAGATGATTTAGTTGAATTGTTACTCTGGGAAGAATGTAATCTACAATATTTTCAAGAGATGTTTTATTCAGTCACTGTATTTAGAACTTTAAAGATAGGGAACTTGAAAATATTATTCCTTAATATTGATAATTTATCTACATCTTTTGAATTCACATTAATCGCTACTAAGTCCTATCATTTGCATATATAAGGATAACAAGTCACTTTTCCAATTAACTAATAAAATACTTGAAGAAAGTTTTCCTCTCTCTACCTCAGAGTAGTTTTTTAAAAAAGGTGGAAGGTGCTTTAAATCACATGTTTTTTAAAGTATATATAAACATTAATTTTTCTGGTGGTAATGGAAATACTAATCTTTGTCTAAACATCACTAATTGTCATATTGTTGGAGGTACTCAATTATATTAATATCAACAGTGCTATATAAATGAAAGCAGGTTACATAAAGAAGTTATAGTTAAATGGAAGGAATCATCATAGCTTCTTATGGGGACTTTTATAGGGAAGTAGTTTTCACTTAAAGGCAAGGAAGAATATAATTTCATGGGAAATTTTAACTTGTCTCTTACTCTTCATGACTAATGCAAATAAATTCATTAATTAATATAAATTTAAAAATAATAAATTCACTAAATTGTTCCTTTGAGGATAACTTCAGCCCTTGTGCCAACGTATCTTGCATAGTATGGGGAGATGAAGTATATGAAAAGCTTAAAAAGATACTCTCAGGCAAGATACAGTTACTTGCTAATTTTGATTCAGTTATTTTAGATGGCATTTTTAGAGTACATGTTACATGGCAGTATTAGAGTACATATGAAAAACCCACCCCAAACTAAAAGAAAGAAGTATGTCAAGAAGATATAGTTTCCAAATAACACCTGCAAACTACCTGTTTTTAAAAGTGCTATTAAGTCCTCAAAAATGAGAATAATGGATAAAAGAAATGATATTGACATGGACTATCTCTTTGTTCTGTGGAAAATTAATCTAGTTTTAAATAAGGAAACCTAAAAAATCCCAGGATATTTCTAAGCCAAAAAACACTTGATACTCTTGCTAAGTGGGAAAACATCGCAACTAAGGCTTACATTGAGAACATACTCATTTATCAAACGTTGAAAAAGAAAATTGTGAAGGATTTTAAGTGGTATTTTTTATAAACCTATGATAAATGGTAGATAAAACTGAATTTGTAGGTTTGTTTTCATGAAATCCAATTAATCCAGCTTATCCTAAGATCTTTATAGATGAAACTTAAAGAAGGAAAACAAGCAGAAAAAAAAGGTAGTTAATATTATATTCTTCTTCATAGACATGGAGTCACTGACATTAGACCCCATTGTAAAATTTGTATTGGGTTTTGGGTAAACAAAAAAAAAATTGAAACAAAGATGGTAGAATCATCTGGACTACATAAACTGTTGACAAAAAAGGTTCAAGACAGAGTTGATATAGTTTTAATCTTGATATTTTCTGTGAACATTTTCAAAAACTTTACAAAACAGAAAAAAAAATGAACTCCCCAAAATGCATTATTATGCCAAAGGAGGAAAGGAAGGTTGACTCATTATAACTACAATGACAAAAGTAATTCAATTAATTAAGCTATTCACTACTATGTCAATCAAACTGCCAAATAATATTTTATAGAGATATCAAAAAGTAATAAAAACATTGCTATATAAAACTAATAGGTGAGGAATCTGAGGGTTAATGACTAAAAAGGAGTCTGTCAGTGCTAGATCTAAAACTGTATTGGAAATTTTTAACACTGGGAACAATTTAATACTAGTAAAAATACACAGGTTGAGAAGTGGAAGAGATTAAATTCATGATATACAGAAGCAAAAAACATTAGTTGTTTTGTGTTCAATAAATTTTAAAATCAGTTGACAGGGGAAAGGGTTACTATTTGGCAAAAAAAAAATGCTGGAAAAGTTACACAGTAATTTGGCAGAACTAATTTATTACAGTGTACCAAGATATGCACCAAATAAACATCTGATCTTGATGGAAAGGGTCACATCATTAAACATAAAACAAACAAACAACAAAACTTAGAAAATCAAAAAAGAAATTCCTTTGCATAATTTTGGATAGATGAAGAGTTCATGCCTAAAGAAGTGAGAGGGTATTACACAAAATAAAATGAACAGTTTTGAGTATATGTAATTTTTTAAGGTTGTTTTTTTTTGGCAAGACAATGAGGTTAAGTGGCTTGACCAAGACTACACAGCTAGGTAATGATTAAATGTATGAGGCCAGATTTGATCTCAGATACTCCTGACTCCAGGGCCACTGCTCTATCTACTGTGCCACCTAACTGCCTCGACTATATGAAATTTTAAAATATTTTTAAACCAATAAAATAATTAAAATTAAAAGGGAAACATAACCTATTTCTTACTTTTTCTATCTCTATAAATCATTACAGCAATTTTTCCTGATAAAGATTCCATACCTTAGCTATTTAAAGAATTGATTCAAATTTATAAAGCCAAAATCCATTTTGCAATAGATATATGGTCAAAGGAAAATTTCTAAGCTATTAATAATCATATGAAAAATATTCTAAATGAATAAAAATTAGAAAATATAGATTAGAACAAATTCTACCTCATATGCATAGGACTGATAAAGGTGACAAGAAAATGATGAATATTGAGAAGGAAATAGAAAAACAAGGCACTCTAGTTTACTATTGGTGGAACTGTAAAAATGTTTACAAATTGGATCCATGGCCAAAAACTACATATATATACTAATCACACACATGTATCCATATGTATATATGTGTATATATGCATATATAAAATACATATATACTTAAATGCATACACACAAATGTATATATACTTTGAATCTTAAAACTGAAAGTAAACAAAGAAAGAAGATAAAGATATATGTATATTTACAAAGACAACAATAATAGTAGCTGACATTCATCTTATAATGTACCAGGGAGACATTATACTAAAGACTTAATAATTATTACTTAATCCCTGGAGATAAGTGCTATCGTTTCCATCATTTTACAGATAATGAAATTAGGCAAAGAGAAGGTAAGGGACTTGACTATGGTCATATAGTTAGTAAATGACTAAGTTCTAGATTTGAAATTGTCTTTCTGACCATGTCTGTTGTACTCTACTTAATGTACTGGCTTGCTGCTTATGCATGCAAACAACTATACATACATACATATATACACACATTCACACTAAGGAGTGCAAATAATGATTCCCCTGAAGTGGTTGCATGTTTTAAAATTTGCAGTATTTGAAATTATATATATGAGAAATTGGGTATTTGGTTCCAATTCAAAGAGAACATTAAATATGAATTCAAATAATATAACAACTTCAATAGTTTTTTTATTCACATTAATATAAAACTAGATGAAGATATATATATGTGATTATACCTCTATATAGTATGTACATATATATATATATATATATATATTCTATATGACACACATATAAATGCAAATACATATATGCATACTCACACAGACATATAGTCTTTTCATTTTAATCAAAATTGAGAGACAGAGGAGGTGTCCTCCTATTGGAGAATGGCTAAAGTTTTGTCCTTCATAAATGTAATTGAATAATATTGTCCCAAAAGATGTCACAAGATCTATTTTTCAAAGGAAATTATGTGTTTTATTTTTATCTTTGAGAACATATAGCCCCTTTGAGGACAGGAATTGCCTTTTCTTCATTTTTTTACACCCCCCCCCCAAATTTAACAGCATTAGACATGGTAAGCAATACATTTTAAATTTATTCATCTATTTATTCCTATTACCTGAGATGAAAATATGGGAAAGGAACAAATTGTTTTTCACAAATGGTAGTCTACAGTTGACCACAACCTTTTTTTAAAAAAAATTTTTTACTTTATGTTATGGAATAAAACAAACATTTTCATAACATAATATAATAAAGACCTGCACATGAAATTAAAAATCCATTTTGCACAATTTGCTATGTAATTCCTTTTTTCAGTTCTTCTCCCTCTGCCCTAGATTTAACCTATTAGACATATATGCATACATGTGTACATACATACATATAGTCATAATCAAGATAACTTATTCATTAACAAAATAATATTGCTATTACTCTATACCTTGATTTCTTAATTCTGTTCATTTCAGTGTTCATTATTGCAATCAAATTTTTCCATGTTTTTCCTAAACTATTCTTAAGTAACATGACTGAAAACTTTGTAAAATACAAGATACTTCTATATTTATTATTCGATGAATATCTTTTAAAATTGACTTCATAGATCAAAATGAGCAATTAAAGGTTCTTCTGCAACAGTCCTTTTCTTACAATGTTGAGTTTATATATGATGACTCTCTAGGTACAACAACAAAAACAAAACTAATTCATTATTATTAATGTCAAATAATGAACGAAATAGGGAGCTGTTATTCATCAAAGTGTTCACCATTATCATATATAATGTCCAGTGCCAAGATAGAAGGATTCCTTTTAGATGGTGTGTTTTTCCAGATATCCCTGTTAATGGATGACATAGAACTGATTTTTTTAAAACATCCAAATACTACAGCTCACCTAAATTAGATTCTCTCAAATCTCTCAAAAGAGTTACAACTAACAAAAACAAACAAATGCATGAAGAACATCTATTTTTCACCCCATGATATTCATTTGGTTGGATTGTCTTAAGAAAATGGTGAAAATTGAACAGGAAGAAGAGATTGGATGGTTTGGATTAGTGCTGAGAAATTGTTCAATGTTTTCAATATTTCCTCCCTTGTCTTTGACATGGGTGTATGTATGCATGTATGTATGTATGAGTACTTTTACTATGGATCAAATCAGGAAACAAGATAATCTTTAAAGAAAAAAATTTCAGATAAACCTAAAGACAATAGAGAGACAAGCTATTCACATAAGTCAGAGCCTTAAATATAAAAGTATCAAAAGGACATATGTGATTAGTAATGTATATAAAGATCAAGCAACTAAGATAATCTGAATGGCACTTTGATCCTCTCCATCTTCAAAGACTCCTTGTGGAGCATTTATGGCACAACATGGTCAAGTATTTCTAGGATAAGAACATATAGAAAGGTTTCAATCTGCACAGAGTTCCCACATAGATCCAATGTAGACTAATATATTTAATTCATAGAAATGAAAGTAAAGTGGATATACACTTTTGTTTCTATGTAATGGTTGTTTTTTAAATGGTCATTTTCAACATAGTTCCCTAAGAAATAGATGTACTAACTATTTTTTTTCAACATGTTAGCTTCTTCCTATTTATCTCATTCCAAGATTGGATCCAAAACATTTATGTAAAAAATAATTTTTTTCTATCCACACTATAACTAGTGTCTTTAATTATTGTGCTTTTACACAGAACAGGCTATCAAGAAATAAGCACCATTGAGACAGAGGGAAGCAAGAATGTCTTTGAAATCATATTTCAATAGCATTGTTGTTTTACTCACAGGATCACAGATGGATCCAAATAAAAGCTAATGTGAAGTCTGCGCAAATGCCGGGTGTTCCCCAGATGTTTAGAAGAACCTGAGAAATAAACAGAATAGTAAACCCATGATATGCATAGCCATCATCTCTATATGAATGCCTCTAAAATAGAGTGATCCTGAGCATATGGAATAGGTTTCTCTCTTGCCAGGCAGAAATGAAACATTAAGCAGAGGAAGTGGAGCAGGAAAATACAAAATTCATTAATTCATTTCTTATGTGGCTCCTGTGGACCATATTGTTTGGACTATGAAACGGGGCAGGCCCTCCCACTACTTCCACCAGTCAATGTATGGAAATAACTTTTATGATTACCCAGCTGAGACATATGTAAAAATAGCTATAAAGTTTCCCCCCAAAAAAATTCTCAGAAAGTAAATCATTATCTCTTCAGTCAGACTAAAGAGTATAAATTTGATGACACATTACCTCCTGAGGTTTGAATTTTTTCGAAGTGCCTCCTTTATCAATAATGCTCCCTGAAGAAACAGAACAGATGATTTTTTCTTCTGTTTTTTGTTTATCTGTATTACATAGTGTCCATTGCCTAAGAGAACTCTATTTTTCTTTACTTTCTACTTTAAGAAGATAATGCAGAATCTATTAAAAAATTAAACATAACAAAATTAAAAATAAAAACAAGCAAAAACAAAAGCTGGCCCTTTCTTTCCTGAGAAAGACCATACTAGCACTATAAGTCATCACTGGCTAAACTTGACTTCTTCAATAATAACATGGATAACAAGAGGATAAATATAGCATAACACTAACTCAAAAGCTTTGAAGATGTTTACTTTATCACATGTATAGGATCTTTGAAGCATAATCATCTCAAGATTTCTTCCCTTGCATATCCATTCTGTGATCCTCAAAATTTTTATAAAGACATTTTTCCTATATGTAAATCTCCATTTGATGGATTGTCATTATTAGCAATAAAAAGAAAAGAGATTTGATAATATTCCTCTGTATTTCTTTGACAGCATACCAAAAGAGTCAGCATTCATGTTTACCTCTGAGAATTATCAAAGTTAAATGGATTTGGAGCAGTTAGGTGGCCAAGTGGATAGAGCTCTGGCCCTGGAGTCAGGAGGACCTGATTTCAAATCATAACAGAAGCTTCATTACTACCTATCTGTGTGCCCTAACCATTGTCTTGCCAAAAAGAAAAAAAAGTAATCTATGATCTTTATTATTTAAATTATTATGATTACTTAAATCCTAAGTAATCTGTGATCTTTATTACTCTCAGTATCTCTAATACATGTTACATGTTGTTGCCTGGAGTACCTATAAGAATCATACCAAGACATAATAATGACTTTGAAGGGCTCAGCTAACTATTGAATAATTTTTTGTTCTTTATTTTTAAGGGAACTATTAACATCAAAGTGGGGGATAGTCTTAACTTTTGTGTGACTTGGATTTAAATGAGGCAGTGTTGTACAAGTTATCAGCCTCACTCTCTCTTCCAGAGTTATCAGCATTCAATGGCAAGCAAGATTGAGATCAATGGTAGATACAGGGCTGTAGTAGATGACATTGGCATATTCAATGACTGAGCAGACTCTAAGCAATCCATAATGCCTGCTTCAGCTGCCTCTGTGGGCATTGGATCAAATTGTTCTCATTGCTCCCATTTGATGGAGTAATCTTCACATGTTTAGGGCCAATGGGTTTGAGATCTTTCAGAAGCCCTCAATATGGTTTGGTCTTGCTTTCTGAGTCAGTTGTATACTATACCTTCTTGGAGCTATCGATGTAAGCTGAGTATCAGTTAAATACAAAAGGTGGATGAATAGTTCTGAAAAAGACTCAGCAAGTTCTCAAACCAGAGATCCTAGGTCTCCTTGAACATGACATAAACCTTAAATATCGAATTATTTCCAATTTAAAAGAAGAAAGAAGGAACTAATATGCAAAACCAAGTGCCATTTCTGAAGGAATAAAATTTATGAACCAAAAATTCTTGAAAGAATAACAATCGTAAGGATCACTTTATACCATTAAATAAGAGAAAACAAGTCTAAGACTTTAGCTCAAACAAAGGCTGAATGTCCACCTGTGTGTATCTTATAGAGAAGATTCCTGGGCCAGATATGGGTTGGTCTGGGTAGCCTTGGAGGCTCCTTCTAACTGAGATTTTGTGATTCTGTTGTCAAGTTTTTAGGAATTCTACTCTGGAGTAGATTGCCACTTCAGATGGCAGGAACTCATCAGAAACAATATACTCTAACTCTAGTATTCAACGCTGTCAGATAATAGCATTATATAATAGAAAACTACTTACACACACACACACACACACACACACACACACACACACACACATATATATATACAAATGCATATATATATATAAATATCTATATAAATGTTTCTACTCATGATTTATATGCAAATACAGATCATATCATTCTTTGTCTGTAATTTTCAAAGAGTGTTGTCTTGACCTGTATGTGAATAGGATTTAAGTGAGGCAGAATTACACAGTCATCAGCCTCAGTCTCACTTCCTGAGTTATTGAAGTCTTATGGCAAGACAAAAATCAAGACAATTAGGAATGACCAGAAATACAGAGGATGACCTTGCATCTTTGATATTTGTACATAAGATCATAAATCTTGGGCTGGAAGGAAAATCTTTATCTGGATCAGATACATCTTTTTTTTTTTTCTTGGTAAGGCAATGGGGGTAAGTGAACTGCCATGGTCATACAGCTAAGTAAAAATTAACTGTATAAAGCTGGATATGAATTCAGGTCCTGACTCCAGGGCCAGTGATCTATCCACTGCTCTACCTAACTGCACCAGATGAGATACATCTTAATGAAGTATCAGAATATAGATATACTCTAACAATTTTTTTTGCAAGGCAAATGGGGTTAAGTGACTTGCCCAAGGTCACATAGGTAGGTAATTATTAAGTGTCTGAGGTCAGATTTGAACTCACAATCTCCTGACTCCAGGGCCAGTGCTCTATCCACATCCACTGTGTCACCTTAGCCACCCTATCAGTTTATTTTTTTAATGTAAAAATAATTAATATAGCCTGACTCAAAATTTGAATCAAATGGTTAATCATTTCACTATGGAAAATATCCAAACGGAGTTTGAAATGAATCATCCCTAGTATAACTACTTGAGTGTTTTAAGAAGAAATGAAAAACATGATTAAGATTAGTGCACATTTTGGCGTGGCTAGGTGGCATAGTGGATAAAGCACCGGCCTTGGAGTCAGGAGTACTTGAGTTCAAATCCAGTCTCAGACACTTAATAGTTCCCTAGCCGTGTGGCCTTGGGTAAGCCACTTAACCCCATTTTACTTGCAAAAACCTAAAAAAAAGATTAGTGTACATTTTAATGAAAAATTAATGGTATTTGGACTGGACCTGTGGTTTCATTGGTATAGAGAACTCCTCAAAAAAGAAATTCCTCATCTTCATAAAGGTCAGCATCTTCTCTGAGACTTAGAAAGCTGTCCAGAGCACTGAGAGGTTCAATTACTTGTCCTGTGTCACACAGTCATTATATAATTGAGGGAAAATGGGACTTTGTACTTTCCAACCTCAAGGCCAGTTCTCCATTCACAATGTCTTTTGAAAACTATGTAAACTTTCAAGAAATGCCTTTTAGTAATGAGGGAGGGTGAACTTTGTTGTTTAATATATGTATTTCTCATGCTTGTCTGCCTCAATTATCAAAATAATGTTTGTACACTGTATATAATAAATAATTCATATAGACATAAAATATGATATCTCTTTAAACATTGTTGTTTATGTTGTTTTGTCCTTCATTCTTAAAGACCTTGACAACAGGTAAATGATACCATAATAAGCACGTGAATTGGATTTGAATGATGGAGTTCCCTCCTAAGTCACCAACCTTACTTTCTCCAACTGAGTCCAGTGGCCACATATGAATCAAAACAATGGGAGATGACTCTTAATGTGAGGCAGTGAGGATTAAGTGACTTGCCCAATGTCACATAGTAAAGTGTCACATTTTGAGGTTGGATTCAAACTCTCAACCCCCTGACTCCAAGGTATTGTCCCCCTTTTTTTTTGATATTAGAGAACATTCTATAAACAAACAAACAAATAAATAAATAGGATTCATTGAATTTTAAATCTCCAAGGAATTTGAGAGATAATGTAAATCAATACCTACTTTTACACCTAGATAACACAGTTTATTCAAGCTGAATAGGATGACCAGAGTCCAGGTGCAGTTTTAGCAATCCACTTGGCCACCTAACTGCTCCAAAGATAGATAGATAGATATAGATATATTTATATATGCATGTGTGTATAATATATACATGGATATCTATTAAAATATACATTTTTATACATATTCATACATACATGCTTCTTTTCACTTGTCATCTGCTTTTCTTAAACTGGATAGTATTTTCCTTCATAAGTACAAGTTCCCATGCTTTTCTAAATAAAGCTACTCATCATTTTTGCCTATGAAAGTTTTTTTCCCCACCAATTTTCCTGCATTCCCTTCATTCTTAGCTCTATAGATTTCATTTATTTATTTTTTTTGTTTATTCATTCATTCATTCATTCATTCATTTAGTTAGTTAGTTTTTAGTTTTTGCAAGGCAATGGGGTTAAGTGGTTTGCCCAAGGCCACATGGCTAGGTAATTATTAAGTGTCTGAGGCCGCATTTGAACTCAGGTACCCCTGACTCCAAGGCTAGTTAGTGCTCTATCCACTGCGCCACCTAGCTGCCCTTATAGATTTTATTTATACAAGAAAATTTTAATTTAAAATAATCAAAATTATCCTTTTATATGCTCACTATCTCTTATAATATAGTTTAAGGATTGATATTAATGTGGTCAGTGTAGAGAGAATAGATAATAAAACATTTTTTCTATCTAATATTTCTTTTATTTCAATATGAAAATGTGAACTTGTTTATATACACTTTTAACAGTACATTACATATTTTATATGATAGTAAAAAAATACGCTTTATGAATTCCCTTATATCCTATTCAATGTATTTTAAACTGTTTTATTAAAACCTTTTTTGCAATAGTAAATTCATATTTAATTATGTTTGAAAAAAAAATGTGTCCCACTTTTTCATCTCTATTCCATCATCTCTCAACCATGTGCAGGGAAACTTGTTCCTTGACTGTTTTTTTGAAGTCATGAATTACTTCTTTCAAATTTTTTCTTTACATAATTATCATGATTATTGTATAGATTATTCTCCTGGTTCTGCTCACTTCACAACTGCTCATATAAGCCTTCTAAAGTTTTTCTGGAACTTTCTTTTTCATCATTTCTTATGGAACAATAATATTCCATTATATTTATGTCCAAAATGTATTCAGTCTTTTAACTACTGATATATACTCATTTTGTTCCCAATGCTTTGCTTTAACAAAATATGAGTTTTATAGGAATATATATATATATATATATATATTCATCTTTTTTCTTCTGTCTTTGATTTCATTTGGATATTTATCAAGTATTACTAGGTCAAAGAAAAAATACAATTTAGTGAGTTTGGGGACCAAATAAAGGCTCCACCAATAATGGTTTTGTGGGCCTTATTTGTGACAGTTACTATCATTGTCAAAATGATAGACATGAAGTAGAACCTAAAAACTATTTTTATTTCTTTTTTATTAGTAATACAGTGTTTTCATATAGTTATTGACAACTTGAATTTCTTCCTTGAAAAATTACCAACTCATATATTTTACCATTTCCCCATTTTAAATGCCTCTTTTTCTTATATATGTGTATCATTTTCATGCAATTCTTGAATATGAGCTATTTTTCAAAGAAATTTGTTGCAGATTTTTCCCAATTGATTTTCCAAAAATAATTGCATGGATTTTGTTTGTATACAAGTATTTCAATTTTATGTGATCAAAATAATTCATTTCACATTTTTGGTAATAAGGTCTACCACTTGTTTAGCTAATTACTTTCCCCTAACTATACTTGTGAATGGCCTATCCTTGCATGTTTCACTAATTTGTCACGTATGTCATGTTATTGTTATGATAGAAATTCTGAGAACAATGTTATGCATATAATCAATTTGTTAGCTAAGCTAGCAGTGACACAAAATTGCATCCATGTCTTCTCAAAAACCAGGGAGGGCAGGATCTTTTATGGTGATAAACAGGATAACAGATCAAAATCTTGAGCTATATAGGCATGTCTTTTTCTGATTAGCCAGAAAGTAAAAACCCTTTAGCATCAGCTTGATGTTAAAATTGTTTGGATAAGCCCCCTCTTGAATTTGTTGTTTTCTTGTTGTTCAGTCATGTGCACCTCTTTGTTACCATATTAGAGGATTTTCTTAGCAAAGATATTGGAGTAGTTTGCCGCTTCTTTCTCCAGTTCTTTTTGCAAATGAGAAAACTGAGGCAAACAGAGGTAGGTAAATGATTTTCACTTGGTTAATGAGTGTCTAAGGTCAAATTGAACTCAGCTCTTCTAGATTCTGGTTCCAGTGGTCTATGCAACTCTACCACCAAGTTGCCCCTTCAGAATCTCCCACCCCAATCACCAAAAAAAGACAAGTAATTTGAATCACAAGACCAAGTAAAAAACAATTCAAATTTGAAATGTCAGTTTAGCTCCTCCCTATTGGAAAAATGAGATTAGTTTTCTGTAGTGATGAAGTGATGGGATTAGTCTGCAGTACATCAGAGTTGTTATTGTAATTTAAATTGTAACTATTTGACCTTTTAGGTTAATCAAGTTTCTTCTAGGAATTCAGGTTACCAGGGTTAGGAGCAGTGAAAGGGAATGTTATATCCAGCTTAATTAAATTTTTAAATAGAATTAAAATTAATTTTCAATTTTACATTACTACATTCACTGGAAGCTTCTTTAAATGTATGTAGTTTGAAATGTTGGTCTTGACCTTGGATCATTGGATCATCAATTAAGTAGGAGGAGGAATCTCAGAGATACTTAATTAAATTCCACATTTATTAGATAAAGTAAAGTTAGTCCCTGTTAACTTAGTAGAGTTTCAGGGACCTTAATTAATTTGTCCAAGGTTACAACTTTTGAGGGAGCAGGTGAGGCAGAACTGAGCCTCATCTCTTGATTTTGAAGGGTTGAATACCAGATGTATGCACTCAAACCTTCTCAGTCATACACAGTTGAGACTCATCTCTGCCTCACCTGTTGCTCTCCCATTGAATGTCCCAGATAATGTAGTAAATGTCGGTTGGTCTTTGAACTCAAGTTTTCCACCTCCAGATTAGTATAGTTTCCATTAGTATGACTTCCTTCTTTGTTATGCTGCTTTTTAGTTTTCCAGCAATTTTTTCTTCAATTCTGAAGGCTAGGTGGCAAAATGTTTAGAGTTGTGGGTCTGGAGTTAGAAGGAACTGAATCAAAAAATCTAGCTTCAGACACATAATAATTCTGACCTTAGGTAAGTCACTTAACTTCTATTTGCTTTAATCCATTGGAGAAGGAAATGGTCCAGTAAGATCCAGTATCTTTTTCCAAGAAACCCCAAGGAATATTGTTGATGTACTATGTAAAAGGGACTGTGTGTGTGTTGGGGGGGAACCACAAAGAGTTGGACACACTGCATGACAAAAAAAATGCTATTATTTTCATTAGCTCATGAATTTTGTTTATATACTTCTACCACCACCACTTCCCACCCCCACTTTTCTACTTTTTAATCAGTACCAAGTAATTTGGAAGACTATGGTTGTGGAGTACATGTTTAGATACTTTATGTCTTTCTTCTTTTTCATTTATTTAATTATTTATTCGTTTATTCATTTATTTATTTATTATTTATTTTTAGGGTTTTTCAAGGCAAATGGGGTTAAGTGGCTTGCCCAAGGCCACACATCTAGGCAATTATTAAGTGTCTGAGACTGGATTTGAACCCAGGTAGTCCTGACTCCAAGGCCAGTGCTTTATCCACTATACCACCTAGCCACCCCTCTTCTTTTTTTAAAAATAATATTGCTCTTGTAATTCTTGATTATTTGATACTCCAGGTGAATTTTATTATTTTTTTCCAGCTCTATAAACTAACCCTTTGTATTTTAGAATAACATATACAAAATTTGTAAATTAATTTATGCCATATTGGTCTTAGTATCTCATTAAAATGGGCCAATCATGAATTATTAGTAGCTATCCAAATATTTAATTCTTCCTTTATTGCTGACTTTGTATGATATGTATTACTCCTGAGTGTCTTAAAGGTGGACTCTGGATCTTGTGGTTTTACTAGTCTTTCCTTCATTCCTTCCTTAATGCTGTCCAGGCTCCAAAATATTTAAACAGTTAAACTTCATTATACTATGAAATTTATGGTATGGAATTTCACAGTACACACTATATATAGCAGGGGTATATGATAAGGCTCTTCTTTTTATGCATTACTTTGGCAAAGGTTAAAAGCACTGATTTTCAAGTGCTCCTACTTTTCTTTCCATTTGACTTTTCAGGTCCTCAGTAGCCTTGATCCTGAGATCTCCTAGTATTATAATTCTTCTGGTTGGTTTATCTGACTTTCTACTTGCCATCTTTGTTCTTTAGTTGTTTCAGTCATGTCTGACTCTTTTTTTAAGGTTTTTGCAAGGCAGTGGGGTTAAGTGGCTTGCCCAAGGCCACACAGCTAGGTAATTATTAAGTGTCTGAGGTCGGATTTGAACTCAGGTACTCCTGACTCCAGGGCCGGTGTTCTATCCACTGTACCACCTAGCCGCCCCCCCCCCCCTTTCTTTTCTTTCTGATTTTTGTAGCATGGGAGAATGAAAACCTGGATTCAAGACTTGGATTTGTCTCTCTTACTGTCTACATTACCTTAAGAAAGTCATTCTTCATTGCCTGCGGTGAAGATGAAGCTGTCAAATTAGATAATCTGTAAATTGCCTTCCAAATATAGGGTTCTATGATAAAACCTCCATAGAGGCTGTTCTCTGGGCTCTTGAACTTGGATCAACATCAAAAGTTTAATCTCCATCTCTTCTTTCCCCATCTGTCAGTATATTTTAGTATCTGTACTATTCCAGCTGGTTTTTTTAATTTATTTTTAAGTAGCATTATAAGTACCTGTGCAGTTGGGAGATCTCATCCTCAATTTTCTGTTCAATTTTTCTATATTTATGTATTTTAAAGAAATATCCTTTACCTTTCCACAGAGAAAATTTGAGTAACACCAAATATCTGTCCTACCTTAAGGGTACTCACCACACATCATATATATACTTAAAGATTAATTCTTATAGATTTTCATTAAATATTTTGAAATGATCAATATATCACATTTAAAATTAATTAAGATTTTTGAGTCCCTTCTCCCTTTTTCTGTTGAATTTACCCCTGGGAATTCATAACTTAGATTTTGAATTTGAAGGGACCTTAGAGATCATTTAGTCTAACTTTCTCTTTATAGATAAGGAATAATTATATTTAACAGCTGCAAGGGAGTTGACTAAGTAATCCCAAGTGACTTTCATTTGGGCAGTTATAGAGGAATAGTTGTAACCCAGACAATGAATACTTGTTTATTCTTTGATTTCTTTGTATTTTGTTTGATAATTTTAGATGATGTAATTAGTAATAGTACTCTATTTCCCCATGAATAGGACACACTCTTTTTTTGAAAAATGTGGGGTCTAAAAACTGGGAGTGTCTTAGAGTGGTTGCAGATTTTTTACTTGCATTTCCCACTTTTTTGAGTTTTTTATCTTTGTGCTCATTGTTTCACATTTTTTACCTGTATATTAGGTTATAAAATATAACCCAGAAATGTTTCAGAAAAGGAATGGACTAAGCATTTGAATACGCACCAGACTTGCCTGAAAGATGCCTGAAAGCTATGAGCAGAAGTTCCTTGAATTTCATGATGAATAAAACTTGAGTTCATTAATTTTATGTCATATTTTTTTTTAAATTCGGGCCCCAAATTAAGGTATCTTATACATGGAGAAATTCGGTAACTACCAAGCACTTTTTCTTACTGATAGGTAAGTCACAACAATGGATTCTCCTTTTTTGCAGTTACTTTTTCTTTTTGGTATTGTTCATGTTCATGTTCATACAAATGTATTAGTTCATATTAGGAGATCTTTGGTTCATACAATATGATTTAATTCTTACTCTATTTTCTTAATAGAGGTTCACTATATTAACAAGTTACTTTTTGTCCAGAATGTTTATTTATTTACTGGCATTTAGAGAGAGGCAATGACTACATAATATCTGAAGTACCACATCAAGTGGAACAATATAGGAGAATTCTCAGTTTATGTGTAAGGCAGGCAGTAATCATGTTGAGAATGACAAGAATCTCTGATGTTGGGGGAGGGGAAGGTGAATGACCCCAAAATTATCAATTAGACATGATTATCCAGAGCATTAGATTTTCACTGGCCAGTTCCATATACCTGTTATCTAGGCAAGTTGCTATTATAGTCATGAATACACAAGATATATTCCAAGGGGAATGTCAAGACTTTTCCAACAAGGAACTTGCTGTACTTTTCCTTTCACTTGCTCATTCACATTAATAAGTATTTCTTTTTTAGGTTTATTTATTTATTTTTTGCAAGGCAAATGGGGTTAAGTAGCTTGCCCAAGGTTACATAGATTGGTAATTTATAAGTGTCTGAGGGCAGATTTGAACTCAGGTACTCCTGACTCCAGGGCCAGTGCTCTATCCACTATGCAATCTAGCTGCCCCTTAATAAGTATTTCTTAATCATTTGCATTATTTAGGGCATTGGGGTTACAAGAACAAAAAATGAAATAGCTCCTTACATCAAGAAATTTACGTTTTAATGGAGAAGGAAACAAGTACACCTATCAACATATATGAAATAAACTGTTATTTAGTTGTTTCAGTCATATGCAACTCTGTGTGACTCCATTTGGGATTTTCCTGGAAAACATCCTAGAATGATTTGCCATTTCCTTCTTAAACTCATTTTATAAATGAAGAAACTGAGATAAACAGGATAAAGTGACCTGGCCAGGATTACCCAATTTATCAGCATCTGAGGCCAAACTTAAACTAGTCTTCCTGCCTCCAGGACTGCTGCCTGGGCAGCTACCTGCCTTACAGAATATACATATGCATATATACATATACATATATATACATATATACATATATACATATATACATATATACATATATACATATATACATTACATACAGAATATAACTACAATGTGAAAATATATACATGAATATATACAACATGAATATAGTGTAGATATGGAGGAGGGAATAGGAGGAAGAAGGATCAGGAAAAACATTTTTTTTGTCTTGCTCTCTGTCTTGTTCTGTTTTTGTATCCATCTTATTTATTCTCAAATATACAATCATAATTGGTCTTTGAGATCAAATACTAGATATCTGTGTTTCTTTCAGTGGTTTATGAATATTGTTTGAATGCAAATACTGTAAAAGCATTTCTCACTGCAGTGTTCACATTTCTTTTCTCTCTTCACTGTGTTCTTAATTTTGCTAGCACAATGATGTCAGATGCCTGGGAGGAGAAATTTTGGCTGAGCCTAAAAATCAGAACTCAGATAGAGGTCAGGAACTCAGACCAGCTCTTCAGAGCAATAAGAAGTCATAATCTAGGACAGTGGTCTCAGTAATAAGCATGGAGTGCCAGAAAAGAAAACATGTACACAGAACAGCATAAATAGAATATATATTGTGATTGTGATTAAACCATGTTCCCTTGGGGCAGCTAGGTGGTGAAGTAATTAGAATGCTGGACCTGGGTTCAGAAAGACCTGAGTTCAAATGTGTACCAGGCATTGGATGAGCACTTAACACTGTTTGCCTTACTTTCTTTACCTGTAAAATAAACTGGAGAAAGAGCAAACCATTCTAGTATCTTTGCCAAGGAAAGCCCAAGTAGGGGATCACAAAAAAGTTGGACACAACTGAAATAACTTAATAAAAAACCCCAATTACTCTCTAAGTTAAAAACAGATCTCAGGCTCTAGTAGCCATAAGCTTGATAGTGGCAGCACATAAATGTGCCTGGTTGGTGTAGAGGAATGAGAAGGTAAAGATGCAAGTCTTTCTTAATGTTTGCCATAAATTAAATCCATGAGTAAGTTTTGGATTCTTTAGGAAACTGATTGCCGGGTTTTTATTCACAACGCCGGCTTCTTTATGCTAGTCCGTCCTCTTACTCACCAGTCCAACGCGTGATGAGTCTTCGGGGTACCTCCGGCCCCCACTCTTTGATGGGGGAAGAACCAGACAGAGCGCCTGAGGTGGGTAATGAGTCTTTATTCTTCTGTGATCACATTCCCGCTCCCCCCCACCTCTCAGCAGACACTTTTATCCCCTCTGTCCTCCCTCCCATGAACTCTTACTCAATGAGGGGCCGAGTTCTGTAACATTCCCTTATAAGGTGATTATGTTTCCCCCTCTAAGCGACCGCCAAGCCTCTTCCCCCCGCCCCCAACATCTGATGAGAGTCTAAGAGCACCCTTCTCTATTAAATCTCAGAATGCAGCTTAGTGACATAAGGAACATGAATCGAGCTACCCCCCCCCCCCGCATGAGGATGAAGTGCCAAAAAATTGGGCTCATGAACTTAGAGCTTCTGAAGATACACATGTATGATATTGGCTTCTTTTCAGTGAATGCATATGGTCTTCGTCACATTGAAAGATAAATAGATAAATACATCCCCAGGATGGATGAAACATGCTCCAGTTCACAGAATGGTTGCCTTGAAATTCTGTTCTGCCTTTTGCCTGGTATACAAGTTTGTATAATATCTAGCATGATCAACATATTAGAGCAGCTGGTGTGTCTTCACATGTTTCTGGTGCTCATACAACCTTCTACTTTCACCCTCCCAATAGGTTGGCTGTTCTTATCTACTTGCAGAAATGATTTATTGTTGCCCAATTTGGGAGAGAGAGAGGGAATAGGGGATTCACAGGCAAAAAAACCAATGTAAGAGTCTATCTTCAATGCTAGAATAGCTCTATTGTCAATGTCAATAGTTATGTTTACAGCTAACTTGTCTATTAAATTCCCGTTTATATTTTTTTCTATAATGAATTTGCTACTAGTGATCTGGAGTTGAGAAAGTCCAGATCAGTTAATAACTGCTTCCTGCTGTGTTTTGACACCATTTGACTCTGAGTCAACAAAGGTTTCTTCTGTATTATGTCTGTGACTTTGCAGCTTGACAATATTAATTGAATGTTTCCCCGTAGAAGTTGAACCATTGACACAGAAGCCATAATTATGTGTACTTCCCAGAGGTCAAGAGTAAATTGCCAGGCAACAGCTTCCTACCAGGCTATGGTGAATTTGGGTATCAGAAAACTCAATAATTTATTTGAATCAATCAGTCTAATGTTCATAAAGAGGGAGGGAAAATGGTTGAATGGGTGAAGGAGTAAGGAGGGAAATGCCATTATCTCAGAGATCAGGTTTTTTTGCTCAGAGATCAGCTTTGAATTTTAGTTAGCCAAGGGTGTTTACTAATAACCTATGCAAACATATAAGCAAGTAGAAGCAGAGACACCGTGGCTAGACGGTTTGTTTCCAAAATATTGGCACAAATTGCAAAAGCAATTCAAAAAACCAGACTATCTTGGGTAAAAGGCATGATCATTAAATGTACAAAATATTAGGCTGCTTTTCTTAATCTACTCAAATCCAAGGATTTCACATCACAGAGATTCAAAGGCTTAAAAAATAGGCAAAACTATTCATGAGCAAAATGGGGGAAGGAAATTCCAAAAGGAGTGTGTGAACTTAATGCTTAGAAAAAAAAGTAAGCCAATAATATGTGAAAGTGTCTATGAATTTCAGGCTTTTAGGATAGTATGTGCTGGCCTCTTTCAAACAGCCTTCCCTTTGTCCTTAGCTCCAGATCTAATCTACCCCTTACCATGGCCCTAAGGTCTCTCTTGAAAACGGTTAATTAACTATGCCAAACTACTGATCTTATGCTATCTACAATATATCCCAAAAGTCTTGATGCAATTTTTAGCTTCAGAAGCTAAAATCTACACCAAGACTTTTGGACCATGTTGTATCTATGGAGATGGGGGAATGTGAAAGATAAATTAAGTTTTACCATGATGTAAGAAAGACAAGACTAAAAAGTTGGACAAATTTAGCTCTGTATAATTTTCTCCTCACACTGGAACTATTGTTTCCTAGTTGGCCTGGCTTTTACCCTATCTTTGTCCAAATTTTCTCACATTTCTGTTGGGAGTACCAGACAATCATTATACTGAAATGCTAGCTCATCTATGATTTTATGCTACACTCAATTTCTCCTCAGCATCCCCCCCCCCCAAATACTGGTCTATTAGAATGCTAAAATCAAAAAAGTAGAATTGTTTGAGGATTTGTGTAAATATTGTTACCCCTTCATGCTTGTCTACTACAAAAGCTCTCATCAGCAACAATGTGTTAGAGGTCTATAATCTTTGCCAAACTGGCAAAAGTTGAGTTTGTGAATTAATAATGTTTTGAGTGTGAATAAGAAAATGTAGTTTTCTTATAAGTAAGTTCTCTGGAGCCTGTATGAGGATGTGCCTTCCTCACGAATTTACCTTCCCCCCCACAGATACTGTGGAACGTGAGTATAATAACCAAGTGGATGAATTGTCAAAAAATTGTCAAAAATCCAAGGGAAGGCTTTGAAAATCCATACTACAGAAGAAACTGACAATCTGACCCTAGGAAAATGGGTGCACAACGTAGCAGGACATCTTGGCGCACTTGCCTCATACAGGTGGGCACAGGATAGGGGAATTAATATTCCTCTCAATACATTTAAAAAATAACACAAGAGTGTCCTCAATGTCAACTCTTTAGCCAAAGGCCAATACCTAGGCAGATGACTGGAGAATTGGCTAGGGGAATCCTACCAGCTCAAATTTGGCAAATTGACTATATAGGTCCTTTACCTATGAGTCAAGGATGTCAATATGCCTGCACTTGTGTAGATACATATTCAGGGGTTCTGGTAGCATGTCCATATAGACGTGCTACCCAGAAAAATACTTGTAAAACCCTGGACCTTATTTCCCTATATTATGGCACTCCTATGCAAATTCAGAGTGATAATGGTTCCCATTTTAAGGGAAAAGAAATTGAATCTTATTGCAAATTTAATAATATAGAATGGATATACCATATCCATTATTATCCCCAAGCTGCTGGTTTAATTGAAAGAATGAATGGCATGTTAAAAGAAAATTTGAGAAAGATGAGTAGGGATAACTGTTTGATGGGTTGGAAGGAAAATTTAATTGAGGCATTGAGACAATTAAATAATAGGCCTTTGACTATAGAAGAAGGAACTCCACTTTCTCGGATGAAAACTCCTAATTTGCAGATTAAAACTACCATTATTCCTACCATTCAGTGGTGGTCATTGGCACAGAATGCTAGACAGCCATTTTTGGCTTCTCCTGGATCTGCTGGGTATGATTTATATGTGACTCATGATGTACACATTAAGCCTTTAGGCCAACAACTTTGTCATACTGGAATTGGAATAAAATTGCCTCAGGGCTATTATGGGCAGTTGTTTTCTAGATCTGGATTGGCAATAAAAAATCAGATACATATCTTGGGAGGGGTAATAGATAATGATTATAGGGGAGAAATTAAGGTATGCTTGCATAACTCACATAAAAGTGAGTCATTCTTTTGTAAAACTGGAGAAAGAATTTGCCAATTAGTGATACTCCCCTATTTGAATGTCAAATTAGAACAAAAACAAAAAGCCCCTGATGAAACTTTAAGAGGGGAAAATGGTTTTGGGAGTTCCAATGAAAAAGATAATCTGATACCTGGAATCAAAGTATGGGTAAAAAGTTACCCTACTGACAAACCAAGGCCAGCTGAATTGATTGCTCAAGATAAAACTAATACTGCAATAATTGTTTATCCTGGAAATGATAAATGGTTTCATGTGCCACTAACTCAAGTTTTTCTATGGAATTAAGTGTTTTTTAGGATATTGCTCCATAGGATGGGCCTGGACACCTGGCTTACCTTTATTCCAATCAGCTCACATAGTGAATCTTCGATGGAGTAATAGTACCCAAGACCGTACTCAAGATAATTACACCTGTCCATCCAACCAAGATTGCAATGTGGCTAACTGGACTACCACAAATGCCAATTTTTGGAAGGCTTCTTCCCCAACAAGAGCTGTAGTGAAAGGAACATCTCCCTTTAATGTAACTGTCAATACTAAAGTTTCCCTTACTTGTTGTATCACCCCCCTTCATTTTACTACATTGGAAACACGAAGACAAAAAATAATAGATCAAATGTCAAATTGTACTACCTGGAATATTATAGGTAACACTTCACAAGATATAATAATTAATATAACTGATAAGTATCAATTCTTATTTTGTTATAATAATTCTAAAATTTCTAATAGAACTACTTGGGTGCAGTATGTTTTGCTTCTGCCTGATGATACTCCCCACCAGCATCTACCCTCAATTGTAAGAGTACCTAAATCCTGTAGAAATGTTTCATTATCTCAACTTAAAATTGTGGTTCATTACAACATTTCTTTTCCACCTTTAAAACAATGTTCTAGAATAAAAAGGGCCTGGTATGATACTTTGCTTGGTGGAGTAGGATCTGGTTTGGGTATAGTGAATTCTATAGACCTTGAGTCCTTGGCTAGCAGACTGCGCAGTGCTGGACAAGATGTGTCTCAAGCTTTGACAATTAATGCAAAATGGCTACCCACAACGATCCTGCCACACCAAAATATTATTAAATATCAAGAACAATTTTTATATGTGTTTAATGAATCAATATTAGTAGACATAAACATAACAGAGAACCTTCAAAAGTATATTAACTGGTCGGCTTGTTCATTACAAAACCTATATACACTAATCCAGAAGGAGAATGCTCAGAGATTAATACAAGAATCAGATCAGCAAATGTGGAATCATATATTTCCTCAGTACACAGATTATTGGAGAACATTATCTGTGACCAAAGCTGAATGTCAATCTTTATATTGTACTGGGATACTGGTCTATTATAAGATCTCTGTATGGAAATTAATGTGTCAATTTCATGTAATTCCTTTTGTATTGTATAATTATTTTGCTCTTCCACATATTTTTGGAAATTATGTAAGTTCTGATAATATAACTTACTCTTTGTCTGACTGTACTGAAACGTATAATGGCTTAATATGTGGGATGATGTCAAGGCAGTTGGAACCCTGCCTTCTCTCACATTCTTCTAACCTCTGTGATCTTACTCTGTATCCTGTGGATAATTTTACTATGATATATGAAGTCGCTGCACAACATATATGCCTTGTATCTAATAGTTATACTGATTTAGCTTCTGTACATCTATCTCCTCCTTTTGCTGGATGTCTAACAAACATCTCTTTTTTGCACTGGCAGGGTGATGATTTTTATTTTTCCCCTGACATAGAAGTGTATGAAGAATTGAAATGGGTACCCAAAGTTTTACAACCCCCAATCATTCACTTACCTTTAAATTCCCTTGTTAAGATACTTAATGAATCTCAGCAACTAAAAAGATTATTGGACTCAAATAAGCGCGCATTAAACCAACACAAAATTCAAACTCATATAGCTGCTGGGAAATTGTTAGATGTATCTCATGTAGTTGTCTCTGACACTAATCATCATTGGTATGATTTTTTATTTAGTTCATCTACTGCTACTAAATACTTTAACAGTATGGCCATACCTTTATTAGTGATAGTTATAGCGTTAGTTTTACTATGTTTATGTAATTGTTACATGTTTCAACAAATGAAAAGAATCTATTCTTCTTTTACTCCTTTAGCCTTATCTGATTATTATTCTCATGATCTTAAGGCCAAATGAAGGGAAAAAATCAGTTTACCCATTTTATAAGATCATTTCAAATACTAACCATCCAAGGCCTTGATTGACTGATCCATGAACTCTACTGATTATCGGCAGCTGTAATTCCAGGAACTAGCCATCCCAGGAGCTGTTTATCCTTGAAAGAAGTTGGCTACCTCCTTCAGGATAAACGATTTAATAAAGAATATGCCCTTTATGAGTACATGGCCTTCAGCAGGTCACACAATCTACAGATGGTTTTTTTTAAATTTATTACTGAATGCTGGAACTTAGCCCAAGCCTTGGCTCCATGCCTTCTTTGTTCTCTAATGTATAAAAATCACTTTCGGGTTAAAAAACACTGAAGCCTCACCCATGGAGCTGACGAGTTGCCTGGGATTCTCCCCTTCGGGTCTCACGCTGGATTGATCCGGGGCTTCCCCAGCATTGACTTTGAGAGACGGTGTTCCCCCGAAGTGGTGATGTTTTCTTTTTCTTTTTCTTTTTCCTCTATCTTAATAATTATTGTAATAGTTTTAATACTCTGTGTAATTTTGTATTGTTTGTGTCAGTGTCGTTCATCTTATTGTCCTATTCCTTGTTTAGTTTAATAAATCCCTATTAAAATTTGTTGTATGAGAGTGTCATTTTGTGGGAGCAGATCCACGAACACTTAAAATCACAATACACTAACTCATTGTCTTTAATGTATTAGTTGCTGTATTGGATGTTATTGTAATCAATCTATTCCTTGTGTTGTGTAATTAAAATACTTTCATTCTCACAAGTGTCAGTAAGAGTGTCATTTGCAGGGAGGAATCGGAACCTCATTTAAAATCACAATACAGAGTCTTATCTTATTGCTTCACTGGTAAGCAAAGTGATTGGAGTCCCCCCCCTTAGCCATCATGCTCAGGTAACTTATTTCACGACAAACAACTGATGATTTCATAGTGTTAAACTTTTAGGCAGTTCACTGCAATGGAGAAACAAATGGGTTACTTTGTAAATCTGTCCTTTGGATTTTTGCATGGATATGCTGGCAACCAGATCAATCCAATTTAATATCTGACTTTAATCTGGCATTCTGATTCTATTTTAAAAATGCTCACAGACTACATATGTTAAAAGTAACTTAGGTCAAAGACTATGTACTTAAAATGTTTTAGGACTTATAAATATATTGTTTAAGTTCATGAGTTTCTTTAAGTAGCAATATCTGAAACAAATAAAGTCTATTCTCTACTCAAGTTCATACATAATTTTTTACTGAATTAAAACTCAGTGAAGCCATAGCAAGCTATAATTCAAAGGTCTTGGCTCTTTTGGAATTTTGCTTAGACATTTTTTTGCAGAAAAGAGACTATGATTTTATAATTAGGTCACATTGTATCAAAAATAGTTTCATTTGAAAGATGGAGACTGATCACACTATAGGTCCAGACCAGACTGATCAGAAGTATTCAGAACACAGAGTACATAATCAGGTTTCTGTTCTACTAAAGCTGTTTCCTTTTAATCAGGGCTATTCTGGGTTCCATGAATTCTGTGTTCTGAACTAAACTTGGGAGTTCTTTGGGTAAAATATGGCCTCAGTCTAACTTCCCTTCTCTAAGGAGAACACTTAAACCCTTTGGAGCATTTTATGCAAAGACTCAAAGGGCCTCTCCAACATCAAATAGCTTTAATAAAACAATATGCTGATGAGTTAATGCATATGAATCGGAAACATATGTGTTCCATTGCCCTTGAAGTACACACAATTTATAAATTAAGTGCGTTTGCATTTGTAAAAGACTTGGGGGATGATTTTTCAATTTTGAAAAATAAATACAATCATTTGGAAATTACTATTCTGTCACTGAATATTTGACCAACTTAAAATATGACCAGGTTTTCACATCATTGCCCACAAAATATAATAATAGGATTGTGTAGATGACCCTTCTTAAAGAGAATAAGCCAGATAGATTGTATGCTATTTACTGATCTAATGACCAATTTTTTTTCCAAAGATCATCTTTTAAAATTTTATTATTATCATCAGTATTATTTTTAGCAATGTCATAAATTTCCTTGGTTTAATTTTTCTTTTCTGAAATTAGAAGTTTTGGTTCTTTGTGAAGCAGCAGAGTGCATTGGGAAGACTACTGAACTTGAAATGACAGGAGCTGTTTCAATTCCATATCTTCTATTTACTACCTATAGGACCTTGGCCAAATCACTTCCTGTAATCTTTGTGCCTAAATTTCCTAATATATAAAAATGAAAGGGCTAGACTGTCTCTAAATTCCTTCTTTAGATCTTTCTCATTTAGGTATAGGATCCTATGAGTTACTGTTTTTTTTTAACCTAGAAGACTCGGGAAGGGGAAGGAAACAAACATTTTAAAAGTGCTTTGAACCAGATGCTATTAAACTCTTTACAAATATTTCATTTGAAAGAATAAGTCTATCAGATATGATTGGCAGTATAATATTTTAATGGTAATCGACATGATAAAATATGTAAAAGTAGTATATGTTATTAATATATTAACATTAATAATAGTAATAATACTAGTGATGCAATAAAATATATAACCTGGATACTAATATATGTCATTTGAGAATCTTTAGGTGCACATTTTATATGTTCAGATGGTATTGTATTTCTTTTTTGCTTCTAGGTCACATCACATAAGAGAAAATGTAATTAATAGATGAAATTGCCTCATATAACACAATAATATAATGAAGCAATTTTATCTAATAGAAAAATTCTGAATTTGTAGTTAAAGGGTCTATATTTGAATTACAGTTCTACTATGTAGTATCAGTATAATTGTGGATTAAAATTTTATTTTTTTTACTTCACTGGACCTAACTTTCCTGATGAATAAAATTAATATTCTAGAATACAGATTATTACTAAGTTTTTCTATCCTCTAAATCTATGTCCCCATAAGTAGAATTTTATTTTTCCATTTAAGGCCACTGGCAAAAAGGAAGACCAGATGAACAAAAATGAATTTACTACTTAGATGACTCAACATACTGGTACTAAACCTAACTTGTTAATGTCTTCCCATTTTATGTAACTTTTGTCCACAAAATTTATTAAATCTTCAGCAAGTTTTGTCCAGTGTTAGAAGACCTCCGTCAAATTTTCAAATTTGTGCAGATCAGCATAGTGCTCAGTTTTTTCAACTATTATCCTTTGATTTTGCTAAGTAGTCATGGAGTTTTCTTTTCTGCCAATATAGGCTCTTGAGAATGATTTTTAAGTTTTCATTTATACTACAGAACCCATTACTGGAAATATATATATATATATATATATATATATATATATATATATATATATATATATATATATATAATATATGTGCCCCAATACATTTCTCCATTGATAGAATGTTGAATTTTTGGAAATCATAGAATTCTATGATTTGCAACTAAATGACATTACAGAGTTAAAAAAGTGATCAATCTGAAATATTTTGCCTATACACTTATGTACATGAGAATAGATATATAAAAAGATTTACTTAATTAGAATAATAACATATTAAGTAACATGTTAAGAATAAATTTATTATGTTAAATCTAATTGCAGAGGACAGTAAGAAAGGAGAAAGAAAAGATGGAACTTGGGTATTTATCAAATCCTTAAAAGACATGGATTTAATGCCTTTGTCACTTCTACTGGGTTTTTTGGAGGGGAGGAAATGAATCCCTTTAGATATTTAAGAATAAACATCAAATTTTCTTACAATTCCAATTCCTATCCAAGATTTAGAATCAAAGACATTACTGAAAATCTCAATCCCTTTGCCCTGCCTTTTTTTTAAGGGGGAAAATTCTTAACTTTCAAATCTGGAAAAAACATTGCATAGCATTTTGGAATGTATTATATTGTAATAGACATTAAAAGAAACTGCCACATAAACTTACAAAAGTAATGAGCAAAAATCTTTCATAAAGCCATTAACATTTAACAAAATGGAAAAATACATTCTGTGTTCATTTTGAGATCTTTCTTATGTGCTGTTAACCTTGGATCTTTATTCCTTCTTCCTCTCCTTCTTCCCTCTTTTATTCAATTTCAGAAATATAGCTTTGGTCAATATATATACATATATATATGCATACTAATATATTGATAATTTATATACTTGTTCTGTCAATCTTGATTTTATCACTGAGCATATTTTTCCACAGAATCATTGTATGTTTCTTAGATATAATTTTTATAGCACCATAATATTCCATTACAGGAATATAAACATTATAAACAATGTGTTTAGTCATTACTCAATTCCTAGAAGGGCAGTTAGGTGGAGCAGTGGATAGAGTACTGATTTTGGAGTCAGGATGGGAGATTGAAACCAACTTCAGACACTTGACACTAGGCTGTGTGATCTTAGGTTAAATCACTTAAACCTAATTGCCAGGCATCCAGGTCATCTCCAGTCATCCTGATCCACATCTGCTACTGGACACAGATGACTCTGGAGGAGAAAGTATGACTTATTGAATTCCTCCCCCTCCCTCAAATCCAATTCATGATTCATGTGCTTCTCATGCATTCCCTCCCTGATATCTTAGTCTTCTTTAAGAATGAAGGAAAAATTGCATCAATTGCTGAACATATAGATTATTTCCATTTTCTGTTATTATAAATATAGTATCTCTGAATACTTTTTGTGCAGATATTTTTCCCTCCTCACATTTTTTTGGAGTCCTCTCTAGGAGAGAAAAGAGCCTTGAGTCCTCTTCTGGAAATGAAAAACAGGCACTTCTGGAACCAGGATTAGCCTGAAGTCCAATTCATTGAATATGCCTAATCTGCCTTATTTGTGTTAGGGTTTAGGTTTCCCATTTCTGCACTGCTCGGTAGAATAAAATTTTGGCAATAGAATTGCTAGTAAGAAAGCTAATTATCAATTTAATTCAATTCAACAATTATTTTTAGAGTAAGACATTTAACTCTGCCTCAATTCTTCAGTCTGTAAAATGAATGGAAGAAGGAAATGATAAATTGCTCTAAAGAAAAACCCAAATGGGTTCATGAAAAGTCAAACATGTCTGAAAAATGGCTCAACATTATGTGTAACAGTCTGTGCAAGATGCTAAGAAAGAAATAGAAAAAAAGAAAATAATACTTTCCTAAAAGGTCTTAATATTTTACTTGATCAGTTTTTTAAGTTTAATTTTTACTACATGCTGCCATGTTATTTTTCAGAATGCTTGTATCCATATATTGTCCCTCTTATGAGTGTCTCTTAGTCCTACCATTTTTTAAATTTAATTTTATTACTATTGATGAAGTGGATGGAGGGTGAAATTGGGAATCAGAAAGAACTGAATTAAAATCCTCTTAGACACTTCTTAGTTATGTGATCCTGGGCACATCTTCTTGTGTTTCAGGTTCTTTATTTTTTTAAAGTGGGGTGGCATCTAACCAATGGGTAGCTAGGTGTGGCAGTGGATGGAGCACTGGTTTTGGAATTAGAAAAACTCACCTTCATGAATTCAAATCTGACCTTAGACACTTACTAGCTATGTTACTTTAGACAAGTCACTTAATCCTGTTTGCCTCAGTTCTTATCTGGAAACTAAGCTGGAGAAGGAAATGGCAAACTACTCTAGTATGTTTGCCAGCAAACAAGCCAATAAACAAAAATCACAAAATCTGGTCACAGAGAAGTTAGACACAACTTAAAATGACTCTACAACAACAACAAAAGCATCAGTTCTACAGGTTGTAAGGATCAAATGACTTAAAGGATGGAAAGTCCTTTGTAAACTTTTTTGTTCTTTGTCTTTGCTAGCTATTACCATCACTGGTAGTCTATAATTCTTAATTTGTTTTGCTACTTTTACCTCTCCTGCTATTTAAAATAAACATTCCCACCTTGCCTTGATAATTGAAGTCTATTTTACAAAGGAATAAAAAGGTATCTCATGTAGGAATATCTCTATTTTAAAGTGCTTCAGAATAGTGCTAAGGATTATTAAAAGTCCTGTAGAATTTTTGCAACCTAGGACATAGGACATAAGTCGTATTTCAAAACACAATAGAAATAGAAGTTCATAGGTTTATAGAATCAGAGTTGGAAAGGATCTTAGAGTTCATTGATGTTAATCCCTTTGTTTTAAAGAAGAAGAAAAAGCTGTGACCCAGGCAGGTGAAAAAGAACTGCTCAAAATCACACAGTCAATGCAATGTTATTACTAGGATTAACATTCATATTCTTGACTCAGAAACATTACTTGGTTTCCAATTTCCTTCAGTCATAACATTTGTAACTCATAGATCCATGACAATAGGTCACTAAGCTAGCTCTAGTTATCTCCTAGCTTAGCTATCTTACAGGTGACAATATTTTAGATTCCAGGCTACTATCATGTCAAGCATGTACTATGACTTCAAAAGGACATGAAATAATGCCCTGTTCAATTTGTAGCAATTTTGACTTACTGTTAATTTAGTTAATGAATATTTGCTGAATATTTATTATGTGCTGGGAATTCTGCTAATCCTTTAGAAAAAAAATAAAAGAAAAAAGGCAAAAAAGGTTCTTTAGGAGCTTATGTCTTATTCTGTTCCTCTATAGAAAAAAAAACAAAAACTTACTTTAAAGTATATGATCCTGCCCTTTGACTTTAGATACCAACCCTTTCTTTGGTTTTCCTCTATGCTTTAAATATTACCTGGTTATGTGTATTTTTTCTTTTGAATTTGACTGATCAAAAATAAATTTTAAAAAATTGACTGGTTTTTGTTAATATTTCCTAAAGACTGTAATCACTACTCATTCACAGAATGATAGAAATAGATGATCAAAGCTGAAATGTAGGGGCAGCTAGGTGATGCAGTAAATGGAGTACTGGCCCTGAAGTCAGGAAGTCTTGAGTTCAAATTCGACTTCAGACATTTAATAATTGTCTAGCTATGTGACCTTGGGCAAGTTACTTAACCCCATTTCCTTAAAGAAAAAAAGAATAAAGCTGAAATGTAATTATAAATAATTTAGTCCAAATTCATCACTGAAATTAAGTTTCAAAGAAATTAAATCATGAATCCAAAAGTCATATGGCAAGTCTCTTGCCTCCTAGATTAGTTATTTCATTATACCATGAGACCAGGTGGCATAGTGGATATATCGCTGGGCTTGTGACCTAAGATACTTAGTAGCTGTGTGAACCTGGTTATGTAATTTAACCATGTTTGCCTCAGTTTCCTCATCTGTAAAATGAAATGAAGGAGGAAATGGCAAGTCTCTGCCAAGAAAACTCACAAAGGAGTCATGAGTCAGAAATGATTAAAGAACAAATATTTCTAATTTTTTTAAACATGCTTCAATATCTTTATTGTTTATTTTCCTATTTCACTCTCTGAATTCTGTCTCTGAACTGTTTTTGACTTTGGAGACTTGGAGAAATACATTTGAACTTCTTCCAGGGCATAACATCCTCCCCTCAGACAGCAAGTCTCATTTTGACTTATGCTTCCTTAATATTTGTTCCTGGCATTTGAAGCCTATCTGAAACAGAGGTTAATCTTTGGTGTGATGACAACAGTTACCTGGAAAGCATGTCATTGCTACATAAAAGAAATATGATGGTTATCACCGTATTATGAAATTATTGCAAAATTTATTAATTCCTGTCAATATTACCAACTTCCACTCATCAAATGAAGTTTCTGACTGTTGATTAATTGATTATGTATTTAAATGAAGGGGTATGGCTAATTCAAAAGATCAGATAGGCAATGTAAATATATTTCCAAAAGATAATTTTGAACCAACATTTCTTGTCCATTATTTAGTTTGGAAGGTTTTCATTTTAATAACTGTGACTTTATACATGAACTCAGTTGTAGAGTGGCCTAGAGATCAGAATTTGGACTAAGGACTTAATCTTGAATGTTAGCCCCTCGCCCTTTATAACCTTCTGATTTTCCAGTTCCATGATCTCTCTGGGTCTTAGAGTCCTTAACTGTACATTGAGTCAATTGGACTTTCCAGTTCTAAATATATGTCATTACAAAATTCTTTTTTGTCACTACTTTGCTGCCTTTTGAGCAAACTCTTTATTAGCCTAAGAAACCAGTTTCTCTGTTTTTCTAAGATCATTGACTAAACTCAATTTTTTTTGTTTTTTTATAGTTTTTTTTTCCTTTGCCCCTCTCTTCTTACACATTCTGAGGTTAGCTCCAGGTAGGTTCCTCTCTCAGCCAGCCCCACTCTCTGCTTCCTTAGTATGACTGGTGGATATGTTTGTAGGATACAAAACAAACAAACAAAAAAAGCCCCAACCCCCCTACTCCCCCCAAAAAAGAAAAAACAAAAACCAAAAAGGTCTGTATCATCCACAAATGAAGAAAAATTTTAAAAATCATATATGTTTAATTGGAACTTTTTTCATGCTTAGATGTGCTAGGATATATGGCTTTAAATGTGTTTGATGACATTTCACAACATTTTAAATTTTGTAATGGGGAAAGAGAAAGAGGCAGAGAGATTAGAGCTGGCTTCAAAGCCATGAAGACCTGGATTCAGAAATTTTACCTTTGACATTTATTAACTGGGTAATCCTGTGCAAGCCTCTTAACTTCTCCTTGATCTAGGTAACTAATTCTCTAAGGCTCTAAGGAACAGATAAGTTGTTGATTTGCATTGCTAGAAAGGATTTCCTCATCTGGGCTTTCCTGAATTATAGAAATCATAGGTCTGGAAAAAGAAAAAATGAAATAGCATCATGAATATCTCTCAGGAATACACATCCTTTCAACTAACTAGTAACTTCATTGTTTATCTTTTCCTAATATACAGTTCAATAATATTGTTGGAGACTTCTCAGAAAGATACCATGCATCAATCCTATGGAAGTTGTCTTAATGCCTCATCTATTTGAGGTTTACACTTATCCTGAATATAAAAGGCAAGAAATAAAGATTTTTAATTTAAAAGTAGTCATTCCTGGCTTCTGATGACTACATGCTTTTATTTGATTTATTTTTTACAATGTGCTTTTAGACAGGAGAAAAATAAACAAAGATGAAAGTTATTTGTATATATGTATGTATATATGTACACACACACACACACATATGTGTGTGTGTGTGTGTGTGTGTGTGTGTGTGTGTGTGTGTGTAATATAATAGACACCCTAGAACTTGAGGTTAGGAAGATCTGAATTTAAACCCTGCCTCTCACACAGACTCTATGTGTGACCCAGGGCCCAGTGTTTTGGGTATGTCTCTAAGTCTACAGGGCGCAGAGAAGATGCCAACTTGAATTAGCAAAATGAATTTTTCCACCTGGTTTCCCTATATTGATGAAACTGATTTTTTGAATATGAAAACTTGTCCTTTGTTTTCAGGGAGGACGAATTATATCATAAGTGATGGTTTGGCCTCAAATATGATTTAAAGGAGTCAGAATTGCACAACATCATAGCTTCAATCTCCCTTCCTGAGTCAAAGTCCAGTGGTAGGACAAAAGTCAAAATGACTGGCAATAGCCCAGGGTACAGTGGATGAGCTTGACATTTTTCATGCTTCATCAAATTCTACATACTTCATTTTTGACTGCTTCAGCTGCCTTCATGGCCTTGAAACAAATTGTTCTCATCTGCCCATTCTACCATGCATGCTTGGTATAGACACTTCCCAAATTTACTGACAAGTTTGAGGCTTGTTGATTATTTCAATCTTGTTTAGTCTGTTTAGCAGGGTGCAGCTGCTACCTACATTATAGCTGCTTCGAATCAGAGATGAAAGTTGGGTGACTGTGAATACCAAAGATGAACTGGCCAGCCTGAAAAGGGTTAAACAGTTATCCCTGAACACCTCATGCATATAATTGAAAGCAAGATTTGCTGTAAATAAACCATTTGTAAAATAATTCCTCGTATTATAATTTAAAGATGAGATTTGCTGATTTCTTATTTATGAGTTTAAATCAAATTCTTAATTCCATGACTATATTCTTATCACAATATTAGATTCAATGCTATAAAATGAGATTAATATCTTAACCAAAACTGATTGAACAAAGTTAATAAAATCTTAAAATATGTGGCAATTCCAAATTCAAATTTATTATTATTATTATTATTATTATTAATTTAAAATAATTTTAAAAATGATTCATTATTAGATCTGGCAAAATACAGACAGTAAAAAAAAACATTTAAGATAAAAAAAATCAAAGATTATTAACATTACAACCAGAATTTGTTACTTAGGACTTGTAAGTTTTAACAATAAGCTTTAATAATAATCTTTTTTTTTAAAACAAAGTAGACATTATAGTTTTTACTTTTTCTGTAGTCATAATTCACTGACTGGATTAGTAAATGAGCTCAGTACAAAGACTGATTCTCATCTGGTTGCTTCAAAGAGATGCTTTTGTTTTCTCTTAGATTAGAACACCCAGACAATGTAAATCTGAATCTCTAAGAATAAAACAGGCCACACAAGAGGGTAAACAGACAGACATACCAGAAATTAATTGAGTAGATAACTTCCTTCCCACTCTTTTGCTATCAACTCTAAGGATCCTTGGCTTCCTAGTCACAGTATAAAACAAACAGCTAAATTGGCTTTCCTCTCTTTTCAAAGTCCAAATATAATTGAAATTATGTTCTCAAGAGTCCAAGTACAACAGCATTTTAAATCAATTGATTTCAATTGCAAACTAGCAGAGACTATAGTTTCCATAGTAGTCTAGCTAATCTGGAAGGTGTGAAAGACAATACATCTATGAGGCAAAAGCAACTGTTTGACCTCAGTTGATTGTAGGTGTTTTTATTTATTAATTTACTCTTGAAGCTCCAAGTCAGTCATATGTTTTTTTTCCTCTGGACAAATGTCTGTATTTCAAGGCAGCCAAAATGCAGTCATTCTCTCAGTTCTCATTTGGGGCTTCTTTATTTAGACTTATTTACTCATGCTGTTGCTGCTTCTTTTCCAGTGTTTTGCTTCAGTTTGAATTTCAGTGGTGTGCAGTAATCCTACAACATAAATAAAATGAAATGGTCATTGCCTATGGTTAACCAAACAATATGGAAATTTGAAACATTTATTGGTTTGGAGATTTATGTGTCAGCAGTCTCATTGGGTCATTTGGTTGGTTGGTAAACCAAGATATCTTGCCATTCAGAACTGCCATGGCTATATCAACATTTATTCCAACATAAGACAATAAAGCTTGAATTTATACACAGATTGTCATAGAAATAAACATTGTGTCTCATTAAAATCCATTTGGCTTCATACTTGTTTTTTTTCCCCTAATTTTCATATGTTAACTAATCAGTCCTCATACTACCAGTATGTATTTTTAATCTCTTATTTAGATGGATGAAGTTTATACTCAGTGCTGACTAATTATATAGTTTTTCACAAGTAAATGATATAGCTTTTCACTATCCATAACTATTTTGTCTATATTCTTAATGACAAGAAGAATCAGAAATAGAGTTATTTTGATTTTTTTAAGATGAAGAATATAAAAAGAATTCCTTGGAAAGTGCTTAGAATTCTTAAAAACATAAACTAAAATATTTTAACTGCCATAAGACCAAAAAATTATTTTATTTCCTTCTATCTTTAGAAGTATGCTTTCATATTGTTGATTGACAAAAGTCAGCAGTATGGCATGACTATATCATCCCTTCCTTCCTTCCTTTTTTACCCTTCCTCCCTCCCTCCCTCCCTCCCTCCCTCCCTTCCTTCCTTCCTTCCTTCCTTCCTTCCTTCCTTCCTCAGTGAGTCAGTCAATAGGCATTTGTAATATGTTAGGCATTGTGCTAAGAAGAGGAAATACAAGAAGACACAATACTGTCTCTGATCTCACTGAACTTTATTCTTAATAATGGTAAAAATAACATAAAAATGCATTATTGATAGATACACACAAACACATACATATACACAAACAGTTTGACAGTTAATCATAGAAGGAAGGTACTATTAGTGCAGAGGTACTGGGGAAAGAAATAGGAAAAATTCTATGGTAGAAGATGGGAATTGAGCTGAGTCTTGAAAGAGATCAGGGAAGTGGGGGTGGGGAATGAGAACAATACAGGCATGGGGAAGTCAATAATAAGTCAGGGATCTGAAAGATGCCATGCCATGTGAGAGGAATAGCATGTATGCCAGTATCTTTGGATTATGTTGGATGTGGAGTGGAGAAAAAATAAAAATGAAAAGAGAGAAGAGTGGAAAGGTAGAAAAAGTCAGATTATGAAAGACTTTAAAAGTCAAATGATATTTAGAAAAATTACTTTGATAACTGAGTGGATGCTGCATTTGTGCTGGTAGGACCATGATGTAGGAAGTTAAAAGGAAAAGCCTGAGACATGACATGGTGACCACTTGCAACAGGGTGGGGGCAATCTGCGGATAGAGAAGGGGATTTTTCCAAAAGATTTTTTGAAGGTGGAAAGGAGAATATGACAAACTTGCATACACAGAAACACAAAATAGTTGAGCAACAGCTAATATTTGTATAGATCCTTAAGGTTTGTAAAATGCTTTACATATATTGGTTAATTCTTTTAACCACCTTGTGAGGGAGATGGTTTTATGATCTCTACTTCACAATATGAAGAAACAGATCAAGGGAAGCTCAGTTACTAGTCCAGGATGACACTGCCAGTAAATGATTGAGACAGTCCAATTAGGTCTTCCAGAGTCCAAGGCCAAATTCTCATCATTATCCAACTAATTGTCTTTAAAAATATTTAATTAGCTTGTACTGTGGATAGAACACTAGATACAAAATTTAGATAAGACAAAATAATTGATCTATGGTCCATTTTGATGGAATGGTGTTTACAAAGCTGAGAAATATTGTATAAGGCTAGAAAGATTAGTACAAGATTGTGAAAGACAATCAGTCTATTATATATGGAATTCTTAGTTTTTCTGAGAGTATTCAAATATATAAATTAAATAGGTACAATATTCACTATGACAGTGGAAAGAGACCTGATTTTAATGCTAGTCCTACCTGACATGTTTTAGCTGTATAATCTTGAATCAATCACTCAAGATTCTAGGTGACTCTTTAAGATTATAAACTGTAGAGAAGGGACCAACATTTATTGAAAGAGGGAATTTATTCATCCTAGAGTTTCCTAGATTAATGAAATCACAGGTCTAGGTTTTATGGCAATATATACTTCTTTCATTCGATATATATATATATATATATATATATATATATATATATGTGTGTGTGTGTGTGTGTATGTGTTTGTATATATGCATATATATAATATACATAAACACACATATAAAATAATCAGTAAAATTATTTGTATATTTTAAAGAAAATTATCTTTTTGGAGATAATTTTAAGTGTAGTTCTTTTCTGAAGCAAATGAACGAGCCTCTATTCATGAGGGGGCATTCCTACCTATAATAGCATTTAACAAGATGACAATTATTTTCTTTATGCATTAGAAAGTAAATGAAAATGTCTGTGTTTATACCTATTTCATAGCAAAGTCTCAAAAGTCATGATACTTTGCATACAATTTAAGGTAAATGTAATCTTTGGATGAGAAATTTAACTGCTACTTAAAACGTATTGATTGTTATTTATTCTTTCTTTTTCTTCTCTGAATTGTACTAAAGACTGTTTTGCTATCTTGCTACCATCTAAATTCATTCTGTACTTAAAGGCATACTTTAAAATCCATATGATACTTGAAAGTTTCCACAATGATTCCAGTCTTAATTGATCCTACATATATGTTATATCTACAATTTAATGTTATTATCCAAATAATGATTTTGTAACTATTAGTCCTATTTGCCCATTGAGTAGCAAAGGTCTTAATGGTAGGAAATCTTCAGGATTAATTTGTATAGTTCACTGAGTTTAGTACACTTCTTGGTTGTTGGTGACTTAGAATATACCATGAGAAAAATAATAATTTGATCTCATTTTCATTTTAAGAAATCTTGCTGTCTTAAAAAAACAATTTAAACAACCTATCTTTTTCAATGTATCCTACCCTTTCGCCTTTGCATTTTCCTCTTTTCCCTTCTCTCTCCCTCTTCTTTTTACCATAGAATCTCTTATAAAACAATTAAAGAGGGAGGAAAATGTTCAGTTAAAAACAAAACAATTTATCAAAAAGATCTAACATTATATGCAGTACTGCCTAGCTGAAGTCTCTCACCTCTACAAAGAATTGGGGCCAGAGGTCTTCCTTTATAAAAGATGACCTTTTGCCATTGTGAAGGGAGAGGGTTACAGATCAAATCTAGGATATGCAAGAACAAAAAGATATATGTGTTTTTGTATGCTTATATGTATTCATATGTATACATGATAATATGAATATATGCCTATATGTATCATGATACTAAAGATAATATTATTGTAGCTTTTTAAATATCATATATATATAGAGAGAGATTTATGAAGTAATATACATGAGTATATATACACACATATGCACATATACACATAAATAAATATGTGAACACACAAAATTTTTTTACATGATCAAAATTTATTTGACAATGATAGAAGCCATTATTCCCTTATAATTAAGAGTAGTTTTTAAAAAAGATAAAGATGAAAAAATGTCCTCATACTAATAAATACATTAACAGTTGAAGGATCTACACTAATGAATTGGCCTGCCATGCCACACACTTCTGGAGGGATAAAGTATCTTCACATGTCTTGTCTTTGTGGTTCCATTTCTAGAGCTACATGAATTGTGCTTATAGAAATGAGTCACAGGAAGCAGTCATCAGACTTTGTCAAACTCATCTATAAATTAAATCAATGGTAATTGTCTGAAAATTCTTTGGTAAGGCCATTGAAGTAGAGTACAACTCTTTTAGGACTTAGTGTAACATTTGAAGATAGAGTGTTGCTATGGATAACATTCAGTACTCTGAAAGTAATTAGTGATGAGGCTCTCTAGACATAGCTAGGATGGTTTTCATACTGTCTGTGACCATAAGATAAAATCATAGGACGAATGTAAGGGTTAGAAGGATTCTTACCAGTAGTTCTCAACTTAGAATCCATGAACTCATTTCATTTTTAATATTTTGAGTCAACATATTTGTCTTCCTTAGAATCTTATGTTATTTTGGTGCATTTAAAAACATTCTTCTGAGAGGGTAGACTTCAAAGGCTTCACTGTCTAAACAAGTTCATAATAACATGAAAGAAGACTAAGAATATCTGATCTAAAATAACACATAACCAAACAAGGACCTTTTCTGCAAGGTGATCATTCAATCTCAGCCTGAAGACCTTCTGTAAAGGATAAACTATTACCCCTGGAAGTGATTTGTTATATATTTAGATGATTAATATTATGATACAATTAGTTCCTTAATATCACTCCAGATTATCCTCTACAACTTCTACCCCCTTGCTCCTTGCTTCACCCTCTAAAACCAAACACAGATACTGGTAACAATTGAGTGCTCACATCTCAGATAATCCTCTTTTATACCCTGGTGAAGAAATTAATCTCACTGTCTTTGGTACAGCTTTCAAGGACTCAGGGTCTACTAGGAAGACATATAAGATTAAGTTAGAATTTACAGAATCCAGGTTCTCCTTGATAACATTCTCTATTATCAATGTAGGACTTTATCATTAAAAATAACAAAGTCTGACATCTGTATATATATATATATATATATATATATATATATATATATATATATTACATTAACATTTTACATAGATTTTACTTGTATTTTCCATAATGATACCTTAAGGTAGTTAAAAATGTTACTATTAACATAACTTCCAATGTACTAAGAAACTGAGGTTAAGAATGGAGTTTTATGACCATGATCACACATCTAATAAGAGTTAGACATATGATTTGCATTTATATTCATTCTGACTATAAGTCCAGTAGGTCTTCCATTATACACTCAATAAAGAAGGGGTTCCTAACTTTATTTTGAATATATATGATGTTCCTTTTTGGCTTTCTGGTGAAATCTATGAATCATTTCTCAGAATAAGGTATTTAAGTGTATAAAATAAAAGTCAGAGTAAGTACAGAAAAAGTCAATTTACTGAACTATATTTTAAAAGGTCCTGGGTAAAGAACCTCTAAAAAAGAATTAAGCATAATGAGTAGACTGACTCAGTAAGACATTCCATTGAGAACAAAAATTTTAGTTCTATTTAAAAGTTATAAGAGTATTCACTCTCAAAAAATTGTTTTTTTTATCATCTCCACCCTTCTAGTCCTTTGCTTACCCAGTTCATTAATACTACAATTTAAGAAGCCCCAAACCCAAAATCTGTTCTCAGATCTTTTCTTACTATTCTCATCCAAACAAGTCTGAACCCACTCCCTCATCTTCTTAACTATTGTGATAACTGAATTAAATTCACAAATATGAATTAAACATCTGGTACTTGCTAAGGAATAAGTCAAAGTAAGTTGTAAATAAAGAATAAAGGCTTGCTGTGTCATTTATTTTTATAAAAAATAAGTTAAAAATTTAATAAAGGTTCTAATCGAAGGGAAGGATAAACTTCATAAGGTTAATGGGGCAGATTCTTTTTGGTTTATTTTTTAATTATTAATTTTTTTGCAAGGCAATGGGGTTAAGTGACTTGCCCAAGGTCACACAGCCAGGCAATTATTAAATATCTGACATCAGATTTGAACTGAGGTCCTTCTGACTCCAGGGACTGTGCTCTATCCACTGTACCATCTAACTGACCCAATGGGGCAGATTCTTAGAAAGAAAACTTTTTAATGATACCATATTGGCTGCTGCTGACTGCCTTTAAGGAAAGTCAAAATCAGGAAATCAGTCTCATAGCAATGTAGTAATTCCAGGAAACTTCCAAAGGGATTCTAACATCTTCTTAAATATATTTACATTGAAAAAGGAATTCATCAAGAGGATTAATATTAATTGATGTTGTCAGTGTAAAAAACTGATTTTCTAGGAGGAAAATTCAAACAAAGGGGTCAAGATCCCTTAGAACTTGAGCAAATAATATTTAATTCAATTAATTATTCCTGTGATGTTTTTCCCTTGATACATTCTAAGAAAATCCTATTTCTATAAGAATTATTATTGATTATGTCCCTGAGTAGTCTATACTGGTAGAAAGATCTTCATTTGGGAATTCTCTACACAAATGAAATTACAGGTATAATTTGTATTCTTTTGTCCTTCAATTTATCAGATGAGGAAAACATGTACCAGAGAAGTCTAAGATCCTAAAGTCACATCAATTGAAATCATTAACCAACATAAACTGGAGAGTCATTAATATCCTGCCTCTTGTGTGCCATAAACATCCTTTCTGTGTCATTTATACATTGCAAGTAAAAACTGCTCTTTGATATCTCTTTGCTAAGTTTTGTTTCCATTTTGAAAGATTATTTCTTTTTATAAAATTTTATGTCTTATTAATATTAAACAGATACAGTTCTGTGGTCTAAAAAATTTTGGACATTGAGAATAATAACATCACAATTTCACTTATCTGTTTATTAATTGGGGCAAGTAGTTGGCCTGGATCTGGATGACCCATCTTCTTGAGTTAAAATCTGGCCTCTGACACTTACAAGGTATATGACCCTGGGCAAATCATTTAATCTGCTTTGCCTCAGTTTCATCATCTGTAAAATGAGCTGGAGAACGAAATGGCAAATCACTCTATTTTCTTTGCCAAGAAAAGTACAAAAGAAGTTAAGGATCAAACATGACTGAAATCTATCTCTCTCTATATATATTATTATATATCATCTATCTAATTAGCTAGGAAATTACAATTACTTACATATAATGAATATAATGAAGAACATCATATACCAAAAAACCTATCCGAAATTTAAGGCCACCATACCTCTCAAATCAAACAAATTGCATGAGTAACGTGAAGCAAAAATCATCTTACTGACCATCCTAAATATAGACAATGTGATATAGTGAATAGAGAGCTGATCCTAAAGTCACATCAATTGTTATGGAGTAGAATTGAAATCAATAACTAACCTGAACTAGAGAGTCATTAATAGCCTGCCTCTTTTGTATCCCATAAACACCCTTTCTGTGTCATTTATACACTGCAAGAAAAAAATCGCTTTCATATCTCTTTGCTAAGTGTTTATTTCCATTTTGAAAGACTTTTTTTGTAAATTTTGAACATAAATGTTTATCTTTCAGCACTCAACAATTCAATAAAACTGTAAATTCCAAAGAAGGTGATGAGTTGATAGAGGAAGTTTGATCACCTGAAATTTCTGTCTTATCAATGGAATCATAGTTCCAGTTCCTATCCTTAAATACATGACAGATCCCTGTCCAACCTACTTTCTCTTATCCATGTTGATACCTATACTTATTTTTTGGGTTTTTTGCAAGGCAACGGGGTTAAGTGACTTGCCCAAGGTCACACAGCCAGGTAATTATCAACTATCTGAAGCCAGATTTGATTTCAGGTCCTCCTGACTCCAGGGCTGGTGCCCTATCCACTGTGACACTTAGCTACCTCTATACCTAGACTTTTTAAGAGCATCTACCATAGAAAGATTTTTGTCATTCTTTACTTACTATTATTGATTTATTGTTACTTGGTACTAGAAAGAAAGATTAGACTTTTTTTTAAAATTAATTTGAAATTAAAACGTGATATGTGAATTCTTCTTCAGATTTCCCCTAGTTCTCAAATGGATTTTCTAATCATAAAAAGACATCAATATAATAATATAAAAAGGCTATGTCTTGATTCCTTGGAAAGGCTCAATAGACTAGACCAGGCCTAAAAAACAATATGGAGCAAATAAATTAAAAAATATTAACTCACTATTGAAAACAGGGCACCAAGTCTTTATTTATTTTAGAGGTTATAAAGCACAATTAAGAGCTCAAAGAACTGTGAAATATGTCCCCAAGGCTGTCATTTCAAAAATTGCTTTATACTGTTCATTTTGCTTTTGTTCATATGTTTTGAAAATTATTTCAAGCCATCTCTAAATGGTAAAAGTCTACGTAAGCAACTTTTTTTGTTTGTTTCTTGGATTCAACAGTTTTGAATACCATTTAAATTACTCTTTCATCTTTGGTCTAGGAAGGATTCAAAGGCATTTCCTGCCGGAGATTGCCCATTGGCATTGTGCTGCTCTATGTTAACTCCTATTATTTAGATTAAGTTTAAACAGGTATACTAGGGATATTTCTGAAACTGCCAATGCTCCAAACCATTTTGTGGTGAAGGACTTACTTGGTAAATTGATCAACAGTTCGACTGGAATGGGCAGGTTTTCACTTCTATGATTTACATTCCTGTAAAGTGATCAGGATAATTTTGCTTGCCTTCTCCAATGAATTCTGCTAAATCGCAACATACACATACACACACACACACAGAAAACAAAACTGTGAGGGAGTCACATGGTATGGGTTGCAAGAACTCTTGCTGTCTTTATAATAATGTGTTTGGCACTTGTTGACGTTTAATAAACAACTTTTCCTGTGCCTGAAGCAATTTGATCTTCAATTTAGGTAAGTGCTACCCCAAGGGTCTGGAGAGGATGGAAGGAATTTAGAAACCTCAAAATTAACTTCCATGAACACCTGGCCAATTCCTTCAGATAATAAGTGGGAAGTATGGTAATTTTACTTTGTTTTCTAACTATTGTTATATATGTATATTCATGTTTCTATTATTTTATTGACATTAAACATGTTAAATATAAAATTGTTTTTATTTATTAATTGACATTTTATTTCATTTTTCAAATTACACAGATTGGTAGTTTTTAAGCATTCATCCATTTGTAAATTTATGAGTTACATGTTTTTCTATTACCATCCCTTCCCCTCCCCTTCCCATTGCTGTGAAACAGTCTGGTAAAAGTAGTACATATTGCCATATTTCCATATTAGTCATATTTCAAAAGCAGTATTAGAACTGAGGAGAAAGGGAATAAAATATGAAGGAGCAAGGAAAACCATAAAAGAAGTTTTAAAAAAGTAATCTTAGTATGCATTCATATTCTGTGATTTTTTTTTCCCTCTGGATGTGGATGACATTGTCTATAGCAGGTGTCTCAGAGTTGTCTTTAATCTATGACCTGCAAAGAGGAGCTTAATTGATCACTTCCCAGTGTTGTTGTTCATTTGTACTATGTTCTTTTCGTTCTGCTCATTTCAATAAGCGTCAGTTCAGGTAATTCTTTTCATGTTTCTCCAAAGTTCAACCACTTATACTTTCTTATAGATAACTAGTACTCCATAATACCATGTACCACAACTTGTTCAGCAGTTCCTCAATTGGTGGGTATCCTCTCAATTTCCAATACTTTGCAATTATCAAAAAGACCTTCTAGAACCAGGAGAACATTGCACACATTAACAATAATATTTTTTATTGAGGGATGCAACTCATCTCAGCAGCTCAGAGAGCTAAGACAACCTTAGGAGATCAACTCTGGAAAATACTATATACATTAAGAGGAAGAAAAGCAAAACAAAACAAAACAAACTTACAGAACCTGAATGAACACTACATTCATTTTTTAAACATTTATGTTTTTCTTTTCTATCTTTTCTATCTCATGTTTTTCTTTCTTTTCCCTTAATCCTAATTCCTTACGCAAAAAATAACTAATTATAATTATGGTAAACACAAATATGTAAGTACCATATTCACCAGATTGTTTGCCACTAAAGGGAGGGCTGTGGGAAGGAAACAAATTATATAACTTAAAGATATGTATATGTAGGTAGATAAGTGTTGAAAAATTTTCATAATTTGTTATTGGAATAAGAAAAGAAAATATCAATTGTGGAAAAAAGCTGTAATAAATATTTTTGAACATGTGAGATGTTTCACATTTTTTTATGATTTTGGGTGATAAATACTTAGTATCAGTACTACTGGGTCAAAGGGTATGATCAGTTTCATTGCTCTTTGGGATATTTCCAGATTGCTCTTCAGAATGACTGTATCAATTCACAACTCCACTTTCAGTGCAATAATGTCTCAGTTTTCTACAGCAGACCAACATTGATCATTTTTCCTCTTTGTCATCTAAGGCAATCTGATAAGTATTAGGTGTTATCTCATATTTGTTTTAATTTGCATTTTTCTAATTAATAATGATTTGGAGAATTTTTTCATATTAATATACATAAAACTTTAAATTCTTCATCTGAAAACTGCCTGTTCACATCTTTTGACCATTTATCAATTGGGGAATAACTTGTAATTTTAGAAATTTGATTCAGTTCTCTATGTACTTTAGCAATGAGTATTTTATCAAAAGCATTAGCTTTGAAAATTATTTCCTAGCTTTTTGTTTTCCTTCTCATCTTAGCTGTATGCATTTTATTAATACAAAATCTTTTTTAACTTAATGTAGTCAAAATCATCCATCCTGCAATTTATAATGTCCTTGAATTCTTATTTGATCATAAATTTCTCCCCTATCAATACATGCAATAAATAGATTATTTCTTGCTCTCTTAATTGGTATTGTTCTTTATTTCTAAATCCCTGTAACCGTTTTGACCTTAGATGTGAGTCTATGGTTACTTCTCGTCATATGATTTTCCAGTTTTCCCAGCATACGTTTTTGTTGAAAAGTGAGTTCTTATCCTATAAACTAATGTCTTTGGGTTTGTCGAACAGTGGATTATTATAGTAATTTACTGCTAGGCTTCTTGTACTTACTTTACTCCTCTGATCCATTCATTTCTCTATTTGGGTTTTTTTTTTAAGTTTTTGCAAGGCAAATGGGTTTAAGTGGCTTGCCCAAGGCCATACAGCTAGGTAATTATTAACTGTCTGCAACCAGATTTGAACCCAGGTACTCCTGACTGCTAGGCCAGTGCTCTATCCACTGTGCCACCTAGCCACCCCATTACTCTATTTGTTTCCCAGTACCAGAAAGTTCTGATGACTGTCACTTTATAATATAATTTTAAATCTAGTACAGTGAGGCTATCTCCCTTTGCAATATTTCCCCGCCCCATCAATTTCCTTGACCTTTTGCTGCTCCAGATGAATTTTTGTTACTTTTTTTTCTAGCTTTATCAAGTGGGTTTTTGATACTATGATTGGCATGGCACTGTATAAGTAATTAAAATTGGAAAGAATTGTCATTATTTTTATTATATTAACTTAGCCTAACCATGAGCAATTGATGGTTCTCCATTTATTTAGATGACTTTATTTGTGTGAAAAGCAATTTGTAAGTGGCTTCATATAGTTTCTGAGTTTCTCTTGAGAGGTAGGTTCCCAAGTATTTTATGTTGTCTGCAGTTACTTTAAATGAAATTTCTCTTCTATCTCTTGTCCTTGGGCTTTGTAGTTCATATATAGAGATTCTGAAGATTTATATGGGTTTATTTTCCTGCTACTTTGCTGAAGTTGGTAATTGTTTCAAATAATTTTTTAGTTGATTTTCTAGGGTTTTCTAAGCATACCACCATATCATCTACAAAGAATGAACGAACATTTTCCTTCCTCATTGCCAATTTGAATTCCATCAATTTCTTTTCCTCTTATTGTTAAAGCTAATATTTCTAATGCTATATTGAATAATAGTGGTGATAATAGGTATATTTTTGACTCCTGATCTTAGAGGAAATGCTCCAAGTTTATCCCCATTACATATAATGTTTGTTGATGGTTAGCAGATACTATTTATTATTTTAAGGTAAACTGCATTTATTCTTTTACTTTGAAGTGGTTTAATAGGAATGGGTTTTGTATTTTGTCAGAGATTTTTTACTATCTTTTGAGAGAATTATATAATTTCCGCTAGTTTTGTTATTGATATAGTAAATTATGTTGAATGTTTTCCAAACATTGAACCAGCACTGCCTATATGGTATAAATTCTACCTGATCATGGTATATTATCCTAGTAATAAGTTGTTGAAATCTCTTTGCTAAAATTTTATTTAAAATTTTTGCATCAGTATTCATTAGGGAGATTGGTCTATAATTTTCTTTCTCTGTTTTGGTTCTTCCTGGTTTAGGTAACATGCTGGTGTCATGAAAGCAATTTGGCAGAACTCCTCCAATTTTTAAAAATTAATTGTTCCTTAAATGTTTGGTAGAATTCACATGTAAATCCATCTGTCACTGGAAACTTTTACTTAGGGAGTTTATTGATGGTTTCTTCAATTTCTTTTTTCTGAAATGGGGTCATTTAAGTATTTTCTGTCCTCTTCTGTTAATCTGGGTAGCATATAATTGTGTAATTATTCACCTATTTCACTTAGATTGTCAAATTGATTGGTATACAGTTAGACAAAATAGCTCTGAATTAGCACTTTGATTTCTTCCTCATTGGTGGTGAGTTCACTGTTTTCATTTTTGATACTAGTAATTTGATTTTCTTCTTACTTTTTTAAAACTTTTTTTCATAAAATGACACAGTTTTATTTATTTTTTTAATTTATTTTTTATTCTCATTTTGTACAAATGTTTTTCTTTACATTAATAAAATATACTTGTTTACAAGTAAACAAAATACCCCTCCCCCCATGAATATAGACAGACTTGCTTGGGCAAAAAAAGTAAAGGGGGAGAAAAAAATTAAAATTAAAAAAATAATAGTAATAATTGTAGGTATGGCCAGGTGGTGCAATGGACAAAGCACCAGCCCCAGAGCCAAGAGCACCCGAGTCCATAACCAGCCTCGTAAACCCAATAATCACCCAGCCATGTGACATGCAAGCCACCTGATCCCCACTGCCCTGCAAAAACCAAAAAGAAGAAAAAAAAGGGCCAAAATAAAATAAAATAGTAATAATAGTAGGGGTGGCTGGGTGGCAGACAGAGCATTAGTGCCCCTTGAGCCAGGAGCACCTGGGTCCAAATCCAGCCCCAGACACCCAAAGATCAGCCTGCTATTTGGCCCCAGGGCAGTCCACCCAGCCCCACTTGCCCTGCACCCTCCCCCAAATAATAATACCAAAAAATGTGTTTCAGTCTTTGTTCCAACACCATCAACTCTGTCGTGAATGGATCACATTCTTTATGATAAGTCCATCACAAAAGTTACTTCCATATTTTTCCAACATTGCCATTGCTGATCGCAACTCCCTCCTTTCTTATTTCTCCGCTAGCATGTACTATATTTTCTCTCTCCTTTCACTCTGACTCTGCTGTACGGTTGCTGAGTGGCACAGCCGACAGATCCCTGGTCTTGGGGCCAAGAAGCCCTGAGCCCCCTGAGATGGTTCATATGAATATTATCAGTATCATTTTTCTATACATGCATTTCATCCTCATTAAGTCCCTCATATTTCCCCCCTCTCCTCCAATCTCCATGCTTCACCTGAGTCCTGTATCTGAAGATCAAACCTTCTGTTCAGCTCTGGCCATTCCAAAAGGAACCTTTGAAATTCCCCTGGTTCATTGAAAGTCCATCTTTTTACCTGGAAGAGGACATTCAGCCTTGCTGGGTAGTTCATTCTTGGCTGCATTCTAAGCTCTTTTGCCTTCAGGTATATTGTATTCCAAGCCTTATGAGCTTCCAATGTAGGTGCTGCTAAGTCCTGTGTGATCCTCACTGCAGCTCCACGATATTTGAACTGTGTCCTTCTGGCTGCTTGTAATATTTTCTCTTTGACTTGGGAGTTCTGGAACTTAGCTATAATATTCCTGGGGGTTGGTTTTTTGGGATCTCTTTCTCGGGGGGATCGGTGGATTCTCTCCATTTCTATTTTGCCCTCTGCTTCTAGAATATCAGGGCAATTTTCCTGTAGTAATTCTTTGAAAATGATGTCAAGGCTCTTTTCCTGATCATGACTTTCAGGTATTCCAGTAATTTTAAAATTATCTTTCCTAAGTCTGTTTTCCATATCAGTTGTTTTTTCAATGAGACATTTCACATTTTCTTCTAATTTTTCATTTTTTTGGTTTTGAAATATTGATTCCTGATTTCTGGTCAATTCATCAATCTCCCTGAATTCTATTCTTTGTCTGAAGGATTTGTTCTCCTCAGAGAGTTTTCTTATCTCTTTTTCCATCTGACCAATTTTGCTTTTTAAAGCATTCTTCTCCTCAATAACTTTTTGAACTGTTTTATCCATTTGACCTAAGCTGGTTTTTAGCATGCTATTTTCTTCAGCATTTTTTTGAATTTCCTTGGCTAAGCTGCTGACTTCATTTTCATGTTTTTCCTGCATCTCTCTCCTTTCTTTTCCCAGTTTTTCTTCCAACTCCCTCATTTGATTTTCAAAGTCTCTTTTGAGCTCTATCATAGTCTGAGCCCAATTTCTGTTTTTCTTGGAGTCTTTAGATGCAGGAGCTTGTGCTTCCTCATCTTCAGACTGAGTATTTTGATCCTTCTTGGGCTCATTTGCAAAATATTTCTCAATGGTCTTCCTCTTATTTCTTTGCTTGTTCATTTTCCCAGCCTAAGCCTGTTTTTGGGGGGGGGTGCTTCCTGAGCTTTTGGGCACTCCCACAAGGGTCTCAGTGTGTGAGGCTCTGTCCTCCCTCCTGGTCTGTGAATGAATATAAGCGCCCCCCTCTGCTATGGGGCTGAGGTGGGGGGGGCTGCTGTTCTATGGGGGGGCCTAGACTGTGATCAGGATCTGAATGTGGGCAGAACCCCAGAGTCCTGTTCCAGGGGCAGAGGACAGAGGTCAGTAGTCTCTCTCTCTCTCTTCACTCCCCTCCTTCAGCTCAATGGGCTCATGCCCTGGGGGCTCCTGCTTACAGGCTCCACCTGCTTCTGTTTCCTGGATTCAGGCTGAGGAAAGACCAAGCTGCTGGCTGTGTGCCCTGGGGGCTGGGCTCCATGTGCTCACTCTGGCAGTGGTCCCCCGCTGTTCCCCCACTTTGTGCCAGTGCTCCCCGGGGTGCAGCTCAAGAGACTCCCCCGCTGCTGTGAGCCTCGGCTCCCAGCGCCCTGGGGCTGCCTCCGGGAGGCTGAGGTTCTTTGGCTCTGGCAGGCCACCCCTCCAACCCGGGGAGCAGAGCCTTTCTGCTCTTTTCCAGGTTACCTTGAGTAGGAGAACTGCCTCACTGGGTCCCTTTGTGGGTTCTGTCTCTCGAAAGTTTAGTTAGAGTCCTTAGGTTATGAGTTTTTATCAGAGAGCTCCTAAGACTCATCCCTTCATGTCGCCAGTTTGGCTCCGCCTTACTCCATATCTTGATTGGCTATTTCTTTCTGCCTTATATATTTCTCTTGTTTTCAGTTTCTGGCTCAAATCCACACACATTGCAATGGAATGGGGGAACTCTCCCTTTTGCTTTGTACATGTCAATTTTCCTAAGATTAAATTTATCTCTCTAAAATAATTTAAGCTTTAAGCTCTCTTCTTAACTTTGCAGAGAGTTCACCTGGCTCTGAACCCATTCTAGAAGAGAAGGGAAGCAGGCTCACTCTTTTCAAATGTGCCCCACCCTCTCTGAGTGTTCAGCTAGCATCTTTGGGCTTTTCACCTTTCTCACTAAATTCCTCTCCTCACTCTCTTCATTCTTTTTTTCCCTTTTAAAATTTTGTTTTCCAATTATATATAATAGTAATATGTACCTATCATTTTTGTAAGGTTTTGAATTTTATAATTTTTCTCCTACCCTCCCTTACCTCTTCCCCCCCAGAAGGCTGTCTGATAGTCTCTACATTGTTTCCATGTATACATTGATGTAAATGGCATGTGTTATAAGAGTAAACATAAGAATAAACATAAACCCCCTACCCCCTTCCAAGAAGATGAGAAACCTCAAGAATATATAGAGAAAAAAACTTTTACTTCAGTCTCTGTTCAGATTTCAATGGCTCTGTCTCTGCGCTGTGTTTCTTTCTTTATCATAAATCCACCACAGAATTTGCTTCAATGTTTTTCCTGCAATTGCTGTTCCTCCCCACTCTCATTTTCTGTTCTCTCTCTCCTTTTATCCTGGCCCTGTCCAAAAGTGTGTTCAATCTGAGTGCCCTCTGCCTCGATCTTCCCTCTCTTTTATAATCTATTCCCACTTGCCTCCCACATTCTCCCTTCTCCCGTCCCTTTCTTCTTGTTTTTCTCTAGGGTAAGATAGATTTCCTCACCCTATTAAGTGTGTATGTTATTTCCTCTCTGAGCCATTTCTGATGAGAATTAAGGCTCATTCATTCCCCCTTGCCTTCTCTCTTTCCACTCCATGGAAAAAGCGTTTTCTTGACTCTAATGTGAACTTTCTTAGCTTCTTCTTTATCTCCTTTCCCTTCCTCCCAGTACTTTCCTTTATCACCACTTGACTCCATCTTTTTACTATATTATGCCATTATATTCCACTCTTTCCTAAGTCCTGTCTTTGTATGCTCCTTCTAACAGCTCTCATCAATGAGAAAGTTCAGGTGAGTTATCAATATCTTCTTCCCATGCAGGAATACAAACAGTTCAGTATCATTAAGTTCTTCATCGTTAGTCCTTCTCTTCCACTCCCTCTGTGGTTCACCAGAGTCCTATACTTGAAGATCAAAGTTTCTGTTCAGCTCTGCTTGTTTCAATAAGTAAGTTTGGAAGTCCCCTGTTTCACTGATTGTTTTGTTGGGTTTTTTAGGTTTTCAGGCAATGGGGTTAAAGTGGCTTGCACAAGGCCACACAGCTAGGTAATTATTAAGTGTCTGAGGCCGGATTTGAACTTAGGTACTCCTGACTCCAGGGCTGGTACTGTATCCACTGTGCCATCTAGCTCCCCCATCCTCTGTTTCATTGAAAGTCTATCTTTGGGGTGGCTAGGTGGCATATTGGATAAACCACCCGCCCTGGAGTCAGGAGTATCTGGGTTCAAATCCGGTCTCAGACACTTAATAATTGCTTAGCTGTGTGGCCTTGGGCAAGCCACTTAACCCCATTTGCCTTGCAAAAAAAACAAACAAACAAGAAAATCTATTTTTTCCTCTGAAAGAGGAAGCTCAGCTTTCCTGGGCAGTTGATTCTGTGCTGTAAACCAAGATCTTTTACCTTCCAGAATATCATATTCCAATCCCTACCAGCCCTTAAAGTAGATGCTGCCAGATCCTGTGTAATCCTGACTTGGAAGACTTGGTAATTGAATTGTTTGCTTCTGGCAGCTTTTAGAATTTTCTCTTTGATTTGGGAGTTCTGGAATTTGGCTATTTTTCTGGAAGGTTTTCTTTTGGGAGGTGACTGGTGAATTCTCTTGATTTCTATTTTACCCTCCACCTCTACGATCTAAATTTAGCGGTATTATTATTTTTTTTTAGTTTTTGCAAGGCAATGGGGTTAAGTGGCATGCCCAAGACCACACAGCTTGGTAATTATTAAGTGTCTTGAGGCCGGATTTGAACTCAAGTACTCCTGACTCCAGGGCTGGTGCTCTATACACTGTGCTTTTTTTTAATCTTTTCCAGCTGGCCATTTCTGTTTTAAAGGCATTCTTCTCCTCATTTGCCTTTTGTTTTACTTTTTTTTTTTTTGAAAGGCAATGGGATTAAGTGGTTTGCCCAAGGCCACACAGTTAGGTAATTATTAAGTGTCTGAGGCCTGGTTTGAATTCAGGTACTCCTGACTCCAGGGCCAGTACTCTACCCACTGTTTTGCGGCCCCTGTTTTGCTTTTTCCATTAGGCCTAAATATTTTTTTGTATATCTTTCACCAAGCATTTGATATGGTTTTCTTTATTTTTCTGCATCATTCTAATTTCTCCTCCCAATTTTCCTCCATCTCCTTTAATTGCTTTTCAAAGTCTTTTCTGAGTTCATCCATGGTCTAAGCTGATTTTCTATATCTCTTGGAGGTTTTGGATATGGAAGCTTTGATTTTGTCATCATCTCAGTATCTGCTTTGATCTTCCATGGGACTAAAGTAATTTTCTAAGGTCAGATTCTTCTTTTTCTGTTGTTTACTCACTTCATCAACCCAAGACTAATTTGCAGCACTTCCAAGGTTTGGTTTTCTTTGGGGGGGACACCCCACTGGGACCTTTATTCCTCCAAGGTCTTATGCTCTCTTGGCTGCTCTTTGAAATGTCAATGGCCCCTAAACTTCCCTCTGCCCTGGGGCTATAAAGAGGATCCTGCTATCTTAGTATGAAAGCCCAAAATGCAAACTGGATCTGAGTGTAGTCTCCCAGCAGAGTCCTACTGGGAGGTAGAGCAGAGAATTCTCTGGAGACTTCTCTTACCATCTCTGTGGGTGCGGGCTGCTTTCTCTAGATTGTCACTGCAGATTCAGCAGCTTGTGCTCCTCACTCCACACTCATTCTGGTGTAGCACAGTTTTCTACCCACCCCTTCAAGCTGATGCCTGTGATCTCTGGGCTGAGCTGGTCTGTGCTGTGCTACAGTTGAGGCTTTTTTCCAACCCCAGCTCCTGGTGAAACATGCCTTTCCTGAGGAACTTCTAAGTTATTTTGGACTGGGAAAATGTATCAATCACTCTTTCTGTGGGTTCTGCAACTCTAATTTTTGCCTAGAGTCATTATTTTTTCTTATTTAGAGTTTGTGGAAGGAGTTCCTGGGAAAGTTTGCCTTCGCACCACCATCTTGGCTCTGCCCCACTCTCTTCATTTTTGTAAACACCCTTTTCTCCCTTCATCCTTTTTTTTGGGAAAGAACATTCCCTTTCTCTCTCCCCAGGAGTGTCTAAAATTCTAATGTTTTCAGAATTCAGCAGGAAGTAGATCTTCTTCCTTATTCTTTATATTGCAAATGTCTTGTTTCCCAAATGGGCAGGGATTGTGGAGTGGATTTTTTAAGCTTATGCAAGTGAGAATCACTTCCATATAAACGACTGTTTAATGTATAAATATATTTAAAAGAATTTGGTTAATGCTTGTTTATTGTTGAAGGGATATCTAAGTTATTAAAATTAGGGTGAGAGACTGAGTTTGAAGATTTAATTATTGTTTGGTTGTTTGAGTAGGACCTGGAAATAACCATATGTACTAAACACATACAAAGAAATGCTCATTAGAAAGAATAGTCTGACTTAATTTTGGATCAAATTCCAACTTATCCAAGAGAATAGAAGGGGAAGAAAGGGATTAGAAAAGCACTTTGGGGGTCATATACATGATAGAAGGGAGGAAATGTTGTGGAAGGGGGTAGTCAGATGTAAAATACTTTGAAAGAAGGCCAGGGTGAAAGGAGAAAGAGAACAGAACATATGGGGGTAGGGGGAAAAAGCCAGAGAGAAATACCATTTGCAATAGCAGTTGTAGTGCAACAACACTAAAACAAATTTCTCCTATTTAGACTTCATTTCTGAAACATAAGTTTAAATTATTTCTCTATTGGTTAATCATCAACAGATGTGTCCAGTTTGCAGATAAGATTATCAATGAAATCTATATAAATACTGTCATAAAATATCCTAATTCTCTGCTGGTAAGAGAGATAGGGGTTGGAACAATTCTGAGGACCTGTCTTATACCTATTGGATTGCCTAATAAATAGGAAAGAAGGAGAAAATGTCAACTGCTGAAGGGGACATTGATGCATTGTTAGAGGACTTGTGAAGTGATTTATCAGTTTTGTAGACCACTTAGGAACTATGCCCAAAGGACTATAAAACCATGCCTATCCTTTGGCTTAACAATGTCACTGCTAGGTCCATATTCCAGAAGAGATGAAATATGGGAAAAAACAACCTACATGTATGTGGATACTGAAAGCAGTTCTTTTCTGGTGAAAGGGACCTGGAGCTTGAGACTGATAATATGTGTCCATAGCTAGGGGAATGACTGAATAAATTGGTGTATGTGTTTGAGATGAAATACTCTTCCGTTATGGGAAACGATGCACAAGATGCTCTTAGGAAAAACTTTCATGATCAAATGCAATGGGAAATGTATTATATACAAAATGACAGGAATATTCTGGGATGATCAGCTGTGAATAACTTGGCTTTTGTCAGTAATACTGTGACCCAAGACAACTCTGAAGGACTTACTACAAAGAATACTCTTCATGCTCTAAAAGAGAACTGATGGGGGCAGCTAGGTGGCACAGTGGATAGAGCACTGGCCCTAGAATCAGGAGTACCTGAGTTCAAATCTGGACTTAGACACTTAATAATTACCTAGCTGTGTGGCCTTGGGCAAGCCACTTAACCCCATTGCCTTGCAAAAACTAAAAAACAAAAGAGAGAGAGAGCTGATGGTGTAGGAGTACAGATTTGACATATACTTTTTTCAACTTGATTTTTTTTGAGGTTTCCTCTGTTTTTTGTTCAGTTGAGTCATACTTACTCTTAGAATGTCACTATTGTGGAAATGCTTTAGCTTGACTACATATTGATTTCTTAATGAGGTGGAGTCTATTAGGAAGAAGGCAGCGAATTTGGAAATCAAAGTCTTTTGGAAGTGAATGTTCAAATTTGTTTCAACATGTAATGAGATGGGGTGGGGGAATAAAATGAAGGGAGTAAACAAAAAGAAAGGCAGACTAGTCTGACATGATTAAACAGCATTTGAAAGGTTGGATTTTGGATTGGATTTTGAAAGTCTTGGGAAGCGAATTGAAGGGTTTAAAGGAAAAATGGAAGTTATAACAGATGTGGGATTTCTGAATCATATGAGAGGTATATTAAACCTGAGAGGTGGTCATATGTATGTTATGGAAAGCATTAACATGTTTTGAAAATTAAATGAGTATTGTAAATCAAAAGTTGTTCTTTCTTTCTGAGATTGTGGAATTCAGATTTGAACTGAATTAAATTAAATGATGGTCAGATGTGATAATTTGAGGTAAAATTAAATCCTAACAGTAGTCATATTATTTTGCAAATTTCTTCCTTGTGCTATTGCCTAGGAAAGAATGATCTGGAGAGATATTGAATGCTTGGAAAACTCTTTCCTTTCTTTTGGACTTTCTAAATACTAATGTGGAAGTGATAACCAGTAGCTGGTTTTCATCTGAATCTTGAGATTTAAGGGTCTAACCCGTGCTAGAACAACAAAAGAATGTAGTGGTTTAATGACAGCCAAAAAAGAGCTTAAAGATAACTTTTTTTGGAGCCAGTCTGTTTTTAACTATATGATTGTATGCAAGCAGTTCAGTGACAGGAGTGATTTTCAAAATGGAAAAACTATCTGCAGTTCACATTTTTATTAACAAGAAGAAACTAATAATATAGCAATTTTGGTTGATATAACCCAAATTTTAGTGCTGAAGGTAAAAAAAAATAGGGCTATATAATAATTTGGTATTTGACATTAATTAGAAAGTATACCAAAATATCTTCTCTTTAGGTTATTCTGTAAGAGAAAAACAGACATTTATTTTTAGGTCGTATGGCTGGAAAGTGTTTGGCAGGAAAGGAAAAGTTAATTTATCTCTTCTGTTTCAATTATTTTAATTTTAAGCAAAGGGGTTAAGAGTGACTTCCCAAAGGTCACACAGCTAAGCACTTAATAAGTGTCTGAGGTGGGATTTGAACTCAGGTCCTCCTGTCTCCAGGGCCGGTGCTCTATCCACTGTGCCATCTAGCTGCCCCATATTTATCTCTTGATTGATAATTCAGTATATGGTCTGGTCTGTATGGTCTGTAGAAGTTAATCTGAGAAAACTGAACTAAGGAGATTACATAAATAATGTGACTTTTAGCAGTGAATACCTTGATAGTTCAGTGAGTAACCTGCATAAAGATTTTGCTAAGAAAGGACACATTCTCAGGAGAGAAAATATTTAGATGAAACAGTAATAGAAACAGTGGAAACCAAATCTACTACATATGGTTCATTGTGAAGCAAATAATTATGGCCTTTCCTTTGTACCTGTCTATCCCTTTTGATTCATCTCAGATCCCTCAAGAGATTTTGTACATGGCCTGGAATCCATTTCCTATCTTTTTAAGCAGATAGCATCCCCCTTTCTCTTAATTCTTTTTTACTCTCATTCAGTCAAGACCAAGCATGGAAGGAACCCTGACCATGTGGGAGCAGGCAAGTGTGGTTTTCTGTTCATCTATGCTGACTTAATATTGTAGTTGACCCTTAATTTTCACCTATTTGAATTTTAGTATACTAGTCTCATTTTATTTAGCTTGTTCTGTGCTCTTTTGGTTGCAGCTGAAATAAATCTATATTCAGGTCACATGTAGACCAAATTCAGGTCACATGTAGTCAAATTCAGGTTCAGGTGGTGATGTGGCCCAATGATCAAACATAGGTGGTATTACTGCCTGGATATTTATACCTGAGATTTATGTTCTGGTGGTCCCTTCTATCTGTCATTGTTTACCAAAGTTCTGTCAATTGAGAATTCTGGTTTGTCACTTCCCCAGTCTGGTACTCAGAGTTAGGTTTTGTTGTGGTTGGCAGGATGTTGCCATATCTTATGAAATTAAATTGCTCTTCCAATTATACTTGTGGCCTGGGGATGTATCTAATGTGTAAATAAGAGAGCCTAGCGATCAGGGTTAGTAGTTGGAAAAATCTGAGGGGACAACTGAATTGTTTTTTTAAACAGATACAAAATGGATTTTCTGACTTCCATCCAAAACTCTGACGTTTTTAATGAGTCTTCTCTAGGTTTTTTTAATGCATCTATCCCAGCAGACTTGGAGGAAGTGATGAGAGGAAGGAAGGGAACATCATTTGGAATGGATGAGAGTTAGTGAATGGAGTGTAGTAAGGGCACTGACAAAGGTTTATATTGGAATCTCTAAAAACATTCCTCACCAGTTGGTGACATCCTTTCAGTTGGTCTCTGAAGACAAACTATCTGGGTCTCTTTGACATCTTTTTGACACCCTGTATATGCTCAGGTTGGTAGACTGCCCCAAGATGAGACATGTCCTGGTGATCAGACTTACTGAAAGTTCTTTTCTGTTTACCTTTGCTTAAGTAAGACAGTAGCGCCCCATGGCCCCTCCCTTATTGGAGGCTCCTCTGCTGCTGGCTGAATTGTTTCCCTGTTTTCAAACTCGAGTTGCATGAGGGTTTGGACTATCCTCAATCTGATGCTCAGGGCTGGCTGGGGATGCAATGCTGGGCTCAGGCTCAGGCAAAGATGTTTCCTTGTGATCAGTACCTGCACAAGGTGTTTCCTCTTTGCCATCATCAGTAGGATGCGGGGTCTGCTCGTGGGAAGGGTTGCATTGAAGTATTCCTTTTGGTTTGAAGAGAAACTGAGGTTGACAGTCTTAAAGTTGAGACTATTTCTGTTTCCTGAGAGGCAAAGATTTCCATAGCACAGCCTGGTGAAAGGCCCCTTCTGAGTGGGATGGGTTAGGACTTGGAGATAGTGCTCATGTTGTAATTCATTTTCTTTTTTTTAAATTTATTTTTATTAAAGATGTTATTTGAGGTTCACAATTTTCCCCCCAATCTTACTTCTTTCCCCCAACCCCCCCCCCCCATGGGAAGCAATCTGTCAGTCTTTACTTTGTTTCCATGTTGTACCTTGATCCAAATTGAGTGTGATGAGAGAGAAATCATATCCTTAAAGAAGAGACAAGAAGTCTAAGAGGTAACAAGATCAGATGATAAGATATCTGTTTTTTTTCTGAATTAAAGGGAATAGTTCCTGAGCTTTGTTCAAACTCCACAGCTCCTTATCTGGATACAGATGGCGCTCTCCTTTGCTGACAGCCCAATTTTTTTCCCGATTTTTGCACTGATGGAATGAGCGAGTCCTTCAAGTCCTTCACTTACATATTGCTGTTAGGGTGTACAGTGTTCTTCTGGTTCTACTCATCCCACTCAGTATCAGTTCATGAAAATCCCTCGAGGCTTCCCTGAAATCCCATCCCTCCTGGTTTCTAATAGAACAATAGTGTTCCATGACACACATATACCACAGTTCGCTAAGCCATTCTCCAGTTGAAGGACATTTATTGATTTCCAATTCTTTGCCACCACAAACATGGCTGCTATAAATATTTTTGTACAAGTGATGTTTTTACCCTTTTTCATCATCTCTTCAGGATATAGACCCAGTGGTATTGCTGGGTTAAAGGGTATGCACATTTTTGTTGCCCTTTGGGCATAACTCCAAATGGCTCTCCAGAAAGGTTGGATGAGTTCACAGCTCCACCAACAGTGTAATAGTGTCCCAGATGTCCCACAACCCTTCCAGCAATGATTATCCTTCCTGGTCATATTGGCCAACCCGAGAGGTGTGAGGTGGTACCTCAGAGAAGCTTTAATTTGCATTTCTCACATAATTAATAATTTAGAGCAATTTTTCATATGGCTATGGATTGCTTTGATCTCCTCATCTGTAAATTGCCTTTGCATATCCTTTGACCATTTGTTAATTGGGGAATGGCTTTTTGTTTTAAAAATATGACTCAGTTCTCTATATATTTTAGAAATGAGTCCTTTGTCAGAATCATTAGTTTTAAAGATTGTTTGCCAATTTATTACATTTCTTTTGATCTTGGTTACATTGGTTTTATCTGTGCAAAATCTTTTTAATTTAATGTAATCGAAATCATCTAATTGGTTTTTGGTGATGTTCTCCAACTCTTCCTTAGTCATAAACTGCTCCCCTTTCCATAGATCTGACAGGTAGACTAGTCCTTGATCTTCTAATTGGCTTATAGTATTGTTTTTTATGTCTATGTCCTGTAACCATTTGGATCTTATGTTGGTAAAGGGTGTGAGGTATTGGTCTAATCTAAGTTTCTTCCATACTAACTTCCAATTATCCCAGCAGTTTTTATCAAAGAGGGAGTTTTTATCCTGGTAGCCTGACTCTTTGGGTTTCTCAAACAGCAGATTACTATAATCCTTTCCTGCTTTTACACCTAGTCTATTCCACTGGTCCACCACTCTATTTCTTAGCCAACACCAAACAGTTTTGATGACTGATGCTTTATAATATAATTTTAGATCAGGTAGGGCTAAGCCACCTTCGTTTGCAATTTTTTCACTAATCTCCTGGCAATTCTTGACTTTTTATTTCTCCATGTGAATTTACTTACAATTTTTTCTAATTCATTAAAGTAATTTTTTTGAATTTTGATTGGTAGGGCACTAAACAGCTAGTTTATTTTTGGTAGAATTGTCATTTTCATTATATCAGGAAAAGAGCCTTGACATCATTTTCAGAGAATTACTACAGGAAAATTGTCCTGATATTCTAGAAGCAGAGGGCAAAATAGAAATGGAGAGAATCCACCACTTCCCCTGAGAAAGAGATACCAAAAAACCAACCCCTAGGGATATTATATCCAAATTCTAGAACTCCCAAGTCAAAGAGAAAATATTACAAGCAGCCAGAAGGACACAGTTCAAATACTGTGGAGCTGCAGTCAGGATCACACAGGACTTAGCAGCAGCTACATTGGAAGCTCGTAGGGCTTGGAATACAATATACCTGAAGGCAAAAGAGCTTAGAATGCAGCCAAGAATGAACTACCCAGCAAGGCTGAATGTTCTCTTCCAGGGAAAAAGATGTACTTTCAATAAACCAGGGGAATTTTAGATGTTCCTGTTGGAATGGCCAGAGCTGAACAGAAGGTTTGATCTTCAGATGCAGGAATTGGGTGAAGCATGGAGATTGGAGGAGAGGGGAAAAATATGAGGGACTTAATGATGACGAACTGCATGTATTTCTGCACAGAAAAATGACACTGATAATACTCATATGAACTTTCTGAGTTAATAGAGCAGGTAGAAGGAGCTTTTATAGTTCAAGCACAGGAGAAAGTTGAATTTGAAGATAAAATATGGTGTAAAAATGGAGTCAATAGAAAAAAGGGAAATGTAATGGGAGAAAGAAAAAGGAGAGGGGATTAGGCCAAGATATTTCATATAATAAGACTTTTTCTTTATTACAATGAGTGAATGCAATGATATGGAAGGTGGGAAGGCAAAGGGGAATGATGGAACCTTCGTTCTCATCAGAGGTGGCTAGGAGAGGAAACAGCATATATACTCAATGGAATATAGGCATCTGGAGTAAAAGGAGAGGGGGACGGGGGAAGGGGTGTGGATGTGGGTGATGGAGAAGAGGATGGACCATGGGGTGAAAGTGGTCAGATAAAACACATTTTCTTTCTTACTTCTTGCAAGGGGCTGGGATTGGAAGGCCTGTCCAAGACCATAAGGCCAGGTGGATGCTGGGCCTAAGGGGTGGTATGGGGGCTCAGAGCCTCTTGGCCCCAGAGCTGGGGATCTGTCTGCTGTGCTACTCTGCGACCCTACAGCAGAGTCAGAGTGAAAGGAGAGAGAAAATATAGTACATGGTAGTGGAGAAATATGAAAGGAGGGAATTGCGATCAGCAATGGCAACCGTGGAAAAATATGGAAGTAACTTTTGCCATGGACTTATCATAAAGAGTGTGATCCACTGGTAACAGAGTTGTTGGTGTTGGAACAAAGACTCAAGCACATTTTTTATTATTTTTTTGGGGGGGTGTAAGGTAAATGGGGCTGGGTGGCCTGCCTGGGGCCATATAGCACGGTGATCGTTGTGTGTCTGAGGCCAGATTTGGACCCGGGTGCTCCTGGATCAAGGGCCAATGCTCTGTCCACCACCCAGCCTCCCCTACTATTATTACTATTTTATTTTGGGTCTTTTTCTCTTTTTTTTTTTTTTTTGCAGGGCAGTGCGGTTCGGGAGGCTTGCATGTCACATGGCTGGGTGATTATTGGGTGTACAAGGCTGGATGTGGGCTTGAGTGCTCATGGCTCCAGGGCTGGTGCTCTGTCCATTGTGCCACCTGGCCATACCTCCAATTATTACTATAATTTTTAAAAAAAAATTTTTTCTCTCCCCTTTATTGCTCAAGCAAGTCTATATTTATGGGTGGGGAGAGAGTATTTAATTTACTCTTATACAAGAAAATTTTATTAATGTAAAAAAAACATTATTTGTACAAAATGAGAATAAATACTAAAAAATACATAGAAACATGAAAAAATTGTCATTTTTATTATATCAACTCTACCTATCCATGAGTAGTTGATATTTTCCCAGTTACTTAAACCTGATTTAATTTGCACGAGAAGTGTTTTATAATTGTTTTCAAAAAATTCTGAGTCTGTCTTGGCAAATAGACTCCCAAGTATTTCATATTTTCTGAGGTTACTGTGAATGGGATTTCACTTTCTAGCTATTCCTGCGGTATCTTGTTAGACATATATAGAAAAGTTGAGGATTTATGAGGGTTTTTTAATAACCTGCAACTTTGCTAAAATTGCTAATTGTTTCCAGTAGTTTTGGGGATGATTTCTTGGGATTCTCTAGGTATACCATCATGTCATCTGTCAAGTGTGAGAGTTTTATTTCTTCCTTCCCAATTCTAATTCCTTCAATTTCTTTTTCTTCTCTAATTGCTGAAGCTAACATTTCTAATATAATATTGAATAGTAGTGGTGATAATGGGCACCCTTGTTTCACCTCTGATATTATTGGGAATGCCTCTAGCTTTTCCCCATTGAATATATTACTTGTTGATGGTTTCAGATAGATACTGTGAATTAATATAAGGAACAATCCATTTATTCCTACACTCTCTAATATCAAAAGCTTTTTCAGCATCTATTTATATGATCCTATAATTTCCGATAGGTTTGTTGTTGATATAATTGATTATACTAACAGTTTTCCTAATATTGAACCAACCCTGCATTTCTGGAATAAATCCTACTTGATCATAATGTATTATCCTAGTGATCACTTGTAATAGTTTTGCTAAGATTTTACTTAAGATTTTTGCATCTATACGCATCAGGGAGATAGGTCTATAATTTTCTTTCTCTGTTTTAACTCTCCCTGATTTAGGTAACAGCATCATATTGGTTTCATAGAAAGAATTAGGCAGAGTTCCATCTTTCCCTATTTTTCCAAAGAATTTATATAGAATTGGAACCAATTGTTCCTTAAATGTTTGGTAGAATTCGCTTGTGAATCCAACAGGCCTTGGAGATTTTTTCTTAGGGAGTTCAATGATGGCTTGTTGAATTTCTTTTTCTGAGATAGGGCTGTTTAGGTATTTAATCTCTTCTTCATTCAACCTGGGCCTGTAGTAGTTCATCAGCAAAGAGACTGAGGAGGGGACTCCAGACTCAATGGTACTGTCACAAAAACGGAGTGTTTTGGTATCTTCAAACCTAATAATCAAAAGCACAATGGAAGAAAACTTAAATCCATTGTTGGCTGATTATGATGCAATAAAAGTCACATGCAAGAAAGGAACATGGAGGGGCAGCTGGGTGGCGCAGTGGATAAAGCACCCGCCCTGAAGTCAGGAGTACCTGGGTTCAAATCCAGTCTCCGACACTTAATAACCTAGCTGTGTGGCCTTGGGCAAGTCACTTTAACCCCATTTTATGGGTCAGATTTCTGTGAAGAGTTTTTTTTCATATGATAGATGGGGAAAGATCAGGAGACTTTAGAACTGTGCCTGTCTTCTCTCCGCCTTCTTGGCCAGAAGTTGTAGTTCATTTTTGAAAAATGTCCCAGACGAAGTTTTTGGCCCTGGTCCATAGGGCCTTTTTGGTCTTTCTGGGTAATATTTGCCCAGTGGGCAAAGAAGAAGGGATGGGAGGAAGTAAGGGAAAGGGATTGGGAATTGAGCAAGGTTTGTAGGACGAATGAGGTGAGGGCATTGGAGCTAAAGGGCCTTGGGAAATCCCCAAGTCTTCTTTACATATCAGGGTTAGCTGACAAGGTCTTCTAATATATCTCATGAATGTGGATTCATGGTGATCCCCTTGATATCCTGTAGATAAATGAGAGAAATGAGTTATTTCCCTAAGCATCTGAAAGTAAGAAGATGACACACCTTAAGACCTTACGCATCTGATAATAAGAATAAATCCTAAATACATATTTCAATGAGAAGAGTATGTAGGAAATACAAACATGAAGGAGCAATTGGTTGCCCAATGGACGGGATCTAAACCTCATCTATACCTGGCAGATGGGGTAATAGTTTAAAGCTTTTCAAACACTTTCATATGCATCACATCCATAAATCCATGATGTATCCCTGATAAAGCAAGGGAGATTCCATTTACACCAACTCACAGATCTTGAGAGGAGAGATCCCATGGAGAGGAAAATATTGACTTACTGTATGTAACAGAGATAAAAGTTTAGAGAAATCTGAGAAGATAAGCTTGTGCTTATGTGCTAATGCAGAGTAGAAGGAGCAGTACTAGAACAAATTGAGACCATCATACAACTGTAAGAGATAGATGCACTGGAACTAGTATAGTTACCACCCATGATTCCTGATGACTGACAACTGTATCCGTCTTCCTGGCAGAAAGGTGAGAGAATGGAATAGTGAGGGAGACATTTTTGGGATCCTTGAATACGTGACAATTTGTTTTGTATGACTATACGTTCATACAAAGGGATTTCCCACATTTTTGCTTATCATTATCGTAAGTGGAAAAGGGAAAATTTTGAAGGAAAATAAGTAAATGATTTTAAATTATAAAACAGAATGAAATGGAGCAGCTAGGTGGTGCAGGGGAGAGAGCATGGACCCTCCAGTCAGAAGGACCTGATTTCAAATATGGACTCAGACAATTAATACTTGTCTAGCTTTGTGACCTTGGGCAAGTCACTTCATCCCCCTGTCTTAAAGGAAAAAATAAAAACAAAACAAAAGAAAAATAGAATGAAAGTAAAAATTTTGTGTCATCTCATCTTACTAGCTAGAGAACTCTGGAGTCAGGAAGTTTGTTGCTGTTCACTTGTGACTCACTCTTCTTGACCTTATTTGAGGTTTTTTGAGCACAGATTTTGAAATTATTTGTCATTTCATTTTCTATGTCATTTTACAGATGAGGAAACCAAGGCACAGAGGATTAAATGACTAGTCCAGAGTCACAGAGCTAATAAGTGTATGAGCTCAGATTGGAACTCAGGAAGAGAAGTCTTCCTGACTCCAGGCTCTATCCATTGCACCACTCAGCTCTTCCTAGGAAGATCTTGATTTAACTTTGTCCCTAACACTTATGGACAATAGGACCCCCTAGGATTTCAAAAAAACTCCCTCAAGCCCTAAGCTAAACTGTAATTTCTGTTGCTAGAAGGTCTCTGTTCTGTGAAAATTCTGCACATCCATGAAATCGTGGTCCTCTGGAAAAGATCTGGCCTCAGAAGACCTGAGTTTGATGCTTGGCCACTTATCTGACTTTGGGTCATCAAGTACAATGCATTCATGATGAGTTTTTATTTCCCATAAAACATCCTAAATATCAGGATCCCAAATTAAAAATTGTTTTTCACGGATCTTTCATTACAATAGGGCAGAAAATACATAGATATAAAAGTATTTTCATAATACAGATAAAAATTATTTAAGATAGAAAGGGGAAAAATCAGTAAAGACTTTGTCTAGGAGGAGGGCGAGAAGTCCATCATGAAGGAAATGTGGGGCTGACTTCAAAGGGCAGGAGAGAGAATGAAAGTAAATTCCAGACTTGAGCCAGAGGCAATACAAAGCACAGATGTGAGAGTGTTTCCTAATCACAGAACTGATTCCAGGCTAAATGATGCAGAAGATAGAATATTTGATCTGGATGTTAGGAAGACTTGAGTCCTGGTCCAAACTCAAGACAAGATGTGTGTGACCCTGGGGCATGTCAATATTTTTCTTAAGTTTCTTCATCTGTGGAATGAAAATAATAGCCTCTCCCAGGGCTTTTGTGAAAATTAAATGAGAAGACATCCTTGGTAGTTATTTCTACAGTCAGGTACATGTGACAAAGTTAAATAAGTTTCTAAGATTTTGCATTTCTGATAAAAAAAAGGGAAAATATTTGTTTTTCAGCTATCTAAGAGAGTTATAAATCTGAATGTGATATCTGCAGGGAAATATATCAGTCTGCCTTGTCAAGGCTTCCTCTTCTTTGCAGCCTGTTGATTTAGCCTGATTCAATATTACCTAATCAGTTTCCATTACTGGGTGAACAAAGCACAAAATAACGAACATCTTGAAGGAAGAGGGAGGCATCCTATGGTCATTTGTATATATACATTCCCTTCTCCAGTGTAAGTGTGATTCTTACAAATTTTAATTGGAAGCCGATATGACTGATAAGAGGATCCTAATGTCTTCTTTATAAAATCTTATTGGTTGCCTAACTTTTATGACCTTTTTCCTTTCTCTATAAATATGTCCTCAACGTTTGTATTTGGGTTATTCCCTTGACAGATTTCATCCACTATAGGTTTCTATTTTAAAATCTTAAGAAAATAAACTGTCATGTGCAAAGGATCTTTTCGTTATGATTTTTAATTTTTTTATTTGATTTCTGATTTATTTCAGCAGTTATTCATGTTAATGCAAATGTGAACCCAACTCTTGATACTATATTTCAATATCATTATCTTCTGCAAATGTAAAACTTTAAAATGCATATTTAAGTAGCTAAATCTCACCTTAATCTCAGCAAATGGCCATCAAAGGTCCTTCTTATACTGATTATAGTAAATTCCTATGACCAAAGCACATGAAGGTTGGAGAAGGAAATTTTTTAAAGAAAGTCCTTGGCCTGCCTTCTACTGGACAGTTCATTGTACCTGATAGCTTCAGAGGGAAGGCACCACAGGCTTGTGGTCCTGACAAAAGATTTTTCATCATTATTCAAAGGGACACAGGGCCTAGCATTTGCTTTTCCTTAATTAAGTGTGAAAGTCTAGTGGGACCCTGGCAACAGAAGCGAGGGTCCCAGGCAGTGATTGGGTCCTGCTCTGTTGACAAGGAGCCTGGAAGGTACCAGGCTCCTCTCCCTGCAGAAGCTGAGGGAACATCTAACTAAATGAAATGTCTATTTTCTCAGATGCTTTGATTTCATCTGCTTACAGGATGCAGGCCAACTCCAAACAGGAAAAAAGTCTCAAGTTAAAAAGCAATTAGAAAGAAAAAAAGGAAGACAGCAGCTAACCAGAGCTTTCAAAGTACATTATTGGAAAATATTTGGGATTGTTTATTTTTTTCTTGATTTAAAATAAAAGCATCTAAAAAAGTATCTCATGTAACTGGATTAATTTGAGAGGTTGAATCTATTAGTGTAGGCAGCTGTGAGACAAGTGCAGGGTCTGTGGCCCTGGAGACCAATCCTGGGGCAGCTGGGCCACAGAATCATTCAATCTCTTAAAATTTATTTCCTTTACCCGAAAAATGGGGCTTGTTTCTATCCCACATCAGATACTAATTTGTTGTCAGGCCCTGGATCCAGCTAGTTACTAGCTCTACAATCCATAATTACTACCAAGGATCACTTGGAGTTTCCTCCCTTCCATTTTGAGTTTGGTCAACATCACTAAGCCTACAAAGAAAACTTAGGCGTGGACTGTCAATGCAGGCTTCCCCTATCTGGAGCAGCCTGGGAGTCGTGCCCTTCTGCCCATCAGCTCCCTCCGGTCCTTGGGAGTCCATGAGTGGCACGAATCATCAAGAAGAAGGGCTACATACGGTTTCTGGTTTAAAATCTCATTCTATTTGACACTCCAGGAGAGCTGTTTTGGCAGCACAGGCAATGGGCAAGACAGGGCACTCTGGCAGGGACCGGCAGAAAAGGCCAATGGTTCCACCGGCATCCTTCCCTACTGAAACACTGCCCAGTCCTGCCCTGGAGGAGTGTGTCTGAGCTCAGGGGCTGGGAAAATAGATATGAGCTGACACCAGGAGGGCCGCCAGCATTCTGAACTTGACATCCTGAACAGCCTCCTCCTGGGCTCTCATACCACACTGTAAGGGAGCCAGGTTCAGCACCTTCTGATCCTAAGGGGTGGGCTCGCCTCCTCACTCTGTATAAACACACCACTTAGATCTGCAGCTAAATATGTAGGACAATTGCACATAGAAAAATTTACATTTAAAATCATAAAAATCAAAACAAGGTACTTTATAATCTGTAACTGACTGCTCGAGCTTCAAGAAGTAAGAAGAGAGCTGGGCCGATGAAAGCACCCAGCACGGCCCTGCTGGAGAGCCAGCTCTGAGCGCGGGCACCTTACAAGTTTTGTGTCTGTGGAGGATTGATGAGGGGCGCACGATGGTACTTGGGTGTCTTGTATTTTTCTCGTATAGACTGCTGCGTGTGGTGCTCTGAGGTAGGTCTGGTGGAGATCCATTAGGGAGGGCTTAAGACTTTCCAAGGTGTATCCTGTCTATTCAATTAATGACTCAGGCCAGCTTTTCCTGGTGATCGTGTAGAGTGCTATATGAAAGGCAGCTCCTGTGGTAACTGGTGGTAAATGTTTCAGGTAAGGGTCAGCATCATTTAAGCTTAACTCTCCCCAAAACATGGCTGAACTTTCCACTTTGGAATTGGCCTGCTGCTGATGGAGGAAATACTGAGTGAGGAACTGGTTGATGGTTGGGGCAGCGAGGTCGAAAGCAAGCACCTTGAGCACCAGGTGCTCCATTCTTAACACCTGCTTCTTGGTGTATGTGTCATCCGTGATATACACAAACGCGGCCACTTCTGGCGGGTGGATCTCTTCAAACTTTGAGGCGAGGAGCATGGCTGCGTCCCGCCCAGCTGAAGCTTCCCCGCAGCACCGACATCGAGGACAGGAACCTATCGATGTAGTTCACAGCCAAGTGGAGAGTCTCATTCTGGAGTTCGTACTCCTCTCCCACCTCCACCAGCCAGACCACTAAGATGGCACGCATGCTGTTGGTTATATCCGGTTGCTTCTTCATGTAGCCCACTTTGGGAGTCCTGGCGGGCTCGGCGCCGCCGAGCTTGGCCGGGTGGATGTTTTCCTGGTTCTCCTCCGGGCCGGCGTCCAGGGCGGCCTGGGGGGCTGCGGCCCCGCCGCGCCGGCCGCCGTGTGCCCCAGCGTGGCGGGGGGCCAGCCTGGCGGGCCGGGCCCGGGCTGCGCCCCGAGGGCTGCGGCCGGGCTGGGCCAGGCCGGCTGGAAGCGGGGCGCAGGAGCGCACACCGGCCCAGGACGCAGGGGCGCGGCGGGAGGCCGGAGGCCGGGAGTGCAGCGGGCGCCTCGGGCCGCAGTGGCCCGCCCCGCCCCGCACAGCCCGCAGCCCGATTCCTGCTCCCGCAGCTGCCCAGGCCGCGGCCCGGCTCCCCTCGCCCGTGTCGTCTGCAAAGGAGCTTTTAGTTATGATTTTTAAATTCTTAAGAAAATGAAGGTAAACACAAGTGTTTTCTAGGTAGGGGCAGGATCATAAATCAAGATGAGGACGGTCCAAAAGTGCTCTCAGACATTCACCGCTGTATGACCCTGGGTAAGTCACTTAACCCTCAGTTTCCCCTTCATATAAAAAATGAGCTGGGGAAGAAAATGTTAAACCACTCTAGTATCTTTGTCAAGAACAGCCCAGCAGGAGGTCATGAAGACTGGGACATGACTGAACACTAAAACTGCACCTCACCAGAAAATCCCATGGTTAAGACCTCCTCTGAGGGAAAGGCCATTTGGCCTCTGAGTACAGGATGCATTGTATCCTTGACAAGAAAAAGGATGCATCACCAATGACTGGGTCAAGTCCAATGGTTTCTCTTCCCTTTTTCTTTGTCTTGAAGATCAGGGATTTCCACCCTAGAGGTTTCTAAGGACTTTTCTCAATCTCACTTAGGAAATCACAGCTTTTAGAAGAGCTGAGGCAAAGTGAAGTGAAAAGAACTAAGAGATCATTGTGCACAGTAACATCAATATTCTGATGATGCTGATGATCAGTTGTGAATGATTCATTATTGTAATAAATACAGTGATCCAAGACAAGTATAGAGGAATTTTGAAAATATGCTACCATCAACCTACAGAAAGAGAACTGATGAAGTCAGATTGAAGCATAATATTTTTCACTGTATTTTTCTTGCTTTTGGGAAATGGCCAAACCAGAAATATATTTTACAGCATTTCCCAGGTATGTTTGATATGTATGCCTTTACAATGAGTGAGTGAGACACTTAGGGACAGAGAGAATTTGGAATGCAAAATTTTAAGAAAAACTAAAAAAAATCACTGTTCTGAGAGGTTTTCATCATCCATGGATCCCCATTTCACCCAATTTATAAAACCACAGTTCAACTGTAAAAACTAAACCATTTAGGGGCGGCTAGGTGGCACAGTGGATAAAGCACCGGCCCTGGAGTCAGGAGTACCTGGGTTCAATAATTACCTAGCTGTGTGGCCTTGGGCAAGCCACTTAACCCCATTTGCCTTGCAAAAAAAAAACTAAAACAAAAAAACTAAACCATTTAGAAATCTTTTTTTCTCATTTAACAACATCCTCTTGATTTCAGGAGTTAAAGAGTTTCAACACCTATATATTGGCGATTAATATATCTTGACTCCTAAAGAGACTAAGGTATTTGCCCCAAAGTCAGTTATGGAAAATTCAGCTATAAAGATGGGGTAGGTGTAGAGGGAGGAGGAGGAATAGAAAGATCTTTTGAATGAAAATGAAAATTCTCACCACTGGGAAATATTCTATTGCTTCTCCACATTTCTCTCCTCAAGAATTTCCTGGGGGTGGGATCAAAACAAAACAAAACAAAAAACTGTAAAAATGCAATTAACTAAGAATATAGACATTCTGAGTTCAGATTTCCTTTTAACCTAAAGATTCATAGTCCTTTTGATGACTTTGTTGCTTTCCAATACCTCCATTTACCTTTAAATCTCTTTCCCATGGCCTCATCCTTCAGACCATTAACTTTCCCTATATTCTTTGAACATCTCCTATTTCCATCCCCTCTCAGTGGCTGTCTTCCATGTTTGGAATACTCTGTCCCCCAACCCACCCACCTCCACCTCTTATGACTTCCTGCAGCTCTGCTAAAACACTACTTTCTGCAGAAGGGGTTTCCTGATAACTCACCTCCATGTTTGCCTACCTATTTCTAATATTTAGCATCAGAGCAGATGCTAATACCATGTTTGTTGACTAACAGTACTACAGTTTCCTTAGGACCAGAGAGCCTCAGCCAAACTCGGAACAAAAGTTTGCTGAGAAGAAACAGACCCAATGACCATAGGAGAAGTAGATTGGCCTAGTGACAGACAAGTAAAGTTTAGAGGGGCATTTACGTGAGAGCTGAACAGTCACAATTGAATCCTGACAGTGTTATAATGAACATGTACTTTTTTTGTCTCCATGACTCTCTTTCCTTAAATATATGAAAGAGTGAGTTTAAACACCAAAAGATTTGATAGAAAAATTTAAAAGCATGTGTAAACTTTCCCTTCTTTTGAGTTTCCCTGGAAGCCAGCAAGAAGCTGAAGAAATAGATCCCAAATTTTTTATTTGGTTTATGTCTTTTAGGGACAAAATTGTAAGTAATTCAGAACATATTCAACATTTTTAAAAACTGCTTTTTATTTATCTTTAATTCCTTTCTCCATTTATTAAGCATATATTTCCTCCTTCCTCTCATTTCAAAAAATTATTTATAGTAAATAAGTAATTAAAATAATTTTGAATAAAGATCACATCCAAAATTTTGTTTTTCATTCCTTTCTACAAATCATTAACTTGGGTTGCCTAAAAAAAACAGAACCTGAGAGGTGAGTGCAGGTCACATCTCCTATTCTTGGCCCAGGAGCCTATGCCTATCACATTTACTCCTAAGAAAAAAGGTTTCCTCTTTAAAAACCCCTTCCAAAACCATGCCTAAAGGATCTCTCACCAGTAAGAAAGTCTGGGAGATGAGAAAACAGGTGTTTCCAAATTTTGGTCAGTCAGTGTCCTGCAGACCAATCCTGAAAGGGGTCCAATAAGAGCAGAGGCCTCAGGAACTCAATCCCTAGAATAGGATAAAAGAAAATCGGTTCAGAATGCAACACTTCTCTATTGAGAAAACTATGTCCTGGAGTGAAGAGAAATTTCAATTTGACTCTTCAGACACCCAAAATCGGACTGAGCCTTTGGACCTGCTGAACAGGCTTTTAATACCCTTAAGAAGATTAGGACATCATAAAGAACTTTGTGTCCCCTTGAAGTCAGAGCTTCCCCTTATCTCTAGGAGAACAATCATTGTGTTTCCAGGTCCCAAAGTACAAGGGGAAAAAGAGAAAAATTAAAAGTTTCAGTAGACAGGTGATAGACAAGTGGTAGAGAAAGCTCCTTGGTTAAGCATCTTAGAGAGTGTGAAGGATTCTTTGGGAGATATTGCCATGTGGAGAAGAATCACACAGTAGTACTGGTCAAGTTGAAAGGGGGTTAGGCTGAAATAAGTGATTTCTTTAAATAGGCTTCTGTGCTAGGGGAAATATGACTGGTCTTTAAGGAATGGGGAACATCTGGTGTCAGGTAGGGAACACTGAGTACTCAGGAGTGGTCCTTAAGGAGGGGCTGATACCCGCCAAAGGTAGAGTGGCAGTCACCGTATACTGTGTGTGCTGCAGCCCTGATGGGTGTGATCCCCTTCTTATCCTGTAGATAAATGAGAGAGGTGAGTTATCTCCCTAAGCATCTGATATTGCCATGTGGAGAAGAATCACAGTAGTAATGGTCAAGTTGAAAGGGAGTTAGGCTGAAATAAGTGACAAGGGGCTGGTACTGTCACAAAAACAGAGTGTATTGGTACCTTAAAACCTAATAATCAAAAGAAGAATGGAAGAAAACTTAAATCCATCCTTGGCTGATTATGATGCAATAAAAGTCACAATTCAAGAAAGGACCATGGAGAGATAGACATAAAATTAACTCATAACTAATTAATTTTAATGAATGATGGAATCGAACAACAGAGCACCAGAAACAAGAATTCCACCAAGACATGATACCAAACCTAATGGGTTGCAGTCTAAGCAGTTAATGGGTATATAACTCTAAATTTTACATGAATTAAAATAGGGAAAGAGGATATCAATAAACTAGGCAATAACCTGAAAAAATCTAGAAGAAGAACAAATTAAAAATTAACTAAATACTAAATTTGAAATGTTGAAAATCAACAGAGAAATTAAAACAAAAGTAAGAAAATCATTGAATGAATAAATAGAAACGGAATTGGTTTTCAAATAAAAGCTACAAAATAGATAAACCTGGTTAATTAGATGGTTTTTTAAGTATTTTGCAAAATAGTGGGGTTAAGTGACTTGCCCAAGGTCACACAGCTAAATAACTATTGTGTGTCTGAGAGAAGATTTGAAATCAGGCCCTCCTGAATCCAGGGCTAGGGCTCAATTATGCTGGATCATGTAATTGCTCCAGTTAATTAGCTGTAAAAAAGGAAGAAACCCAAATGAATAGTAGCAGAAATGAAAAAGGTGAATGCACCACTAAGGAGCAGGTAATTGAGATAATTCAGAACAATTTTGCCTTACTATAGGCCAAGGAATTTGACAATCTCAGGAAGATGGATGAAGGCTTAAAAACAGATGAACTCTCCAGATTAAAAGAAGTGGAAATTAAATACTTAAGTGCCCCATCTCAGAAAAAGAAACTGAACTCCCATCTGTGAAATCATTAAGAAAAAATATCTTCTAGTCCTAATAGATTCCTGAGTGAATTTGATCAAATTTTGTTTTTGTTTTTGTTTTTAGGGTTTTTTTTGCAAGGCAATGGCATTAAGTGGCTTTTCCAAGGCCACACAGCTAGGCAATTATTAAGTGTCTGAGGCCGTGAGATTTTGAAGGATCAATTATTTCCAATTGGATATAAACTATTTGGCAATATAAGGGACAAGGAGTTCTGCAAAAATTCTTCTGACACCAATGCACTGTTGACATCTAGAGCTGAAAGTGTTAAAACAGAGAAATCAAGTTTTTGATCAATTTACCTAATGGGTATGGATGCAAAAGTTTTTAAATACAAATTTAGCCATTTTTAGGAAAAATTTAATGATTAGAATAAGTTATGCATAGGATGATGTACCATGATCAAAAGAAATTATACCTGGAATGCAAGGTTAGTTCAATATTAGGAACTCTATAAGCATACTTAACTATATCAATAGCAGACATAGAGAAATCATTGCTATTTCAATACAAGAGGAAAAAGTTTTTTTAATTTATTTATTTTTGAATTTTTACATTTTTCCCCCTAATCTTGCTTCCCTCCCCCTACCCCCCCACAGAAGGCAGTGTATTAGTCTTTGCACTGTTTACATGCTATATATATTGATCTAAATTGAATGTGATGAGAAATCATATCCTTAAAGAATAAAAAAATAAAAGATAGTAAAATTATAGAAAATAACTTTTTTAAAGTTAAAGATAATAATCTTTGGTCTCTCTTCAAACTCTACAATTCTTTCTCTGAATACAGATGGTATTCTGCATTTCAGATGCCATAAATTTGTCCCTGATTTTTGCACTGGTTAAATGAGCAAGTCCATTATGTTTGATCCTTAACCGCATGTTGCTGTTATCCCGTCCAATATTCTTCTAGTTCTGTTCATCTAGCTCACCATTACTTCATGCAAACTCCTCCATGCTTCTCTGTAAAACCATCCTTCCTGGTTTCTGGTAGAACTATAGTATTCTATAACATTCATATACCCCAATTTGTTCTGCTGTTCCTCAATTGATGGGAATTCACTCAATTTTTAATTCTTTGCCCCACAAACAGAACTGCTATGAATATTTTTGTACAAATGATGTTTTTGACCTTTTTTATGATCTCTTCAGGGTACAGACCCAGGAGCAGTATTTCTGGATCAAATGGTATGCACATTTTATTGCCCATTGGGAATAATTCCAAATTGCTCTCCAGAAAGTTTGGAAGAGATCACAGCTCCTCCAACAGTGTTTTAGTATCCAAGATTTGCCACATCCCTTCTAACATTTATCGCTTTCCTTTCTAGTCATATGGCCAGTCCAAGAGGTGTGACATGGTAACTCAGAGATGCTTTAATTGGCATTTCTCTAATAAGTAATGATTTAGAACAATTTTTTATATGTCTATGGATCACTTGGATTTCCTTATCTGTAAATTGCCTTTGCATATTCTTTGACAATTTGTCAAATGGGAAATGGCTTGCTTTTTTTAAATATAAATTTGTTTCAGTTCTCTATATATTTTAGAAATGAATCCTTTGTCAGAAATCCCTTTCCCTTACTTCCTCCTATCCCTTCCTTCAAACCACCAGAGCAAGTGATAGAACAAGAAAAAAATCACAAACATGTGGACCAGGGCAAAAGCTGCTTTCTCCAATTTTTGGAGTAGAAAACTCAATATCCCGTCACTACCACCTAGGCATAACCCCTAAGTCTACAGATGTGGACATTGATCAGACCCTGATACACAAATATTTTTTCATCCCAGGGAACCAATGAGACCAAAAACAGAAATGTGGACTCTTAACACTTAACAGCCCAGAGGCTCAAATTTATTATCTTCAAGGGGCTCAGCCAAAGAAGACTCAACCTCAACTAGACTTCAAACACCAAGGAATTTTCAAGTCAACACTTCCCATTATGCTAAGGATATTATGGGGGTGGGATTAGACCCTGAGACACTCCAAAGAACTACTCAATGAGAAATATCAAAGGGAAATATTAAAGGGATCAGACCAGCTGACCCCTAATCCCACTGATGATGGCACTCTTCCTCTTGGTGCCAATGACAAGGAAACATCTTTGCTGGAGCCTAAGTCCTTTGCTGCATCCCCTGTCAGCCCTGAGCATGAGACAGAGGATAATCCAGACCCTAATACATGGGATTTACAGCAACTCCAGTTTGAACACAGTGAATCAATACAGCCAGTAGCAGAGGAACATCCAAAAGCAGAGGTCCATGGGACACCAAGGTCTTAGTTAATCAAAGGTAAATCGAAAACAACTCTCAGAGAGCCTGATCACCAGGACATTGAATCCTGGGAAAGTCTATCAAAATGAGGCTATAGAGAATGTCAAAGAGATGTGAAAGAAACACAGATGGTTTGTCTTCAAAGACCAACCCATAGGATGCCACCAATTGGTGAGGAAACTTTTTAGAGATCCCAGTATATAAACCCATGTCAGTGCCCTTACTACATTCCATCCACTAACTCTCATTCATTCCAAATGCCAATCCCTTCCTTCCTCTCACCCCATCCTCCAAGTCTGCTGGGATAGATGCATTAAAACAAGTCTAGAGAAGACTCATCAAAAGCTTTAGAGTTTTGGATTCAGGCCAGTAAAACCATTTTATGGCTGTATTTTTATTTAAAAATCAATCCTGAGACTTCTGGCCAAGATGGCAGAGAGAAGACAGGCACAGTTCTAGAGTCTCCTGATATCTTCCCCATCTATTACATGAAACAAACCTCTTAGAGGAAGTCTGACTCACAGACCTCAGAGAGAAAAGCCAGGAAAAAAGAGCATCTACCTCAGGATTTTTCTCCCGCTGCAGCTTTGGTGGATTCGGGCAGGTAAGTATCAGACCCGGATCAGCCAGAGTGGCAGCTGAATTGGAACCGAGAGTCTGAGGGCCGGGGAGCAGGACCTGCTGGATCAGTGGTGGGGCTGGACAAAGGGGGCTTGGGTCCGTGGGGAAGCAGGGGTGCTGGTGTCGGTCCTGTCCCTCTGGAGCTTGGGGAGGGGGCTGTGGGGAGAGGTCAGGTGCAGGAGAGCTGTGGACGCCATAGCTGGGTTCCTTCAGTCTGAGAAACTCTGAGCCCAGGCCTCCATAGCACTGAGGCCTCCTCCAAAACAAACAATTGCAAACTACTTCTGCCTCAGGCCCAGGTGTGTGAGCCTAAGAACCAGCCCAGCTGAGGAATGACCTCAGGCCAGGGTAAAGCCCACCACTGATTGAAGGCAAAAGAATTCAATAGCTCCAACTCCTCCCTTCTGGAAAAGGGAGAAGGCCTCTCAACCCAGGTCACAGACACTCCAGAGAAAGCAACCAGCACCTCCTACTGGCCAGACAGAAAACTGCACTCAGTAAAGCCTTTAGCGATTCCAAGCCCAAGTGAACCAGCCCCCCCTCCAACTCAAGGTCTTAGCATAACAAAGAAGGGTCAGCGGAAAGGTGGATCCATAGAAAAATTCCTGGAAGGGAAAGACCCCAACTCAGAGAGACCTGGAACCTCTGAGTAGAATATAATCTGGTCTGCAGCACAGAAAGACTTCCTCAAAGAAATAAGGAAGGAACTTAAAAATTTGGGAGAGACAGTACCTTGCAACAAGAAAACAAAACCTTAGAAAGTATAATTGGGCAAACACAAAAAGATAATAAATCTCTCAGATCATCAATTGGACAATTACAAAATGAGAACAATTCTCTCAGATCCTCAAATGGGCAAATGCAAAAAAATTAATTCTCTCAAAACCTCAATTGGTCAAATGGAAAGCTCTTTCAAAAGTACAATTGACCAATTGTAAAAGGAGTTGCAAAAGGTTAATGAAGAAAACTCCTCCCCCCAAAAAAAGAACAGAGTTGACAGAAACTAATGACTCCACGAGACAGCAAGAGTCAGTTAAACAAAATAAAAAAATAGAAAAAAATAGAAGCAAATGTAACATACCTCATCAACAAAACCACTGACCTTGAGAATAGATCGAGGAGGGGCAACCTGAAAATTTTAGGACTTCCTGAAAACATTGTAGAGAAAAAAATCCTGGACTTAATATTACAGGATCTAGTGATGGAAAACTGCCCTGATATCATGGAATCGGAGGGCAAATTAGTTATTGAAAGAATACATCGAACCCCACCAGAAAAAGATCCTAAAATGAAAACACCAAGGAATGTTGTGGCAAAACTGCAGAACTATCAGATAAAAGAGAAAATCCTGCAAGCAGCCAGAAAGAAACAATTTAAATATCAAGGAGCCACAGTAAGGATCATGCAAGACCTGGCTGCATCAACATTATGGGATCGGAGGGCCTGGAACGAGATATTTTGAAGAGCACGGGAACTTGGAATGCCGCCAACAATCTACTTTCCTGCAAAGATGAGCCTACTCTTCCAGGGAAAAAGATGGACATTTAATGAAATGGAAGAATTCCAAAAATTTCTGATGAAAAGTCCAGAGCTAAACAGAAAATTTGGACATCAAACAGGAGGTTCAAGAGACACATGAAAAGGTAAAAAAAAGGGGGGGGGCAGTAAAAGAAAAAAAATGCAATAAATGTAATTCTAATGGAGAGAATACACCTTGCCAGAAATGATGGACATTCATGACCTATCCATGAGATGACTATCTAATGGGATGTAACTGGCTTTAACCCCATTCGGGAGAAAGACTCTAATAACTCTCAGGAATTTAGACTCTATTCGATAGAATATACCGAACTAGAAGGGTCAGAAACTCAGAATTTTCTATGACTTAGATAGAATGTTCTAAAAAAAACAACACTACTGCCCTAAAAAGGGGGACAGGAAAGAGACGGGAGGAGGGAGGGAATTGAATGGGGGTAAATCTCGTTACACTAAGAGGTACAAAAAGCCTATGGTAATAGTGGGGAAAAAGGGAGCAGAGGAGAAACACGTGAATCTTCTTCTTATCAGACTTGGTTTAAGTCAACCTACACATACTCAGTTTACTTATAGAACATCTAACCTTTCAAGTATTAAAAGGGGAAAAGGGGAGGGGGACAGAGAAAGGGAAAGGGAGTGGGAGAAATAAGGGGCAATAAAAAAGGAAGGGAAGGGAAAAGGGAAAAAGGGAAAGGGGAAAGGGGAGGGTGTGATATAGGAGGTCAAACACACTGAAGGGGGTGGTTGTCAGAAACAAAAGAGTGGGGAATATGGATAAAAGGGGGGAAGGGGAAAAATACAAACAGAGGGAAGATAGCACGGAGGGCAATAAAGAATTAGTAATCATAATCTTAAATGGGAATGGGATCAACTCTCCCTTAAAACGTAAGCAAATAGCAGAGTGGATTAAAAACCAGAATCCTACAATATGCTGCTTACAAGAAACTCATTTGAAGCAGAGAGATACATATAGAGTAAAGGTAAAAGGTTGGAGCGAAATATATTTTGCTTCAGCTGAAGTAAATAAAGCAGGGGTAGCAATCCTTATCTCAGACAAAGCAGCAGCAAAAATAGATAGCGTTAAAAGAGATAAGGAAGGAAACTTTATCCTCCTAAAAGGTACCATAGACAATAAAGTCATTTCAATATTGAATATATATGCACCCAGTGGGACAGCATGCAGATTCTTAGAGGAGAAGCTGAAAGAATTACAGGAAGACATAGATAGCAAAACCCTCCTAGTGGGAGACCTCAACCTCCCGCTATCAGATCTAGATAAATCAAATCATAAAACAAACAAGAAAGAAATTAGGAAGGCAAATAGATTGTTAGAAAAATTAGATATGGTAGATTTATGGAGGAAACTTATTGGGGATGGAAAGGAATATACCTTTTTCTCTGCAGTACATGGAACTTATACAAAAATTGCCCATGTCCTAGGACATAAAAACCTAATGATCAACTGAAGAAAGGCAGAAATAGTGAATACATGTTTCTCAGATCACAATGCAATAAAAGTCATGTGCAATATTGGGCAAAGGAGATACAGACCCAGAACAAATTGGAAACTGAATAACCTCATTTTAAAACATGAGGGGACCAAAAAACAAATTATAAAAAGAATTAACCATTTTATCCTAGATAATGATGATAATGAAACAACATGACAAAGCCTATGGGATTCATTCAAAGCAACTCTCAGGAGATATATTATAGCTCTGAATGCTTATATGAATAAATTGGAGAAAGAGGAAATCAAAGAACTAAACATGCAACTAAAATAATTAGAGACAGAACAAATCAAAAATCCCCAATTAAGTACCAAATTAGAATTTCTAAAAATTAAAGGAGAAATTAATAAAATTGAAAGCAAAAAAACCTATTAAATTAATAAATGAAACCAAAAGTTGGTATTATGAAAAAACCTATAAAATTGATAAAGCTCTGGTCAATTTGATTAAAAAAAGAAAGAAGAAAACCAAATAGCTAGTATTATAAATGAAAAAGGTGAACTCACCACCAATGAGGAGGAAATTAAAGTAATAATTCAAAATTATTTTGCCCAACTCTATGCCAATGAATATGATAATCTATGTAAAATGGATGAATATTTACAACAATATAAGTTGCCCAGGTTAAATGAAGAAGAGATTAAATACCTAAACAACCCTTTCTCAGAAAAAGAAATTCAACAAGCCATTACTGAACTCCCTAAAAAAAAATCTCCAGGGCCTGATGAATTCTACCAAACATTTAAGAAACAATTGGTTCCAATCCTATATAAACTCTTTGGAAAAATAGGGAAAGATGGAACTCTGCCTAACTCTTTCTATGAAACCATTATGGTACTTTTACCTAAACCAGGAAGAGTTAAAACAGAGAAAGAAAATTATAGACCTATCTCCCTGATGAATATAGATGCAAAAATCCTAAGTAAAATCTTAGCAAAATGATTACAACAAGTCATCACTAGGATAATACATTATGATCAAGTAGGATTTATTCCAGGAATGTAGCGTTGGTTCAATATTAGGAAAACTATTAGTATACTCAATTACATCAACAACAAACCTATCAGAAATCATATGATCTTATCAATAGATGCTGAAAAAGCTTTCGAAAAAATACAGCATCCATTCCTATTAAAAACACTAGAGAGTGTAAGAATAAATGGACTGTTCCTTAAAATAATTAGCAGTATCTATCTGAAACCATCAACAACATTATACTCAATGGGGAGAGGCTAGAGGCATTCCCAATAAGATCAGGGGTGAAACAAGGGTGCCTATTATCACCACTACTATTCAGTAATGTATTAGAAATGTTAGCATCAGCAATTAGAAAAGAAAAAGAAATTAAAGGTGTTGGGGGCGGGGGGAAGAGGCTTGGCGGTCGCTTAGCGGGGGAAACATAATCCCCTTATAAAGGAATGTTACAGAACTCGGCCCCTCATTGTTTAAGAGTTCATGGGAGGGAGGACAGAAGGGATAAAAGTGTCTGCTGAGAGGTGGGGAGGGAGCGGGATGTGATCACAAAAGAATAAAGACTCATTATCCACCTCAGGCGCTCTGTCTGGTTCTTCCCCCATCAAAGAGTGGGGGCCGGAGGTACCCCGAAGACTCATCATGCGTTGGACTGGTGAGTAAGAGGACGGACTAGCATAAAGAAGCCGGTGTTGTAAATAAAAACCCGGCAAAAGGAATTAGAATTGGGAAGGAAGAGACAAAACTCTCACTCTTTGCAGATGACAGGATGCTCTACCTAGAAAATCCCAAGAAATCATCTAAAAAACTATTGGAAACAATTAGCAATTTTAGCAAAGTTGCAGATTATAAAATAAACCCTCATAAATCCTCAACTTTTCTGTATATGTCTAGCAAGAAACAACAGGAAGAGCTAGAAAGAGAAATCCCATTCAAAGTAACCTCAGACAATAAAAAATATTTGGGAGTCTATTTGCCAAGACAGACTCAGAATCTTTTTGAAAACAATTATAAAACACTTCTCACACAAATTAAATCAGATTTAAATAACTGGGCCAATATCAACTGCTCATTGATAGGTAGAGCTAATATAATAAAAAATGCCAATTCTACCAAAACTAAACTATCTGTTTAGTGCCCTACCAATCAAAATACCGAAAATTTACTTTAACAAGTTAGAAAAAATTGTAAATAAATTCATATGGAGAAATAAAAAGTCAAGAATTGCCAGGAGCTTAATGAAAAAAAGTGCAAAAGGTGGCTTAGCCCTACCCGATCTAAAATTATATTATAAAGCATCAGTCATGAAAACTGTTTTTTATTGGCTAAGAAATAGAGTGGTGGAGCAGTGGAATAGACTAGGTGTAAAAGCAGGAGAGGATTATAGTAATCTGCTGTTTGAGAAATCCAAAGAGTCAGGCCACCTGGATAAAAACTTCCTCTTTGATAAAAACTGCTGGGATAATTGGAAGTTAGTATGGAAGAAACTTAGATTAGATCAACACCTCACACCCTTTACCAAGATAAGATCCAAATGGTTACAGGACATAGACATAAAAAACAATACTATAAGCAAATTAGAAGATCAAGGACTAGTCTACCTGTCAGATCTATGGAAAGGGGAATGGTTTATGACTAAAGAAGAGTTGGGGAACATCACTAAAAACCAATTAGATGATTTCGATTACATTAAATTAAAAAGTTTTTGCACAGATAAAACCAATGTAATCAAGATCAAAAGAAAAGTAGTAAATTGGGAAAGAATCTTTACAACTAATGATTCTGACAAAGGACTCATTTCTAAAATTTAATACAGAGAACTGAGTCATATTTTTCAAACAAAATGCCATTCCCCAATTGACAAATGTTCAAAGGATACGCAAAGGCAATTTACAGATGAGGAGATCAAAGCAATCCATAGCCATATGAAAAAATGCTCTAAATCATTAATTATTAGAGAAATGCAAATTAAAGCTTCTCTGAGGTACCACCTCACACCACTCAGATTGGCCAGTATGACCAGGAAGGATAATGATCATTGTTGGAAGGGATGTGGGAAAAATGGGACACTATTACACTGTTGGTGGAGCTGTGAACCAATCCCACCCTTCTGGAGAGCTATTTGGAACTATGCCCAAAGGGCAACAAAAATGTGCATACCCTTTGTCCCAGCAATACCACTATTGGCTCTATACCCTGAAGAGATGAGGAAAAAGGGTAAAAACATTACTTGTACAAAAATATTTATAGCAGCCCTGTTTGTGGTGGCAAAGAATTGGAAATCCAGTAAATGTCCTTCAATTGGGGAATGGCTTAGCAAACTGTGGTGTATGATGTCATGGAATACTATTGTTCTATTAGAAACCAGGAGGGACGGGATTTCAGGGAAACCTGGAGGGATTTGCATGAACTGATGCTGAGTGAGATGAGCAGAACCAGAAAAACACTGTACACCCTAACAGCAACATGGGAGTGATGTTCAACCTTGAAGGACTTGCTCATTCTATCAGCGCAACAATTGGGAACAATTTTTGGCTGTCTGCAAAGGAGAGTACCATCTCTTTCCAGATAAGGAGTGTTGCAGTTTGAACAAAGTACAAGGACTATTCCCTTTAATTTAGAAATAAAACCAGATATCTTATTGTCTGATCTTGTTACCTCTTACCTTCTCTTTAAGGATATGATTTCTCTCTCATCACACCCAATTTGGAACAAGGTATAACATGGAAACAAAGTAAAGAGTGATAGAGTTCTTTCTGTTGTGGGGAGGGGCAGGGAAGCAAGATTGGGGAAAAATGTAAAACTCAAATAATATCTTTAAAAAAAATAAATTAAAAAAAAATCAATCCTCCCCTTAGATTTTCCTCCTACTAGTCCTGACCAATAGACTCTGGTACCTAAGTACCAGACATTAGATACAGCCCCAGGCCAGAAGTAGAATTGGAAGAGTGCTTTAATTTTATAAGACATGGCTATATTCTGCCAGCCACAACTAAATCCAACTCTGGGTACAAGACTGGAAAAATGACAAACCCGAATTCTCAGTTGACAGAACTTTTGGAAACAAAGACAGAGGGAATAGACAATCAGACCATAAATCTCAGGTTTAAATATCCAGGCCCCAATTCCACCTATGTTTGATCATTGGGCCACACCACTACCTGAGCCTCAATTTGACTGCAGCTATACATGACCTGAATATAAATTTTATTTCAGCTATGACCAAAAGAACACAAAACAAGGTAAACAAAACAGCACAAAAGTGGTAACCAAAACAAGACCAACATACTAAAATTCCCGGTCAACTGCAAATTAAGTCAGCATAGATGACCAGAAAACAACACTTGCCTGCTCCTACAGGGTCAGGGTTGCTTCCATGCTTGGCTTTGACTACACAGCTCCCTGTTGCACAGGTCTTGTTACAGTCTGAACAAGAGCACAGGGAACTAATGCAACCAAAAATAGAAATTTGGACCCCAGCTCTGACAGACTGCCACCTTCACTAGGCTTAGACAATGAAGACTCAAATGGACCCAAGCATCCCTTCCCACCAGCCTGAAGATATAAAACAGTTTGGAGTGTGGGTTGGACTTTGAGGTTCAAGTCTCCAAATATTTTTAAATGAGGAATATCAAAGACCCTAAATTCCACTGATGATGGCCAAGGGGCAACACTTCTTCAAGGAAATGATAAGGAAACAATTTTGACCGGCCCTGAGCACTATGTTGTATTGCCACCCAGTCCTGACTACCAAGCTGAGGATATTACAAACTCTAAAGACCAAAATTCTTAACTTTAGAAATTTAATTAATTTCATTGTCATTTGTATAGTAGTCACTCAGTAGAGTTTTCCCATTCCTTTTTCAATTTGAACCAGTTCCCACAAATATTTTGAATTCTCCACATTCCTCAAAATATTCCATCTCCCAGTCTAGTAATAGGCATAATCGTTCTAATTTAGATGGAGGGAGCTGATGAAATGTTTTGGTGCTTTATCCTCCATTTTCGAGACCATGACATCAAGGAGATGATGCCATGACCTCCCCAAGAAATGGATTTTGAGTGTATGGGTGCTGTAAACTGTCACCAGACTTGCTCCTCCAGAGTCATCTGGGTCCAGTGGCCAGATATAAATCTGGATGACTGGATATTGTCCAGGATCTGAGACAATCAGGGTTAAATGACTTGTCCAAGGTCACACAGATAATATCAAGTGTATGAGGACAAATCTGAACTCGATTCCTCTTGACATCAATGCCAGTGCTCTCCCCAGTGTCACCAAGCTGCCTTTTGCTGATGAAATAGACAAGGAAGAGAATGTAGAGGGACACGGACTTGTACAGTCTTGGGGAACCACCTCAATTAGGGGGCATGATATGAATGATACATTCATGAAGAATAAGAAAGCAGTCATAGTTAGAAAATGAGAAAGAGCATTTTGTATAAATTCTAAGGGTAGTGTCTAGGAAGAGAATGATAAAGACTGTTACGTGTTGCACAGTTTAAGCGTACAGGATGTGCAATACAACATCTGAGTTAAAATCTCAATAGTGTCTATGTGCAAGAGCCTAGACCTTGTTCCGTTTCCTTATTCAAAAAATGGGGATAATTAAAACACCTTTCTCATGGTTTTATGAGGGTCAGGAGAAACTACATGGAGAGAACTTTCAAAAACCTTAACTTCCTGACATAAATGATAGCCATCATGAATGCATCACGAATGCATGAAAGAGCCCAACATCTAAAAAATTGAAAAAGTGGACAGAGGAGTTGGATAGATTTGGTGATTAAATGATGATTTGTAACATGCTGAGAGAGTAATTTTATTTGAGTGATGAGAAGAAACAGATTGTAAATGACTAAAATATGAGTTGGAGAAAAATTCATGGCAATAAATAAATAGGTTCTTTCTTACGAGTTTGAATGTTGGGAAGAGAAGCATGAGAGGGTCTAAGTGAAGGTTTTTCAGGACAGGGAAGGCTTGGACCATTCATGACAAGGACGATATGAAGCACAAGATGAGACTAAAAAGAGTTAAGAGAAAGGGGGGAGTTAAGGAAAGGGGGCTGCTATGTTCTTGAAAAGATAGGAGATGGGTTCCAGGCCATGTGCAAAATCTCTTGAGGGATCTGAGATGACAAAAAGGAGTAGACAGGCACAATGGAAAGAGACCATAATCATTTCCTTCACAATAAGCAATGTGTTGTAGACTTGGTTTGCACTGTTTCTATTACTGTTTAATCTAAACATTTTCTATCCTAGGAAAGTGTCCTTTCTTGGCAAAATCTTTATGCAGGTTACTCACTGCACTATCAACATATTCACTGCTAGAAATCACATTATTTATGTAATCTCCTTAGTTCATTTTTCTCAGATTACCTTGCACAGACCATCAGACCATATATTGAGTTATCAGTCAAGAAATAATGAGGGGGCAGCTAGGTGGCACAGTGGATAGAGCACCAGCCCTGGAGACAGGAGGACCTGTGTTCAAATCCAGCCTCAGACACTTATTAAGTGCTTAGCTGTGTGACTGTTGCCAAGTCACTCTTAACCCCATGGTGTCAAATTAACAAAAAATTGAAACATGAGAGATAAAGAAAATAACATTTTCTTTCCTGCCAAACACTTTATAGCCATATGACCTAAAAATAAGTGTCTTTGTTTTCTCTTACAGAATAAGAACCTAAAGAAAAGATTTTTTGTTATAGTTTCTAATTTCTTAATGCCATATACTAAATTATTATATAGCACTATTTTTACCTTCAGAACTAAAATTTATACAAAATTCCTATCTTCTTGTTAAGCAAAATGGGAACTACAGATAGTTTTTGTATTTTGAAAATCATTCCTGTCACCGAACTGCTTGCATACTTCCATTATATATTTGTCACAGATTGGCTTCAAAAAAAGTCCAAAAGCGTTTTTTAAGTAGTTTCTGGCTGCCATAAAACCACTACATTCTTTTATTGCTGTAGCATGGGTTAGACCCTGAAATCTCAAGATTCAGATGAAAACCAGCTTCTGGTTATCACACATTAGTCTTTAGAAAGTACAAAAGGAAAAGTTTTCCAAGCATTCAGTTTCTCTAGAGCTTTTTTTGTTTGCTAGGCAATAGCACAAGCAAGAAATTTGCAAAATTAGATGTCTGCTGTCAGGATTTAATTTTACCTCAATTATCACATCTGACCATCACTTAATTCAGTTCACAGTCGCAGGAAGAAAGAATAACCTTTGATTTACAATGCTCATTTACTTTTCAAAACATGTCAGCATATATATGAGTATCTCTCAGGTCAAATATACATCTCAATTGGTTCAGAAAACTCAAACCTGTTATACCTTCCTTTTCTCCTTGGAACCCTTCCATTCGATTGGGGGGGAGGCACGGGGCAGGTCAGAGCAAAGATGGCCATAGGAGAAGATCCTTTCCTAGCTGTTCAATCCATATTTCAAAAATCATAAAATTATGACTAAATTTTTGAGGAACAGAACCCACAGAGGTATCCAGTGAAGCAATTCTCCAGAACAAGGTAACCTGGAAAATAGTGCAAAGGCTCTGCTCCACAGGGTTAGAGGGGCAGCCCCCCAGAGTGAAGGAAGGGCTTAAGGGAAGATTACCATTGTGATATGAAAAAATTTGTCATTAATTTAATAATAAAAACATTTAAAATTACTTTAATTATTGCAAGTAGAAAAGTTCTTGATGTTTTGGTCTAATTGTGGTGGCATTCCTTGGAATAAGTAGGAGTTAAAATAGGGTTTTGAAATGATCACAACATTCAGATTAAATTCCTCACAAATTTCATTTTTTATGGAATCTAAATTTTCCAAATGGGAGAAACAAAAGAAAAAAACCTAGATTTTAAATTTCTGTAATGGAACTTTCTGTATATATCAACATGGCAAGTGACAAATCAATTTATAAATCTTCATGATCAGAATTCCAGAATTTCCTTGCCTAATCATGAAAATATAAATTTTCACCTCTTTAGAAATTGCTGTTGAGAAGTTCTTTTACTGGAAAGGTAGATGTCTACAAGAAACCTGGACTGGAAGAGAACCTTGGGAACAACATCAGAAGTCACAGAACTACAGTGAGGTGGCTCCAAAAATAAAAAAAAAAACTGGACTTGATTTGGCAGATTTTCTTATCTGTACATGTTTAATCTGAGAGGACTGACCCCTTGTGATGTCTGTAATTTGATATTGACAATGTATTGTCCATCATTATGTAGTGATATGGACCTTATAATTGCCTGCTCCCATCTCTTGACAACCCTAGGTCTCAAAGATATGTCCATCTCCCTCCAATATGCCCATCATCTCCCTACATCTTTATCTAATTGATCTACAGATGACTCTTGAGTGTCTCTTTGATCCAAATGAGGAAACTTTCAAGGTTTCTTTCTAAGACTTTTTACATACATATATACATATGTGTGTGTGTGTGTGTATATATATATATATATATACACACACACATATATATATGTATATATATATATAAACACACATGCATAATCTGTTACAAGAAAAAAGACATGTTTCTCATCTAATTAAGACTTTTAAATCTTCATATTGTCTTTGGTGGAGCCAAGGTCAATCTGCCATGTCAAGGCCTGCTCTTCTTAATCTTGTGACTTAGCCTGTGTCAATACTAATTAGCTTTGTGATACCACCAATACATTTCTTAACCTATGACAACAAGTCACAGGATTATATTTCTCTCGTGTGGAGGTAGAAATCCTATGTCTGTAAACAATTTCTCTCCAGTCTAAGTGGTCCTATCAATAGGAATTTAGGACAGATAACCATGGATGATCTGTTTGAAATCTCAGTGATTCCCACCATAATTTTATAGCTCGGTGTCTGTTCTGGATAAATGTCCTCATAGTTTTGTATCAAGATTGATATTTTTAATGATGTCATCCACATATAGGTATCTAGGTAAGATCTTAGAGAATAAAGCATGTATTTCTCTTATTTTCTTTTTTTGTCTAAATTAGTGTTAGGCAATTTTACTCTAGGATAAGGGCTGGACCTTGAATCAAGAGTTTGACTCTGACCTCAGACACTTGTTGCTGTGTGCACCTTGGCAAGTCACTTGACCCTGTTTACCACAGTTTCCTCTTCTGTTAAATAAGCTGGAGGAGAATATGGAAAATTCTAGTATCTTTATCATGAAAAAACCCCAGAAGTATTTATGAAGATTGGGACATGACTGAACAATAGCAATGATATTTATATAATGGGAGGATATACGGTGGTTGGGACCTACATTTTGGGAAAGTCACTTTGGCAACTGGGTGGAGGATTGATTGCCCATCAAAAGAAAGTTTCATAGAAGGATGGGACAACTCATTTGGCTTCTCTGGTCTTTTGCTCATATTTAGCATGAGAATTCTGGGTTTCTAAAGACCCTACCAATCTCATGAAATCACAGGTCTCAGGGTTTCTAAAGACCCTACCAATCTCATGAAATCACAGGTCTCAGATGAATTAAGGTAGAGCGAAGTGTGAACCACCAAGCAATCACTGCACACAGTAATGACACAAAATCTAATCCTCACACAACAGCAACTAATTCATCAATTAAAATATAAATTTTGCTATGGTCATAGCCAGTGGAATATAATTTGCTCCCATTTTGTGATGATTTCTGTGTTCTGTATTGAATTTTTGAACTGAATATGCCTATGAATTTAATGTCTTCCCTTATGGTTCTTTTATGCCCTTTGGACCTTAGCTTGCCCTCCTATCTTCTGCTTTTAGCCCCCACTTCTAGGGTCTACCACGAGGAAAAATACATTTTGATTAATTTCTTTGGAAATAGCTCCCATATTGGACATGGTTTGTTATCAAATATGGTAGATTCAAATAACAGATTAGTTTGTTTTATGGTGTTTGTGATTGTTGATTAAGTTCACAAAAGAAAAATGTTCCAATGAGGTCCTTTGAACATGAAGTTTTGACAAGCTTCTCTTTTGGTTGAAACCACCTTGCAGCTACATACTGCCATGGAAGAAATAATATGCCATAGAATGTTATTAGAAAAAAGCTGTAATTGCCTTACAAAGATGTGATCTCCATCAATGAATACCTTGATTGTGCAGTGTTTTATTTGCCCAAAGATTTTGTCAAGGTAGGAAGCTTTCCAAGGATAAAACATATTTATATTACAAAATAGCGCAATGCACATTTTTACCGAGCTGAAATTTATGGTCTTTTGTGCCTATCTATCCCTTTGTCTCATATCCCTTAAGATTTGAAACGTTCCCGGGATCTTATCTGTTATTGTTTCAATCAGCACTCCTCTATCTGGAAACTCTTGATTCCCATTAGTTCCCATCTTCCTCCTCACAAATATCCCAGGCCTTCCCAATCCTGAAAAATCTTCACTGTACCCAATCACACTCAACTATTCAAAACTCTCTTTTCTCACATTAAGAATCCTAAAAGAAACCAAATTTGTTGCCTCAAATTTCTGTCCAACTCATCAGTCATTTGCCATCTGCTTCACCTCATCACTCAATGAAAATTGCTCTCCCAGCATGTTACAAATGATCATTTAATCACCAACCTCTTATTTTCTCCATTTTAAGAACTCTTGTGCATTTTGCTGTATTTATACTGGCTATCATTTGTGCTGGGTGGTAAAGTTTGGAAAACATTGACCATGTTATGTCATTTGATGATCCAAATACTTTAAGGTGTTGTAATTATCCCGATTTTTTTTATAACACATCGAACGAGACCTAGTGCCACACTGCTGGTCTCTGTTGAGATTTTAATTCATATTTGATTGCACATCCAGTACTCAATCTTTGCACCACTTAATGGCCCTTCTTGGAAATTCTCTTCTTAGGCACTATGTCCTCTTCCTAGATACAATCTCCATTCCTAGACACTATCCACCACTTAATTGCCATTCTCTTCCTAGACACTATCTTCCCTCTAAGTTTTTTAAAAAAGTACTTGTTTCCTATATATGGCTGCTTTCTTATTCATGGATACATCATCCATATACCCCTAGTTGAGGCTACTCCCCAAGACTGTACCAGTCCCACTTGTGCCTCTACAAACTCTCAGTTGTCTATTTAATCATCAGAGTTCAGCATAGTTTCATAGTGGCACTGGCATTGAAGTCAAGAGGAGCAGAGTTCAAATCTGACCTCAGAACTTGACATGAGCTGTGTGACCTTGGGCAAATCACTTAACCAATGTTTGTCTCACATCCCGGAGAATTTCTAGTCATCCTGATTTCTTTCTGGGTGAAGAACTCACATGACTCTGGGGGAGAAAGTGAGTCCAGTGACATTTATACAGCACCCACCCCCCAATCCAATTCACATTCATGTCATGACATCACCCTCCTGATGTCCATGACAGAACACCAACCATTTCATCAGTTCTTGCCCACCCCCTCCATGATCAATGGAATATCTATATACTAGACTGGGGAATGGAATATTTTGATGAATGTAGAGAATTCAGAGAAACACCACAACATTTATAGGAACAGATTCAAAAAGAAAAAGGAGTGGGGAAACTATACTGAATGATTAAAATATGGCAAGAAAAACCTCAATTAAATCTTGAAGAATTGCTATGATTGTTGGTCATTAAATTCTGGAAGATCATCAGCTTGGTAGTCAGGGCTTGGTGGCAATACAGTACAATGCTCAGGGCCATTCAAAGTTCATTCCTTGTCATCAGATCCCTAAGAAGTGTTTCACCTTAAACATCAGAGGGATTTGGGGTCGGCCGGTTTTTGATGTTTCCTATTGAGTAGCTCTTGGAGGGTCTCAGGGTCTACTCCCAATCTCAGGCTGGTGGGAATGGTTTCCATGAAGTGTTCCATGATGTTTGGAGAGGAGCAGAGGTTGTGGGTTCTTTGACTGAGCCCATTGAATAACCTAAAGGGGAGACCCTGGAATGTTATGAACTGGAGCCCAGATTTCTGTTTTTGGTGGAATTCTTTCTCTGTGCTCCTGTTCAGGCTGAAAATATTTGTGCAACAGGGCCTGGTCAAAGCCCAAGTGAGAGGGAGTAGAGATCTGGTCTATTAGGGAGAGTCACAAAATAAATATTTAACTAAAATTCAATTGGCCCAGGTCCATCTGTTTCCTTTGTTGCCTCTGTTTATGTGTGTGTGTGTGTGTGTGTGTGTGTGTGTGTGTGTGTGTGTGTGTGTTCCTTGCCCAGCAGACCTGGAGGAAGGGATGGGAGGAAGTGAGGGAAAGGCATTGGCAATGGAGGAGGGTTGGTGGAAGGAATGAAGCACTGTTGCAAAAATCCAGAAGAGTTATTTCCCTATTGAGGTCATCAGATGAGGTCTTCAAATATTTCTCATGTGGGTGGCTTCAGGGAGACCCCTTTGACATTCTGTAGACAAAAGAGATGTGAGTTCAGAATATATCCTACCTTAACACCTTAGGCATCTGATAGTAAGAATATGTTCTAAATACATATTACACAGAGAAGAGTACATAGGAAATACAACCATGAAAGAGCAAGGGGCAGTCAGAGGGACATAATCATTGTCTATACCTGGCAGTTGGGGTAGTATATTAAAGCTTTTCAAACACTTTGTGAAATGCATCATTTCCATAATTCCAGGTGGTATTCCTGATAAGGCAGGGGAGATTTCATTTACAACATTTCACAGATGAGAGAAAAGATCCCATGGAGAGAAAAATATTGACTTATGGTATGTAACAAAGATACAAGTTTAGAGAACTCTCAACTGATATGCATGTGCCACTGTGCTAATATGCTAATGCAGAGTGGAAGGAACAGAGCTAGAACAAATTGGTACCATCAGAGAACTTTGTTAGATTGAAGCACTAGCACTAGCAGAGTTACTAACCATGATTCCTGAGGACTGACTCTTGGCCTCCTGAAAGAAAAGTGAGAGAATGTAGTAGTGAGGGAGACATTTTGAGGATCCTTGACTATGGGACAATTTATTTTGTTTCACTGTATGCTCATTGCAAGAGATTTTCTGTGCTTTTGCTGCTTTTCATTATCACTTAGGGAAAAGGGAAATTTTGAAGAAAAATGAGTAAAAGATTTTATATTGAAATTATAAATTGAAAAATAGAATGAAATGGGGCATCTAGGTGATGCAGTGGAGAGAGTGAAGTGCACCTAATTTCAATTCTTGCCTCAAACACTTAATATTTGCCTAGCTGTGTGACCTTGGGTAAATCACTTAATCTCATTGCCTTAAATAAAAAAAACACCACAAAATAAAAAACATAGAACGAAAGCAAAAATTATGTGTCATCTTGTCTTACTAGCTAGAGAACTCTGGAGTCAGGAAGTTAAATTGCTGTTCCATTATGCCTGACTCTTCACGACCTTATAGGAGGTTTTTTGGGCAGGGATTCTGAAATGATTTGTCATTTCAATTTCTATGTCATATTACAGATGAGAAAACCAAGGCACAGAGGATTTAGTAACTTGTCCAGAGTCAGAGAGCTAATAAATATATGAGGGCGGAGTTGAACTAAGGAAGAGAAGTCTTCCTGACTCCAGGCTCTATCCACTGTACCACCGAGTTGTTACTAGGAAGATCTTGATTTAACACTTATGAACAAATGGACCCTCCAGGATTTTTGAAAAGTCCCTCAAGCCCTAAGCTTAAGTATGTTTACTAATTTCTCTTGGTAGAAGTCCTCTGTTCGATGAAATTTCCACACATCCATTAAATCACTATGCTAAGGAAAGATCTGGACTCAGAAGAACTGAGTTGGATGTTTGTCTAATTATCTGACCTTGGGTCATCAGCCACAATGCATTCATGATGGCTTATTATTTCCCCTATAGCATGCTAAATGTCAGGATCCCAATGTAAAAATTGTTTTTCAAGGATCTTTCATTACAATAGGGGAGAAAATATATAAGAAATAAAAGTATTCTCATAATATGGGCCAAGTTAATGTGAGATAGAAATGGGGGGGAGTCAGTAAATACTCTGTCAAGGAGGAGGTTGAGAGACATCATGAAGCAAATGTGGGACTGACTCCAACAGGCAGGAGAGAGAATGAAAATAAATTCCAGACGTGAGCAAGAGGAAATGAAAAGGATAGATGTGAGAGATAGTGTTTCCTAGGCAAAGAATTAACTACAGACTAAATGAAGTAGAAGATAGAACACTGGATCAGGAGTTAGGAAGACATGAGTCCTGGATCAGACTCAAGACACTAGATGTGAGACCATGGGGCATGTCACTGTTTTTCTTAAGTTTCCTAATCTGTCAAATGAGAATAATAGCCTCTAGCTCCCAGGGGTATTGTGAAAATTAAATGAGATGATATCCTTTGGAAGTCATTTCTATATTCTGGTGCATGTGACAAAGTTAAATAAGTACCTAAGCCATTGCATTTCTGATAAAAAGGCAAAATACTGAATTTTAGGCTAAGAGTTATAAATCAGAATGTGGTATCTGTGGGGAAATATGTCAATCTGCCTTGCCAAGGACTCGTCTTCTTTGTAGCCTCTTGATTTAGACTGTATCAAAATTACCTAACCACTTTTCTAACAGCACCTTTAATAGCACCAATCAATTCCTTTACCTGGGTGAACAAAGCCCAAAATAAGAAGCATCTTGGATGGGAAGAGAGATATCCTATGGTTCTTCATAAATATTCCCTTCTCCAGTATAAGTGGGATTCTTATCAACTTTAATTGGAAGCAGATATTATGACTTAATAGAGGATCATAATGTCTTTTGTATGAAATCTCATTGGTTACCTATTTTATAGGCCTTTTTCCTTTCTCTATAAATATGTACTCAGAGTTTTGTGTCTGAGTTAATATCTTTACTGATGACATCCACTATAGGTTTCTGGTTTAAGATCTTAAGAACATAAAACTTCATGTGTAGAGGAACTTTTGGTTATTATATTTAAAGTCTTAAGAAAATGAAGGTAAACACATGGTCTTCTAGGTAGGGGCTTGACCTTGAATCAGCATGAGCTGAGTCCAAGTCTGGTCTCAGACATTCACTGCTGTATGACCCTGGGCAAGTCACTTTACCCTCAGAGTTTCTTCATCTGAAAAATGAACTGGAGAAGAAAATGGTAAATCACTCTAGTATCTTTGGAGAGAATATCCGAGCAGGAGGTCATGAAGACTGGGACCTGATTGAACACTTAACCTGTACCTAATCAGAGAATAACGTGGTTAAGGCCTACCCTGTGGGAAAGGCAAATTGGCAGAAAGATTTTGGATTTTACCCTTGGCAATCAAAGGGATGTGTCACAAATGGTTGGGACAAATCAAAAGAGTATTCTGGCCTTTTTCTTCATCATTAGGATAAGAGGATTTCCAGGCTAGAGGTTTCAAAGGACCCTTCTCAATCTCACTTAGAAAATTACAAGCTTTAGATGAGCTGATGCAAAGTGAAGTGAGAAGACCTAAGAGATGATTGCGCACAGTAACATCAATATTCTGATGATGCTGATTATCAACTGTGAAAGATTCACAGTTATGATGAATACAGTGTTCCAAGACAAGGGTAAAGGACTTCTGAGAAAAAAAATGGTACCATTCTCCTCCAGAAAGAGTCCTGATGAACTGAGATTGAAGTATAATCTATTCATTTTATTATTCTTGCTATTGGGAAATGGCTAAAAAAGAAATATATTTTACAGGATTTCACAGGTATGGTTGATATGTGTGCCTTTACAATGGGTGAGAGAGACACATAGGGATAGAGAGAATTTGGAACCCAAAGTTTTAAGAAAAAGGTAAAAAAAAAAACCCACTGTTCTGAGAGCCTTTTAATCATGCCTGGATCCCCATTTCAACCATCTTATAAAATCACAGTTCTATTACAAAAACTACACCCTTTACAAATGCTTTTTTTCTCATTTAACAACATCCTCTTGAGATCAGGATTGAACGTGTTGCTACATCTATATTTTGGTGATTAATATAGTCTGAATCCTAAAAAGACTAAGGTACTTGCCAGTAAGTCAGTTACAGAAAATCCAGCTACAAAGGTGGGGTAGGTAGGAGGAGGAAGAGGAAAGGAAATGACTTTTGAATGAAAATGAAAATTCTCACCATTGGGAAATATTCTATGTTTCCTCCCCAAGGATTCTCCCATTTTCTCCACAAGAATTTCCTGGGGGTGGGAAGAACACAAAAGATAAAAAACCATAAAAATGCATTTACATAAACATGTGGACATTCTGATTTCAGTTTAACTTTTTAACCAAAACATTCACAATCCATTTGATGACTTGGTTGCTTTTTCCATTACCTCCATATCTCTTTAAATCTCCTTCAAAACACTTTGTCTTTAAACTCTATCCATACTGACCTCCCTGCATTCTTTGAACATCTATTTCTATCCCCTGTCAGTGTCTGTCTCCCATGTATAGAATATTCTCTCCTCCCCACTTACCTACCTCCACCTCTTAAGACTCCCTGCTTGCATTCCTGGAGGTCTGCTCAAACACTACCTTCTTCAGAAGAGGTTTCTTGATGCCTCACCTCCATGTTTGCATGCCTATCTCTAATCCTTAGCACAATGGTTGGTGCTAATACAGTGTTTGCTGACTATCAGCTACACAGTTAGGTCAGAAAGGGAGAGCTTCAAACCCAACTGGGAAAAACTATATCCAGTGAAACCATCGCCTCCAGGACCCTTTGATTGAAGTGTCTTTCAAAAGAACAGGACTGAGCAACAGCCCAATGGCAAGGTCCTACTGGGGCTTGAAGCTTCTTTTATTGCTGATGATAGAACAATTTATACAAATCAACTTTGAAAAATACTTTTGATTAGAAGAAAGACATTCTCTGGAGGGAACAATATTGTGTGGGACAAATGCAACAAATAAATTTCAGAGATCTCTCAAGGTATGAAGAGAAAGTTTTATTCATTTCTGGAGGAAAGGGGCAATATCAATTACAGAGATTGAGGCAAAAGCAAAAGGCCCAAGAATCACATTTCTCCTAACTGAATTCCCAGCCCCCACTAACCCACCCTCCTTAATGAAGAATGTAGTTTTACAATCTAGACCCACAAACTAATCTAGGGAAAAGAGCATACTTTTCAAACCAAGACCAGATTATCTCTCCAGACCCAGGAATTCAATGGATATCCAGACTTCAACCCATAAGGTGGGGTCAGTTGACTCTTCACCAATATCCCAGAAGTTGCTTTGTGAAGGGAGCAGGGACACATACTTAACTATTCTCCAATCTATAGTATTCTACTGAAGAAATCTCAGACTTTATCTGGTTTGACTTTATGCATTTAAATGGAAATTTGAGTTCTCTCTGATATCACAGAGCAGGAGGGGTGTGTGCATGGAATGACAGGTATTTCATATATCACCTTTTTCCTATGATAAGAAGTTCTTATAACCTAAATACTCCAAAAGACAATAGGGAATTCAACCTTTCAAGGAATCCTTGAAAAATGTAAGATGTGTTAGTTTATGATTGTTCCTCTTTTAAACACTTGTTTTGGTGGCTTAGCATGAATAAAGGGAGCAGGCACTGAGAAATTCAGCAGCTCTGAGAACATCTAAATTAACATTTCTTTTTCGTAAACTTGTTACAATATATTGATTTATATAATTAATTAAAATGAATTGACTGTCTTCTAAATTCAAAGGCATATCCTAGGCCGATTTTGAGATTTTGGGGGAGGGGAAAAGAGCAAAGAGAAACTTGAACAGAGGGCAGGGCCAATACTAGTTTGGATTATCAAAATAGGACTCAAATCTCTGATCCAGAGCTCTACTCTTTCTCTCTCAACTGTTCAAGCAAGCCTGAGAGATCTTGTTCTCACTAAAGAGATCAATTCAGTAACACCCTTGGATACAACCTTGCCCATTGTTGGGCAACATACCCTAAGGTGATAAAAAGAGAAATAACAATGGTCAATATATTTTGAAAATAGTCACTGCTATACTTTTAGTGGTAGAAACAAAGTGAGGACCCATCAAGGAGGGAATGATCAACAATCTTAGGATATATTAACTGAATTTTTAGTTTGCTTGGACCAATAGTAGGGTCTCTCTTGGTGATGTAATGAAAAGAGAGCTGGACCTGGAGTCAGAAACACCTGCATTGGAATAGAGTATCAGTCACTTACAAGGTTTCGCATCCTGGGGAAGTCTCTTATTTTCCTACTTTCCTTCTTCTGATTTCCCCTTTCTGGGAACACTCTCTTCATCAATACAGAGGAGTTCCTCCTCTGCAACCTAAATTGTTTTAGACCCTGCGAGTCTAAGTTCCTTGATTAGGGCCACTGACCAGTAGCTTTCGGAGGGGACACACACACTTTCAAATTATCAGACTGGCTGCATCTATTATATATGAAGAGAGTGGAATATTTTTGTGCTGTGAGAAACTGAGAATACAAGGATTGTACACAAATATAGGACTACCAATAAAACCAGAAGGATAAAGACCCAATGACTAATAGAGGTATATTGGCCTAGTGACAGAAAAACAAAGTTTAGAGGGGCATTTACTCGTAGAAGTGAACAGCTACATTGGAATCCTGACATAATGTTACTCTGAACATGTCCTTTTTTGCCTCCCAGAATCTCTATTTCCTCATCTATAAAATAGATATATTAAATACCATAAGAGTCTTGAAAGAAAAATTTAAAAGCATGCACATGACTTCGATTCTTCATTGTAACTTGTAAACTGTAACTCACAAAAAATTCATTCTTTTAGAAAACTACTATTTATTTATCTTTAATTGCTTTCTCCATTTCTTAAGGATATCTTTCTCCTACTCCTCTCTGGCTTCAAAATATCATTTAAAGTTAATAAGTAATTAAACAAAATCAGATTGGATATTGATCACATCCAAAATTTTGCTTTTCATTCCTTTCAAATTTTCTATAAATATTTACCTTGGATTGCTTAATAAAAGAAAAAAGACCCAGAAATTGAGGGGATGCCCATCAATTGGAGAATGGCTCAACAATCTCTGACATATGAATGTAATAGAACATTATTGTTCCATAAGAAATCATGAAGGATGCAAATTTAGAATCACCTGGTAAGACTTGCAATAACTGATGCTGATTGAAATGACCTGAACCAATAGAATATTATATATACTAACAGCAACATTAGGTCATAATCAACTATGATGAAGTTTTTCATTTCAGCACTACTCTAAGCAAAGACAATTCTAAAAGCCTTGGGATAGAAAATGCCAACTATAACCAGAAAGGGTTCTGTGAAGTTTGAATACAGACCACAACTTACTCTCTTTAATTATTAAAAGTGATTTATGTATTCATTTTTTCTCTTGCTTTATTTTCCATTTTGATCTTATTCTGATTTGAATTTGATTCACATCATTACTGACATAGAACCAGTTTCACCAAAGAAAGATATATTTTGGGCCATATAATAAGGAATGTCCTGTCATGATATTGTTACAAAATCAGAAAACTTCTGTTTGGAGTTTTCATCATTCAGAACTTCCTCAAAAACCCTAAAGGAGCCTAATAGCACAAGACTTCCACTTCCAGTTTTTGGAGGTTTACTAACTGAAAGTAACAGCTTCTGTATTCTGAAGTGCTGGCTGGTACTGGGTTTCACACCTCAAAATATTGGAATTCAGTTTGGGATGTCTGAAAAAGAATTCACAAGATGTGGTCAGTCTCTCTCCAAGACATGTTGGCATTTTGTTGAGCACTGGGATGACTCTGTGGCCAAAACATAGGAGATATTCTAGTAAAATGGGATCTTGCAGGTTCTCATTCATAAAGGGAAAGAAGAATGAAGAACGGACCAAAAATGCTTTCAAGTAATTAAGATAAAATAATTTGAAGAGGGGTTTATTTATTATGCAGCACTGTGGGCAAGAAATAGGAGATACTTTATCAAAATGCCATCTTTAAGGGTCTCATTTATAAAGGGAGAGAAGAATGGAGAAGAGACAAAAAATGCATTCAGATAAATAATTCTGTTTGAAATGGGGTTAGGTATCAGAACTTGGCGCCACCTGGGGGCAGTTAGAAGGGAAAAAACTGACAATCAAGTCATAAACTATTGTCAAGAAATGCTTTTGAATATCAAAGATCCCAGGTTTTGAAAATAAATGATTAAGGCTCTAGGCAGACCAGACCCCAATTTTCACTAAAAAGTTTAAAGTGCAAGGACGACCCTAAGCAATGAACATTGATAAGGGGCCACCAAGAGACAAAGCTGTTTTGGGGAAATAGAAGGGTCAGGAAATAAATTAAAGTTAGTATACGAGATACTAGGCAAGATACCAGCAAGGACCCAGAAAGTGAACCCTCATCATAATTTTTCCTGTAGAGATAGAGGAATGAAATGCTTTTCTTGAGAAAAAGGGCTGAAAGTGCATCTCCTGTAACTTCCTCAAAGGGACACAAGGACAAAGGTAGGAGAGTACTTCAGAACCTATCTCTGCAGGGGGATCTGAAATGGTAGCCAGCACAGCCAAAGAAGCTGCTGGAATTTGTTGATAAGAGCAATCACCTAGAAATGGACACATATTCTGGAGGTTAGGAATAAATGGAATGTTCCTTAATTTGAATATCTTTCTAAAACCCTCAATGAGTATGTATTAGGGATAAGTTAGAAGCTTTAGATCAGGGGTGCAACATGGATGTCTTTTGTCACTACCATTATTCAATATTGTATGAGAAATGGTAGCTTTCTCAATAAGAGATGATTAGGAATTTGAAGGAATTGTAGTAGGTAATGAAGAAACAAAATTCTCATTCTTTGGAAAGAATATGATGATATACTTAAAGAACCTTGGAAAGAGTAAAAAATAGCTCGCAACTTTACCAGACTGGCAGGATATAAAACAAACCCTTATAAATCATCAGTATTTCTTTACCTTTTTTTAAGGTTTTTGCAAGGCAAATGGGGTTAAGTGGGGCCCAAGGCCATACATCTAGGTAATTATTATGTGTCTGAGACTGGATTTAAACTCAGGGCTGGTGCTTTATCCACTGTGCCACCTAGCCTTCCCATATTTCTTTATCTTTTTAACAAGACAGATCAGCAAGAAATAAAAAGAGATATTCCATGCCAAGTAACTGTAAACATAAAATACCAAGGCAGACTCAGAAACTGTAAGATATAGAAAACACTTTTCACATGAGTCAAATCAGACTTAAATAAATGGACAAAAGTCAATTGTGCAAGGATAGGTTGAATCTATATAATAGAAATAACATTTCTCCCTAAATTGAATTATTTATTCAGTGCCATACCAATCAAATCTCCCAAAACTTTTTTATTGAACCAAAAAACAATAGTAACTAAATTCATCCTAGAACAAATGGCCAAGAATATCAAGGGAATTCAGGAAACAAAACCAAAGGAAGATGATCTGGTCATACAAAATCTCAAATTATTAAGCATCAATCATCAATTAGGTTCAAAAGAATCAATTGTATATGACTGTAATAATCTGCTGTTTGATAAGACCAAAGATTCCAGCTTAGAACTCATTCCTTGATAAAAGCTGCCAGGAAAAATAGAAGATCATAGAAATTAGGTTACATACCAAGGTAAGGTCAAAATGGGTTCAGAATTTAGACAGAAAAGGTGAACCAGTTAGCCAAATAGGAAGACAAGGAATCATTTACCTATCTGAGCTAATGAAAGGAGAGCGGTTTATGACCAAAGAAGAGATACAGGACATTATAAAATGCAAAATGGATACTGTACATTAAATTGAAAAATATTTATGAAACCTAAACCAATGACACCAAGATTGATTTTTGTTTATTGTACTTGCGAAATGAAAAAGTCGTTTGTTTTTTTTAAATATTGAGTGCTTCTGACAAAGAGTTCCTTTCTAAAGTATGTAGAGAACTCGAGGCAAATTTAAAGAGCACAAGTCATTCTCTGATTAATAAATAGTCCAATGATATGAAAAGGTAATTCACAGAGGTAAACACGGTTCTCAATTCATTTAAGTTTTTCATAAATCATTAGTTCTTGTTATATTCTTTCCTTCTAACAGTCTCTCACTGAGAATTACTCTTGACTTACACAATATTTTTTAACTTAGAGAAGACCTTATTTGAATTGTAAAGTTCCAACTCCTTCAAGAGAAGATTATCTTACAAAAGTACTTTGAAAATGCTTTGTAAGATCTCTGAGCTATTATAATTTTGGTAATATAGTAAAAAAATGCTTCTCTAATTGTTTTTCTGTGCTTATGAAAGTGTTCAAACTTAAAATGGTTAAGGTAAAGAGGACAGACTAGTAACCACAAGTCTCTCATTTGAAGACCCCCAAATCCCATTTCCTCTTCTGGGATGTTACCCTTCACTCCACAGTCTCACTGTGGGAGTTTGGAGAAATCTTATCTAAATTTGGGATTCAGTGCTTTAACCATTGCAGCCTGATTTCAATTCCTACTCAGGGAAGTCAGTTCTTACTCCCTAGCCATTCTCCCTTTGGGTACACCATATCACTGGTGACTATCTCACTGAAGCTGCTTTTCTGACAACACCCACACCTCCATGTGCTCTGATTTATATGGGGATAAGTGTAAAATCTAATTGTAATCATGCATTCAGTATATTTTTGAAGTGCCTTTGAGCTATGTTTGAAAGGTAGAAGAAACTTTCCTGGACAGGCCGAATTACCACATGCATGTATTAGAGCCTTACTTATCCTTGGATGGGTAGCCTCATGCCTATGTCAGATGATCCTAGGTGATGAAGGTAAGATGAACATGTTTCTTTTTGATGAAATAAAAAGATTGGGTTTGAAAATAAGTTTTGGTAACTTGATTTTGAAAATTAATGTGAAAATACATTAAATGCAGGCTCTGCTAAATTACTGAAATCTTTATGATAACAGTTAGAAAGATGGGAAGTTTATCCTCATCCTTATCATAAGTGTAGTGCCTGTACAAAATGTGAATCCTCTTTTTATACTTTTGGGTTTTGGAAATAAATGAGTAAAATTGAATTTATAATGAATAGCAGTTGATCAGCTGAAATTAGGTATCATTATATTAAATTATCACAGTCTATGCCCTAGCTAGAATGTTCCAGAGATATAATTGTCTTGAATTCTGTCAGAAATGTACAAAAGAAAAAGAAAAAAGAAAATTTTTTTGCTTTAGAAATGGGACTATCAATTTAAATGAGGAGATAAAATCTCCAAGCAGTTTATTGAAGAGGGACAGCTTACAAGCTCCCTCAGTTGTATGAGCCCTGCTATCCCTCCCATTGAGAGGAAATTTATACCTTTCAAAGATATTTCTATTCTTTTCTTTTTTTAGTTTCTTTGCAAGGCAATGGGGCTAAGTGGCTTGCCCAAGGCCACACAGCTAGGTAATTATTAAATGTCTGAGGCTGGCTTTGAACTCAAGTACTCCTGAATCCAAGATCGGTGCTCTATCCACTGTGCCACCTAGCGGCCCCTAGATATTTCTGTTCTTAAAAACAAAAAGTGGAAGTTTTGCCCTCACAATGATGCACTGTCTCTAAATTATTATAGTAATTGTCATATTGCAATTTCTTTTTGGGGAAAAGTATTGGGTATATTTCTCTAACTGTATACATGTTTAAGAAGCAAAAATGTGAAATCTATTTCGTAAAGAGGTTTGGACAGAGGTTTGAGCTCACTGAATTAAACATATGAAAAAATTTGTTATACTTTATCATAGGAGACAATAAAATGAAAAATTTCAGTATATTATTTGAAGATGGCATACTACTCTTCTGTTCATGTGGGAACAATACAAAGATATATTTCAGTTCACATATAAAGAATATTCCATCATGATATCATTACAACATAAGAAAACTTCTTTTTGGAATTTTCATCATTCACAAAATCCTCAAAAATGCTAAAGGAGCCTGATAGCACAAGATTTCCACTTCCAATTTATAGAAATTTACTAAATGAAAGTAAGAGGTTCTGTATTGTGAAGTGCTGGCTGGTATTGGGTTTCACACCTCCAAAATACTGGAGTTCAGTGCTGGATATCTAGAAAAGAATTCATAAGACGTGGCCTCTCTCCCAGACATGTTGGCATTATATTGAGTACTGTGATGACTCAGTAGCCAAAATATAGAAGATACTCTAGTAAAATGGGATCTTGCAGGTTCTCACTTATAAAGGGAGAGAAGAATGAAGAAGAGGCCAAAAATGCTTTCAAATAAATGATTAAGATTAAATAATTTGAAGAGGGGTTAGATGTCAGGATTTGGCAGCACCAGGGGACAGTTATTAGGGACAGAATTTACAATCATGTTATAAACAAATTGTTAAGAAGCACTTTTAGTATCAGAGATCCTCGATAATAAATGATTAAGGCTCTAGGCAGATCAGAACCACAATTTCACTAAAAATCACAAAGGGCGCGTTTTCTGCCGGCGGGACAGCGGGCGGCGGCACCCGCGGGCGGGCACGTTGGCCCAGGCTTCTCCCACCCCCCGCAAAGCAGCCTTGCCCGGAGGGCTGCTGCTTGGAGAGGAGGCCCCTCAATGTCAAGGCCGACCCCACCTCTGGCCGCATCCGCTTCCACGACTTCCTCGGGGACTCATGGGGCATTCTCGTTTCCCACCCTCGGGACTTCACTCCGGTGTGCACAACAGAGCTGGGCCGAGCTGCCAAACTGGCCCCAGAATTTGCCAAGCTGAATGTTGAGATGATCGCTCTTTCTATTGACTCTGTCCAAGACCATCTTGCCTGGAGTAAGGATATCAATGCATACAATGGTGATGAGCCTTTGGAGAAGCTGCCTTTCCCCATCATTGATGATCACAAATGGGACTTTGCCATCAAGTTGGGCATGTTAGACCCAGATGAAAGGGATGCGCAGGGCATGCCAGTGACAGCTCGAGTGGTATTTATTTTTGGTCCAGATAAGAAGTTGAAGCTATCTATCCTCCACCCTGCAACTACTAGCAGGAACTTTGATGAGATCCTCAGAGTGGTTGATTCCCTTCAATTGACAGCATACAAGAAGGTTGCTACTCCTGTTGACTGGAAATGTGGAGATAGTGTAATGGTTATTCCAACTATCTCTGAAGAGGAGGCTAAACAACTGTTTCCTAAAGGGGTCTTCACCAAGGAGCTCCCTTCAGGCAAGAAATACCTACGGTACACCCCTCAGCCGTAGCTTACTCCAGCAGGACCTGCTGGGGCTCCCTTGAAGATCTCTCCCAGAGGGGATGACAGCCTGCCAATCAAGTCTTCTACAGTAATTGGTTTAAACATCTTGGACTGATGGAAAGTCAGGAGTCTTTGGGCTGCTCTACTGTGTGGCTTGTTAAATGAAAAGGGCACTAAAAGTTACCTGTGATTCCTCTCCTTGTGCCTTTACCAGCACTTCACTTGGGTCACTGAACTCCCTTGTCGTTCTGTTGACTTTCTCTGTTTGGGACTTAAACTGTGAGCTCTGTTGCAAGCTCCATCATCAGCCATAGTATCATTGGTATTTGGGGAAAGGGGTTACCTTGGAGCATTGCAGAAGTAGAATTTCTTTATCTGGCCTAGTAGACAAATTATTTCTTTTTCTAATTATCTACTTGAGGGAGGAGGCAGTTTAACATGTCTGGTTGTCTGATTTTGAATTTCACCTCCCTAAATTTATGACCATCAATTTGTAATCATTTAACTATTTCAGATAGTGGGGTTTTTTTCCCCTCAATTGTTGAGTGTTCTAAACATAGTTAGAAAAAACTTGGAGATGCTTAGCTTTCTAACAGATAGGAGGAAAGCAGGATACAGTTAAAATATTTTTTACTAGATTGAGCAAAAGAGCTTTCTGATTATGTTACAGCCTGTGGTTGAGACTATGGAGAAAGAAATTGCACTGGTGGACAGTCATAATTAATGGGTGCCTTTTTAAACAAGTCATCTATTGGACATGGAAAACTGCTCTTAATTGTCATAATAAGATGAAAGTATGTATACTAGTGGGAAAGAAAGGGATAAAGATACTATTTCTTTATTACAAAATGATGTCTCTGCAGTGGATAATTTTCTGTTTTCTGATATTTTGCCTTTAAGGGAGCCACCAATAAAAGCTTTTTGAAACTAAAAAAAAATCACAAAGGGCAAGGTTGACCCTAAGTAATAGGCACTGAAAAGTAACAACCAGAAGACAAAGACATTTTGAGGAAATAGCAGGGTCAGTAATTAAATCAAATTTAGTACGCATGATCCTAGCAAGAACCCAGAAAGGACACTCAGAGCAGATCTGAATATTCAGGATAGGAGGGCCCATGAATTGGGAGCCCTCATCATAATCCTTCCAGTAGGGATACAGGAATGAAATGCTTTTTGTGGGAAGAAGGGCTGAAAATCCATTTTCTATAACTTCTTCAAACTGAAATAAGGCTGAAGGTGGGAGAGGAAAAGTACTTCATATCTGATCTCTGCAGGGGGATCTGAAATGGGAGCTAGCATATCCAAAGAATTTGTGGGAATTTGCTGACATTCATTACAAGCAATCATCTAGAAATGCAAGCTTATATTCTGGAAGAAACAAACCAAAAGGTCAAATAAGTGTGCTAGTTCAATGAGTCCCATTGCATCCCCCATTCAAAGAGAAACCTTCTGGCTAAAGACCAAGTAGGAAAAGAGTTACAGAGCCTGAAGGGACTGTGGTTTTAGACCAGGAAAGAAGAGTGCTATTGAGTCATACAACAGTGAATTTGATTAGAATTAAAAGTGTCCCATAGAGGTGTGACTAAAACAAAGTAGGGAGTACTCACCAATCACTTTCTGGTTGCCTCAAAAACACACCAGGGTAGGGTGTTCTTTCTCCAAATGGGAGTGTTAAGAGGGTCTTTGGTTGGCATGGTGAAGGTAGAGAGAGAGAGATAGACAAAAATGTGAAGGGAAAAAGCATGGTGGTAGTCAGACTAAGACAAGTCTGGAGCCCCATGAAGGTGAAAGTGCAGAAATTGCTTATTTAGAAGACTAAGGGTTGCCAGGAGTTATGGGCAGTCAAAGTAACAGTTAGCACAGTACACAAAGCAGTTACAGAGTTAAAGAAGGCAGTCCCCTCTTGGCTACATCGAATTTCTTCTTTTCATGATAAATCTGATGCAGTTTTGGGATTTCAGATGTTGTCTCCAGGCTCTTCCGAGTAAAATTATGTGTTGATGTCTTTATCTCAGGTAAAAATCTAAACACTGATTGCTTTCTGAGTTCAAAATTTATATTTCCTTGAGGAAAAAAATGGAAATTTTGGAACATGAAATATCTATTTGATGTGTCCATAGTCAATGAAACATACGAAGAAACATTAGTTCTAAAAACAGAAATGAAAAACCCAGTTTTATATTTGGTATTTTTCATTTCCCTCATTTGGATAATGACATTCCATTAACATACCAACAGTAAAAGAATATGAATTCTACCACCAAAAAGTGAATTTGTTAAGCGTTGCCCCTCCTGAGTTGAAATCCAACCTCTGTGTGACCTTGGGCAACTCACTTAAATCCATAGCCTTAATTAAAAAAAAAAAAAGTTGTCCCAGTAACCTGACCTGATTAATCATTATATGTATAATCATTATGTATAATTATTATAGAAGTAAAATATTTCAAACTTTTACACCATTGTTAAAAATAATTCACAAACATTAGTTGACAATGAAGTTGTGTTTAACAAAATTTTATGAGTGATCATGGGCAGTACTTCTGTAATAATTCACCAAGTTAATGTTCCCTCCTTAAAATGAACTTATAGAAATGTAATTATAGAATGTACTGAAAGAAAATCTTAACATGATTTCACAGGAGCTTTATCATTTTATTTAGCATTGTGAGAAATCAAATGGTCACAGTTAGCCCAGGTACTGGTCACGAGTGGAAGATGTCATTTCTTGAGTTGCTGCTTAGATTTTAGGAAACTCTGGGTCAAAAAGGTATGAATTCCATGCCTTCACTATCAAGAGCATTATATTGGCAACCTGAAAATGACTATTGCAATTTACTATGAATATCTGACATGTGAAAAATTTCATTATTTATTTTGTTTATATAAGAAGATAATGGATTTTCTTTTAAATTAAAGGCAATATTCTTTGGTCTTTTTTCAAACTCCACAATTCTTTTTCAGGGTACAGGTGTTTTTCTCCATTGCAGATACCCCAAAATTGTGTCTGATGGTTACACTGTTGGAATGAGCAAGTCCATTAAAGTTGATCATCACCCCCATGTTGCTGTTAGGGTATACAATGGTTTTTTTGGTTCTGTTCATCTCACTCAGCATCAGTTCATGAAAATCCTTCCAGGCTTCCCAGAATTCCCATCTCGCCCAGTTTCTAATAGAACAGTAGTGTTCTGTCATATACATATACCATAGTTTATTATGTCATTCCCCAATTGATAGACATTCACTCAATTTCCAATGCTTTGCCAGCACAAATAGGGCTGCTGTGAATACTTTTTAATCAAGTGATGTTTTTACCCTTTTTCATAATCTCTTCAAGGTATAGACACAATAGTGTTATTATTGGATCAAAGGGTATGCTCATTGTGGTTGCACTTTGGACAAATATTCCAAATTGCGCTCAAGAAAGGTTGGATGAATTCATACCTCCATCAACAATATATTAGTGTCCCAGATTTCCAACATCCCTTCCAACATTGATCCTTTCTGGTCATATTAGCCAGTCTGAGAGGTAAGAGTGGGTACTTCAGAGATGTTTTTATTTGCATTTCTCTAATAAGTAGTGATTTAGAGCAATTTTTCATGTGACTATGGATCACTTTGATTTCCTCATCTGTATATTGCTAGGTGGGATTATCAGTTTTAATTTGAAGCAGATATTATCACTTAAAGGGATCATAATATCCCCTATATGAAATCTCATTGGTTGCCTGACTCAGTTTTATAGGCCTTTGTCCTTTTGTGTATAAAAATGTCTTCAGCTCTTTGTGTCACTGAAGATATCTCTAATGATGCCATCCACCAAAGGTTTCTAGGTTAGATCTTAAAAGTCTAAAACTTCATGTGTAAATGAACTTTTTGATTTTACATATTTTAGTCCAAGAAAATGAAGGCAAGCACACGGTGCTCTAGAGAAGGGCTAGATCTTGAATCGGGCTGACCTGAGTCCAAAGTTGGCAAAGTCAGTTAACCCTGTTTGTTACAGTTTCCTCATCTGAAAAATGATCTGAAACAGAAAATGGAAAAGGATTCTAATAACTTTGTCAAGAACAGCCCAGCAGGAGGCAATGAAGACTGGGATATGACTGAATAGTAAAAGGTTACTTAACCAGAGAATAATACATTTAAGACCTACCCTAGGGGAAAGGTGATTTGGCAGCTGAGTAGAGCATGGATTGTACCCTTGACCATCAAAGGGACAATTTATAAATAGTTAGGACAAGTCATAGGGGCTTCTCTGGTCTTTATATCATCTGAATGAAGATTTCCAGGATAGAGGTTTCTAAGGACCCTTCCCAAATGCACTTATGAAATCAGATGCTTTAGATGAACTAAGGAAATGTGAAGTGGTGAGAAGCAAGAGATCATTGAGCTCATCAATATATTCTGATGATGATGATGATGATGATGATGATGATCAACTGTGAAAGATTCATTGTTTGGATGAAAACTGTGATCTAAGAAAAGTCTAAAGGATTCTCAATGAAATATCCTATCATTGCCTTCCAGAAAGCGACCTTATGAATGCAGGTTGAAGCATAATTTTGTCACTATTCAGAAATGCCTAATACAGAAATATGTTTTGCAGGATTTCTCACATATGGATGATATATCATTTGCCTTCTCAACGGTTTGAAAGAGGGACATAGGACAAGAGACTGGGATCCCACACATCGGCTACTCAGTCTGAGATATCTTGTGCACCACCCGGCTGTCCTGTGAGGGTACAGTTCAGAAGTCAAAGTTTTAGAGACAGTGTAGGGAAAAAATTCACAGATCTGAGAGACTTTAATCATGCTGTTCCCCATCCCATCTCACACATCCTGGAAAATCACAGTTCTACTACAACCAAACCATTTATAAATCTTTTTTGCTCATTTAACAACGTCCTCTTCAGGAGTGAATGTATTACTATTCCTATTTTGCTGATTACTATAGCCTGAATCCTAAAGAGACTAAGATATTTGCCTCACAGTCAGTTATGGACACACAACTACAAAGATGGGGTTGAGAGATGTGGTGGGGAGGAGGAGGGAAGGAAAGATGATTTGAAGGAAAACAAAATTGTAGAAGGGTTTATAGGTAGAAACAAATTCTATAATTTTTTATGGTGTTAAGTTTTGTTAATTGTGGAAAGTTGTTTGCTCCTGAGATGTAAACTGACCTTGTTTGTATCCTACCTCCCCATTCCTCCTTCACCCAGCTTCCAATTCCTAGGCACTTTTCCCTTGTCCATTGACACTAGCTTGACAAGAAATGACACATTGAAATTAGAGTTCACCTTGGGTCCTTGGGACAGGAAGGACCAGTAGTACATCACTTCCAGTTAGAGAACACCTGGCCCAGCTTCTAGACAATTCACAAGTGTCACCTTTTGTCCAATATACTGCAGAAGTGTCATTATGAGGAAGCACTTATCATTTTTAATTCTTCTCGACTACCTTTTGCCCTTCAGGATGTCTGCATCTCTTTCCTTCCTAGTCCATATACTCACATGCTAGGACCTGGTGGTCCACCATGGGCCCCCATGCCACCATGGCCAGAAGTGCTTGCTCTCTCTCTCTCTCTCTCTCTCTCTCTCTCTCTCTCTCTCACCTCTACTATCCAATCATCAAAGGGCTTGCTTCTTTTCTAGAAGTTTTAACCTGTTTACTTTGTAATAAAGTGTAATAAAATCCTGATTAGTTTTGAAACCATATGGAGCAGGCAAATTCCTTCCTCTTTCAGCAACCCCCTATTCCTATCTTTAATTGCTGACCCCCCCCAAAAAATACCATTGTCATCATCATTCTTAAAAGACCACTATATTCTTGCCAGGCTCAAAATTTGTCCTAGTTCTGGGATCCTTTCTCTGGATGAAGAGTCCACCTATTTTTCAAATCTTGTGTCTATGACCCAAAATTAAAGCCAAAAAAATATGGCTGAAAGAAAATTGTGAGAAAATATGTCAGACATTCAAATTTTATTCTCTTAGAATTTTCTTGAATGCTTTAGGGTGGATAGGAACACTAAAGATACCCAAACAGACACTGAGTTTTGGGAGGATTTTTGTAGAGAATAAGCAAATAAATCTTAAAAACCAATCAGGTTATACATGAATGCATAAAGGTGTCACTAATTTTACTTTTAACTCCTCTATTCTGCTCAAAATTTCTGTTCTATTTTAAGAAAACCGAAAAAGATTCAATTCGATGGAAGACAATTATTGTGTAGTCACTCATTATCCTCAATATCCTCTCCTGGAAAATGGGAGTGAACACTTATCTTGCTGAGGAAATTCAGTAAAATGCTTCTTAAATTAATAACCCCACCCCAAATGTCAGGATAGTTAATGAGTATAAGAAACAAACACCTTACCAAACATTCAGAACTGCTATTAGTGGATCAAAGGGGATCCTTTTATTGAAACATTCTTAAGCATGTGAATGGGATAAAGTCTGAGATTTCTTCAGTAGAATATTAGAGATTAGAGAATAGTTAACTATGTGTTCCTCCTCCCTTGACAAAGCAACCTCTGGGATACTGGTGAAGAGTCAACTGACCCCACTTTATCAGTTGAAGTCCACATGACCATTCAGTTCCTTGGGTTGAAGAGATAATATGGTTTTGGTTTGAATTTTATGCACTTTTCCTTAGATTAGTTTGCTGGTCTAGATTGTAAGACCACATTCCTCATTAATGAGGGTGGGTCAGTGGGGGGTGGGAATCTGGTTAGGATAAATATGATTCTTGGACCTTTTGCTTTTGCCTCAATCTCTGTAATTGATTGTGCCCCGTTCCTCGAGAAATGAATAAAGTTTTCTCTTCATACCTTGAGAGATCTTTGAAATTTATTTAAGTGACATTTGTCCCACACAGTTTGGGGTCTCGTTGCCAGGATAGCAGCCAGTTTGTCATTTTCTGGGAAGCCTTGATTTCCCCTCTGTGCAAATGACCCAAAGTGGAGAGACTTGGTAGGAAGAGAACAGCAAATCCGCAGCAAGAACCTGAGGTCAGTAAGGACAAAGAACAGTCATTAAACTTCTGTGCACAGAGACCCAAAAGATGGTAAGCCTAGACCTTGGAATATGAGAGCACCAGATTCCTGGAGGATCCATTTGGATGACTGAAGTTTGGGGGTGACCCTTTCGGGTTTGGGCATAAAAGACTCGGATCTAAGGGCACTTGATCCTGAGAGGTCTCTGTCAATATTAAAAATGGGAAGGACCCTGTCCTGAGCTTTCCCCTGTGGTAAATCAGATAAATAAGACTGAAATGAAACATAAAGGAAAAAAAGAAGAAAATGATTAAGTATTGTTGTCTTGTCTGGGAAAAGAAAGCTATAGGAGAAGGAACAAATTTGGTCTGCCTTTGTGAGGGAGAGATTGTCAGAAGAGAGGCTGAAATCTCCCCTCTCTGCATTCCTGAGTCGTCAAGAATTTGCCATTGTCCTGTGTTTTGAAATTGTCACTTTGGAAAATTCTGTTGCATTTTGTATGATCTGTGTTTGTGCCTTTTCTGTCTTTATGTTTACAATGTCTATTTACTTGTTTGATTTGTTAAACAGGGAAAGGAGGAGGTAGCATGTTCCCCTAAGGGGTTCTTTGGTAGCCTCATTTTGTTTTTGGATTTTTAGGCAGTATTTATCGAACTTTCTCTGGCTCTTTCCTTGAGCCTGCTTTCTGCCTGTGTTACAATGGATAATATGATCCCACCCTGCTCACTCCTAGGTTGTCACGTGAGGACTTAAAAGAGGAATTTTTATTTTGATTAAAAAGGAATGGATTATGGAGGCCAAACTACACACCCTATTGTTCTACCATTATGAGATGGCCCCCCTTCCCTATTTATGTTCCCTTCTCTTTACAATTTTTCACGATTCTGTGGTGCTAGAATGTTTTTCCCCTTACTCTCTTTTAGCAAAAGGACTAAGAGAGAGTTACTTCAGGAAGAATTAGTAAAATACGTGTTCAAAGGGACCTTATTTTGAAGTTAAACAGGAAAGAGATTATCATGGAAAGAAATGCTATTTTAATTTGAAAAAAGAGGTTAGAAAATAAATTTCAGAAAGACTATGAAAGTCAGGATAATCTTGAACTATATAATGTGGTTACCAAGATATGCCAATATATGGGAAACTAAATAGTTAATCTTTTCCCAGAATGATATGGTAACAAAGCTTCAGGAGTTTATCAGTTTAGATTCTGGTAATGTTGGGTATTTCAGAAAATTATGGGACATGTAAGCATTTAAGAACAGATGATCAACTGCACCGCCCCCCGAAAGGATTGTCCCTCTATAAAAGTTATTCAGCTTACTCTATTTGAAGAAGGCGAGGACAGGGAATGTTCTGATTAGGCTAAGGGATTTTTGTATGACTGTTTGCCTTCTCCAGGGTTTTAGGAGTTATAATAAAGAAATGCTAAACATTACAAGCTCGGGATGGAAAATGTATTTTGAAAAGTGGAATCATATCTGTGGTTTATATAACTGTATAATCTACGTGATTCTAATTCAGAATAGTATGAATTAAAGTCAAGAAGATCTAATGAAAAAGAATTAAGCTCCCACGTGGAAATGAGCCCCTCCCTCACCCAAGGGTACTATGGTACTTAGCTAGGTGTGCAGAGTTAGAGAAACGGGAGGGAGATTCTTAAGAAAAAAAGCAAGCTGTGCTTTGGTGAAGAGTTTAGAAGAAGTTCAAGAGAAGAAAGAACATTTAAGGGAAAGAGTGAGAAATTAGAGGGGGGGAAGATTTCCTATCATTATATGCCTTCTGCCTGGGTTGGGGGGAAGGATTGGTGCATTGGACACCAGGGGGTTAAGAACCTCATTTATTGAAAGGAAATCACGTTTAATGAATATCTGCTGGCCATGTGGTCTGAGTGATGACTCTCATTGTTTCTAAAGTTTCTGAACTACAATTTTGCAAAGGACTCTGAGGGTTTTAAAAGAGGGATAATAGTGTTGTAACATTCTGACAAAATTTGTACAGAATGGGAGGAATTAAATAAACTAGATTGTTAAATTAGTTTGGGATTAAACTATTTTAACACTATTGTTACTTTTGCAAGGAGCTTTGGATTTTCAAACTGTATTGTAAAAACTTTGGGTTAAAGAAAATTGGTATCGGGTTACTAAGAATAGAAATACCTAGGTTACCAGGGATGTTTACTAATTTCTTTTGGAAAAAAATCTCTAATTATTTTGAATGTTAAGTTTAATAATGCTAACAATTTTATTTTTATTTTGAATAGCACTTGTGGAATGTGAGTGCTGGATTCTCTGTATAAGTTTTTATCAAAGTTTTATCTAAATTTTTTCTCAAACAACTGTTGGAAAGTTAGTTGAGTTGTAATTACATTGGGGTTTTAAATGTGTCATATGTATGAGATTGGATTCTGAGAACTTGGGTAAAGAGACAAAAGTGCAAAGAACATGGATATTCATTTTGCTCTTGTTCTGAGGAAATGAGATGTTTAAATAAGAATTTTATGATTAATGTATATTAACAATGTAGTTTTCATTTTGAAGAAGTCAAGAATGTGGACTTCTCTCTTACTGCAGACAGCTGATGGGGGGCTCTGAACGAATTCAATTTTGGGCCCTAATGTAAGGTAACATTGATGAATAAGGTGTTTTTATCAGTTATGTGACATTCTTTTGTAAGTACAAGGAGATTATATTTGCAATATTTAGCTGTACTATTGTGAATATGTTATTTAAATACTGTATTGTTAAAGTCTGGAATTAATGCGATTGCTTTGAAGGGCAATAAGGAAAATATGAAAAATTATGACCCTTTCTGGAATAGTGTGGTGTTCTATGTGTTCCAGGCTAAGAGCTATGAAGGGTTAACACAGAAATAGCTATGTGCTTTAACAAGCAAGATGTACTTCAGAGCTTAGATAAGGGAGTAGCTGCATGTCTGAGCTAACAAGATGCATTCCCAGGCTCAGATAGAAAGCACATTCTGAGATAATTACCTACTGCACTCTGTTTATCAAAACACTGTTTGGTTCTCAAAACAATCACCAAAGACATACACAAGGTATGCATGTGAAAAAAATGCTTGCTAAAACGCTTATATAATTGGTTACGTAAATGTAGAGTATAAAAGTATGTATCCTGTGATCAGTAAACCAACCAGCTTATGCATCATATTGGTGTTGGCACTGAGTTCCCTCCTATCGGACTCAACAGAATAGATCTGTGGGTTCATGTATAATGTAATAATGGAGGGATTGCTTTGTACAATCTAGTAATTTCTGTGTTACTCTGTTACTCTTATTCCATTTCTCTTATAATGAAATTAATAATGCATGTTGGAAATTTAAAGCTGCCTGAGTTGTTTTAATACTTTCAAAGAAGTCTGAAAAGTAATTTGTATGTTAGGGGGTGGCTAGGTTGCACAGTGGATAGAGCACTGGCCTTGGAGTCAGGAGACCTGGGTTCAGGTCAGGCCTCAGATACTTTGTGATTGTCTGGCTGTGTGACCTTGGGCAAGTCACTTAACCCCAATTGCCTTGCCAAAACAAAAATAGCCATTTACATGCTGAGGATAACTAGTAGGTAAACATTGTATAGAAGTTTCAATATAGGAAAGATAAATGCAAGATAATTTGATATTTCTTGATGCAATCTCCTGGACAAAGGAGGCATTTATTTGTTGGAAGATACAACAGACTAGAAGGAGGTTTCTCTAGCTAAGGGGAATTTGATATACCATCATTATATACAGAGAGAATAGATATGATTTCAGACAAAGGGATGTCTTTAGTAAGAGGTAGGAGACAGGCCTTTAGTGCCAGTCATAGTTAGAATACCAGATAATATGAGCTTTAGGTAGGAGTTTCACTAATTGGGGCTCCATTAAGCTTATAATTGGAATTCAGTGAACTGTATTCACTGGAAGTTCTAACTGGGTAAAACAACCATTTTAGGTCACAGGACTTTTAATTGATTTTCTCTTTTGTCAGATACCAGGACTGTCAACAAAAAGAAATGCTACTGGGTAAATGTTATGTTCTTGGAGCCAAGGAAGCCAATGGGACAAGGATGTCAGGTGATAGGGACGGCCAGCTGAAGGGGCAGCTTCTCAGTACGGCTGAGGTTGGACCCCTTTGTCTTGACCCAAAATGACATTTGCATAATATCTCACCTGGAAGAATAAATCGGGCCTAAGACATTTGACTTACCCACATGACCTGCCTGGACACTGACATTCAATATTTATATCTGTAAAGAAATTTTCCTTTAATGTCCTGCATCTTTATAGTTAGTTACTAAGCAAACTAGAAAAAGAAGTTTTAGGTGAATTGGATCTAATAGCCAGAGATAGGTTAGGTGTCTGGCTCTGACACCTGCTATCAGCTACATGCTAAGGTAGGAATTAAGTTTCCCTAGTTTTTGTATTGGAGGGGATATCTAGGTAAGTAGAATGGGAAATTCTTAGGATAATTACAGTTACAACTTCTAGTTTGAGGAAATGAGTGAGTTAGATAAGTATATCAGGAAAAGAAAAATATGGGAATATTTGAGAAAACATTCACTTTGGTTAAGGATGTGTGAGTCGTTATTGTAATGAGAGCAAAGGTTAAAATTGCTTTATTTTAAGCCAGATGCTGGGTAGTATTAGAACTAAGATGACTGTTGAATGCATATGTATGGAGAAAACTCCAAGTGAGAATGATCACATTGACTCAAGCTTGTGACTTTGCTCATGTAGTAAAATACTAATAGAAGTTAAAAGTGTTAAAAGTGAAGTATGTGTGTCAATATGGCAGTAAGGCAAAATTTCAAATGTAATAACCTCCAGAATCTCATTGTATTGTGATGGAAGACATGTGTTTTGAACTGAATAAGTGTTAAGCAGTTTCTTTACCAGAAGACAAGTAGGCACCAGAGATGGAGAGGACTTTTTGGAAGAGATTCAGAGGATGCTGAAGGACATTGGATGCCTCCAAGGGAGAAGAGAAGAAAAGGAAAGGAGAGAAGAGGAGAGACAGTGGACCAGTTCATCTCCACCATCTCTCACCTATTTATACATTGTTTATCTGAAACATCCCCATTACTCTGTAAGTGTGACACCCCTACTTATGCCCTTCTCCTTACGGAAAGGAAGAGGGGAGGCAGGGTGTCAATCTTCTCCATTGAGAGAGAAAGAGAGATTAGTGGGTGGCAGTAACCCTGGGTGTGACCTAGATTCTCAGCCCCTGATCAAAGGTGCACTATGGCACAGTATTCTGATCCAGAGGAGAGAAACACCAGTGGCATATGACTGAGTCAGTTCAGGGTCACTATTGTTTATAACTGACTGGCCAGGATATTTACCCGGGCTGTAGAAAGAGTCTCAATATGTCCAGCTAAAAGGGTCCCTGGGAAACAAGGAGGTGATCAGGGAGTTGTTATTTAGACTTAAGGATTAACTGAGAACTTTGAAGAAATCTCATCAAAATAAAAGAGGACAGATTGAGTGGGATAAAGTCTGAGATTTCTTCAATAGAATATTATAGATTGGAGAACAGTTAACTATGTACCCTTCTTCCCTTAACAAAGCAACCTCTGGGTTATTGGTGAAGAGTCCACTGGCCCCACTTTATCTGTTGAAGTCCACCTGACCATTCAATCCCTGGGGCTGAAGAGATAATCTGGTTTCAGTTTGAATTTTATGCCCATTTCCCTACATTAGCTTGCTGGTCTAGATTGTAAAACTACATTCCTTATTAATGCGGGTGGGTCAGTGGGGGGCCAGAATTCAGTTAGGATAAATGTGATTCTTGGGATTTTTGCTTTTGCCTCAATCTCTGTGATTGATTGTGCCCCATCCTCGAGAAATGAATAAAGCTTTCTCTTCATACCTTGAGAGATTTCTGAAATTTATTTAAGTGGCATTTGTCCCACACAAATGGGTATCCAAAATAGAAAGGGACACATGTGGTACATGAAACAAGGGCCTCTAATCTCCTTTGTCCCTAAAAGGCCAGCTATTGCCAAGGTCAAAGAACCTGTCAGATTTTCCCCCACATGGGTTCAATCTCCTTATCAAATTCCCCTTCCCCACAATTTGGCAGGTAGCCAGTCCTTTGAAAGTTGTAACATAGATGTGTGAATCGGACACTTAGACTGGATCAGGTCATTCACTAATCCACCTTTTAATTCTGGGGTCCCTTGTTTTCCTCTTGCCTGTCCATCCCCTTCCTCTGTAGAGAGAAATTCCTCCTGCTTCCCTGTAATATATAAAGTAGCTTGATTTACATTTGTAAGCCAAGATTCCTCCAATTCTACCACTTGAGCTCTTTTGCTCCTTTTTTACTATTTATTTCTCTATAAGATATAAACTGCTTTGCTCAGTTTCCCATAACTAATGAAGAAATGGAACCTAATCACTTATCACAATCAGCACAGCAACCAAAGATGACACCAGAAGCAGTGTTGTAAACCCAGTCTCCCACTTTTGTAATGGAAGGAAGGAGGTGCATTCTCTTATCTCTTCTCTTGAAAAGTGACAGTAATTATTGGACAGTGAGCCAATATTGTTTTCAGGCACTTATCTGGTTCTGTCAAGTTCAAAGATAAGAGGCAAAAGATAGAAAATAGAAAAATAGAAAAGGTACAAGGTGGCAAAAGTGTAGAAATTTTGCAAGGAGCAAATTATGGAAACATAAAACAAGCATATTGACCTGAGTGGCAGAATACATAGGTGTTACCAAAGGCAAATACAGGAAATCAGAATAAATCATGTGAGAAGTATAGTCCTGAAAACGGGATTGGAATTATTTTCAAAAATGCTCCCCTAAAGCAATCATTATAATAGAATGATTCATAGTAAGCTTTTCTCTGGGCTTCAAATTATCATCATTGTTATTTAAATATCCCCATTGGGAGACACAAAGTCCCTAGGGGAATAGAAATATCTTAAGTCTCTCCCAAACCCACTTCTGAGGTCTTAGCCACAGAAATTGGTTCTATGTGATGGAAATTGACCTCCCCACCTTTCTGCACCCCACTCTACCCAGCTCTTCACTAGATGTGTGGGTCCCCTATAGAAATCCAGCCTTTACAAATAGAAGTCACTGTTCCTGCCAGCCTGATGCAGCTTCTACCTCCCTCCTCCTTCCCCATTCCCCCTCCTCCCCCTCCTTATATTCCATCCCCTCCCCCATCCTACCTGAGCCACTGTTGCTGCTGATGACCTTCCCCTTCAGCCCTCTTAATTCCTTTGCTGTCCAGCTGGAGTATCAACAGTTTCCAACTGCCTCCATCTTCCTCTCTGCTCTGCTCTGCTCTGCTCTGAAATGAAATAGTTTAGTCCCTAAATTTTTCCAGGTCAGAATTAGTCTACTAAATGAATTCTTCCACATTTTTCCAAAGCCCTGAAACTATTGTGTGGGACAAATGCCACTTAAATAAATTTCAGAGATCTTTCAAGGTATGAAGAGAAAGTTTTATTCCTTTCTCAAGGAACAGACCCCAATCAATTACAGAGATTGAGGCAAAAGCAAAAGAACCAAGAATCACATTTATCTTAACTAGATCCCACCCCCTCACTGACCCATCCTCATTAATGAGGAATGTGGTCTTAACAATCCAGACTTGTAAATTAATCTAAGGAAAAGAGCATATAAATCAAACCAAAACCAGAATATCCCTTCAGCCCCAGGAATTGAATGGATATCCAGACTTCATGAGATAAGATGGGGTCAGTTGACTCTTCAACAATATCCCAGAAGTTGCTTTGTCAAGGAAGGAGGGGAACATAGTTAACTATTTTCCAATCTAAAATATTCTACTGAAGAAATCTCAGACTTCATTCCACTCAATCCCTGCTCTTTTATTTTGATGAGATTTTTTCAAATTTAAAAGTAGGCCCTTAAGGCTAAATAAACATTTCCCTGACCATCTGATGACTTCCAAGGGACTCTTTTAGATAAGCCCTATAACCACCATGATAATAGGTACATTTCCAGATTTGCTGTACCTCCTTCCACTGACAAGTTTTTTTTTATACCAATGTCTTTGGAAAAGTCTTCCTGGTTCCAAAATTGATCAAAATAAATTACAGATTTTCTACTATTGAACCAATCCCAATAATAGCTAATATACCTAGTGATGCTCCTTAAATTGAGTTAATAATGCCACCCAATAATCTCCCTCTTTCTCTCTCAATGGGTAACATTTTCATCACCCTGAAGAAATCTCAGACTTTTTCCCACTCCCTGTTAATCTTAAAAATCATTTGCAGGCTGTACTTTCCCCAACAAGGCTATCACTTAGGATTTCATACTAGGCAATTCATTGTGACATGTTTTGTGTAAGATAATAATAGACATTTGGAAAGTGTTTTGTGATTTTTGTTTTTTAAATTTTATCTGAAATAAACAGGAATCTTTCAACAGGCAATGATTAGAAAAATGTGAACTTCTCTTATGTATAGTTTACTCTCTTAAATTGATTAGCTATTTAGAGTAACAAAATTGTCTGCCTTGGCTGTTTCCACTTCTCAATTGTCTTCTGCTCTGTTCTGTGAATTTTTAATTTTATTATTTTCCATCTCAAATTCTCTCCCTCCCTCCACCCCCTTCATGGAAAACTCAAAAATATCTCATTATTCAAACGAAGCAATGTGAATCATCTTTCTATACTAGTCATAACTCCTCTTCCCTATTAGTTGCCTCTTTTTCTTTGCATCACCATCCATATCCACTTCCTCTCTACCCTAATAGTCTTCATTTATGATAAAGAAATATGAAGAAATAAAACAAGTCACCAGACTTCTGGCTAAGATGGTGGGGAGAAGCCAGGAACTGTGTTAAGCTCCCATGGGCTTCCCCCAGCCTTTGCTGAATCATGAATCAAACCTCTTCACAGATTTTGGAGCAACAGAACTTACAGAAGAACATGCTGGAACATCTTCCAGCAAGGTCTGTTGGGGGAAATGTATATGTGTCCAGAAGCAGACCCAGTGGACCAGTGAGGGGGCAAGGTGGAGGACTAACCTGAGAATCTTGACTGTGGTCTTGGAGGCCACTGCCCACTGAGGCTGTGTGATGGGCACTGGGAGGGTTCCAGCACAGGTGGCCAAGACTGGATGGTCTTCCCACAGAGCAGCTGCCTTTCCTGGATGGAGGGCATGGCATTCTCCAGCACAATCAGCTCAGAAATAACCCAGGGAAGGGATGGCTGACTTCCTCACTTCTGACTGTCCTGAGAGAACCTCTGGAATTTCCAGCCTGGACAACCTAGTGAAGTGACTGGAAGGCCTACTGGACAGCTCAGAGACAGCCCCAGCTTTCCCCAGAGTTCACAATGAATGGCCCATTGAAGGGGTGGATAACATCCCCAGAACAGAGGGTCCAGAGAGAGAGAGAGAAAACCTCTGATGTCTCTTCTTGGTGATTCCACCAAGAAAGCCACTGGAGTTTTTTACATCAGTGGCCAAAGGCTAATAAGCAAGTCTCTAGGGCTCAAAACACCAAAGATCTGCCAGGGATTCCTCCTTCTCTAACACAAGAGGATTAGGTTAGATTAGGCAACAAATCTCAAAATGAATAAGAAAGGAGAGAAAAGCAGAGTGCATTGAAATGACCTTGAAGATAAGGAGTTTATCTGAGAAATGAAGGGCAGAAAGAGAAATATATGTGAGGCTTGCAAAGAGAATATGAATTGATCTCCAGCCCAGAAAGATTTCTCAGAAGAACTCAGAAAGTATTTTGACAATCAAATGTAAAAATAGGGAAGAGAAATACAAGAAAACATTGGCATTTTGCAACACAAAGTGATGGAAGAATACAAATCCTTTAAAAATGAATTAGGGAAATTTAAAAAGATAACAGCTTCTTTGAAAATAGGAGTGACCCAATGGAAAAGGATATGTAAAAGCTACATGAAGAAAATACCACCTTGACTAATAGACAGGAACTAGTGGAAGCTAATGACTACAAAAGAGACCAAGAATCTATTAAACAAAAATAAAAAAAAAAAAAATGGAAGGAAATGTAAAATAGCACTTTGGTAAAACAACTGACCTAGAAAATAGATCCAGGAATGATAATTAAACAATCCTTGGACTACCTGAAAGTAAGACATGATTAAATAAAAAAGAGCCTGGAGAGCACTCTTCAGAAAACATCAAGGAGAAGTGCCCTGGTAACCTGGAACCAGAGAGCAAAATAGTCATTGAAAGAATTCCTCAAATCACCTCCTGAAAGGGATAGCAAAAGGAAAATGCCAAGAATATTGTAACCATACTCCAGTATCAAGTAGAAAATCCTGAAAGTGGCCAGAAAGAAGTAATTCAAATACAAAGCATCACAGTCAGTTTTACATAAGACCCAGCTGGCATAGAAAGAGAAATTCCATTCTAACTAACTGTAGACAACACAAAGCACTTGGGATTCTTATTACCAAGGCAGACTCAGAAACTATAAGCAAACAACCATAAAACCCTTCTCACAGATATAAAAGCAGATCTAAATAAATGCACAAATGTCAGTTATTCATGGGTAGGACAAGCCAATATAATAGAAATGAATATTCTACCTAAATTAAATTACCTTTTCAGTGCCATACCAAACAAACCTCCAAAAATTCACTTAACTGAGCTGAACAAAATGGAAATTAAATTCATATGGAGAAATAAAAGTTCAAGATTAGCCATGGAATAAATGAAAAATTACTAAGGTAGGTGGAATAATAAAACCGGATCTGGAATTATATTACAAAGCATTAATTATAGATTAGGTGCAAAAAAACAGTAGTAAATGTCTATAGTAAACTGCTGTTTGAGAAACCCAAGGACTCCAGCTCTTGGGATAAGAACTCATTCTTTGATAAAAACTGCATGGAATACAAGAAGATAGTATGTCAGAAAGTAGGCATAGGCATAGACCAACATAGTCTACCATGGAAACAGGATTTAGACATAAAAGATGATATCATAAGCCAATTAGGAGAACAAGACATACTTTATACATCAGATCTACAGAAATGGGAGCTCTTTCTGACCAACAAAGACACATAAGTCACTGTAAAATGGAAAGTGTTTAATTTTACATTAAATCAAAAAATATTTACCAATATAAAAACAATGCAACCAGGATTGGTCATTGATTTTTGTACTGCTGAAATGAAAACATCAATCTGTTTTTTTTACAACTAGTTTTTATGACAAATGACTCATTTCTAAAATATTTAGTGAACTAAATCATATTTATAAGAATAGAAGTCATTCCTTGACTTGATAAAAGTTCTGTTATAAATGAATGAATGTAAAGAAAAACATGCTAGATTAAGAGAAAATTATACATTTTATTCACTAATCTTGCAAGATACACCTTATAAGGTACAGGTACTTCACCTAGGCATGAAGCACGAATTAGTCTTCAAAGTCAGGTAATTTATGGTCTTCAGAAACTCTTTCCCCTCCCTCTTGGATATTCATAGGTCCTCAGAGTTTGGGTTACAATCTAAGAGGTCCACCCATTCCATGACATGCCCCTAATTTGATCCCCCCACCCCACATCATAAGATGCATGATATGCCAAAGAACCCCAATGGTCACAGGGGGTGTGTGGGTTAATATTCAATTACCTAATTGTGCAAACTCAGTAACATTAGGTCAATATCTATAGGTCACTCTTGCCTGGTTGAGAACCACTTTGGGGTTTGCTATCCCTGGAATGGGATTAGGAAAACTCTTCCAGGCATGTGATTGCCTGGGCCATTCCTCCTTTGCAATGGATTCCCTATGGGCTCCCCCTCCACACTCACTGAAGTCCAACACCTACATTCCTCACAAGGTCAAAAGATATGGAAAAGCAATTCTTAGAGAAAGAAATCAAAGCTATAAGCATATGAAATATAATTATAAACCATTATTGATTAGAGATATGCAAATTAAAGCATCTCTGAAGTATCACCTCACACCCCTCAGATTGGCCAACATAACTAGAAAGGAAAATGATCAATGTTGGAGGGGATGTGGGGAAACTGGGACACTAATGCATTGTTGGTAGAGTTGTGGACTGTTCCAACCTTTCTGGAGAGCAATTTGTAATGATGTCCAATGGGGGAAAAAACTCTGCACACCCTTTGATCCAGCAATGCCACAAATGGATCTGTATCCTAAAGCAATCACGATAAGGCATAAAAATCCCACATGTACAAAAATATTCACTGCAGCTCTCCTTGTAGTGGCAAAGAATTGGAGAATGAGGGGATGCCCATCAATTGGGGAATGGATGAACAAACTGTGGTATATGTATGTTAAAGAATAGTATTGTTCTATAAGAAAGGATGAGGCATAGGATTTCAGAAAAGCCTGGAAAGACTTGCATGAATTGCTACCAACTTAGATGAGTGGAACCAGAAGCATATTGTAGATCAAAAAGGAACACGGGGGTAATGATCAACTGTGACTTATTCATTCCATCAGAAGAGAAAAGCGATGAGAAAAATGGGTTGGGGAAAAGATAGGCGATGGAATCCAGGAAAGATAATGTAAGGTGGTTGGTAAGTGTAAAATACTTTTGAAGAAGACCAGAGTGAAAGGAGAGAGAGAGAGAGAGAGAGAGAGAGAGAGAGAGAGAGAGAGAGAGAGAGAATGGAATAAACGGGAGTGATAGGAATAGGTTGGAGGGAAATACACTTTGCAATAAACTGTGGGCACGCAATATTGAATCAAGTTTTTATTATATAGAACTTATTTCTGTAACACAATTTATAAAAATTTAAAAGTCATTTCTCATTTGATTAGTGATCAAGAGATTTGACCAGTTTTCAGTTGTAAAGTGATCTAATTACATCATATAAAAATGTCTTAACCCTGGTAGGAGAAATAGGGGTCAGGATAATTCTGAGGTATTGGCCTATACCTACTGGATTGACTAATAGGGAAGAAAGAAAAAATGACAAATGGTAGATGGGACACTGGTGCATTGTTAGACGAGTTGTAAATTGATCAGTTCTACTTGGGAATTGTGCCCAAAGGAATATAAATCTATGCCTACCCTCCAGGGTCTAGGGATATCACTGATAGATCTATATTCCAGAAGAGTTGAAATATGGGAAGAAAAATGTATCTATATATAGAGAAATATTTAAAGCAGCTCTTTTCTGGTTGAAGGGACCTGGAGATTTTGAGGATAACCATAGTTAGGGGGATGGCTGAATAAATTTTGATAAAAGTTTGAGATGAAATACTGTTCTGTTGTGGAAATTGATGAATTGGATGCTCTCAGGAAAAACTTCCATGATCAGATGGAATGGGAAATGTATACAAAAAGTAACAGCCAATATTGTGGGATGATGAGCTGTGAAGGACTTAGCTTTTGTCAGCAGTACTGTGACCCAAGAGAGTTCTCTGAAGGACTTAACTACAAAGAATACTCTTCATGCCTTTAAACAGATGGTATAGGAATTCAGATTGAAGTATACTTTTTTGTGAATTGATTTTTCTTGAGGCTTTTCTTTTCTTAGGGCAAGGTGGCACATTCTGCTTTCTTTTTATAACATCACTATGGTGGAAATTTGCTTTCCTAATTAGGTGGAGTCTACAGGCAGGAAAGCAGGACAATTGGAACCCAAGGTTTTGAAAGTTAATGTCTGTACTTGTTTTGACATGTAATAGGGGTGAAGGGGAATAAAATGAAATAGAATTTAAATAAATTAAGAAAATAAAGGCAGAGTAGTCTGAAATATGGTTAAACTGCATATGAAAAGTGATTAAAAAGGACATTTGTCAAATGAATTTTGAAAGTCTTGAGAAGTGAATAGAAAGGGGTAAAAGTAAAAATGGAAGGGATAACATGTTTGGATTTTCTGAGTGATTTCAGGTATCTTTAACCTGGGAGAAGGTTCAGAAGTATGTTCAAGAAAGCATTAGCATGTTTTGAAAATAAAAATGAATGCTGACTTTTAACATCTACTTTTGCGAATTTCTTGCTGTGCTGTTGCCTAGGAAACAAAGAACCCAAGAAATATTGAATGCTTGGAAAACTCTCCCTTTATTCTTTTGGTCTTTCTACAGATTAATTTGGAATTGATTATCATCTGAATCTTGAGGTTTCAGGTTCTAACCCATCCTAGAGCAATGAAAGAAGGTAGTACTTTAAACTTCAACCAGAAAGTGCAACAAGAGTATTTTTTGTAGCCAATCTGTAGTAAAAATATAATGAAAGTTTGCGAGCAGCTCGGTGACAGGAATGATTTTCAAAACTGGAAAACTATGTAGTTCACCTTTTATTTTATCAAGATGAAACTAATGATATAGGAACTTACTTTGCTATTACCCAAATTTTAGTTATGTCAGGAAGAGGAATAGGGCTACATAATAATTTCGTATTTGTCATTAAGAAATTATTTAGCTTTAGGTTATTATTCTGAAAGAGAAAACAAAGACCTATATTTTTGGGTCATATGGCTATAAAGAGGTTGGCAGGAAAGCAAGTTTAATTTCTTTATTATCTATTGATTGATAACTTTCAGTACATTGTCTGATCTGCATAAAATAATCTTAGAAAAATGAGTTAAGGTGTTTACGTAATGTGATTTCTAGCAGTGAATACCTTGATGGTGCAGTGAGAAACCTGCATAAAGATTTTGTGAAGGTAGGACTCTTTACTAGCATAGAATATATTTAGCTTAAACAATAAAAGGACCAAAGAGTAGAAACAATGTACTTTCTTCCTGCCTACCACCCCTTTGTGTGTCTCAGATCCCTCCAGAGATTTTGCACATGGCTTGGAACCCATCTCTTATCTCTTCAAGCAGATAGCAACTCCTTTCTCTTAACTCTTTAGTCCCTCATCTTTTAGCTTATATGAACCTTGTGACAAATGTGCCAAGACTTCCCTGTCTTGAAACATCTTCACTAGACCCTCTCATGCTCCCCAACTATTTCATCTATCTTTCATACCAACAAACATTCAAACTCCTAAATAAACTGCATTTGTTGCCTTGAAATTATCTCCAACTCATCTTTTAGTCCCTTCACAACTTGGCTCATCTCTTAGCTAAAATTATTCCCTCAGCATGTCATGAAGGATCATTTAATCACTGAATCTGTTCACTTTCTCTCAATTTTGAGATGCTGGCCTCTTTGCAATATTTATGTTGTTTATCATTTATGTTGGGTGTCAATATTTGGAAAGCATAGTCCATATAATTTCCCTTGACCCTCATAATACTTTGAGAAAGGTGTTTAATTATCCCCATTTTTTGAACAAGGAAATAAATGGGAAGAGGCCAAGTGACTTGCTTAAGTCATGCTGTTTGAGATTTTAACTCAGATATCTGATTGCATATCCAGTATTCTTAAACTTTGCACACATTAACAGGCTTGACTATTCTATTCTTGGACACTATCTCCCCTCTGAGCTTTTATGAAAGTGCTCTCTCTGCCTTCCAGTCTATGGCTGCTTTTCTATTCTTGAATATATTGACACATCAAGCCCCCTAACTTAGGCTGTTCCCCAAGACCATAAGAGTCCCTCTTGTCCTTCTACAAGCTCTCACTTGCCTATTTCCTCATCAGACTGAAGCCTGGTTTCCTAGTGGCACTGGCGTTGAAGTCAAGAGGACATGAGTTCAAATATGCCCTCAGAACATGACAGTAGCTGTGTGACCTTGGGCCAGTCACTTAACCCATTTGTCTCACATCATGGACAATATGCAGTCACCTTGATTTTTATCTGGCCACTGGACACAGATGGCTCTGGAGGAGAAAGTGTCATTTGGACAGCACCCCCTCACTCAAATGTACTTCAAATCCAAGTCATGACATCACCTCCCTGATATACATGACAAATCACCAAAACATTTCATGAACCCATCATTACAATATCTGTGCAAATTACATGTTTTGTTGAATGGAATATTTCCATGAATGTAGAGAATACAGAGAAACACCATGATATTTATAAGAACTCGTTCAAAGAGAAAAAAAATGGGAAAACTTTCATGTGACAATTGAGGTAAAATTAAATCCTAACAGTAAACATCTAATTTTCCAAATTTCTTGCTTGTGCTGCTGTCTAGGAAAACAATGTGCTCCAGATACATTGAATGCTTGGAAAACTTTTTCTTTTGGACTTTCTAAAGACTAATGTGAAAGTGATCATCAGTAGCTGGTTTTTATCTGAGTCTTATGATTTTAGGGTCTAACCTACATGTGGTGGTTTAACAGCAGCCAGAAAGAGCTTAAAGATAACTGTTTTTGGATCCAATCTGTGATAAATATATAATGAAAGTATGCAGTTTGGTGACAGGAATGATTTTCAAAATGGGAAAATTATCTGTAGTTCACATTTAGCTTAACAGGAAGAAACTAATAATAATAGGGATTTTGTTTTGATATGACCCAAATTTTAGTTCTGAAGGTCAAAAGAATAGGGCTATATAATAATTTGGTATATGGCAGTAAGAAATTAGAAACCATACCAAAAAAATCTTTTCTTTAGGTTATTATTCTGTAAGAGAAAACAAAGATACTTATTTTTAGGGCATATTGGTATAAAGTGTTTCGCAGGAAAGGAAATGTTAATTTCATTATCAGTTGTTTCAATTTTTTTCTTTTTAATTTAAAGCAATGTGATAAAGAGTGACTTGACAAAAGTCACAGCTAGGCACATATGCTGTGTCTGAGGCTGGATTTGAACTTGGGTCCTCCTGTCTCCAGGGCTGGTGCTCTATCTACTGTGTCACCTAGCTGCCCCCCCCCACCCCGGTTATTATCTGTTGATTGATAACTCAATGTATGGTCTGATCTTCTGGGATTGTAATCTGAGAAAACTGAACTAAGGAGATTACATAAATAATGTGATTTCTAGCACTGAATACCTTGATAGTGCAGTGAGTAACCTCCATAAACGTTTTGCCAAGAAAGAACTTTTTCTTAGGATAGAAAATATTTAGATTAAACAATTATAGAAACAGTGCAACCAAGTGTAGTACACATTGTTTATTGTGAAGCAGATAATTATGGTCTGCTATCCTTTGGGCCTGTCTACCCACTTTTTTTTTTTCATCTCAGATCCCTGAAGAGATTTTGCACATGGCCTGGAAACCATCTCCTATCTTTTCAAGCAGATAACATCCCCCTTTCTCTTAACACTTTTTAGTCTCATCTTTTAGTTCATATCTCACTTGTCACAAATTTACCAATCCTTCCCTGGCCTGAAAAATCTTCACAGACCCTCTCATGTTCCTCCTTCCAACATTCAGACTCCTAAAAAAACTATACAGTTGTTGCCTGGAATTTTTCTCCAACTCATCTTTTAGTCATTTATAATCTGTTTCATCTCATCACTCTACTAAGATTACTCTCTCAGCATGTTGCAGATCATTTAATCACCAAATCTGTCCACCACTTCTGTCCACTTTCTCAATTTTTAGATGTTAGGCTCCTTGCTGCATTCATGATGTCTATCATTTATGTTGGGAGTTAAGGTTTGGAAAGCACTGTCCATGTAATTTCTCTTGACCCTCATAATACTGTGAGAAAGGTGTTTTAATTATCCCCATTTTTTGAATAAGGAAACAGATGGAAGAAAGCCTAGGGTCTTGCCCATAGACACTTTTAACTCAGATGTTGGATTGCACATCCAGTACTCTCAGACTCTGTAACACAACGGTCTTGATTATTCTCTTCCTAGACACTATCACCCCTTTGAGTTTTTACAAATTGACTGTTTCCTATGACAGCTTTCTAATTCTTCATGAACACATATCACTCCCCCTAATTGAGGTGGTTCCCCAAGACTGTATGAGTCTGTGTCCCTCTACATTCTCTTGTTTGTCTCTTTCATCATCAAAAGGCAGCTTGCTGAGACTGGGGAGAGCCCTGGCATTGAAGACAAGAGGGCTGGAGTTCAGATTTGTACTCAAACACTTGACACTATCAGTATGACCTTGGGCAAGTCACTTAACCTTGATTGTCTCAAATCCTGGACAATATCCAGTCATCCAGATTTATATCTGGCCAGTGGACCCAGACAACTCTGGAGGAGCAAGTCTGGTGACATTTTACAGCAGCCACACACTCAAAATCCAATTCTTGGGCAGGTCATAGCATCATCTCCCTCATGTCATGGTCATGAGAATGGAGGATAAAACACAAAAACATTTCATCAGCTCCCTCCATCTTAATTAGAACGTTTATGCCAATTACTAGACTGGGAGATGGAATAATCTGAGGAATGTGGAAAATTCTAAATACCCCAAAATATTTGTGGGAACTGGTTCAAATTGAAAAATGAATGGGAAAACTCTACTGAATGACTACAGCACAAATGATAAAATTAAATTAAATCTCAAAATTAGTTATGAATCTTGATCTTTAGAGTTTGGAATATCCTCAGCTTGTTAGTCAGGGCTGGGTGGCAATAAAACACAGTGCTCAGGGTCACTCAAAAGTTGTTTCCTTGTCATCATTTCCTTGAGGATGTCTTGCCCCTTGGCCACCATCAGTGGGATTTAGGGTCTGCTGGTCTCTTCCCTTTGATATTCCCCATTTAATAATACTTGGAGACTTGGGTCTCAAGGTCCAACTGTGTTATATCCTCAGGCTGGTGGGAAGGGATGTTTGAAGATGGGTACATTTGAGTCTTCATTGTCTAAGCCCAGTGAAAATACTGGTCTGCTAGTGCTGGGGACAAGATTTCTATTTTTGGTTGCATTGGTTCCCTGTGCTCTTCTTTAGACTGAAACAAGACCTGTGCAACAGGGCCTGGTGTAATCAAAGCCAAGCAAGGAAGGAACCCTGACCCTGTGGGAGCAGGCAAGTGTTGTTTTCTGGTCATCTATGCTGATGCTGAATTTGCAGTTGACCCTTAATTTTCACCTATTAGAATTTTGGCATGCTGATCTCATGGCTGCCAACTTGTTTTGTGCTGTTTTGGTTGTAGCTGAAATAAAATCTATATTCAGGTCATGAGTAGCTACAGTCAAATTCAGGTTCAGGTAGTGGTGTGGCCCAATCATCAAAAATAGGTGGAATTGCTGCCTGCATATTTATACCTGAGATTTATTTTCTGGTGGTCCATTCCCTCTGTCTGTTTCCCAATGTTCTGTCTACTGAGAATTCTGGTTTGTTACTTTCCCTGTCTTGTACTCACAGTTGTGTATTGTTGTGGCTGCCAGCATGTTGCCATATCTTATGAAATTAAGGTGCTCTTCCAATTATACTTGTGACCTCAGGGCTGGTAAGAGGAAAAATCTGAGGGGACAATTGAATTTTTTTTAAACAGACACAAAATGAGTTTTTTAGACCTGGATCCAAAACTCTAAAAGTTTTTAATAGTCTTCCCTAGATTTTTTTAAAGCATCTATCCCAGCAGACTTGGAGGAATGGATGAGAGGAAGGAAGGGAATGGCATTTGCAATGGATGAGGGTCAGTGAAAGGAATGTAGTAAGGGTAATGTCAAAGGTTTATACTGGGATCTCTGAAAAGATTCCTCACCAATTGGTGACATCCTTTGTGTTGGTCTCTGAATACAAACCATCTGGGTCTCTTTGACATCTCTTTGACATCCTCTATAGCCTCTGTTTGATAAACTGGCCCAAGAAGAGACATGTCTTGGTGATCAGACTCACTGAGAACCTTTTGCTTAAGACAGACAATAGTGCCCCATAGCCCTCCCCATTGGATGCTCCTCTGTTGCTCACTGTATTGTGGTTCAAACTGGACTTATGAACCCCAAGCATTAGGGCTTGGACAATCCTCAGTCTGAAATTCAGGGCTGGCTGGGGATGCAATGCTGGGCTCAGGCTCAGGCTCAGGCAAAGGGGCTTCTTTGTCATCAACACCTAGAGGAAATGTTGCCTTTTGCATTTGGGGTCTACTGGTGGGAAGGAAAGGAAACTGAGGTTGAGTTTACTTTGAAGATCTTAAGTTGAGCCTCTATTTCTGTTCCCCAAGATGAAAGGATTTGAGTAATACAACCTGGTGAAAGGCCACATCTAAGCGGGGAGAAGTCAGGAATGGGAGCTAGTGCTTGTACACTGATTCATTTATGAAAGAAAAGAATTTTGGCTCTGGTGCACAGGAGTATTGCTGCTTGCGTCAACTTGGGGCCCACAGCGATAACCTCCCTCCTGGAAGGGAGCTGAGAAAAAGGAGTCAAGGGACCACTGCCTTATGCCTCCAGCTCAATTTTATTACTTCTTAGCTTCTACATATATACTGTTAGCTCTTCGGGGTAGAAACGGAAAATGAGGGAATGGAGGTGCACAAGCAGTGAACATGCAACGTCTTGCATTACAGGATAAGGGGGTATGTTAAAGGGGAGTTGGTCAAACAAAGCTGTGTCCTGTGTCCTTGGGCTGTGGAGTGGAATGACCAGCTCCCAAGGACTATGGTGCACCTTATCTCTAACGGCAGGCATGCCAGCTCATGAGATTGTCTGGGTGGTGGGTCCCTTAGAATAGCCTGTGTTCCCAAACAGGGACTGTTGGATGTTCCTGGGTATTAGTTGCCTTGCAGGCCTAGAGGAAGGAATGGGGGGAAGTAAGTAAAAGGAACTGTGAATAGAGGGGTGTTGGTGAGAGTAAAGAGGTGAGGCCACTCTTGTTACATTACCTTGGGAAACCACAATGGGTTTATTATCTATTGGAGACACGCGATTGTTGCTGCTTGCATCACCTTGGGGCCCACAGTGCCGACCTCCCTTCTGGAGGGGAGCTGAGGATAAGGAGTTAAGTCACTACTACATTATGCTTATAGATCAATTTTATTACTTCTTAGTTTCTACATATATACTGTTAGGTCTTCTGGTGCAGAAAATAGAAAATGAGGGCATGGGGGTACACAAACAGTGAATGTGCATTGTGTTGCGATACAGGAAAAGGGGTTACTTTAGAGGGGAGTTGGTAAAACACAGCTGGGTCTTGCGCCCTTGGGCTGTGGGGCAGAATGACGAGTTCCTAAGGCCTCTAGTGCACCTTATCTCTTCATGGCGGTATACCAGCTCGTGAGACCCTCCAGATGCGGGGGCATTGGAATAGCCTGTATTCCCGCACAGGGGCTGTTTGATGCTCCTGGCTATTAGTTGCCTTGCCGGCCGAGAGGAAAAAAGGTGGGGGGAAGTAAGGGAAAGGTAATGGGAATAGAGGGGTGTTGCTGAGAGTAAAGAGGTGAGAGCACTGGTGTTAAACTGCCTTGGTATCCATAAAGTGTACTTTCTCTATTTGGGACACCCCATTGTTGTGGCTTTCTTCACCTTGGGGCCCACAGTGAAGACCTCCCTCGAGAGGTGAGCTGAGAATAAGGGCTGAAGCCATCACTGTCTTATGCTTCCAGCTCAATTTTATTACTTCCTAGCTTCTACATATATACTGTTAGGTCTTCCAGGGTAGAACAATGAAAATGAGGTAAGAGGGTGAATAAGCACTGTACATGCATCGTGTTGCTGTACATGATAAAGGGGAACATTAGCAGGGAGTTGGTAAAACAAAGTGGTGTCCTGTGCCCGTGGGCTGTAGAGTGAAATGAGCAGCTCCCAAGGACTCCTGTTCACCTTATCTCTTCCTGGCAGCCTTGCAGCTCTGGTGGGGGCATTGGAATAGCCTGTGTTCCCACACAGGGACTATTTCATGTTCCAGGGTATTAGTTAGCTTGAAGGCCTAGAGGAAGGAATGGGAGGAAGTAAGGGAAAGGCAATGGGAATAGAGGGGTGTTGATGAGAGTAAAGAGGTGAGGGCACAGGTGATAATTACTTTGGGAAATCCTAAAGTGTTCTTTCTCTATTGTGGACATCCAATTGTTGTGGCTTTCTTCACCCTGGGGCACATAGAGATGACCTCCCTCCCAGCTAAGTGCTGAAAATAAGGGGTCAAGACTCCACTTTTATGTCTCCAGTTCAATTTTATTACTTTTTAGTTTCTACATATATACTGTTGGGTTTTCCAGGGGAGAACAAAGAAAATGTGGGTGCACAAGCAGTGTATGTGCAGCCTCTTGCAGAACAGGACAACGCTGTACGTTAGGGGGGAGTTGGTAAAACACAGTTGTGTTCTGGGCCCTTGGGCTGTAGAGTAGAATGACCAGCACCCAAGGACTCTGGTGCACCTCATTTCTCAGGGTAGCATGCCAGCTCCTGAGACTCTTCAGGTGGGGGGGGGCATTGGAATAGCCTGTGTTCCCACACGAGGGCTGTCTGATGTTCTGGGGTATTAGTTGTCTTGCAGGCCTAGAGGAAGTAATGGGGGGAAGTAAGGGAAAGGCACTAGGAATAGAGGGGTGTTGGCGAGAGTAAAGAGGTGAGGGCATGTGTGTTAATTACTTTGAGAAATCCTAAAGTGTTCTTTCTTTATTGTGGACACCCGATTGTTGTGGTTTTCTTGACCTTGGGGCCCACAGCAATGACCTCCCTCCCGGAGGGGAGCTGAGAATAAGTGGTCAAGCCTCCACTGCCTGATGCTTTCAGCTCAATTTTATTACTTCTTAGTTCCAACATATATACTGTTAGGTTTTCCAGGGTTGAACAAAGAAAATGAGGGAATGGGGGTGCCCAAGCAGTGTACGTGCATTTTGTTGAGGTACAGGAAAAAGGGGTTATATTGGGGGGAGTTGGTAAAACACAGGTGGGTCCTGTGCCCTTGGGCTGTGGGGCAGAATGCTGAGCTCCCAAGGACTCTGATGCACCTTATCTCTTCATGGCGGCATGCCAGCTCCTGAGACTCTCCAGGTGGCGGGGCATTGGAATAGCCTGTGTTCCTACACAGGGGCAGTTGGATGTTCCTGGGTATTTGTTGCCTTGCAGGCCTAGAGGAAGGAATGGGGGGAAGTAAGGGAAAGGCAATGGGAATAGAGAGGTGTTGGTGAGAGTAAAGAGGTGAGCACACCTGTTTTAAATTGCCTTGGGTATCCCCAAAGTGTTCTTTCCCTGTTCAGGACACCCGATTGTTGTGGCCTTCTTCGCCTTGGGGCCCACAGCGAAGACCTCCCTCCCAGAGGGGAGCCGAGAATAAGGGGTCAAGCCATCACTGCCTTATGCTTCCTGCCCAAATTTATTACTTCCTATGCATCATCTTGCTGTACATGATAAAGGGGTACTTTAACAGGGAGTTGGTCAAAGAAAGCTGTGTCCTGTGCCTGTGGGCTGTAGAGTGAAATGAATAGCTCCCAAGGACTCCCGTTCACCTTATCTCTTCCTGGCAGCATGCCAGCCTCTTACCGTCTCCATGTGGTGGGGGAATTGGAATAGCTGTGTTCCCACACAGGAGCTGTTTGATATTCTGGTGTATTAGTTGTCTTGCAGGCCCAGAGGAAGGAATGGGGGGAAGTAAGGGAAATGCAATGGGAACAGATGGCTGTTTGTGAGAGTAATGAGGTGAGGGCATTGGTGACAATTACTTTGGGAAATCCTAAGGTGTTCTTTCTCTATTGTGGACACCCGATTATTGTGGGCTTCTTTACCTTAGGGCCCACAGTGATGACATCCCTCCCGTAGGGAAGCTAAGAATAAGTGGTCAAGCCTCCACTGCCTGATGCTTTCACCTCAATTTTATTACTTCTTATCTTCTACATATATACTGTTAGGTTTTCCCGGGTACAACAAATAAAATGAGGGAATGGGGGTGCACAAGCAGTGAATGTGAAGCCAGTTCCAGTATAGGATAGCGCTTTACGTTAATGGGGAGTTGTAGTGCGGAACGACCTGCTCTGAAACCCTACTCACCCCCGTGAATGTGGCTAATGCTGCTGCCAGAGACAAATCCTGAGGTAGATGTTCTTTCTTCTGGCTTTTCTTTCTGGGTTTTGTGGGAAAGAAAGGGGAGGGTGTGATATGGGAGGTCAAACACACTGTAGGGGGTGGTTTTCAGAAACGAAAGACTGGGTAATATGGATAAAAGGGGGTGGAAAGGGGGAAAAATACAAACAGAGGGAAGACAGCACAGAGGGCAATAAAGAATTTGTAATCATAACCTTAAATGTGAATGCGATGAACTCTCCCTTAAAACGTAAGCAAATAGCAGAGTGGATTAAAAAACAGAATCCTACAATATGCTGCTGACAAGAAACTCATTTGAAGCAGAGAGATACATATAGAGTAAAGGTAAAAGGTTGGAGCAAAATATATTTTGCTTCAGCTGAAGTAAAAAAAGCAGGGGTAGCAATCCTTATCTCAGACAAAGCAGCAGCAAAAATAAAGAGCATTAAAAGAGATAATAAAGGAAACTATATCCTCCTAAAAGGTACCCAGGCAATAAAGTCATTTCAATATTCAATTTATATGCACCCAATGTGACAGCATCCAAATTCTTAGAGGAGAAGCTGAAAGAATTACAGGAAGACATAGATAGCAAAACCCTACTAGTGGGAGACCTCAACCTCCTGCTGTCAGATCTAGATAAATCGAATCATAAAACAAACAAGAAAGTAATTAGGGAGGTAAATAGATTGTTAGAAAAATTAGATATGGTAGATTTATGGAGGAAACTTAATGGGGATAGAAAGGAATATACCTTTTTCTCTGCAGTACATGGAACTTATACAAAAATTGCCCATGTACTAGGACATAAAAACCTAATGATCAACTGCAGAAAGACAGAAATAGTGAAAACATCTTTCTCAGATCACAATGCAATAAAAGTCATATGCAATATTGGGCCAAGGAGATACAGACCCAGAACAAAGTGGAAACTGAATAACCTCATTTTAAAAAATGAGTGGACCAAAAAACAAATTATAGAAAGAATTAACCATGGTCAATTTGCTTAAAAAAAGAAAGAAGAAAACCAAATAGCTAGTATCATAAATGAAAAAAAGGTGAACTCACCACCAATGAGGAGTTAATTAAAGTAACAATTCAAAATTATTTTGCCCAACTCTATGCCAATGAATATGATAATCTATGTGAAATGGATGAATATTTACAGCAATATAAGTTGCCCAGGTTAAATGAAGACGAGATTAAATACCTAAACAACCCTTTCTCAGAAAAAGAAATTCAACAAGCCATTACTGAACTCCCTAAAAAAAATCTCCAGGGCCTGATGAATTCTACCAAACATTTAAGGAACAATTTTTTCCAATCCTATATAAACTCTTTGGAAAAATAGGGAAAGATGGAACTCTGCCTAAATCTTTCTATGAAACCAATATGGTACGTACTTTTACCTAAACCAGGAAGAGTTAAAACAGAGAAAGAAAATTATAGAGCTATCTCCCTGAGGAATATAGATGCAAAAATCCTAAATAAAATCTTAGCAAAATGATTACAACAATTCATCACTAGGATAATACATTATGATCAAGTAGGATTTATTCCAGGAATGCAGGGTTGGTTCAATATTAGGAAAACTGTTAGTATACTCAATTACATCAACAACAAACCTATCAGAAATCATATGATCATATCAATAGATGCTGAAAAAGCTTTTGAAAAAATACAGAATCCATTCCTGTTAAAAACACTAGAGAGTGTAAGAATAAATGGACTGTTCCTTAAAATAATTAGCAGTATCTATCTGAAACCATGAACAAGCATTATACTCAATGGGGAGAGGCTAGAGGCATGCCCAATAAGATCAGGGGTGAAACAAGGGTGCCCATTATCACCTCTACTATTCAATAATGTATTAGAAATGTTAGCATCAGCAATTAGAGAAGAAAAAGAAATTAAAGGAATTAGAATTGGGAAGGAAGAGACAAAACTCTCAGTCTTTGCAGATGACATGATGCTCTACCTAGAAAATCCCAAGAAATCATCCAAAAAACTACTGGAAATATTTAGCAATTTTAGCAAAGTTACAGGTTATAAAATAAACCCTCATAAATCCTCAACTTTTCTGTATATGTCTAGCAAGAAACAACAGGAAGAACTAGAAAGAGAAATCCCATTCAAAGTAAACTCAGACAATAAAAAATATTTGGGAGTCTATTTGCCAAGACAGACTCAGAATCTTTTTGAAAACAATTATAAAACACTTCTCACACAAATTAAATGAGATTTAAATAACTGGGCTAATATCAACTGCTCATGGATAGGAAGAGCTAATATAATAAAATTGACAATTCTACCAAACCTAAACTGTTTAGTGCCCTACCAATCAAAATCCTGAAAATTTACTTTAACGAGTTAGAAAAAATTGTAAGTAAATTCATATGGAGAAATAAAAAGTCAAGAATTGCCAGGAGCTTAATGAAAAAAAGTGCAAAAGAAGGTGGCTTAGCACTACCCGATCTAAAATTATATTATAATCAGTCATGAAAACTGTTTGTTATTGGCTAAGAAATAGAGTGGTGGACCAGTGGAATAGAATAGGTGTAAAAGCAGGAGATGATTATAGTAATCTGCTGTCTGATAAACCCAAAGCTTCCGGCCATTGGAATAAAAACTCCCTCTTTGATAAAAATTGCTGGGATAATTGGAAGTTAGTATGGAAGAAACTTAGATTAGATCAACACCTCACACCCTTTACCAACATAAGATCCAAATGGTTATAGGACATAGACATAAAAAAAACAATATTATAAGCAAATTAGAAGATCAAGGACTAGTCTACCTGTCAGATCTATGGAAAGGGGAACAGTTTATGACTAAGGAAGAGTTGTAGAATATCAGGAAAACCAATTAGATGATTTCGATTACATGAAAGCAAAAAGCTTTTCCACAGAAAAAACTAATGTATCCAACATCAAAAGAAATGTAGTAAATTGGGAAACAATCTTTACAACTAATGATTCTGACAAAGGACTCATTTCTAAAATATACAGAGAACTGAGTCATATTTTTAAAACAAAAAGTCAGTCCCCAATTTACAAATGGTCAAACGATATGCAAAGGCAGTTTACAGATGAGGAGAACGAAGTAATCCATAGCTGTATGAGAAAAATATTCTAAATCATTAATTATTAGAGAAATGCAAATTAAAGCTTCTCTGAGGTACCACCTCACACCTCTCAGATTGGCCAGTATGACCAGGAAGGATAATGATCATTGTTGGAAGGGATGTGGGAAATCTGGGACACTATACCACTGTTGGTGGACCTGTGAACTCATCCAACCCTTCTGGAGAGCTATTTGGAACTATGCCCAAAGGGCAACAAAAATGTGCATACCCTTTGACCCAGCAATACCACTACTGGGTCTATACCCTGGAGAGATGAGGAAAAAGGGTAAATGCATTACTTGCACAAAAATAATTATAGCAGCCCTGTTTGTGGTGGCAAAGAATTGGAAATCCAGTAAATGTCCTTCAATTGGGGAATGGCTTAGCAAACTGTGGTATATGGAACACTATTGTTCTGTTAGAAACCAGGAGGGATGGGATTTCAGGGAAACCTGGAGGGATTAGAGTGAACTGAGGCTGAGTGAGATGAGCAGAACCAGAAAAACACTGTACTTTCTAACAGCAACATGGGAGTGATGTTCAAGCTTGAAGGACTTGCTCATTCCATCAGTGCAACAATTGGGAACAATTTGGGGCTGTCTGCAAAGGAGAGTACCATCTGTATCCAGATAAGGAGCTGTGGTGTTTGAACAAAGTGCAAGGACTATTCCCTTTAATTTAGAAAAAAAACAGCTATCTTATTGTCTGATCTTGTTACCTCTTAGACTTCTCTTCTCTTTAAGGATATGATTTCTTTCTCATCACACCCAATTTGGAACAAGGTACAACATGGAAACAAAGTAAAGACTGACATAGTTCTTTCTGTGGCGGGGAGGGGTAGGGAAGCAAGATTGGGGGAAAAATGTAAAACTCAAATATCTTTTATAAAAATAAAAATAAAAAAATAGAAAAAAATCAATCCTCCCCTTAGATTTTCCTCCTACTAGCCCTGACCAATAGACTCTAGTACCTAAGTACCAGACATTAGATACAGCCCCAGGCCAGAAGTATAATTGGAAGAGTGCTTCAGTTTTATAAGACATGGCTACATTCTGCCAGCCACAATTAAATCCAAGTCTGGGTACAAGACTGGAAAAATGACAAACCTGAATTCTCAGTTGACAGAACTTTGGGAAACAAAGACAGAGGGAATCGTCCACCAGATCATAAATCTCTGGTATAAATATCCGGGCAGCAATTCCACCTATGTTTGATCATTGGGCCACACCACTACCTGAGCCTCAATTTGACTGCAGCTATACATGACCTGAATATAAATTTTATTTCAGCTACGACCAAAAGAACACAAAACAAGGTAAACAAAACAGCACAAAACTAGGTAACCAAAATGAGACCAACATGCTAAAATTCCCCGTCAACTGCAAATTAAGTCAGCACAGATGACCAGAAAACAACACTTGCCTGCTCCTACAGGGTCACGGTGGCTTCCATGCTTCGCTTTGACTACACTGCTCCCTGATGCACAGGTCTTGTTTCAGTCTGAACAAGAGTACAGAGAACTAATGCAACCGAAAATAGAAATTTGGACCCCAGCTCTAACAGACCACCACCTTCACTGGGCTTAGACAATGAAGACTCAACTGGACCCAAGCATCCCTTCCCACCAGCCTGAAGATATAACACAGTTTGGAGTGTGGGTTGGACCTTGAGGTTCAGGTCTCCAAATATTTTTAAATGGGGAATATCAAAGACCCTAAATTCCACTGATGATAGCCAAGGGGCAACACTCATCAAGGAAATGATAAGGAAACAACTTTTACTGGCCCTGAGTACTGAGTTTTATTGCCACTCAGCCCTGACTACCAAGCTGAGGATATTACAAACTCTAAAGACCAAAATTCTTAACTTTAGAAATTTAAATTAATTTTATTGTCATTTGTATACTAGTCACTAACTAGAGTTTTCCCATTCCTTTTTCAATTTGAAACAGTTCCCACAAATATTTTGAATTCTCCACATTCCTCAAAATATTCCATCTCCCAGTCTAGTAATAGGCATAATCATTCTAATTTAGATGGAGGGAGCTGATGAAATGTTTTGGTGCTTTATCCTCCATTTTCGAGACCATGACATCAAGGAGATGATGCCATGACCTCCCCAAGAAATGGATTTTGAGTGTATGGGTGCTGTAAACTGTCACCAGACTTGCTCCTCCAGAGTCATCTGGGTCCAGTGGCCAGATATAAATCTGGATGACTGGATATTGTCCAGGATCTGAGACAATCAGGGTTAAATGACTTGTCCAAGGTCACACAGATAGTATCAAGTGTATGAGGACAAGTATGAACTCGATTACTCTTGACATCAATGCCAGTGCTCTCCCCAGTGTCACCAAGCTGCCTTTTGCTGATAAAATAGACAAGCAAGAGAATGTAGAGGGACACAGACTTGTACAGTCTTGGGGAACCACCTCAATTAGGGGGCATGATATGAATGATAAATTTATGAAGAATAAGAAAGCAGTCATAGTTAGAAAATGAGAAAGAGCATTTTGTAAAAATTCTAATGGGAGATGGTGTCTAGTAAGAAAATGATCAAGACTGTTTCGTGTTGCACAGTTTGAGTATGGGATGTGCAATACAACATCTGAGTTAAAATATCAATAGTGTCTATGGGCAAGACCTTGCTCCATTTCCTTATTCAAAAAATGGGGATAATTAAAACACCTTTCTCACAGTTTTATGAGGTTCAGGAGAAACTACATGTAGAGAACTTTCCAAAATCCTTAACTCCCTGACATAAATGATAGACATCATGAATGCATCACCCGACATCTAAAAATTGAAAAAGTGGATTGAGGACTTGGACCTATTTGGTGATTAAATGATGATTTGTAACATGCTGATAGAGTAATTTTATCTGAGTGACAAGAAGAAACAGATTGTAAATGACTAAAATATGAGTTGGAGAAAAATTCATGGCAATGAATGTATAGGTTCCTTTGTACGAGTTTGAATGTTGGGAAGAGGAGCATTAGAGGGTCTAAGTGAAGATTTTTCAGGACGGGGAAGGCTTGGAATATTTGTGACAAGGACAATATTAAGCACAAGATGAGACTAAAACAAGTTAAGAGAAAGGGGGGAGTTAAGAAAAGGGGGATGCTATCTGCTTGAAAAGATAGGAGATAGGTTCCAGGCCATGTGCAAAATCTCTTGAGTGATCTGAGATGACAAAAAGGGGTAGACAGGCACAATGGAAAGAGATCATAATTGTTTGCTTCACAATAAGCAATGTGTAATAGACTTGGTTCGCATTGTTTCTATTACTGTTTAAATATTTTCTATCCCAGGAAAGTGTCCTTTCTTGGGAAAATCTTTATGCATGTTACTCACTGTACTATCAACATATTCACTGCTCAAAATCACATTATTAATGTAATCTCCTTAGTTCAGTTTTCTCAGATTGCCTTGCACAGACCATCAGACCATATATTGAGTTATCAGTCAAGAAATAATGAGGAGGCAGCTAGGTGGCACAGTGGCTAGAGCACCAGCCCTGGAGACAGGAGGACCTGTGTTCAAATCCAGCCTCAGACAGTTATTAAGTGCTTAGCTGTGTGACCTTTGGCAAGTCACTCTTAACCCCACTGAGTCAAATTAAAAAAAAAATTGAAACATGAGAGATAAAGAAATTAACATTTTCTTTCCTGCCAAACACTTTTTAGCCACATGACCTAAAAATAAGTGTCTTTGTTTTCTCTTACAGAATAAGAACCTAAAGAAAAGATTTTTTGTTATAGTTTCTAATTTCTTAATGCCATATACTAAATTATTATATAGTGCTATTTTTATCTTCAGAATTAAAATTTATACAAAATTCCTATCTTCTTGTTAAGCAAAATGGGAACTACAGATAGTTTTCTTATTTTGAAAATCATTCCTGTCACCGAACTGCTTGCACACTTTCATTATATATTTGTCACAAATTGGCTTCAAAAAAAGTCCAAAAACGTTTTTAAATAGTTTCTGGCTGCCATAAAACCACTACATTATTTTATTGCTGTAGCATGGGTTAGACCCTGAAATCTCAAGCTTCCAATGAAAACCAGCTACTGGTTATCACACATTAGTCTTTAGAAAGTACAAAAGTAAAAGTTTTCCAAGGATTCAGTTTCTCTAGAGCTTTTTGTTTGCTAGGCAATAGCACAAGCAAGAAATTTGCAAAATTAAATGTCTGCTGTCAGGATTTAATTTTACCTCAATTATCACATCTGACCATCACTTAATTCTGTTCACAATTGCAGGAAGAAAGAATATCCTTTGATTTACAATGCTCATTTAATTTTCAAAACATGTCAGAATATATATGAGTATCTCTCAGGTCAAATATACATCTCAATTGGTTCAGAAAACTCAAACCTGTTATACCTTCCTTTTCTCCTTGGAACCCTTCCATTCGATTGGGGGGGAGGCAGGGGGCAGGTCAGAGCAAAGATGGCCACAGGAGAAGAGCCTTTCCTAGATGTTCAATCCATATTTCAAAAATCATAAAATTATGACTCTAACTAAATTTTTGAGGAACAGAACCCACAGAGGTATCCAGTGAAGCAATTCTCCAGAACAAGGTAACCTGGAAAATAGTGCAAAGGCTCTGCTCCACAGGGTTAGAGGGGCAGCCCACCAGAGTGAAGGAAGGGCTTAAGGGAAGATTACCATTGTGATATGAAAAAATTTGTCATTAATTTAACAATAAAAACATTTAAAATTACTTTAATTATTGCAAATAGAAAAATTCTTGATGTTTTGGTCCAATTGTAGTGGCATTCCTTGGAATAAGTAGGAGTTAAAATAGGGTTTTGAAATGATCACAACATTCAGATTAAATTCCTCACAAATTTCATTTTTTATGGAATCTAAATTTTCCAAATGGGAGAAACAAAAGAAAAAACCTAGATTTTAAATATCTGTAATGGAACTTTCTGTATATATCAACATGGCAAGTGACAAATCAATTTATAAATCTTCATGATCAGAATTCCAGAATTTCCTTGCCTAATCATGAAAATATAAATTTTCACCTCTTTAGAAATTGCTGTTGAGAAGTTCTTTTACTAGAAAGGTAGATATCTACAAGAAACCTGGACTGGAAGAGAACCTTGGGAATAACATCTGAAGTCACAGAACTACAATGAGGCGGCTCCAAATATAAGAAACTCGATCTGATTTGGCAGATTTTCTTATCTGTACATGTTTAATCTGAGAGGACTGACACCTTGTGATGTCTGTAACTTGATATTGACAATGCATTGTCCATCATTATGTAGTGGGATGGACCTTACAATTGCCTGCTCCACTCTCTTGACAACCTTAGGTCTGAAAGGTATGTCCTTCTCCCTCCAATTTGCCCATCATCTCCCTACATTTTTATTTAATTGATCTACAGATGACTCTTGAGTGTCTCTTTGATCCAAATGAGGAAACTTTCAAGGTTTCTTTCTAAGACTTTTTACATACATATATGTGTGTATATATATATATATATATATATATATATACATACATGCATAATCTGTTATAAGAAAAAAGACATGTTTCTCATCTAATTAAGAGTTTTAAAACTTCATATTGTCTTTGGTGGAGCCAAGGTCAATCTGCCATGTCAAGGCCTGCTCTTCATAATCTCATGATTTAGCCTGTGTCAATACTACTTAGCTTTGTGATAGCACCAATACATTTCTTAACCTATGACAACAAATCACAGGATAATATTTCTCTCAAGTGTGGAGATAGACATCCTATGACTGTAAACAATTTCTCTCCAGTCTATGTGGTCCTATCAATAGGAATTTAGGACAGATAACCATAGATTATCTATTTGAAATCTCAGTGATTCCCACCATAATTTTATAGCTCGGTGTCTGTTCTGGATAAATATGTCCTCATAGTTTTGTATCAAGATTGATATTTTTAATGATGTCATCCACCTATCGGTATCTAGGTAAGTAAGATCATAGAGAATAAAACATGTATTTCTTATTTTCTTTTTTGTCTAAATTAGTGTTAGGCAATTTTACTCTAGGATACGGGCTGGACCTTGAATCAAGAGTTCGACTCTGACCTCAGACACCTGTTGCTGTGTGCACCTTGGCAAGTCACTTGACCCTGTTTACCACAGTTTCCTCTTCTGTTAAATGAGCTGGAGGAGAATATGGAAAATTCCAGTATCTTTATCATGAAAAAACCCCAGAAGTATTTATGAAGATCGGGACATGACTGAACAATAGCATTGATATTTATATAATGGGAGGATATATGGTGGTTGGGACCTACATTTTGGGAAAGTCACTTTGGCAACTGGGTGGAGGATTGATTGCCCATCAAAAGAAGGTTTCACAGAAGGGTGGGACAACTCATTTTGCTTCTCTGGTCTTTTGCTCATGTTTAGCATGAGAATTCCAGGTTTCTAAAGACCCTACCAATCTCATGAAATCACAGGTCTCAGATGAATTAATGTAGAGTGAAGTGAGAACCACAAAGCCATCACTGCACACAGTAACAACGCAAAATCTAATCCTCACACAATAGCAACCAATTCATCAATTACAATATAAATTTTGCTATGGTCATAGCCAGTGGAATATAATTTGCTCCCATTTTGTTATTTCTGTGTTCTGTATTGAATTTTTGAACTGAATTTGCCTATGAATTTAATATCTTCCCTTATGGTTCTTTTATGCCCTTTGGGCCTGAGCTTGTCCTCCTACCTTCTGCTTTTAGCCCCAAATTATAGGGTCTTCCACGAGGAAAAATACCTTTTGATTAATTTCTTTGAAACTAGCTCCCATATTGGACATGGTTTGTTATCAAATATGGTAGATTATGTAACAGATTAGTTTGTTTTATGGTGTTTGTGATTGTTGATAAAGTTCACAAAAGAGAAATGTTCCAATGGGTTCCTTTGAACATGAAGTTTTGTCAAGCTTCTGTTTTGGTGGAAACCACCTTGCAGCTACATACTGCCACGGAAGAAATCATATGCCATAGAATATTAGAAAAAAAGCTGTAATTGCCTTAAAAAGATCTGATCTCCATCAATGAATACTTTGTGCAGTGTTTTATTTGCACAAAGATTTTGTCAAGGTAGGAAGCTTTCCAAGGATAAAACATTTAGATTACAAAATAGCGCAATACACATTTTTACCGAGCTGAAATTTATGGTCTTTTGTGCCTATCTATCCCTTTGTCTCAGATCCCTTAAGATTTGAAACGTTCCCTGGATCTCATCTGTTATTGTTTCAATCAGCACCCCTCTATCTCGAAACTCTTGATTCCCATTAGTTCCCATCTTCCTCCTCACAAATATCCCAGGCCTTCCCAATCCTGAAAAATCTTCACTAGACCCAATCATGCTCCTCAACTATTCAAAACTCTCTTTTCTCACATTAAGAATCCTAAAAGAAACCAAATTTGTTGCCTCAAATTTCTGTCCAACTCATCAGTCATTTGCCATCTGCTTCACCGCATCACTCAATGAAAATTGCTCTCCCAGCATGTTACAAATGATCATTTAATCACCAACCTCTTATTTTCTCCATTTTAAGAACTCTTGACCACTTTGCTGTATTTCTACTGGCTATCATTTGTGCTGGGTGGTAACGTTTGGAAAGCATTGACCATGTTATTTCCCTTGACAATCCAAATACTTTAAGGTGTTGTAATTATTCCGATTTTTTGAATAACACATGGAACGAGACCTAGTGCCACAATACTGGTCTCTGTTGAGATTTTAATTCATATTTGATTGCACATCAAGTACTCAATCTTTGCACAACTTAATGGCCTTTCTTGCAAATTCTCTTCTTAGGCACTATGTCCTCTTCCTAGATACAATCTCCGTTCCTAGACACTATCCACCACTTAATTGCCATTCTTTTCCTAGACACTATCTTCCCTCTAAGTTTTTAAAAAAGTACTTGTTTCCTATATATGGCTGCATTCTTATTGATGAATACATCATCCATATCCCCCTAATTGAGGCTACTCCCCAAGACTGTACCAGTCTCACTTGTCCCTCTACAAACTCTCAGTTGTCTATTTAATCATCAGAGTGCAGCATAGTTTCATAGTGGCACTGGCATTGAAGTCAAGAGGAGCAGAGTTCAAATCTGACCTCAGAACTTGACATGAGCTGTGTGACCTTGGGCAAATCACTTAACCAATGTTTGTCTCACATCCCGGAGAATTTCTAGTCATCCTGATTTCTTTCTGGGTGAAGAACTCACATGACTCTGGGGGAGAAAGTGAGTCCAGTGACATTTATACAGCACCCACCCCCCAATCCAATTCACATTCATGTCATGACATCACCCTCCTGATGTCCATGACAGAACACCAACCATTTCATCAGTTCTTGCCCACCCCCTCCATGATCATTGGAATATCTATATACTAGACTGGGGAATGGAATATTTTGATGAATGTAGAGAATTCAGAGAAACACCGCAACATTTATAGGAACTGATTCAAAAAGAAAAAGGAGTGGGGAAACTATACTGAATGATTAAAATATGGCAAGAAAAACCTCAATTAAATCTTGAAGAATTGCTATGATTGTTGGTCATTAAATTCTGGAAGATCATCAGCTTGGTAGTCAGGGCTTGGTGGCAATACAGTACAATGCTCAGGGCCATTCAAAGTTCATTCCTTGTCATCAGTGCCCTAAGAAGTGTTTCACCTAAAACATCAGAAGGATTTGGGGTCTGCCAGTTTTTGATATTTCCTATTGAGTAGCTCTTGGTGGATCTCAGGGTCTACTCCCAATCTCAGGTTTGTGGGAAGGGTTTCCATGAAGTGTTCCTTGATGTTTGGAGAGGAGGAGTGGTTGTGTGTTCTTTGGCTGAGCCCATTGAAGAACCTAAAGTTGAGACCTTGGAATGTTATGAACTGGAGCCCAGATTTCTGTTTTTAGTGGAAATCTTTCCCTGTGGTCATGTTCAGGCTGAAAATACTTGTGCAACAGGGCCTGGTTAAAGCCCGAGTGAGAGGGCATAGAGGTCTGGTGTATTAGGTAGAGTCATGAAAAAAATATTTAACTAAAATTCAATTGGCCCAGGTCCATCTGTTTCCTTGGGTGCCTCTGTATGTTTGTGTGTGTGTGTGTGTGTTTGTGTGTGTGTGTGTGTGTGTGTGTGTGTGTGTGTGTGTGTGTGTGTCTGTGTCTGTTCCTTGCCCAGCAGACCTGGAGGAAGAGATGGGAGGAAGTGAGGGAAAGGCATTGGCAATGGAGGAGGGTTGGTGGAAGGAATGAAGCAGAAATCCAGAATTATTTCCCTATTGGGGTCATCAGATGAGATCTTCAAATATTTCTCATGTGCGTGGCTTCAGGAAGACCCCTTTGACATTCTGTAGATAAAAGAGATGTGAGTTCAGAATATGTCCTACCTTAATACCTTATTCATCTGATAGTAAGAATATGTCCTAAATACATATTACACAGAGAAGAGTACATAGGAAATACAACCATGAAAGAGCAAGGGGCAGTCAGAGGGACATGATCTAATCATTGTCTATACCTGGCAGTTGGGGTAGTATATTAAAGCTTTGAAATGCATCATTTCCATAATTCCAGGTGGTATTCCTGATTAAGCAGGGGAGATTTCATTCACACCATGTCACAGATGAGAGAAGAGATCCCATGGAGAGAAAAATATTGACTTATGGTAAGTAAGAAAGATGCAAGTTTAGAGAAATCTGAACTGATATGCATGTGCCACTGTGCTAATATGCTAATGCAGAGTGGAAGGAACAGAGCTAAAACAAATTGGTACCATCAGAGAACTCTGTTAGATTGAAGCACTAGCACTAGCACAATTACTAACCATGATTCCTGAGGACTGACTCTTGGCCTCCTGAAAGAAAAGTAACAGAATGTAGTAGTGAGGGAGACATTTTGAGGATCCTTGGCTATGGGACAATTTATTTTGTTTGACTGTATGCTCATTGCAAGAGATTTTCTGTGCTTTTGCTGCTTTTCATTATCACTTAGGGAAAAGGGAAATTTTGAAGAAAAATGAGTAAAAGATTTTATATTGATTTATATTGAAATTATAAATTGAAAAATAGAATGACATGGGGCAACTAGGTGATGCAGTGGTGAGAGTGAAGTGCACCTAATTTCAATTCTTGCCTCAAACACTTAATATTTGCCTAGCTGTGTGACCTCAAAAGAGTATTCTGGACTTTTTCTTCATCATTAGGATAAGAGGATTTCCAGGCTAGAGGTTTCAAAGGACCCTTCTCAATCTCACTTAGAAAATTACAAACTTTAGATGAGCTGATGCAAAGTGAAGTGAGAAGACCTAAGAGATGATTGTGCACAGTAACATCAAAATTCTGATGATGCTGATTATCAACTGTGAAAGATTCAAAGTTATGATGAATACAGTGTTCCACAACAAGTGTAAAGGACTTTTGAGAAAAAATGGTACCATTCACCTCCAGAAAGAGTCCTGATTAACTTAGATTGAAGTATAATCTATTTATTTTATTATTCTTGCTATTTGGAAATGGCTAAAAAATATATTTTATAGGGTTTCACAGGTATGGTTGATATGTGTGCCTTTACAATGGGTGAGAGAGACACATAGGGATAGAGAGAATTTGGAACGCAAAATTTTAAGAAAAAATGTAAAAAAAAACCCACTGTTCTGAGAGACTTTTAATCATGCCTGGATCCCCATTTCAACCTTCTTATAAAATCACAGTTCTATTACAAAAACTAAACCCTTTACCAATGCTTTTTTTTCTCATTTAACAACATCCTCTTGAGATCAGGATTGAACATGTTGCTACATCTATATTTTGGTGATTAATATAGTCTGAATCCTAAAGAGACTAAGGTACTTGCCCCCAAGTCAGTTACAGAAAATCCAGCTACAAAGGTGGGGTAGGTAGGAGGAGGAAGAGGAAAGGAAATGTCTTTTGAATGAAAATGAAAATTCTCACCATTGGGAAATATTCTATGTTTCCTCCCCAAGGATTCTCCCATTTTCTCCACCAGGATTTCCTGGGGGTGGGAAGAACACAAAAAAAAACCATAAAAATGCATTTACATAAACATGTGGACATTCTGATTTCAGTTTACCTTTTAACCAAAACATTCACAGTCTGTTTGATGACTTGGTTGCTTTTTCCATTACCTCCATATCTCTTTAAATCTCCTTCAAACCACTGACTTTGTCTTTAAACTCTATCCATACTGACCTACCTGCATTCTTTGATCATCTATTTCTATCCCCTGTCAGTGTCTGTCTCCCATGTATAGAATATTCTCTCCTCCCCACTTACCTACCTCCACCTCTTAAGACTCCCTGCTTGCATTCCTGGAGGTCTGCTCAAACACTACCTTCTTCAGAAGAGATTTCTTGATGCCTCACCTCCATGTTTGCATGCCTATCTCTAATCCTTAGCACCATGGCTGGTGCTAATACAGTGTTTGCTGACTAACAGCTACACAGGTCAGAAAGGGAGAGCTTCATACCCAACTGGGAAAAACTATATATAGTGAAACCATCACCTCCAGGACCCTTTGATTGAAGTGTCTTTCAAAAGAACAGGACTGAGCAACAGCCCAATGGCAAGGTCCTACTAGGGCTTGAAGCTTCTTTTATTGCCTATGATAGAACAATTTATACAAATCAACTTTGAAAAATACTTTTGATTAGAAGAAATACATTCTCTGGAGAGAACAATATTGTGTGGGACAAATGCCACTTAAATAAATTTCGGAGATATCTCAAGGTATGAAGACAAAGGTTTATTCCTTTCTGGAGGAAAGGAGTACAATCAATTACAGAGATTGAGGCAAAAGCAAAAGGCCCAAGAATCACATTTATCCTAACTGAATTCCCAGCCCCCACTGACCCACCCTCCTTAATGAGGAATGTAGTCTTACAATCTAGACCCACAAACTAATCTAGGGAAAAGAGCATACAATTCAAACCAAGACCAGATTATCTCTCCAGCCCCAGGAATTCAATGGATATCCAGACTTCAACCCATAAGGTAGGGTCAGTTGACTCTTCACCAATATCCCAGAAGTTGCTTTGTGAAGGGAGCAGGGACACATACTTAACTATTCTCCAATCTGTAGTATTCTACTGAAGAAATCTCAGACTTTATCTGGTTTGACTTGATGTGTTTAAATGGAGACATGAGTTCTCTCTGATATCACAGAGCAGGAGGGGTGTTTCCCTGGAATGACCAGAGATATTTCATGTATCACCTTTTTCCTATGATAAGAAGGTCTTATAACCTAAATACTCCAAAAGACAATAGGGAATTCAACCTTTCAAGGAATCCTTGAAAAATGTAAGATGTGTTAGTTTATGATTGTTCCTCTTTTAAACACTTGTTTTGGTGGCTTAGCATGAATAAAGGGAGCAGGCGCTGAGAAATTCAGCAGCTCTGAGAACATCTAAATTAACATTTCTTTTTCATAAATTTGTTAGAATATGTTGATTTACATAATTAAAATGAATTGACTGTCTTCTAAATTCAAAGGCATATATCCTAGGTCGATTTTGAGATTTTGGGGGAGGGGAAAAGAGCAAAGAGAAACTTGAACAGAGGGCAGGGCCAATACTAGTTTGGATTATCAAACTAGGACTCAAATCTCTGATCCAGAGCTCTACTCTTTCTCTCTCAACTGTTCAAGCAAGCCTGAGAGATCTTGTTCTCACTAAAGAGATCAATTCAGTAACACCCTTGGATACAACCTTGCCCACTGTTGGGCAGCGTACCCTAAGGTGATAAAAAGAGAAATAACAATGGTCAATATATTTTGAAAATAGTCATAGCAGTACTTTTGGTGGTAGAAACAAAGTGAGGACCCATCAAGGAGGGAATGATCAACAATCTTAGGATATATTAACTGAATTTTTAGTTTGCTTGGACCAATAGTAGGGTCTCTCTTGGTGATGTAATGAAAAGAGAGCTGGACCTGGAGTCAGAAACACCTGCATTGGAATAGAGTATCAGTCACTTACAAGGTTTCGCATCCTGGGCAAGTCACTTATTTTCCTACTTTCCTTCTTCTGATTTCCCCTTTCTGGGAACATTCTCTTCATCAATACAGAGGAGTTCCTCCTCTGCAACCTAAATTGTTTTAGACCCTGTGAGTCTAAGTTCCTTTCTTAGGGTCACTGACCAGTAGCTTTTGGAGGGGAAACACATACTTTCAAATTATCCGACTGGCTGCATCTATTATGTCGTGAAGAGAGTGGAATATTTTTGTGCTGTGAGAAACTGAGAATACAAGGATTGTATGCAAATATAGGACTACCAATAGAACTAGAAGGATAAAGACCCAATGACTAAGAGAGGTATATTGGCCTAGTAACAGAAAAATAAAGTTTAGAGGGGCATTTACTCGTAGAAGTGAACAGCTACATTGGAATCCTGACATAATGTTACTCTGAACATGTCCTTTTTTGCCTCCCAGAATCTCTATTTCCTCATCTATAAAATAGATATATTAAATACCATAAGAGTCTTGAAAGAAAAATTTAAAAGCATGCACATGACTTCGATTCTTCAGGGTTTCCCTGAAGATTTCTTTTAGGGACAAAATTGTAACTCAGAAAAAATTCATTCTTTTAGAAAACTGCTATTTATTTATCTTTAATTGCTTTCTCCATTTGTTAAGGATATCTTTCTTCTACTCCTCTCTGGCTTCAAAATATTATTTACAGTTTAAGTAATTAAAGTTAATAAGTAATCAGTTTGGATATTGATCACATCCAAAATTTTGCTTTTCATTCCTTTCAAATTTTCTATAAATATTTACCATGGGTTGCTTAATAAAAGAAAAACGACCCAGAAACTGAGGGGATACCCATCAATTGGAGAATGGCTCAACAATCTCTGGCATATGAATGTAATAGAACATTATTATTCCATAAGAAATCATGAAGGATGCAAATTTAGAATCACCTGGTAAGACTTGCAATAACTGATGCTGATTGAAATGACCTGAACCAACAGAATATTATATATACTAACAGCAACATTAGGTCATAATCAACTATGATGAAGTTTTTCATTTCAGCAGTACTCTAAGGCAAAGACAATTCTAAAAGCCTTGGGATAGAAAATGCCAACTATATCTAGAGAGGGATCTGTGGAGTTTGAATGCAGACCACAACTTACTCTTTAATTATTAAAAGTGATTTATGTATTAATTTTTTTCTCTTGCTTTATTTTCCATTTTGATCTTATTCTGATTTGAATTTGATTCACATCATTATTGACATAGATCCAATTTCACCAATACAAAGATATATTTTAGGCCATATATAAGGAATGTACTGTCATGATATTGTTACAACATCAGAAAACTTCTGTTTGGAATTTTCATCATTCAGAAATTCCTCAAAAACCCTAAAGGAGCCTGATAGCACAAGACTTCCACTTCCAGTTTTTGGAAGTTTACTAACTGAAAGTAACAGGTTCTGTACTCTGAAGTGCTAGCTGGTACTGGGTTTCACACCTCAAAACATTGGAGTTCAGTGTGGGATGTCTGAAAAAGAATTCACAAGATGTGGTCTCTCTCCAAGACATGTTGGCATTTTGTTCAGCACTGTAATGACTCAGTGGCCAAAACATGGGAGAAACTCTAGTAAAATGGGATCTTCCAGGTTCTCATTTATAAAGGGAAAGAAGAATGAAGAACAGCCCAAAAATGCTTTCAAGTAATTAAGATAAAATATTTTGAAGTGGGGTTTATTTATTATGTAGCACTGTGGGCAAGAATTAGGAGATACTTTAGCAAAATGCCATCTTTTAGGGTCTCATTTATAAAGGGAGAGAAGAATGGAGAAGAGACAAAAAATGCATTCAGATAAATAATTCTGTTTGAAATGGGGTTAGGTATCAGAACTTGGTGCCACCAGGGACAAAACTGACAATCAAGTCATAAACTATTGTCAAGAAATGCTTTTGAATACCAAAGATCCCAGGTATTGAAAATAAATGATTAAAGCTCTAGACAGACCAGACCCCAAATTTCACTAAAAAGTTTAAAGTGCAAGGACGAGCCTAAGCAATCAACATTGAAAAGGAGTCACCACGAGACAAAGCTGTTTTGGGGAAATAGAAGGGTCAGGAAATAAATTAAAGTTAGTATATGGGATACTAGCAAGGAACCAGGAAGTGAACCCTCATCATAATTCTTCCTGTAGAGATAGAGGAATGAAATGCTTTTCTTAAGAAAAAGGGCTGAAAGCGCATCTCCTGTAACTTCCTCAAAGGGACACGAGGACAAAGTTAGGAGAGTACTTCAGAACCTATTTCTGCAAAGGGATCTGAAATGGTAGCCAGCACATCCAAAGAAGCTGCTGGAATTTGTTGATAAGAGGAATCATCTAGAAACGGACACATATTCTGGAGGTTAGGAATAAATGGAATGTTCCTTAAATTGATAATATCTTTCTAAAACCCTCAATGAGTATGTATTAGGGATAAGTTAGAAGCTTTAGATCAGGGGTGCGACATGGATGTCTTTTGTCACTACTATTATTCAATATTGCATGAGAAATGGTAGCTTTCTCAATAAGAGATGATTAGGAATTTGAAGGAATTGGAGTAGGTAATGAAGAAACAAAATTCTCATTCTTTGGAAAGGATATGATGGTATACTTAAAGAACCTTGGAAAGAGTAAAAAATAGCTCACAACTTTACCAGACTGGCAGGATATAAAATAAACCCTTATAAATCATCAGTATTTCTTTACCTTTTTTTAAGGTTTTTGCAAGGCAAATAGGGTTAAGTGGGGCCCAAGGCCATACAACTAAGTAATTATTAAGTGTCTGAGACTGGATTTAAACCCAGGGCTGGTGCTTTATCCACTGTGCCACCTAGCCTTCTGGTATTTCTTTATCTTTTTAACAAGACAGATCAGCAAGAAATAAAAAGAGATATTCCATGCCAAGTAACTGTAAACATAAAATACCAAGGCAGACTCAGAAACTGTAAGATAAAGAAAATACTTTTAACATGAGTCAAATCAGACTTAAATAAATGGAAGTCAGTTGTGCAAGGATAGGTTGAATCTATATAATAGAAATAACATTTCTCCCTAAATTGAATTATTTATTCAGTGCCATACCAATCAAATCTCCCCAAACTTTTTTTATTGAACCAAAAAACAATAGTAACTAAATTCATCCTAGAACAAATGGCCAAGAATATCAAGGGAATTCAGGAAACAAAACCAAAGGAAGATGATCTAGTCATACAATATCTCAAATTATTAAGCATCAATCATCAATTAGGTTCAAAAGAATCATTTGTACATGACTATAATAACCTGCTGTTTGATAACAAGAAAGATTCCAACTTAGAATTCATTCCATGTTCAAAGCTGCCAGGAAAATTAGAAGAACATATGTCAGAAATTAGGTTACATACCAAGGTAAGGTGAAAATGGCTTCAGAATTTAGACAGAAAACGTGAACCAGTTAGCCAAATAGGAAGAGAAGGAATCATTTACCTATCTAAGCTAATGAAAGGAGAGCAGTTTATGACCAAAGAATAGATACAGGAAATTATAAAATGCAAAATGGATAATTTACATTAAATTGAAAAATATTTATGAAACCTAAACCAATGACACCAAGATGGATTTTTGTTTATTGTACTTCTGAAATGAAAAAGTTGTTTTTTTTTTTTACAATATCTAGTGCTTCCAACAAAGGGTTCCTTTCTAAAATATATAGAGAACTCAAAGCAAATTTAAAGAGCACAAGTCATTCTCCGATTAATAAATCATCCAATGATATGAAAAGGTAAATCACAGAGGTAAAGTCTGTTCTCAATTCATTTAAGTTTTTCATAAATCATTAGTTCTCTTTATATTCTTTCCTTCTAGCAGTCTCTCACGGAGAGTTACCTTTATTGACTTAACCAGTATTTTTTAACTCAGAGAAGACCTTATCTGAATTTTAAAGTTCCAACTCCTACAAGAGAAGATTATCTTACAAAATTACTTTGAAAATGCTTTGTAAGATCTCTGAGCTATTATAATTTTGGTAATACAGTAAAAAAAATGCTTCTCTAATTGTTTTTCTGTGCTTATGAAAGTGTTCAAACTTAAAATGGATAAGGTAAAGAGGACAGACTAGTAACCACAAGTTATACATTTGAAGACCCCCAAATCCCATTTACTCTTCTGGGATGTTACCCTTCACTCCACAGTCTCACTGTGGAAGTCTGGAGAAATCTTATCTAGATTTGGGATTCAGTACTTTAACCATTGCAGCCTGATTTCAATTCCTACTCAGGGGAAGTCAGTTCTCACTCCCTAGCCATTCTCCCTTTGGGTACACCATATCACTGGTGACTATCTCACTGAAGATGCTTTTCTGACAGCACCCACACCATCATGTGCTTTGATTTATAAGGGGATAAGTGTAAAATCTATTTGTAATCATGCATTCAGTATGACAATTTTGAAGTGCCTTTGAGCTATGTTTGAAAGGTAGAAAAAAATTTCCTGGACAGGCCGAATTATTACATGCATGTATTAGAGCCGTACCTATCCTTGGATGGGTAGCCTCATGCCTATGTCAGATGATCCTAGGTAATGCAGGTAAGATGAACACAACACATTTGTTTTTGAAGAAATGAAAAGGATGAAGTTTGAAAATGAGTTTTGGTAAGTTGATTTTGGAAATTAACGTGAAAATACATTAAATGCAGGCTCTGCTAAATTACTGAAATCTTTATGATAACACTTAGGAAGATTGGAAGTTTATCCTCATCCTTATCATAAGTGTAGTGACTGTACAAAATGTGATTCCTCTTTCTATACTTTTGAGTTTTGGAAATAACTGAATAAAATTGAATTTATAATAAATAGCAGTTGATCAGCTGAAATTAGGTATCATTATATTGAATTGTCACAGTCTAGGCCTTAGCTAGAATGTTCCAGAGATATAATTGTCTTGAATTCTGTCAGAAATGTACAAAAAGAAAAAGAAAAAAAGAAAATGTTTTGCTTTGGAAATGGAACTATCAATTTAAATCAGGAGATAAAATCTCCAAGCAGTTTAGTGAAGAAGGACAGCTTACAAGCTCCCTCAGTTCTATGAGCCCTGCTATCCCTCCCATTGAGCGGAAATTTATACCTTTCAAAGATATTTCTATTCTTTTCTTTTTTTAGTTTCTTTGAGAGTTAATTGGGCTAAGTGGCTTGCCCAAGGCCACACAGCTAGGTAATTATTAAGTGGCTGAGGCAGGATTTGAATTCAAGTACTCCTGACTCCAAGACCAGTGCTCTATCCACTGTGTCACCTAGCAGCCCCTAGATATTTCTATTCTTAAAAACAAAAAGTGGAAGTTTTGCCCTCACAATGATACACTGTCTCTAAATTATTATAGTAATTGTCATATTGAAGTTTCTTTTTTGGGGAAAAGTATTGGGTATATTTCTTTAACTGTATACATGTTTATGAAGTAAAAATGTGAAATGTATTTATTAAAGACGTTTGGACAGAGGTTTGAGCTCACTGAATTAAAATATGAAAAAATTTGTTATACTTTATGACAGAAGACAATAAAATAATAAATTTCAGTGTATTATTTGAAGATGGCATACCACTCTTCTGTTCATGTGGGAACAATACAAAGATATATTTCAGTCCACATATAAAGAATATTCCATCATGATATCATTACAACATAAGAAAACTTCTGTTTGGAATTTTCATCATTCACAAAATCCTCAAAAATGCTAAAGGAGCCTGATAGCACAAGATTTCCACTTCCAATTTATGGAAATTTACTAAATGAAAGTAAGAGGTTCTGTATTTTGAAGTGCTGGCTGGTATTGGGTTTCACACCTCCAAAATACTGGAGTTCAGTGTTGGATGTCTGTAAAAGAATTCATAAGACGAGGCCTCGCTCCCAGACATGTTGGCATTTTTTTGAGTATTGTGATGACTCAGTGGCCAAAATATAGGAGATACTCAAGTAAAATGGGATCTTTCAGGTTCTCACTTATAAAGGGAGAGAAGAATGAAGAGGAGGCCAAAAATGCTTTCAAATAAATGATTAAGATTAAATAATTTGAAGAGGGGTTAGATGTCAGGAATTGGCAACAACAGGGGAGAGTTATTAGGGAAAGAATTTCAATCAAGTTATAAACAACTTGTTAAGAAGCGCTTTTATTATCAGAGATCCTAGATAATAAATGATTAAGGCTCTAGGCAGATCAGAACCCCAATTTCACAAAAAATCAAAAAGGGCAAGGTTGACCCTAAGTAATGGGCATTGAAAAGTGACAACCAGAAGAAAAAGGCATTTTGAGGAAACAGCAGGGTCAGTAATTAAATCAAGTTTAATATGCATGATCCTAGGAAGGACCCAGAAAGGACACTCAGAGCAGATCTGAATATTCAGGATAGGAGGGCCCATGAATTGGGACCCCTCATCATAATTCTTCCAGTAGGGATAGAGCAATGAAATGCTTTTCATGGCAAGAAGGGTTGAAAATCCATTTTCTATAACTTCTTCAAACTGAAATAAGGCTGAAGGTGGGGGAGGAAAAGTACTTCATATCTGATCTCTGCAGGGAAATCTGAAATGGGAGCTAGCATATCCAAAGAAGTTGTGGGAATTTGCTGACATTCTTTACAAGCAATCATCTAGAAATGCAAGCTTGTATTCTGGAAGAAACAATCCAAAAGGTCAAAGAAGAGACAATTAAATGTGCTAGTTCAATGAGTCCCACTGCATCCCCCATTTAAAGAGAGGCATTCTGGCTAAAGACCAAGTAGGAAAAGAATTACAGAAGGGACTGTGGTTTTAGACCAGGAAAGAAGAGTGCTATTGAGTCATACAACAGTGAATTTGATTGGAAGCAAAAGTGTCCCATAGAGGTGTGACTAAAATAAATGGGGACAAAGTAGGGAGGTCTCACCCATCACTTTCTGGTTGCCTCAAAACACACCAGGGCACAGTGTTCTTCCTCCAAATGGGAGTTTTAAGAGGATCTTTGTTTGGCATGGGGAAGGCAGAGAGAGAGAGAGAGAGACGAAAACGTGAATGGAAAAAGCATGGTGGTAGTAAAACTAAGACAAGTCTGGAGCTCCAGTAAGCGGAAAGTGTAGAAATTGCTTATTTAGGAGACTAAGGGTCGCCAGGAGTTATGGGCAGTCAAAGTAACGGTAGCACAGTACACAAAGCAGTTACAGAGTCAAAGGAGGCAGTCCCTTCTTGGCTACATTGAATTTCTTCTTTTCATGATACATCTGATGCAGTTTTGGGATTTCAGATGTTGTCTCCAGGTTCTTCAGAGTAGAATTATGTGTTGATGTCTTTACCTCAGGTAAAAATCTAAACACTGATTGCTTTCTGAGGTCAAAATTTACATTTCCTTGAGGAAAAATGATAATTTTTGAACATGAAATATCTATTTGATGCTTTTGTTTTCATTTCTCTAATAAGTAGTGATTTAGAGCAATTTTTCATGTGACTATGCATCGCTTTGATTTCCTCATCTGCAAATTGCTAGGTGGGATTATCAGTTTTAATTTGAAGCAGATATTATCACTTAAAGGGATCATAATATCCCCTAAATGGAATCTCATTGGTTGCCTGACTCAGTTTTATAGTCCTTTGTCCTTTTGTTTATAAAAATGTCTTTAGCTCATTGTGTCACTGAAGATATCTTTAATGATGCCATCCACCCTATATTTCTAGATTAGATCTTAGAAGTATAAAACTTCATGTGTAAATGAACTTTTTGATTTGACATATTTTAGTCCAAGAAAATACAGGCAAACACATGGTGCTCTAGCGAAGGGCTAGAGCTTGAATCAAGCTGACTTGAGTCCAAAGTTGGCAAAGTCACTTAAACCTGTTTGTTACAGTTTCCTCATCTGAAAAATGATTTGGAGAAGAAAATGGAAAAGCATTCTAATATCTTTGTCAAGAACAGCCCAGCAGGAGGTAATGAAGACTGGAACATGACTCAATAGTAAAAGGTTACTTAAGCAGAGAATAATACATTTAAGACCTACCCTAGGGGAAAGGCGATTTGGCAGCTTAGTAGAGCATGGATTGTACCCTTGACCATCAAAGGGACAATTTATAAATATTTGTTTAGGACAAGTCATTTGGCTTCTCTGGTCTTTATATCATCTGGATAAATATTTCCAGGATAGAGGTTTCTAAGGACCCTTCCCAAATGCACTTATGAAATCACAGGTTTTAGATGAGCTAAGGCAATGTGAAGTGGTGAGAAGCAAGAGATCATTGAGCTCATCAATATATTCTGATGATGATGGTGATGATCAACTGTGAAAGATTCATTGTTTGGATGAAAACTGTGATCCAAGAAAAGTCTAAAGGATTCTGAATGAAAAATCCTGTCATTAACTTCCAGAAAGGGACCTCATGGATGCAGGTTGAAGCATAATTTAGTCACTATTCAGAAATGGCTAATACAGAAATATGTTTTGCAGGATTTCACACATATGGATGATATATCATTTGCCTTCTCAATGGTTTGAAAGAGGGATATAGGATGAGAGACTGGGATCCCACACATCGGCTACTCAGTCTGAGATATCTTGTGCACCACCTAGCTGTCCTGTGAGGGTACAGTTTAGAAGTCAAAGTTTTTAGTAGGAAAAGAAATCACAATTCTGAGAGACTTTAATCATGCTGTTCCCCATCCCATCTCACACATCTTGGAAAATCACAGTTCTACTACAACCAAATCATTTATAAATCTTTTTTTGTACATTTAACAACATTCTCTTCAAGAGTGAATGTAATACTATTCCTATTTTGCTGATTACTATAGCCTGAATCCTAAAGAGACTAAGATATTTGCCTCACAGTCAGTTATGGACACACAGCTACAAAGATGGGGTTGAGAGATGGGGTGGGGAGAAGGAGGGAAGAAAAGATGATTTGAAGGAAAACAAAATTGTAGAAGAGTTTATAGTTAGAAATAAATTCTATAATTTTTTATGGTGTTAAATTTTGTTAACTGTGGAAGGCTGTTTGCTATTGAGCTGTAAACTGACCTTGTTTGTATCCTACCTCCTCATTCCTCCTTCACCCAGCTTCCAATTCCTAGACACTTTTCCCTTGTCCATTGACACTAGCTGGACAAGAAATGACACATTGAAATTAGAGTTCCCCTTGGGTCCTTGGGACAGGAAGGCCCTGTAGTACATCACTTCCAATTGGAGAATACGTGGCCCAGCTTCGAGACCATTCACTAGTGCCACCTTTTGTCCAATATACTGCAGAAGTGCCATTATGAAGAAGCACTGACCATTTTCCATTCTTCTTAACTACCTTTTGCCTTTCAGGATGTATCCATCTCTTTCCTTCTTAGTTCATATACTCACATGCTAGGACCTGGTGGTCCACCATGCGCCCCCATGCCACCATGGCCAGAAGTGCTTGCACTCTCTCTCTCTCTCTCTCTCTTTCTCTCTCTGTGTGTCTCAACTTGTACTATCCAATCATCAAAGGGCTTACTTCTTTTCTAGAAGTTTTAACCTGTCTACTTTGTAAAAAAGTGCAATAAAATCCTGATTAGTTTTGAAACCATATGGAGCAGGCAAATTCCATCCTCTTTCAGCAACCCCCTATTGCTATCTTTAATTGCTGACCCCCCCAAAAAATACCATTGTCATCATCATCATTCTTACAAGACCACTATATTCTTTCCAGGCTCAAAATTTGTCCTAGTTCAGTTCTAGGATCCTTTCTCTGGAGGAAGAGTCTAACTCTTTTTCAAATCTTGTGTCTATGACCTAAAATTAAAGCCAAAAAAATATGGCTGAAAGAAAATTGTGAGAAAATATGTCAAACATTCAAATTTTATTCTCTTGGAATTTTACTGAATGCTTTAGGGTGGATAGGATCACTAAAGATAACCAAACAGACATTGAGTTTTGGGAGAATTTTTGTAGAGAATAGACAAGTAAACCTTAACAACCAATCAGGTTATACAAGAATGAAGAAAGGTGTCACTAATTTTACTTTTAACTCCTCTATTCTGCACAAAAGGTCTGTTCTATTTGAAGAAAACTCATAAAGATTAAATTCAATGGAAGACAATTATTGACCAGGCACTCATTAGCCTCAGTATCCTCTTCTGGAAAATGGGAGCGAACACTTAGCTTGCTGAGGAAATTCAGTAAAATCCTTCTTAAATCAATAACCCTGCCCCAAATGTCAGGATTACTAATGAGTGTAAGAAACAAACACCTTACCAAACATTAAGAACTGCTATTAGTGGATCAAAGAGGATCATTTTTATAGAAACATTCTTAAGAATGTGAATGGGATAAAGTCTGAGATTTCTTCAGTAGAATATTACAGATTACAGAATAGTTAACTATGTGTCCCTCCTCCCTTGACAAAGCAACCTCTGGGATATTGGTGAAGAGTCAACTGACCCCACTTTATCTGTTGCAGTCCAGATGACCATTCAGTTCCTTGGGTTGAAGAGATAATCTGGTCTTGGTTTGAATTTTATGCTCTTTTCCCTAGATTAGTTTGCTGGTCTAGATTGTAAAACCACATTCCTCATTAATGAGGGTGGGTCAGTGGGGGGTGGGAATCCAGTTAGGATAAATGTGATTCTTGGACATTTTGCTTTTGCCTCAATCTCTGTAATTGATTGTGTCCTGTTCCTCCAGAAATGAATAAAGCTGCCTCTTCATACCTTGAGAGATCTCTGAAATTTATTTAAGTGGCATTTCTCCCACACAGTTTGGGGTCTCTTTGCCAGGAGAGCAGACAGTTTGTCATTTTGTGGGAAGTCTTGATTTCCCCTCTGTGCAAATGACCCAAAGAGGAGAGATTTGGTAAGAAGAGAACAACAAATCTGAGGCAAGAACCTGATGTCAGGAAGGAGAAAGAACAGTCATTAAACGTCTGTGCAAAGAGACCCAAAAGATGGTAAGCCTAGACCTTGGTATCTGAGGGCACTAGATTCCTGGAGGATCCATTTGGATGACTGAAGTTTGGGGGTGACCCTTTCGGGTTTGGGCATAAAAGACTTGGATCTAAGGGCACTTGATCCTGAGAGGTCTCTGTCAATATTAAAAATGGGAAGGACCCTGTCCTGAGCCTTCCCCCGTGGTAAATCAGGTAAATAAGACTGAAATATAAAGGAAAATTAAGAAGAAAATGATTAAGTATTGTTGTCTTGCCTGGGAAAACAAAGCTATAGGAGAAGGAATGAATTTGGTCTGCCTTTGGGAGGGAGACATTGTCAGAAGGGAGGCTGAAATCTCCCCTCTCTGCATTCCTGAGTCCTCAGGAATTTGCCATTGTCCTGTGTTTTGAAATTGTCACTTTGGAAAATTCTGCTGCATTTTGTATGATCTGTGCTTGGGCCTTGTCTGTCTTTATGTTTACAATGTCTATTTAATTGTTTGATTTGTTAAACAGGGAAAGGAGGAGGTAGCAAGTTCCCCTAAAGTGTTCCTTGGGTAGCCTCATTTTGTTTTTGGATTTTTAGGCAGTATTTATCTAACTTTCTCTGGCTCTTCCCTTGAGCCTGCTTTCTTCTTGTGTTACAGTAGATAATATGATCACACCCTGTTCACTCCTAGGTTGTCTTTTGAGGACTTAAAAGAGGGATTTTAATTTTGATTAAAAAGGAATGGATTATGCAGGGAAACTACTCACCCTATTGTTCTACCATTATGGGAAGGGCCCTCCCCTTCCCTATTTATGTTCCCTTCTCTTTACAATTTTCCATGATTATGTGGTGCTAGAATGTTTTTTCCCCTCACTCTCTTTTAGAAAAAGGACTAAGAGAGAGTTACTTCAGGAAGAATTAGTAAAATATGTGTTCAAAGGGACCTTATTTTGAAGTTAAACAGGAGAGAGATTATCATGGAAAGAAATGCTATTTTAATTTGAAAAAAAGAGGTTAGAAAATACATTTCAGAAAAACTATGAGAGTCAGGATAATCTTGAAGTATATAATGTGCTTACCAACATATGACAATATATGGGAAACTGAATAGTTAATCTTTTCCCAGAATGATATGGTAACAAAATTTCAGGAGTTTATCAGTTTAGATTCTGGTAATGTTGGGTATTTCAGAAAATTATGGGACATGTAAGCATTTAAGAACAGATGATCAACTGCCCCCCCGCCCCTGAAAGGATTGTCCCTCTATAAAAGTTATTCAGCTTACTCTATTTGAAGGCGGCGAGGACAGGGAATGTTCTGATTAGGCTAAGGGATTTTTGTATGACTGTTTGCCTTCTCCAGGGTTTCAGGAGTTATAATAAAGAAATGCTAAACATTACAAGCTCGGGAGGGAAAATGTATTATGAAAAGTGGAATCATATCTGTGGTTTATATAACTGTATAATCTACGTGATTCTAATTCAGAATAGTATGAATTAAAGTCAAGAAGAGCTAATGAAAAGGAATTAAGTATGGAAATTGTTGAAGTTTGTAGACAGAACATTTGAGCAGTTTAACTTTGTATACCCCAGATGGATTTTGGGAACTTTGTAAAGTGGTTTACAAATCATTCTAGGAGGAGAAAAAAGTGTTTTTGCATTGGCCCCCACGTGGAAATCAGCCCCTCCCACATCCAGTGGTACTATGGTACTTCGTTGGTGTGCAGAGTTAGAGAATCAGGGGGCGGGATTCTTAATGAAAAAAAGCAAGTTGTGCTTTGGGGAAGAGTTTAAAAGAAGTTCAAGAGAAGAAAGAGAATTTAAGGGAAAGAGTGAGAAATTAGAGGGGGGAAGATTTCCGATCATTATATGCCTTCTGCCTGGGTTGGGGAAAGGATTGGTACATTGGACACCAGTTAAGAACCTCCTTTATTGAAAGGAAATCACATTTGACAAATATCTGCTGGCCATGTGGCCTGAGTGATGACTCTCATTCTTTCTAAAGTTTCTGAGCAACAGTTTTAGAAAGGACTCTGAGGGTTTTAAAAGAGAGATAACAGTGTTGTAACATACTGACAAAATTTGTACAGAATGGGAGGAATTAAATAACCTAGATTGTTAATTAGTTTGGGATTAAGCTATATTAACACTATTGTTACTTTTGCCAGGAGTTTGGGATTTTCAAACTCTATTGTAACACCTTTGGGTTAAAGAAAATTGGTATTGGGTTACTAAGAATAGAAAGACCTAGGTTACCACGGATGTTTACTAAATTCTTTTGGGAAAAAAAACTCTAGTTGGTTTTAATGCTAACAATTGTATTTTTATTTTGGATAGCATTTTTGGAATGTGAGTGCTGGATTCTCTGTATAAGTTTTTATCAAAGTTTTATCTAAATTTTTTATCAAACAACTGTTGGAAAGTTAGTTGAGTTGTAATTACATTGGAGTGTTAAATGTGTCATATGTATGAGATTGGCTACTGAGAACTTGGGTAAAGAGACAAAAGCATAAAGAACATGGGATATTCATTTTGCTCTTGTTCTAAGGGAAATGAGATGTTTAAATAAGAATTTTATGATTAATGTATATTAACAATGTAGTTTTCATTTTGAAGAAGTCAAGAATGTGGACTTCTCTCTTACTGCAGACAGCTGATGGGGGGGCTCTGAACAAATTCAATTGTGGTCCCTATTGTAAGGTAACATTGATGAATAAGATGTTTTTTATCAGTTATGTGATATTCTTTTGTAACTACAAGGAGATTATATTTGTAATACTTAGCTATACTATTGCAAATATGTTATTTAAATACTATATTGTTAAAATCTGGTATTAATGTGATTGCTTTGAAGGGCAATAAGGAAAATATGAAAAATTATGACCCTTTCTGGGATAGATCTGTGGGTTCATATATAATGTAATGATGGAGAGATTGCTTTGTACAATCTAGTAATTCCTGTTTTATTCTGTTACTCTTATTCCATTTCTCTTATAATGAAATTAATAATGCATGTTGGCAATTTAAAGCTGCCTAAGATATTTTAATGCTTTTAAAGAATTCTGAAAAGTAATTTGTATGTTAGGGGGTGGCTAGGTTGCACAGTGGATAGAGCACTGGCCTTGGAGTCAGGAGACCTGGGTTTAGGTCAGGTCTCAGATACTTTGTGATTGTCTGGCTGTGTGAACTTGGGCAAGTCACTTAACCCCAATTTACTTGCCAAAACAAAAATAGCCATTTGCAAAGGCACCATACAATATAGGAAAGATAAACACAAGATAATTTGATATTTCTGGATGCAATCTCCTGGACAAAGGAGGCATTTATTTGTGGGAAGATACAACAGACTAGAAGGAGGTTTCTCTAGCTAAGGGGAATTTGATATACCATCATTATGTACAGATAGAGTAGATATGATTTCAGACAAAGGGATGTCTTTAGTAAGAGGTAGGAGACAGGCCTTTAGGGCCAGTCATAATTAGAATACCAGGTAATATGAGCTTTAGGTGGGGGATTCATTAATTGGGTCTCCATTAAGCTTATAATTGGAATTTAGTGAATTGTATTCACTGGAAATTCTAACTGTGTAAAACAACCATTTTAGGTCACAGGACTTTTAATTGATTTTTCTCTTTTGTCAGATACCAGGATGGTCAACAAAAAGAAATGCTACTTGGTAAATGCTATGTTCTTGGAGCCAGAGAAGCCAATGGGCCAAGGATGTCAGGTGACAGGGATGGGCAGCCGAAAGGGCAGCTTCTCAGTACAGCTGAGGTTGGACCCCTTTGTCTTGATTTCCCCAAAATAACATTTGCATAATATCTCACCTGGAAGAATAAATCAGGCCTAAGACATTTGATGTACCCACATGACCTGCCTGGACACTGACATTCAATACATATATCTGTAAAGGAATTTTCCTTTAATGTCCTGGATCTTTATAGTAGTTACTAAGCAAACTAGGAAAAAGAAGCTTTAGGTGAATTGGATGTAATAGCCAGAGATAGGTGAGGTGTCTGGCTCTGACCCCTGCTATCAACTACATGCTTAGATAGGAACTATGTTTCCTTGGTTTTTGTATTACAGGAGATATTTAGGTAAGAAGGAAATTCTTAGGATAATTACAGTTACAATTACAATTTTTGCTTTTGCCTCAATCTCTGTGATTGACTGTGCCCCATCCTCGGGAAATGAATAAAGCTTTCTCTTCATACCTTGAGATATTTCTGAAATTAATTTAAGTGGCATTTGTCCCACACAAATGGGTATCCAAAAATAGAAAGGGACACATGTGGTACATGAAACAAGGGCCGCTAATCTCCTTTGTCCCTAAAAGGCCAGCTATTGCCAAGGTCAAAGAACCTGTCAGATTTTCCCCCACATGGGTTCAAACTCCTTAACAAACTCCCCTTCCCCACAATTTGGCAGGTAGCCAGTCCTTTGAAAGTTGTAACATAGATGTGTGAATCGGACACTTAGACTGGATCAGGTCATTCACTAATCCACCTTTTAATTCTGGGGTCCCTTGTTTTCCTCTTGCCTGTCCATCCCCTTCCTCTGTAGAGAGAAATTCCTCCTCCTTCCCTGTAATACATAAAAGTAGCTTGATTTAGCCAAGATTCCTCTAATTCTACCACTTGAGACTTTTGCTCCTTTTTTACTATTTATTTCTCTATAAGATATAAACTGCTTTGCTCAGTTTCCCATAACTAAGGAAGAAGTGGAATCTAATCATTTATCACAATCAGCAAATCAACCAAAGATGACACCAGAAGCAGTGTTGTAAACCCAGTCTCCCACTTCTGTAATGGAAGGAAGGAGGTGCATTCTCTTATCTCATCTCTTGAAAAGTGACAGTAATTATTGGACAGTGAGCCAATATTGATTTCAGGTACTTATCTGGTTCTGTCAAGTTCAAAGATAAGAGACAAAAGATAGAAAAGAGAAAAATAGAAAAGGTGCAAGGAGGCAAATGTTTAGAAATTTTGCAAGGAACAAATTATGGAAACATAAAACAAGCATATTGACCTGAGGGGCAGAATATAGAGGTGTTACCAAAGGCAAATAGAGGGAATCAGAATAAATCATATTACAAGTATAGTCCTGAAAGCGGGATTGGAATTATTTTCAAAAATGCTCCCCTAAAGCAATCATTATACTAGAATGATTCATAGTAAACTTTTCTCTGGGCTTCAAATTTCCATCATTGTTATCTAAATATCCCCATTGGGAGACACAATGTCCCTAGTGGAATAGAAATATCTTAGTCTTTCCCAAACCCACTCCTGAGGTCTTTGCCACAGAAGTTGTTTCTAGGTGATGGAAATTGCCCTCCCCCCTTTCCCCAGCCCACTCTACGCAGTTCTTAACAAGATGTGTGGGTCCCCTATAGAAATCCAGCCTCTACAAATGGAAGTCACTGTTCCTACCAGCCTGATGCAGCTTCTGCCTCCCCCCTCCTTCCCCATTCCCCCTCCCCCTCCTCGTATTCCATCCCCTCCCCCATCCTACCTGAGCAACTGTTGCTGCTGATGACCTTCCCCTTCAGCCCTCTTAATTCCTTTGCTGTCCGGCTGGAGTATCAACAGTTTCCAACTGCCTCCATCTTCCTCTCTGCTCTGCTCTACTCTGCTCTGCTCTGAAATAATAGATTCCTGAGTGAATTTGATCAAATTTTGTTTTTGTTTTTGTTTTTGTTTTTAGGGGTTTTTTTGCAAGGCAATGGCATTAAGTGGCTTTTACAAGGTAAAACAGCTAGGTAATTATTAAGGGCCTGAGGCCGTGAGATTTTGAAGGAACAATCAGTTCCAACTGGATATAAACTATTTGGAAATATAAGGGACAAGGAGTTCTGCAAAAATTCTTCTGACACCAAAGCACCGTGGACATCTAGAGTTGAAAGTGTCACAACAGAGAAATCAATTTTTGGTCAATTTACCTAATGAGTATGGATGCAAAAGTTTTAAATACAAATTTAGCAATTTTTAGAAAAATTTAATGATTATAACAAGTACCATGATCCAAAGAAATTACACCTGGAATGCAGGGTTAGTTCAGTAATCGGAACTCTATAAGCATACTTAACTATATCAATAGCAGACATAGAGAAATCATTGCTATTTCAATACAAGAGGAAAAAAGTTTTTTTAAAAATTTATTCATTTTTGAATTTTTACATTTTCCTCCTAATCTCACTTCCCTCCCCCTCCCCCCCCACAGAAGGCAGCATATTAGTCTTTGAACTATTTACATGCTATATATTTATTGATCTAAATTGAATGTGATGAGAAATCATATTCTTAAAGTATAAAAAAAGAAATTATAAGAGGTAGTAAAATTATAGAAGATAACTTTTTTTAAAGTTTAAGATAATAATCTTTGGTCTCTCTTCAAACTCCACAATTCTTTCTCTGGATGCAGATGGTATTCTGCATTTCATATCCCATAAATTTGTCCCTGATTTTTGCAGTGGTGAAATGAGAAAATCCCTTAAGTTTGATCCTTAACCCCATGTTGCTGTTATCCCGTCCAATATTCTTCTAGTTCTTCATCCAGCTCACCATTAGTTCATGCAAATTCCTCCATGCTTCTCTATAGAACCATCCTTCCTGATTTCTGATAGAACTATAGTATTCTATAACATTCATATACCATTTGGAGCTTATCTTGGTAAAGGGTGTGAGGTGTTGGTCTAATCTCAGTTTCTTCCATACTAACTTCCAATTATCCCAGCAGTTTTTATCAAAGAGGGAGTTTTTATCCCAATGGCTGCACTCTTTGTGTTAATCAAACAGCAGATTACTATAATTGTCTCCTGCTATTGCACCTAGTCTATTCCACTGGTCCACCACTCTATTTCTTAGCCAATACTAAACAGTTTTGATGACTGATGCTTTCTTTTGCAAGCAATTTGGGATTTTCAAGCTCTATTGTAACACCTTTGGGTTAAAGAAAAGTGGTATCGGGTTACTAAGAATAGAAATACCTTGGTTACCACGGAAGTTGACTAATTTCTTTTGGAAAAAAAATTCTGATTGTTTTTAATGTTAAGTTTAATAATGCTAACAATTGTATTTTTATTTTGGATAGAGTTTTTGGAATGTGAGTGCTGGATTCTCTATAAGTTTTCATCAAAGTTTTATCTAAAGTTTTTATGAAACAACTGTTGGGAAGTTAGTTGAATTGTAATTACATTGGAGTTTTAAATGTGTCATATGTATGAGACTGGACTCTGAGAACTTGGGTAAAGAGATAAAAGCGTAAAGATCATGGGATATTCATTTTGCTCTTGTTCTAAGGGAAATGAGATGTTTAAATAAGAATTTTATGATTAATGTATATTAACAATGCATGTTTAATTTTAAAGAAGTCAAGAATGTGGACTTCTCTCTTACTGCAGACAGCTGATGGGGGGCTCTGAACAAATTGCAGTTGTGGGCCTTATTGTAAGGTAACATTGATGAATAAGATGTTTTTATCAGTTGTGTGATATTCTTTTGTAACTGAAAAGAGATTATATTTTCAATATTTAGCTATACTATTGTGAATATGTTATTTAAATACTGTATTGTTAAAGCCTGGGATTAATGTGATTGCTTTGAAGGGCAATAAGGAAAATATGAAAAATTATGACCCTTTCTGGGATAGATCTGTGGGTTCATGTATAATGTAATAATGGAGGGATTGCTTTGTACAATCTAGTAATTTCTGTGTTACTCTGTTACTCTTATTCCATTTCTGTTATAATGAAATTAATAATGCATGTTGGCAATTTAAAGCTGCCTAAGATGTTTTAATGGTTTAAAGAATTCTGAAAAGTAATATGTATGTTAGGGAGTGGCTAGGTGGCCCAGTGGATGGAGCACTGGCCTTGGAGTCAGGAGACCTGGGTTCAGGTCAGGCCTCAGATACTTTGTGATTGTCTGGCTGTGTGACCTTGGGCAGATCACTTAACCCCAATTTCCTTGCCAAAACAAAAATAGGCATTTGTATGCTGAGGATGGCTAGTAGGTAAACAATATATAGAAGTTTCTAATTAGTACCATACAATATAGGAAAGATAAACACAAGATAATTTGATATTTCTCTGTGCAATCTCCTCAACAAAGGAGGTATTTGTTGGGAGATACAACCCACTAGAAGGAGGTTTCTCTAGACAAGGGGAATCTGATATACCATCATTATATACAGATAGAGTAGATATGATTTCAGACAAAGGGATGTCTCTAGTAATAGGTAGGACACAGGCCTGTAGGGCCAGTCATAGTTAGAATACCATATTTTAGGCAAAGACCCAGGAAGGATAATGTGATCTTTAGGTAGGAGTTTCATTAATTGGGGCTCCATTAAGCTTATAATTGGAATTCAGTGAACTGTATTCACTGGAAGTTCTAACTGGTTAAAAACCATTTTAGATCACAGGACTTTTAATTGATTTTCTCTTTTGTCAGATACCAGGACGGTCAACAAAAAAAAATGCTACTGGGTAAATGTTATGTTCTTGGAGCCAAGGAAGCCAATGGGCCAAGAATGTCAGGTGACAGGGACGGTAACTATTGTTTATTACTGACTGGCCAGGGTTTTTATCCAGTCAGTAGAAAGTGTCTGAACATGACCAGCTTAAAAGGGTCCCTGGGAAGTAAGGAGGTGGTCAGGGAGTTGTTATTTAGACTTAAGGGCCAACTCAGAAATTTGAGGAAATCTCATCAAAATAAAAGTGGATGGATTGAGTGGGATAAAGTCTGAGATTTCTTTAGTAGAATATTTTAGATTGGAGAACAGTTAACTATGTGCCCCTCTTTCCTTAACAAAGCAACCTCTGGGTTATTGGTGAAGAGTCAACTGGCTCAACTTTATCTGTTGAAGTCAAGATGTCAATTCAATCCCTGGGGCTAAAGAGATAATCTGGTTTCAGTTTGAATTTTATGCTCTTTTCCCTAGATTATCTTGCTGGTCTAGATTGTAAAACATTCCTCATTTCTGAAATTTGTTTGAGTGGCATTTGTCCCACACAAATGAGTATCCAAAATACAAATACACACATGTGGTTCATGAGACGAGGGCCTCTAATCTTCTATGGCCCTAAAAGACCATCTATTGTCAAGGTCAAAGAAACTGTCAGATTCTCCCCCACATGGGTTCAAACTCCTTATCAAACTCCCCTTCCCCACAATTTGGTAGGTAGCCAGTCCTTTAAAAGATGTAACATAGATGTGTGAATCTGACACTTAGACTGGGATCAGTTCATTCACTGATGTACCTTTTAATTCTGGGGTCCCTTGTTTTCCTCTTGCCTGTCCATCCCCTTCCTCTGTAGAGAGAAATTCCTCCTGCTTCCCTGTAATATATAAAGTAGCTAGATTTACATTTGTAAGCCAAGATTCCTCCAATTTTACCACTTGAGCTCTTTTGCTCCTTTTTTACTATTTACTTCTCTATAAGATATAAACTGCTTTGCTCAGTTTCCCATAACTAATGAAGAAATGGAACCTAATCACTTATCACAATCCACACAGCAACCAAACATGACACCAGAAGCAGTGTTGTAAACCCAGTCTCCCACTTCTGTAATGGAAGGAAGGAGGTGCATTCTCGATCTTTTCTCTTGAAAAGTGACAGGAATTATTGGACTGTAAGCCAATATTGTTTTCAGGCACTTATCTGGTTCTGTCAAGTTCAAAAATAAGAGACAAAAGATAGAAGATAGAAAAATAGAAAAGTTACAAGGTGGCAAAAGTTTTGAAATTTTGCAAGGAGCAAATTATGGAAACATAAAACAAGCATATTGACCTGAGGGGCAGAATATAGAGGTGTTACCAAAGGCAAATAGAGGAAATCAGAATAAATCAGGTGAGAAGTATTGTCCTGAAACCAGGATTGGAACTATTTCCAAAAATGCTCCCCCAATGCACTCAGTATACTAGAATGATTCATAAGCTTTACTCTGGGCTTCAAATTTCCATCATTGTTATCTAAATATCCCCATTGTGAGACACAAAGTCCCTAGTGGAATAGAAATGTCTTAAGTCTTTCCCAAACCCACTCCTGAGGTCTTTGCCACAGAAATTGTTTCTAGGTGATGGAAATTGCCCTCCCCACCTTTCCCCAGCCCACTCTACGCAGTTCTTAACAAGATGTGTGGGTCCCCTATAGAAATCCAGCCTCTACAAATGGAAGTCACTGTTCCTGCCAGCCTGATGCAGCTTCTGCCTCCCCCCTCCTTCCCCATTCCCCCTCCCCCTCCTTGTATTCCATCCCCTCCCCCATCCTACCTGAGCAACTGTTGCTGCTGATGACCTTCCCCTTCAGCCCTCTTAATTCCTTTGCTGTCCGGCTGGAGTATCAACAGTTTCCAACTGCCTCCATCTTCCTCTCTGCTCTACTCTACTGTGCTCTTCTCTGCTGTAAAATAAACAATTTAATCCCTAAATTTTTCCAGGTTGGAATTAGTCTGATAAATGAATTCTTCCATGTTTTCCCAAAGCCCTGAAACTATTGTGTGGGACAAATGCCACTTAAATAAATTTCAGAGATCTTTCAATGTATGAAAAGAAGTTTTACTCCTTTTTTGTGGAACAGACACCAATCCATTACAGAGATTGAGGCAAAAGCAAAAGACCCAAGAATCACATTTATCTCAACTAAATCTCACCCCCTCACTGACCCATCCTCATTAATGAGGAATGTGGTTTTACAATCTATACTTGTAAATTAATCTAAGGCAAAGAGCATATAATTCAAACCAAAGCCAGAATAGCCCTTCAGCCCCAGGAATTGAATGGATATCCAGATTTTAAGAGATAAGAGGGGGTTAGTTGACTCTTCAACAATATCCCAGAGGTTGCTTTGTCAAGGGAGTCGGGGAACATAGTTAACTATTTTCCAATCTAAAATATTCTACTGAAGAAATCTCAGACTTTATTCCACTCAGTCCCTCCTCTTTTATTTTGATGAGATTTTTTTAAATTTATGAGTAGGCCCTTAAGGCTAAATAACATTCCCCTGACCATCTGATGACTTCCAAGGGACTCTTTTAGATAAGCCCTATAACCACCATGATAATAGGTCCATTTCCAAATTTGCTGTACCTCCTTCTACTGACAGGTTTTTTTATACAAATGTCTTTAGAAAGGTCTTCCTGGTTCCAAAATTGATCAAAATAAATTCCTGATTTTGTACTATTGAACCAACCCCAAGAATAGCTAATATTTCTAGTGATTCTCCTTAAATTGAGTTAATAATGCCACCCAATAATCTCCCTCTTTCTCTCTCAATGGGTAACATTTTTATAACCCTGAAGAAATCTCAGACTTTTTTTCCAAATCACTATTAATCTTAAAAACCGTTTGCAGGCTGTACTTTCCCCAACAAGGCTATCACTTAGGATTTCATACTAGGCAGTTCAATGTGACATGTTTTGTGTAAGATAATAATAGACATTTGGAAAGTGTTTTGTGATTTTTGTTTCTTTAATTTTCTCTGAAATAAACAGGAATTTTTCAACAGGCAATGATTAGAAAAAAGTGAACTTCTCTTATGTATAGTTTACTCTCTTAAATTGATTAGCTATTTAGAGTAACAAAATTGTCTGCCATGGCTGTTTCCACTTCTCAATTGTCTTCTGCTCTGTTCTGTGAATTTTTAATTTTATTATTTTCCATCTCAAATTCAATCCCTCCCTCCACGCCCTTCATGGAAAACTTGAAAGTATCTCATTATTCAAATGAAGCAATGTGAATCATCTTTCTATACTAGTCATAACTCCTCTTCCCTATTAGTTGCCTCTTTTTCTTTGCATCACCATCCATATCCACTTCCTCTCTACCCTAATAGTCTTCATTTTTGATAAAGAAATATGAAGAAATTAAACAAGTCACCAGACTTCTGGCTAAGATGTTTGGGAGAAACCAGGAACTGTGGTAAGCTCCCATGGGCTTCCCCCAGCCTTTGCTGAATCATGAATCAAACCTCTTAACAGATTTTGGAGCAATAGAACCCACAGAAGAACATGCTGGATCATCTTCCAGCAAGGTCTGTTGGGGGAAATGTATATGTGTCCAGAAGCAGACCCAGGGGACCAATGGTGGGGCAAGGTGGAGGACTAAACTGAGAATCTCGACTGTGGTCGTGGAGGCCACTGCACACAGAGGCTGTGTGATGGGCACTGGGAGGGTTCCAGCACAGGTGGCCAAGACCCCCATTTGGTCAGGATAGTCTGGATGGTCTTCCAGCAGAGCAGCTGCCTTTCCTGGAGGGAGGGCATGGCATTCTCAAGCACAATCAGCTCAGAAATAGCCCAGGGAAGGTACGGCTGACTTCCTCACTTCTGACTGTACTGAGAGAGCCTCTGGCATTTCCAGCCTGGACACCCTAGTGAGGTGACTAGAAGGCCTACTGGACAGGCCAGAGACAGCCTCAGCTTTCCCCAGAGTTCACCATGAATGGCCCATGGAAGAGGTGGATAACATCCCCAGAACAGAGGGTCCAGAGAGAGAGAGAGAAAACCTCTGATGTTTTTTCTTGGTGATTCCACCAAGAAAGACACTGGAGTTTCTAACATCAGTGGCAAAGGCTAGTAAGCAAGTCTCTCGGGCTCAAAACAGCAAAGATCTGCCAGGGATTCCTCCTTCTCTCTAACACAAGAGTATTAGGTTAGATTAGGCAACAAATCTCAAAATGAATAAGAAAGGACAGAGAAAACAGAGTACATTGAAATGACCTTGGAGATAAGGATCATATCTGAGAAATGAAGGGCAGAAAGAGAAATATATGTGAGGCTTCCAAAGAGAAAATGAATTGATCTCCAGCCCAGTAAGATTTGTCAGAAGAACTCAGAAAGCATTTTGACAACCAAATGGAAAAACTGGGAAGAGAAATACAAGAACAAATTAGCATTTTGCAACAAAAAGTGATGGAAGAAAAATCCTTTAAAAATGAATTGGGCAAAGGTAAAAAGATAACAGCTCCTTTGAAAATAAGAGTGACCCAATGGAAAAGGATATGTAAAAGCTACATGAAGAAAATACCACCTTGACTAACAGACGGGGACTAGTGGAAGCTATTGACTACAAAAGAGACCAAGAGTCTATTAAACAGAAATAAAAGCAAACCAAATGGAAGGAAATTTAAAATAGCACTTTGGTAAAACAACTGACCCAGAAAACAGATCCAGGAATGATAATTAAACAATCCTTGGACTACCTGAAAGTAAGGCATGCTTAAATAAAAAAGAACTTGGAGAGCACTCTTCAGAAAACAGCAAGGAGAAGTGCCCTGGTAACCTGTAACCAGAGAGCAAAATAGTCATTGAAAGAATTCCTCACATAACATCCTGAAAGGGATAGCAGAAGGAAAATGCCAAGAATATTGTAACCATACTCCAGTATCAAGTAGAAAATCCTGAAAGTGGACAGAAAGAAGTAATTCAAATACAAATAATCACAGTCAGTTTTACATAAGACCCAGCTGACATAGAAAGAGAAATTCCATTCTAACTAACTGTAGACAACATAAAGCACTTGGGATTCTTATAACCAAGGCAGACTTAGAAACTATAAGCAAACAACCATAAAACACTTCTTACAGATAGAAAAGCAGATCTAAACAAATGCACAAATGTCAGTTATTCATGGGTAGGCCAAGCCAATATAATAGAAATGAATTTTCTACCTAAATTAAAATACCTTTTTCATTGCCATACCAAACAGACCTCCAAAACTTCACTTAATTGAGCTGAAAAAAATGGAAATTAAATTCATATGGAGAAACAAAAGTTCAAGATTACCAGTGGAATTAATGAAAAATTAGAAAGGTAGTTGGAATAATTAAACCCGATCTGGAATTATATTATAAAGCATCAATTATAGATTAGGTGCAAAAAAACAGTAGTAAATGTCTATAGTAAACTGCTGTTTGAGAAACACATGGACTCCAGCTCTTGGGATAAGAACTCATTCTTTGATAAAAACTGCTTGGAAAACAAGAAGACAGTAGGTCAGAAACTAGGCCTAGACCAACATCGTCTACCATGGAAACAGGATTTAGACATAAAAGGTGATATAATAAGCGAATTAGGAGAACAAGAAATAGTTTATACTTCAGATCTACAGAAATGGGAGCTCTTTCTGACCAACAAAGACACATTAGTCACTGTAAAATGCAAAGTGTCTAATTTTACATTAAATCGAAAAATATTTACCATAATAAAAACAAAGCAACCAGGATTGGTCATTGATTTTTGTACTGCCGAAATGAAAATATCCATCTGGTTTTTTTTTCTTTTTTGCAACTAGTTTTTCTGACAAAGGACTCATTTCTAAAATATTTAGTGAACTAAATCATATAAAAATACAAGTCATTCCTGACTTGATAAAAGGTCTGTTATAAATGAATGAATGAAAAGAAAAACGAGCTAGATTGAGAGAAAATTATACATTTTCTTCACTGATCTCATAAGATACACCTTACAAGGTACAGGTGCTTCACCTAGGCGTGAAGCATGAATTAGTCTTCAAAGTCAGGTAATTTATGGTCTTCAGAAACTCTTTCCCCTCCCTCTTGGATATTCATAGGCCCTCAGAGTTTGGGTTACAATCTAAGAGGTCCACCCATTCCATGACATGCCCCTAATTTGATCCCCCCCACATCATAAGATGCATGTTATGCTAAAGAACCCCAATGGTCACAGGGGGTGTGTGGGTTAATATTCAATTACCTAATTGTGCAAACTCAGTAGCATTAGGTCAAGATCTATATGTCACTCTTGCCTGGTTGAGAACCGGTTTGGGGTTTGCTTTCCCTCAATGACATTAGGAAAACTCCCAGGCTTGTGATTGGCTGGGCCATTCCTCCTTTGCAATGGATTATTTAAGGGCTCTCCCTCCACACCCAGTGAAGACCAACACCCTACATTCCTCACAAGGTCAAAAGATATGGAAAAGCAATTCTTAGATGAAGAAATCAAAGCTATAAGCATATAAAATATTGTTATAAACCATTATTGATCAGAGATATGCAAATTCAAACATCTCTAAAGTATCACCTCACACCCCTCAGATTGGCCAATATAACTAGAAAGGAAAATGATCAGTGTTGGAGGGGATGTGGGGAAACTGGGACACTAATGCATTGTTGGTAGAGTTGTGGACTGTTCCAACCTTTCTGGGGATCAATTTGTAATGATGTCCAATGGGGGAAAAAACTGCACACCCTTTGATCCAGCAATGCTACAAATGGATCTGTATCCTAAAGCGATCACGATAAGGCATAAAAATCCCACATGTACAAAAATATGCACTGCAGCTCTCCTTGTAGTGGCAAAGAATTGGAGAATGAGGGGATGCCCATCCATTGGGGAATGGATGAACAAACCATGGTATATGTATGTTAAAGAATAGTATTGTTCTATAAGAAATGATGAGCAATAGGATTTCAGAAAAGCCTGGAAAGACGTGCATGAATTGCTACTGACTTAGATGAGTGGAACCATCAGAATATTGTAGATCAAAAAGGAACACGAGGGTGATGATCAACTGCCACTTATTCATTCCATCAGTGAAAAGAAGAGAAAAGGGATGATAAAAATGGGTTGGGGATAAGTTATGTGATGGAATCCAGGAAAGATGGTGTAAGGTGGTCGGTAGGTGTAAAATACTTTTCAGGAAGACCAGAGTGAAAGAGAGGAGAGGAGAGGAGAGGAGAGCAGAGGAGGGGAGAGGAGGGGAGGGGAGGGGAGGGGAGGGGAGGGGAGGGGAGGGAGAGGAGAGGAGGAGAGGGAGGAGAGGGGGGGAGGAGAGGGGAGGAGAGGGGAGGAGAGGGGAGGAGAGAGAGGAGAGGAGAGGGGAGGAGAGGAGAGGAGAGGAGAGGAGAGGGGAGGAGAGGAGAGGGGAGGAGAGGGGAGGGGAGGGGAGGGGAGGGGAGGGGAGGGGAGGGGAGTGGAGAGGAGGGGAGGGCAGGGGAGGGGAGGGGAGAAGAACGGAATAAACAGGAGTGAGAAGAATAGGTTGGAGGGAAATACACTTTGCAATAATTGTGGGCATATAATATTGAAACAAGGTTTTATTATACAGAACTCATTTCTGTAACACAATTTATAAAAATTTAAAAGTCATTTATCATTTGATAAGTGATCAAGAGATATGACCAGTTTTCAGTTGCACAGTGATCTACTTACATCATGTAAAAATGTCTTAACTCAACCCTGGTAGGAGAAATCAGGGTCAGTACAATTCTGAAGTACTACCCTATGCCTATTGGATTGCCTAATAGGGAAGAAAGAGAAAATGACAAATGTTAGATGGGACATTGGTGCATTATTAGATGAGTTGTAAATTGATCAGTTGTACTTGGGAATTGTACCCAAAGGATTATAAATCTATGCCTACCCTCCAGGGTCTAGGGATATCACTGATAGATCCATTCCAGAAGAGTTGAAACATGGGAAGAAAAATGTATCTATATATAGAGAGATATTTAAAGCAGCTCTTTTCTGGCTGAAGGGACCTGGAGATTTTGAGGATAACCATAGGGGGATGGCTGAATAAGGGTCTAGGGATATCACTGATAGATCCATTCCAGAAGAGTTGAAACATGGGAAGAAAAATGTATCTATATATAGAGAGATATTTAAAGCAGCTCTTTTCTGGCTGAAGGGACCTGGAGATTTTGAGGATAACCATAGTGAGGAGGATGGCTGAATAAATTTTGACAAAACTTTGAGATGAAATACTATTCTGTTGTGGAAATTGATGAATTGGATGCTCTCAGGAAAAACTTCCATGATCAGATGGAATGGGAAATGTATACAAAAAGTAACAGCCAATATTGTGGGATGATCAGCTGTGAAGGACTTAGCTTTTGTCAGCAGTACTATGACCCAAGAGAACTCTGAAGGACTTACTACAAAGAATACTATTCATGCCCTTAAACAAATGGTATAGGAATTCAGATTGATTATACTTTTTGTGAATTGATTTTTCTTGAGGCTTTTCTTTTCTTAGGGCAAGGTGGAACATTCTGCTTTCTTTTTATAACATCACTATGGTGGAAATGTTTTTGTTCCAGACTTCAGATTTTTAACCTACATCAAGTAATTTGCTTTCCTAATGAGGTGGAGTCTACTGGGAGGAAAGCAGGGAATTTGGAACTCAAGATTTTGAAAGTGAATGTCCATACTTGTTTTGACATGTAATCGGGATGAAGGGGAATAAAATGAAATAGAATTTAAATAAATTAAGAAAATAAAGGCAGAATAATCTGAAATATGGTTAAACTGCATATGAAAAGTGATTAAAAAGGACATTTATCAAATGAATTTTGAAGGTCTTGAGAAATGAATAGAAAGGGTTAAAAGTAAAAATGGAAGGGATAACATGTTTGGATTTTGTGAACTATATCAGGTATCCTTAACCTGAGAGAAGGTTCAGAAGTATGTTCAAGAAAGCATTAGCATATTTTGAATATTAAGTAAGCACTGTAAATCAAAAGTCATTTTTTTTTTCATTCTGGGACTGTGGAATGCAGATTTGCCCTGAATTTAGTGATGATCAGATGTTGTCATTGAAATAAAAGTGAATCCGAACTTTTGACATTTACTTTTGCAAATTTCTTGCTGTGAAAACTCTCCCTTTATTCTTTTGGTATTCCTACAGATTAATTTGGAATTGATTATCACCTAAAATTTGAGATTTCAGGTTCTATCCCATCCTAGAGCAATGAAAGAAGGTAGTTCTTTAAACTTCAACCAGAAAATGCAACGATTTTCAAAACTGGAAAACTATGTAGTTCACCTTTTATTTTATCAAGATGAAACTAATGATATAGGAACTTTGCTTTTATTACCCAAATTTTAGTTATGTCAGGAAGAGGAATAGGGCTACATAATAATTTCATATTTGTCATTAAGAAATTATTTAGCTATACTAAAAATCTTTGCTTTAGGTTATTATTCTGAAAGAGAAAACAAAGACCTATATTTTGGGGTCATATGGCTATAAAGAGTTTGTCAGGAAAGCAAATTTAATTTCTTTATTATCTCTTGATTGATAACTTTCAGTACATGGTCTGATCTGCAAAAAATAATCTTAGAAACTGAATTAAGGTGTTTACGTAACGTGATTTCTAGCAGTGAATACCTTGATGGTGCAGTGTGTAACCTGCATAAAGATTTTGTGAAGGTAGGGCTCTTTACTAGCATAGAATATATTTAGCTTAAACAATAACAGGATCAAAGAGTAGAAACAATGTATTTTCTTCCTGACTACCACTCCTTTGTGTGTCTCAGATCCCTCCAGAGATTTTGCACAAGGCCTTGAACCCATCTGTTATCTTTTCAAGCAGATAGCAACTCCTTTCTCTTAACTCTTTAGATTCTCATCTTTTAGTTTATATGAACCTTGTGACAAATGTGCCAAGACTTCTCTGTCCTGAAAAATCTTCACTAGACGCTCTCATGCTTCCCAAATATTTCATCTACCTTTCATACCAACAAACAGTCAAACTCCTAAATAAACTGCATTTGTTGCCTTGAAATTCTCTCCAACTCATCTTTTAGTCCCTTCACAATTTGGTTCATCTCTTAGCTAAAATTATTCCCTCAGCATGTCATGAAGGATCATTTAATCACTGAATCTGTTCACTTTCTCTTAATTTTTAAATGCTGGCCTCTTTGCTATATTTATGTTGTTTATCATTCATGTTGGGTGTCAATGTTTGGAAAGCATAGGTCATATAAATTCCCTTGACCCTCATAATACTTTGAGAAAGGTGTTTAATTATCCCCATTTTTTGAACAAGGAAATAAATTGGAAGAGGCCAAGTGACTTGCTTAAGTCATGCTGTTTGAGATTTTAACTCAGATATCTGATTACTTATCCAGTACTGTTAACGTTTACACACGTTAACAGTCTTGACTATTCTTTTCTTGTACACTATCTCCCCTTTGCGTTTTTATGAAAGTGCTCTCTCTTCTTTCCAGTCTATGACTGCTTTTCCATTCTTGAATACATCGACACATCAAGCCCCCTAACTGAGGTTGTTCCCCAAGACCGTACGAGTCCCTCTTGTCCCTCTACAAGCTCTCACTTGTCTATTTCCTCATCAGACTGAAGCCTGGTTTCATAATGGCACTGGCATTGAAGTCAAGAGGACATGAGTTCAAATATGCCCTCAGAACGTGACACTAGCTGTGTGACCTTGGACAAGTCACTTAACCCGTTTGTCTCATATCATGGACAATATGCAGTCATCTTGATTTTTATCTGGCCACTGGACACAGATGGCTCTGGAGGAGAAAGTGTCATTTGGACAGCACCCCCTCACTCAAATGCAATTCAAATCCATGTCATGGCATCACTTCCCTGATATACATGACAAATCACCACAACATTTCATGAAACCACAACCCCCACTATATTCATTATAATATCTGTGCAAATTACATGTTTTATGGAATGGAATATTTTCATGAATGTAGAGAATACAGAGAAACACCATAATATTTATAAGAACTGGTTTAAAGAGAAAAAAATGGGATAACTTTGATGTGATAATTGAAAGGTTGGGGGGGGCCCTGCTGTTCTGTGGGGGAGCCTGGACTGCTATCAGGATCTGAATGTGGTCATAGACCCAGAGTCCTCTTCCAGGGACAGAGGACAGAGGTCGGCAGTCTCTCTCTTTACTCCCCTCCCTAGGTTCAATGGGCTCATGCCCTGGGGGCTCCTGCTTACCAGCTCTGCCTGTTTCTGTTTCCTGGCTATAGAATGTAGTGGCCAAGCTGTTCTCTATGTGCTCTGAATGCTGGGCTTCACGTGCTTGCTCTGGAAGAGGTACCCTGGCTGTTCCCCCAATTTTTGCCCGGTGCTGCCTAGGGTGTAAGTCAGGAAACTGACCCTGCTGCTGTGAGCTGCTGCTCCCAGTGCCCTGGGGCTTTCTCCGGGAGTCTGAAGTTCTTTCCCTCTCTGTTTTAAAATCTTAAGAAAATAAACTGTCATGTGCAAAGGATCTTTTAGTTATGATTTTTAAATTCTTAAGAAAATGAAGGGAAAGGTGGTGCACAAGCAGTGTATGTGCATTATGTTGTGGTACACTATAAGGATTTACCTTAGGGGGGAGTTGGTAAAACACAGTTGGGTCCTGTGCCCTTGGGTTGTGGGGCAGAATGACAAGCTCCCAAGGACTCTGGTGCACCTTATCTCTTCATGGCGGCATGACAGCTCCTGAGACTCTCTAGGTGGCAGGGGCCATTAGAATAGCCCATGTTCCTGCACAGGGGCTTTTGGATGATCCTGGTTATTAGTTGCCTTGCCGGCCTAGAGGAAGGAATGGGGGGAAGTAAGGGAAAGACACTGCGAATAGAGGGGTGTTGGTGAGAGTAAAGAGGTGACAGCACTGGCATTAAATTGCCTTGGGTATCCCCAAAGTGTTCTTGGGGACACCCATTTGTTATGGCCTTCTTCACCTTGAGGCCCACAGCAATGACCTCCCTCCCGGATAGGTGCTGACAATAAGGGGTCAAGCCTCCACTGCCTGATGCTTCCAGCTCAATTTTATTACTTCTTAGCTTCTAGGGGTTGTTTGATGTTCCAGGGTATTAGCTGGCTTGCAGATGTAGAGAAAGGAATGGAGGGAAGTAAGGTAAAGGCAATGGAATTATAGGGGTGTTGGTGAGAGTAAAGAGGTGAGGGCACAGATGTTAATTATTTTGGGAAATCCTAAAGTGTTCTTTCCCTTTTGTGGACACCCGATTGTTGTGGCTTTCTTCAGATTCGGGCCCACAGAGATGACCTCCCTCCAGACTGGGTGCTGACAATAAGGCGTCAAGCCTCCACTGCGTATTGCTTGCATCACAATTTTATTACTTCTTAGCTTCTACATATATACTGTTAGGTTTTCCAGGGTAGAAAATAGAAAATGAGGGAATGGGGGTGCACAAGCAGTGTACATGCAGCCTCTTGCAGTACAGGTTAAGGCTGTATGTTAGGGGGGAGTTGGTAAAACACAGCTGTGTCCTATGCCCTTGGTCTGTAGAGTGGAATGACCAGCTCCCAAGGACTCCGGGGAACCTTATCTCTTCCTGGCTGCATGCCAGCTCCTGAGACTCTCCAGGTGGTGGGTACTGTTAGAATAGCCTGTGTTCCCACACAGGGGCTATTTGATGTTCCAGGGTATTAGTTGCCCTGCAGGCCTAGAGGAAGGAATGGAGGGAAGTAAGGGAAAGGCAATGGGAATATAGGGTTGTTGTTGAGAGTAAAGAGGTGATGGCACTGGTGCTAAATTGCCTTGAGTATCCACAAAGTGTTCTTTCTTTATTGGGGACACCCCATTGTTGTGGCCTTCTTCACGTTGGGGACGGCAGCGATAACCCCCCCCCCATTGATGCTGATAATAAGGGTTCAAGGCTCCACTTCCTGATGCTTCCAGCTCATTTTATTAATTCTTAGCTTCTACATATATACTGTTAGGTCTTCCAGGGTAGAACAAAGAAAATGCAGGAATGGGGGTGCACAAGCAGTGTTCATGCAGCCTCTTGTAGTACAGGGTAATGCTGTACGTTGAGGGGAGTAGGAAAAACACAACCGTGTCCTGTGCCATTGTTCTGTAGAGCGTAATGACCAGCTCCCAAGGACTCCAATGCACCTCATCTCTCAGGGTGGCATGCCAGCTCCTGAGATTCTCCAGGTGGTGGCGCATTAGAATAGTCTGTGTTCCCACACAGGGGCTGTTTGATGTTCCTGGGTATTAGTTGTCTTGCAGGCATAGATAAAGGAATGGGGGGAAGTAAAGGAAAGGCACTGAGAATAGAGGGGTGTTGGTGAGTGTAAAGAGGTGAGGGCTCTGGGGTTATATTACCTTGCAAAACCCCAATGTGTTCTTTCTCTATTGGGAAAACCTGATTGCTGTGGCTTTGTTCACCTTGGGGCCCCCAGTGATGACCTCCCTCCAGGAGGGGAGCTGAGAATTAGGGGTCATGCCACAACTGCCTTATGCTTCCCGCTAAATTTTATTATTTCTTAGCTTCTACATATATATGGTAAGGTCTTCTGAGGTAGAACATAGAAAATTGGTGAATGGAGGTTCACAAGCAATGTACGTGCAGCCACTTGCAGTACAGGATAAGGCTTTACATTGGGGGGAGTTGGTAAAACACAGCTGTGTCCTGTGCCCCTGGTCTGTAGAGCAGAATGACCAGCTCCCAAGGATTCCAGTGCACCTTATCTCTTCCTGGCATCATGTCAGCTCCTGAGACTCTCTAGTTGGCGGAGTCATTGGAATAGCTTGTGTTCCCACACAGGGGCTGTTTGATGTTCCAGGGAATTAGTTGCCTTGCAGGCCTAGAGGAAGAAATGGGGGTAAGTAAGGGAAAGGCAATAGGAATATAGTGGTGTTGGTGATAGTAAAGAGGTGAAGGCATGGTGTTAATTATTTTGTTAAATCCTAAAGTGTTCTTTCTCTATTGTGGACACCCGTTTGTTGTTGACTTCTTCACCTTGGGGCCCACAGTGATGACCTCCCTACAGACTGGGTGCTGACAATAAGGGGTCAAGCCTCCACTGTCTGATGCTTCTAGGTCATTTTATTAATTCTTAGCTTGTACATATATACTGTTAGGTATTCCAGGGTAGAACAAAGAAAATGAGGGAATGGGGGTGCACAAGCAGTGTTCTTGCAGCCTCTTATAGTACAGGGTAAAGCTGTACATTGGGGGCACTTGGTAAAACACACCTGTGTCCTGTGCCCTTGTTCCGTAGAGCAGGATGACCAGCTCCCAAGGACTCCGGTGCACCTCATCTCTCAGAGTGGCATGCCAGCTCCCAAGACTCTCCAGGTGGTGCGGCGTTAGAATAGCTTGTGTTCCCACACAGGGCTTGTTTGATGTTCCAGGGTATTAGTTATCTTGCAGGCATAGAGGAAGGAATGGGGGGAGTAAGGGAAAGGCACTTTAAATAGAGGGGTGTTGGTGAGAGTAAAGAGGTGAGGGCACTGTTGTAACATTAACTTGGGAAACAATAATGCTTTCTTTTTCTCATGGGGAAACCCTATTTTGTGGCTTTCTTCACCTTGGGGCCCTAAGCAATGCCCTCCCTCCCGGAGGGGAGCTCACAATAAAGGGTCAAGCCATCACTGCCTTATGCTTCCGGCTCAATTTTATTACTTCTTAGCTTCTACATATATACTGTTAGGTCTTCCAGGGTAGAACAAGGAAAATGAGGGAATGAGGGTTCACTAGCAGTGTCCAGGTGACAGAGACATTAGAGTAATCTGTGTTCATACACAGCGGCTGTTTGATGTTCCGGGGTATTAGTTGCCTTGCAGGCCTAGAGGAAGGAATGGAGGCAAGTAAGGGAAAGCCAATGTGAATACAGGGGTGTTGGTGAGAGTAAAGAGGTGAGGGCACAGGTGTTAATTACTTTGAGAAATCCTAAAGCGTTTTTTCTCTATTGTGGACCCCCGATTGTTGCAGCATTCTTTAGCTTAGGCCCCACAGCAGCGACCTTCCCCCTGCAGTGGAGCTGAGGATAAGGAATTAAACCACTGCTGCCTTATGCTTCCAGCTCAATTTACTTGCTTCTTAGCTTGTACATATATATAGTTAGGTCTTCTGTGGTAGAACAAAGAAAATTGGTGAATGGGGGTACACAAGCAGTGTACGTGCATCGTCTTGAGGTACAGGATAAGGGTTTACATTAGGGGGAAATTGGTAAAACAGCTGGGTCCTGTGCCCTTGGGCTGTGGGGCAGAATGACGAGCCCCCTAGGACTCTGGTGCACCATATCTCTTCATGGTGGCATGCCAGCTCCTGAGACTCTCCAGGTGGTGGGGGCTGTTAGAATAGCCTGTGTTCCCACACAGGGTCTGTTAGATATTCCTGGGTATTAGTTGCCTTGCAGGCCGAGAGGGAGGAATGGGGGAAGTAAGAGAAAGGCAATGGTAATAGAGCAGTGTTGGTGAGAATAAAGAGGTGACGACACTGGTGTTAAATTGCCTTGGGAATCCGCAAAGTGTTCTTTCTCTTTTGGGGACACCTGATTGTTGTGGCCTTCTTCACCTTGGGGCCCACAGCAATGACCTCCCTTCAGACTGGGTGCTGACAATAAGGAGCAGGACTCCACTGCGTGATGCTTCCAGCTCAATTTTATTACTTCTTAGCTTCTACATATATACTGTTAGGTCTTCCAGGGTAGAACAAAGAAAATGAGGGAATGGGGGTTCACAATCAGTGTACGTGCAGCCACTTGCAGTACAGTATAAGGCTGTACATTACCTGGCAGTTGGTAAAACACAACTGTGTCCAGTGCCCTTGTTCTGTAGAGTGCAATGACCAGCTCCCAAGGACTCCGGTGCACCTTATGTCTTCATGGCGGCATGTCAGTTCCTGAGACTTTCCAGGTGGCAGAGACATTAGAGTAACCTGTGTTCCCACACAGGGGCTGTTTGATGTTCCTGGGTATTAGTTATCTTGCAGGCCTAGAAGAAGGAATGGGGGAAGAAAGGGAAATGCATTGGGAATAGAGGGGTGTTGGTGAGAGTAAAGAGGTGAGGGCTCCGGTGTTATATTACCTTGGAAAACCCCAATGTGTTCTTTCTCTTTTGGGGAAACCTGATTGTTTTGGCTTTGTTCAACTTGGGGGCCCCAGTGATCACCTCCCTCCTGGAGGGGAGCTGAGAATTGGGGGTCAAGCCCCAACTGCCTTATGTTTCCCGCTAAATTTTGTTACTTATTAGCTTCTACATATATATAGTTAGGTCTTCTGGGGTAGAACAAAGAAATTTGGTGAATGGAGGTTCACAACCAGTGTACGTGCAGCCACTTGCAGTACAGGATAATACTTTACATTGGAGGGGAGTTGGTAAAACACAGCTGTGTCCTGTGCCCTTGGGCTGTAGAGCGGAATGACCAGCTCCGAACTATTCCGGTGCACCTTATCTCTTCCTGGCGTCATGTCAGCTCCTGAGACTCTCTAGTTGGCGGAGTCATTGGAATAGCTTGTGTTCCCACACAGGGGCTGTTTGATGTTCCGGGGTATTAGTTGCCTTGCAGGCCTAGAGGAAGGAATGGAGGCAAGTAAGGGAAAGGCAATGGGAATATAGGGGTGTTGGTGAGAGTAAAGAGGTGAGGGCATGGGTTTTTATTACTTTGGGAAATTCTAAAGTGTTCTTTCTCTATTGTGGACACCCGATTGTTGTGGCCTTCTTCACCTTGGGGACCACAGCCATGACCTCCCTCCAGGCTGGGTACTGACAATAAGGCATTAAGCCTCCACTGCCTGATACTTCCAGCTCAATTTTATTACTTCTTAGCTACTACATATATACTGCTAGGTTTTCCATTGTAGAACAAAGAAAATGAGGGAATGTGGATGCACACGTGGTGTACGTGCAGCCTCTTACAGTGCAGGTTAAGGCTGTATGTTCGGTGGAAGTTGGTAAAACACAGCTGTGTCCTGTGCCCTTCTTCTGTAGAGTTGAATGACTAGCTCCCAAGGACTCCGGTGCACCTTAACTCTCAGGGCAACATGCCAGCTCCTGAGACTGTCCAGATGGCTGGGCCTTTGGAATAACCTGTGTTCCCACACAGGGGCTGTTTGAGGTTCCTGGATATTAGTTGCCCTGCAGGCCTAAAGGAAGGAATGGGGGGAAGTAAGGGAAAGGAATCGGAATAGATGGTTGTTTGTAAGAGTAAAGAGGTGAAGGCTCTGGTGTTACATTACCTTGGGAAATCACAATGGGTTTATTATCTACTGGGGACACCCAATTGTTGTGGCTTTCTTCACCTTGGGGCCCACAGCAGCGACCTCCCCCCTGCAGAGGAGCTGAGGATAAGGAATTAAACAACTACTGCCTCATGCTTCCTGCTCAATTTTATTGCTTCTTAGCTTCTACATATATATTGTTAGGTGTTCTTGGGTAGAACAAAAGAAAATTGGTTAATGGGGGAGCACAAGCAGTGTACGTTGCATCGTCTTACGGTACAGGATAAGGGGTTATGTTGGGGGCAGTTGATAAAACACAGCTATGTCCTGTCCCCTTGGACTATAGAGTGGAATGACAAACTCCCAAGGACTCCTGGTCACCTTATCTCTTCCTGGTGGCATGCCAGATCCTGAGACTCTCCAGGTGGCAGGGCCATTGGAATAGCCTGTGTTCCTATACTGGGTCTGTTTGATGTTCCTGCAGGCCTAGAGGATGGAATGGGGGGAAGTAAGGGAATGGCATTGGGAATAGAGGGGTGTTGGTGAGAGTAAAGAGGAGAGGGCACTGGTGTTGCATTACCTTGGGAAACCCCAATGGGTTCTTTCTCTATTGGGGACACCTGATTGTTGTGCTTTTCTTTACCTTGGGGCCCACAGTAGTGACCTCCTTCCCGGATGGGAGATGAGAAGGAGTCAAGCCAGAAAGGTAAGAGAATGGAATAGTGAGGGAAGCACGTTGGGGAACCTTGACTACATGACAATTTGTTTTGTTTGACTGTACGTTCATTTCAAGGGATTTTTCGTCTTTTTGCTTATCATCACTTGGTAAAAAGGGAAAATTTGAAGGAAAATAATCAAAGGATTTCAAAAATGGCATGAAATGGGTCAGCTACGTGGTGAAGGGGAGAGAGCATTGATCCTCCAGTCAGGAGGACCTGATTTCAAATCTGGCTTCAAGACACTTAACGGTTGCCTAACTGGGTGACCTTGGGCCAGTCACTTAATACCATTGCCTTAAATAAAAAAAATAAAAATAAAAACAACAACAAAAAAAAGAAAAATAGAATGAAAGTAAAAATGTGTCATCTTGTCTAGCTAGAGAACTCTGGAGTCAGGAAGTTTGTTGCTATTGTGACTGACCTGTCAAGAACTTATTGGAGGTTTTGTGAGCAGAGATTCTGAAATGATTTGTCATTTCATTTTCTATGTCATTTTACAGATGAGGAAACTAAGGCACCCAGGATTAAGTAACTAGAACAGAGTCAAAGAGCTAATCAATGTATGTGTGCAGATTTGAACTCAGTAAGATTTTTCCTGACTCCAACTCTATTCATTGCACCACCCAGCTGTTCCTAGGAAAATCTTGCTTTAATTGTGCCCCTAACACTTATGAACAATAGGACCCTCTCTCCCTCAAGCCCTAAGCTAAAGTGTAATTTCTGTTGCTAGAAGGCCTCTTGTTCTGTGAAAATTCTGCACATCCATGAAATTATGGTACTATGTAATCATCTTGATTCAGAAGACCCCAGTTTGATGCTTAGCTACTTATCTGACCTTGGGTCCTCAACTACAATGCATTCATGTTGGGTTTTTATATCCTATAAATCATCCTACATGTCAGGATTCCAAAGTAAAAATTGTTTTTCAAGGACCTTTAATTACAGTAGGGGAGAAAAACGGTTATAAATGTATTCTCATAATAGAAATCTAAAGTAAGATGGAAAGGGAGATAATCAGTAAAGACTTTGTCTAGGAGGAGGTTCAGAGGTACATTGTGAAGAAAATGTGGGACTGACACCCAAGGGCAGGAGAATGAAAATAAATTCCAGACTTCAGCCAGAGGCAATGCAAAGAACAGACTTGAGAGACAGCGTTTCCTAAGCACAGAATTAACTACAGGCTAAATGATGCAGAAGATAAAACATTGGATCTGGAGTTAGGAAGACTTGAGTCCTGGTCCAAATTCAAAATACTATACGTGTGTGACCCTGGGGCATGTCACTATTTTTCTTAAGGTATCCTCATTAGCAGAATGGGAATAATAGACCCTAGATCCTAGGGGTTTTGTGAAAATTAAATGAGATAATATCCTTGGTAGCTGTTTCTATAGTCAGGTACATTTGACAAAGTTAAATAAATTTCTAAACCTTTGCATTTTGGGTAAAAAGGGAAAATACTGGTTTTTCAGCTATCTGAGAGAGTTATAAATCTGAATGTGGTATCTGTGGGGAAATATGTCAGTCTGACTTGTCAAGGTCTCCTCTTCTTTGGTAACTAATTTTAATGAATGATGTAGTCAAACAACAAAGCAGCGAAACAAGAAATTTCACCAAGACATAATACCAAACCAAATGGGTTGCTGACAAAGCAGTTAATGGGGGAATGTAACTCTAAATATTTACATGAATTAAAATAGGGAAAGAGGAGATCAATGGAGTAGGCAATGAATTGAAAAATATAGAGTAAGATCAAATTAAAAATCAACTAAATACTAAATTTGAAAGGGTGAAAATCAGAGCAATTTATCAAACCAAAAGTAAAAGTATTGAATGAATCAATCAAATGAGTTGGTTTTAGAATAAAACCCACAAAATAGATAAACCTGATCAATGAGAATTTTTTTTTAGTTTTTTACAAAACAGTGGGTTTAAGTGACTTGCCCAAGGTCACACAGCTAGGTAATAGTTATATGTCTTAGGCCAGATTTGTACTCAGACCCTCCTGACTCCAGGGCTAGTGCTTGATTATGCTGCAACACTTAACAGCCCCAGTTAATTAGCTGTAACAAAAAGGAAACACAAATGAATAGAAATGAAAAAGGTTAATTCACCACTTCAGAATGCTTTTGCCCTACTATAGGCCAAGGAATGTGATAATCTCAGTTAAATGGATGCTCCTAAAAAAAATAAACTGGTTAGGTTAAAAGAAGTGGTAATTAAATACTTAAATTCCCAATCTCAAGAAGAAAATTGAACTCCCATCCATGAAATCATTAAGAAAAATGTTTTCTGGTCCTGTTGGATTCCTGAGTGATTTGATCAAGTTTTGCTTTTGTTTTTGTTTTTTTAGGTTTTTTGCAAGGCATTTCAGTTAAGTGGCTTTCCCAAGGCCACACAGGTAATTATTAAGTGTCTGAGGCCATGATCAAATTTTGAAGGATCAATCAATTCCAATTCATATTGGCTATCCAATTCCAATATAAACTAAACAAACAATTGATTCCAATTGGATATCAACTATTTGGAAATATAAGGGAAGAAGTAGTTCTGCAAAAGTTCTATTATACCAATAGGCTGTGGATATCTAGAGCAGAAAGTGTCAAAACAGAGAAAGGAAATTTTTCATAAATTTACCTAATGTGTATGGATGGAAAAGCAAATATTAGGAAAAACTTAATGATTAGAACAAGTTATGATCAGGAAGATATACCATGATCCAAAGAATTTATACCTGGAAAGCACAGTTGGTTCAATACTGAGAACTCTATCGGCATAGTTAACTATATCAATAGCAACATAGAGAAATAGCTATTTCAATAGATGAGGAAAAAAGTTTTTTAAAAATTTATTTTTTGAATTTTATATTTTCCTCCTTATCTTGCTTCCCTCTCCTGACCTCCCATAGAAGGAAGTATGTTAGTCTTTACACTGTTTGCATGCTGTACATTGATCTAAATTGAATGTGATGAGATCATTTCCTTAAAGAATAAAAAATAAAATATAAGAGCTAGTAAAATTACAGAATGAGATAACTGCAATTCTTTCTCTGGATACGTATGCTATTCTCCATTGCAGATACCCCAAAATTATCCCTGAGTTTTACACTGGTAAAATGAGCAAGTCCATTAAGTTTGATCCTTAATACCATGATTCTGTTATCCCATCCATTGTTCTGGCTCTGCTCATCTAGCTCACCATCAGGTCATGCAAATTCCTCCAGGCTTCTCTGGATTCCCATCCTTCCTGGTTTCTAATAGAACAATAGTATTCCATAACATACATATACCACAATTTGTTCAGTCATTCCCCAATTGTTGGGCATTCACTCAATTTTTAATTCTATGCACCACAAACAGTGCTACTATGAATATTTTTGTACAACTGATGTTTTTACCCTTTTACATGATCTCTTCTCTGTACAGGCACAGGAGTGATATTGCTGGATCACAGGGTGTGCACATTGTTTTGCCCACTGGGCATAATTCCAAATTGCTCTCCAGAAATTTTGGAGGAGTTCCCAGCTCCACCAACAGTGTCTTAGTGTCCCAGATTTCCCACATCCCTTCCAACATTGATCATTGACATTTCTACTCATGTAGCTAGTCTGAGAGGTGTGGGGTGGTACTTCAGAGATGCTTTAATATGCATTTCTCTAATAAGTAATGATTTAGAGCAATTTTTTATATATCTTTGGATCACTTTGATTTCCTCATCTATAAATTGACTTTGTATATCCTTTGAACATTTGTCACTTGGGGAATGTCTTTTTTTTTTAAATAAATTTGATTCAGTTCTCTATATATTTTAGAAATGAGTCCTTTGTCAGAAATACTAGTTGTAAAAATTTGTTTCCCAATTTACTACATTTCTTTTGATCTTGGTTACATTGCTTTACTCTGTGCAAAAGCTTTTTTAATTTAATGTAATCAAAATTATCTAGTTTGTTTATAATGATGTTTTCCAACTCTTCCATGGTCATAAACAGCTTGCCTTTCCAGAGATCTGACAGGTAAACTATTCCTTCATCAAATAGTTTGCTTATAATACTTTTATGTCTAAACTGTATATCCATTTGGACTTTATCTTGGTATGGGGTGTGAGTTGTTGGTCTAATCCAAGCTTCTGCTCATACTAACTTCCAATTTTCCCAACATGTTTTATCGGAGAGTTTTTATTCCACAAGCTGGGCTTTTTGGGTTTATCAAACAGCAGATTACTGTAATCATTTCCTGCTATTGCACTTAGTCTATTCCATTGATCAACTACTCTATTTCTTAACTAATACCAGACAGTTTTGATGATGGATCCTTTACAATATAATTCTAGATCTGGTAGGGCCAAGTCACCTTCTTTTGAACTTTTTTTTTCATTAAATCCCTGGAAATTATTGACTTTTTACATCTCCATATGAATTTACTTACAATTTTTTTCTGTCAAGTAATTTTTAGGAATATTGATTGGTAGGACACTAGAAAGGTAGTTTACTTTAGGTAGAATTGTCATTTTCATTATATTAGCTTGGCCTATCCATGAGCAGTTGATATTTGTCCAGTTTTTTAAATGTAATTTTACTTGTGAGAGAAGAGTTTTGTAGTTTTCAGAGTTTCTGAGTCTACTTTCGCAGGAAGACTCCCAAGTATTTTATATTGTCTAGAGTTATTGTGAATGGGATGGATTTCTCTCTCCACCAAGGAAGAGGTGGGGGACATCATAAAAAACAAACTAGATGTAGATAGTGGATAGAGCACTGACCTTGGAGTCAGGAGTGCCTGAGTTCAAATCCAGCCTCAGACACTTAATAATTACCTAGCCATCTGGCCTTGGGTAAGCCACTTAACCCCATTGCCTTGAAAAATCTAAAATAACAAACAAAAACATACCCAAACTAGATAATTTTGATTACTTTAAATTAAAAAGTTTTTGCACAGACAAAACCATGGCAACCAAGATGAAAAGAAATGTAGTAAATTGGGAAACAATGTTTGCAACTAATATTTTTGAGAAAGGACTCATTTCTAAAATAGTTTGAGAACTGAGTCAAATTTCCAAAAACCAAGCCATTCCCAAATTGACAAATGGTCAAAGGATATGCAAAGGCAATTTACAACTGAGGAAATCAAAGCAATCCATAGTCCTCTGAAAAACTGCTCCAAATAATTACTTATTAGAGAAATACAAATGAAAACACCTCTGAGATACCACCTCATACCTCTCAGACTGGCCAATATGACCAGAAATGACAATGATCAATGTTGAAAGGGTTGTGGGACATCTGGGACACTAATACATTGTTGGTGGAGCTGTGAACTAATCCAAACATTTTTGAAGGCAATTTGGAATTATGCGCAGTGGGCAATAAGAATGTGCATACCCTTTGATCCAACAATACCACTACTGGGTCAATACCCTCAAGAGATCATGAAAATTGAACCAACCTTGCATTACAGGTATAAATTCTTTTGATCATGGTATATCATCCTAGTCATAACTTGTTCTAACCATTAAATTTTTCCTAAAACTTGCTAAAACATTTGCATCCATACTCAGTTAAATTGATCAAAACTTTGCTTTCTCTGTTTTGACACTTTCTGCTCTAGATATCCACAGCCAATTGGTGTCAGAAAAATGTTTGCAGAACTCCTTTCCTTATATTTCCAAATAGTTTATATCCAATGGAATTGATTGTTCCTTCAAAATTTGATCATGGCCTCAGACACTTAATAATTACCTAGCTCTGTGGCCTTAGGCAAGCACTTACTCCCATTGCCTTGAGAAAACCTAAATAAAAAAAAGGAAAAATTGATCAGCTTCACTCAGGGACCCATCAGGACAAGATGCTTTTCTTAATGATTTTGTGAATGGGAGTTCACTTTCCTGAGCATTTAAGTATTTAATTTCCAGTTCTTTTAACCTAACCAGTTTATTTTTTTGTAAGCCTTAATCCATTTGACTGATATTATCAAATTCCTTGGCCTATAGTAGGGCAAAATCGTTCTGAAGTGGTGAATTAACCTTTTTCATTTCCATTCATTTATGTTTCCTTCTTTGTTACAGCTAATTAACTGGTGCAGTTAAGTGGTCCATCTTAATCAAGCCCTAGCCCTGGAGTCAGGAGGGCCTGAGTACAAATCTGGCTTCAGACACATAAGTATTACCTAGCTGGGTGACCTTGGGCACTTCACTTAAAACCATTGCTTTGTAAAAAACTAAAAAAAATTCTCATTAACCAAGTTTATCTATTTTGTGGGTTTTATTCTAAAACCAACTCTAGTTTGAGTGATTCATTTAATACTTTTACTTTTATTTTGATAAATTTCTGTTTTTCACATTTTCAAATTTAGTATTTAGTTGATTTTTTAATTTGTTCTACTCTATATTTTTTCATTTCATTGCCTACTCCATTGATCTCCTCTTTCCCTATTTTAATTCATGTAGATATCTAGAGTTATATTCCCCTGTTAACTGTTTTGTCAGAAACCCATTTGGTTTGGTATTATGTCTTGGTGAAATTTCTTGTTTCGGTGCTTTGTTGTTTGACTCCATCATTCATTAAAATTTAGTTACCAAAGAAGAGGAGGCCTTGACAAGGCAGACTGACATATTTCCCCACAGATACTACATTCAGATTTATAACTCTTAGGTAGATGAAAAAACCAGTATTTTCCCTTTTTACCCGAAATGCAAAGGTTTAGAAACTTATTTAACTTTGTCAAATGTACCTGACAATAGAAACAACTACCAAGGTTATTATCTCATTTAATTTTCACAAAACCCTGGGAGCTAGAGTCTATTATTCCCATTTTACAAATGAGGATATCTTAAGAAAAATAGTGACATGCCCCAGGGTCACACATACACACATCTAGTATCTTGAATTTGGACCAGGACTCAAGTCTTCCTAATTCCAGATCCAATGTTTTATCTTCTGCATCATTTAGCCTGTAGTTAATTCTGTGCTTAGGAAACACTATCTCTCAAGTCTGTTCTTTGCATTGCCTCTGGCTCAACTCTGGAATTAATTTTCATTCTCTCTCCAGCCCTTGGGAGTCAGTCCCGCTTTTTCTTCATGATTGAATAAGAAAATGAAGTTTTCTTATAAGTAAGTTCTTTTGAGCCTGTATGAGGATGTGCCTTTCTCACAAATTTACCCACCTCCTCCGGACATTCCATAGGTGATTTGGCTGCATTCCAAAGACTCCAGGAGCCAGCCACTCCTTGGAATACACAGGTAGTACTGGGGAGAACTGGCTATTCTCACAGTATTGACCTTGTTCAAAGTAAAATCTTCCAGCCCCCTATGGCATTTCCTTGAAGTCTTCAAACTGCTAGACTTGTAGGCTTTTCCCATATTACTGTTAAAGGAACTCCCTCCCAACTAAATTAGCATCTAGCCTTCTCTGTTCTCCACTGATAAATATTCTGAGGCTCCAAGCATTGGCAGGAATCTCACCCAAGGAGAATTGATTCTGCCTGGGACTTTTCTCTCTCTCTCTCTCTCTCTCTCTCTCTCTCTCTCTCTCTCTCTTTCCTTCTTTCTTCCTTTCTTTCTCAAATCGGGACTTAACAGAAAAGCTGGACAAGAACTTGGGATCCCCCCAGCCACGGACTGTTCAGAGTTGGTGCTCCCCCGAATTGGTGATGTTATCTTTATCTTTTTCTTCTACTTTGATTATAGTATTACTAACCCATTGTCTTTAATGTATTAGTTGCTGTATTGGATGTTATTGTAATCAATCTACTCCTTGTGTTGTGTAACTAAAATACTTTCATGTTTTTATGAGTGTCAGTGAGAGTGTTATTTGTAGGAACGAATCCGAACCTCATTTCAAATCACAATACATAAATTGGTGTAGTCAGCAGGACTCGTGCAAATGCTATTTAAGACAAGTATAGAGACCCCCGTCCCTGTTGAAGTACCGGGATGGGATAAACCCACCTTTTCTTCTTTAGCAAAGGTTTGGGCTCAGAATACAGGCTTTTGTGAAAATTGGGAAAGCAGCTTTAGGGATGGAAAGCCTGGCCAACTTACTAAGTGCTTAAGTAAAATTACCATAGAAAAGGGAAAGGAGATGAATGGCATTTGCAGGTATGTCAGGCTTTGGACAAGAAGGAGGAAGAGAAAGTTCAAATGGAGGAAGAATTGATTGATTTACAGGGGTAAATGTATATAAAAAAAGAAAAAAAGAAAAGAGGGAGATTGATAAAAAGAAAGTTCATACTATGGTGGGGGATGCAGATACATATGATTTGGTTTTAGTTGGAGCAGCCCGCTTATAATACCTTAATCCAGAGGGTGCCCCCTTGGAACGATATTGCTTCTTAGTGAAAGCAGGGAATTCTCTGGCAGAAGTTTTGGACAAACTCTCCCAACTGAAGAACTTAGGCAACTACACATATACTGATGGCAATAAATCTCGATATAGGAGTGATGAACATGCTGCTGGTCAGTCTATTGCTCGGTCTCTCATAAGGTTAATTACTAAAGTTTAGTTCTTTGTTCTGTTTTGTTTTGAAACTGGGGCGAGACCTCTTTGATGGATAGCAATCCTAGTATATTTAAAAAAAAAGAAATTTAGGTAAAACAAGTTAAAATAATGATGAAGGTAGGCCAATTACCCAAATAAGGAGTACTCAGTGATGATTGTTCTCTTTCTCCCAAAGTACATATTAGTACATTTTAAGGGGGATACCTCTCAATTTACCTGATGAAAAATTATTCTTGCAAAAGTACAATGACCATCACAATCTGTAAAATTTTAAATATACAAGGGAATTAGGGACATTGAAAAAATCTTGCCCAAGAATTTGTAAATAGAACTATGCCTATTTAGATGCAAAAGTAAGGTTTTAAATAAATCATTGGATCTGGTCATGAACAGTATCTGTTAAAATAAAAGAAGAAGAGGAGGAAGGGGTGAATGAAGTCTGAAATATGCTTAGATAGTATGTTGAGAGAAAATGCAAGTTGTGTAGTCTGAATACTGGATTTAAGGACCTGTGAAGTGATTAATGAAAGGGGTGCAAAGAAAAATGAGGAGGCACAGAGAAGGTTGAGTTCTTTTTAATTTATGAAAGTTAAAGCATGTAGAATGAAGGTATGAGTAAGTTTGACTTTGTATGAATAAGATGTTGGTTTTGGAAGTTTTGAAAATTCATTTAAAATCAATGTAAAGTAGGAAAGAACATAGAGAACTATGAATCAACTAATAAGTTATGGAATTTCTTCTGGGATTGGGCAACCTAGATTTGTACTAAATTGATATGTGTTCTTAAAGATGATTGGAGCAATTAAAAAAATTTTATTTTATATATTAGACTGCTACCTGTGGGAGAGAACTATACTCCTTTTGGATGATTGGTAGCTGCATATTGGGCATTAGTAGAAACGGAACAGTTTCCCTTTAAATCATGAAGTTTTGTTAAGGCCCCAAATAACTATTATGAGCTGGATAAATGGAGACTCTGATCTCTCATATGATAGGACATGCACAGAAGTCCAGTATAATTAAATGGAAATAGTACATACAGAACAGAACTAAACAATGAGAATCTGGTGTCTTTCCCCTGCCTGAGAAAGTATCTGAATTAACCTCAGTGCAGTCTCCACTGACCACTCCCCCTTAAGGCAGTTTCACCAGTCAAATGGAATCAAGGATTTAATGCCTTGAGTACTGAACAAAAGAAACACACTTGGTGAACCGATAGCTCTGCTGAATATTTAGGACAAATTAGGCATTGGAAGGCTGTAACAATTAATATTTTAGAAAGAACAGGAAAGCAGTCAGTGGGCAAAACTGATGGCTGTCTGTCAAGTATTGAAATAGGAGAAGGGGAAACAATGTCATATTTTCTTTTTCCTCAGACACCTGGGTAGTGGCAAATGGCCTGACCACTTAGATGACCATGTGACATGCAAAAAAAATTAGAATTTTTATGGGAAACAAGTTTGGGCTTATGACATGTGGAAAGATAAATGTATTTGGGTCCAGTATACTAATGTCTCAGTCTTTCATGTAGATACCCATGCCAGTGTGTGGCCACTCTGGAACGTGAGTATAATGCCCAAGCTGATGAACTCTTAAAAGCAGAAGAAAAATTCCTGCAAATGATGCCCCTGGGGAATAGGGATGATTTGACGCTGGGAAAATGGATTCACATTACTGCAGGTCATCTTGGCGCTCTTGCATCTTACAGGTGGGCATTGGCTAGAGGAATTAATATTCCCTGAGATATTTTTAAACAGATAACTCTGGAGTGCCCCCAATGCCAGCTCTTCAGTCAGTGCTCTGTACCTCGGACTGTAACTGGAGAATTAGCTGGAAGCACTTTGCCTGTCCAAATTTGGCAGATAGATTATATAGGCCCATTGCCCCTAAATCAAGGGTGCCAATATGCCTGTACTTGTGTAGACACCTATTCAGGAATATTAATTGCTTGCCCATATAGACGAGCAACTCAAAAGAATACTTGTAAGACTATTGATATTATTTCCTTATATTATGGCACCCCCATGCAAATCCAAAGTGATAATGGCATTCATTTTAAAGGAAAAGAAATTGATATTTACTGTGGGCATAATAATATCAAATGTATATATCACATCCCTTATTATCCACAGGCAGCTGGATCTATTGAAAGAATGAATGGCTTATTGAAAGAAAAGTTGAGGAAAAAATTAGGAGGCAATAATTTGAATAAATGGAAGGAAAATCTATTTTAAGCTTTGAAGCAATTGAATAGTAGACCATTGGCTGATGGAGAAGGTACTCCATTGTCCAGAATGATGACTCATAACTTACAAATAAGGAAAGCATCTAACATTCCTACCATACAATGGTGGAAATTTCATAACAATGCTAGGGAACCTTGGAGGGCCTCACTTGGGTCCGCAGGTTATGATTTATATGTAGTGCATGATGTGGAAACAAAACCTCAAGGCCAATTATTATGTAATACTGGTATTGGGGTCAAACTACCTACTGGTTATTATGGTCAGCTATTCTCTACATCCAGCTTGGCCAATAAGGAACAAATGCATGTACTAGGAGGAGTGATAGATAATGATTATAGAGGAGAAATTACAGTTTGTTTACATAATCCCTATGTGTCTGAAACCTACTTCTGTAAGACCAGGGAGAAGATATGTCAGATGGTTGTATTACCATACCTCATTGGACACTGGATAAAAAGAAATCAATCCCCTGATAAAATTACCAGAGGGGATCGAGGATATGGTAGCTAAGATGAAATACACTGGGTACCTAAGAAGATAATCCCAGGAACTAAAGTATGGATAAAAAGACATCCTACAGAAGCTCCTAGGCCAGCTGAGTTAATAGCTCAAGGGAATAACAACACAGTTATTGCTTGTTATTCAGGAGGTAACTCTTGGTACTACATTCCATTAACCCAGATGTTTATTCACAATTAAGTGTCTCATAGGCTTCTGGCTTTATACGGAAGCACAGACTTGGACTCCAAGAGCTCAACTAGCAAATTCAGGAATCCAGATCTGGTTGACATTGAAATACATCACTAAATCTAGACAACAAGGAGATTTCATCTGTCCTGCATACAGCAAATGTAATATTGCTAATTGGACTATTGCTAATTGATCTACTACTGATGCTAAATTTTATAGAGCCCCATTACCTATGTCTGCCCTCCTAACAGGACCTTCTCCTATAACTATTCTTACCTCTTCATTGGTTAATCTCTCATGTTGTATTACTCCTCTCCACTTTACGCTCCCAACATTACGGGATAAAGTAATAAGACAAAGATTTACTGAAAATTGTACTACATGGAATATAAATAACTCCACCCTTAATATAACTATTCCCCTTAATAATCAATATTTGTTTTGCATCAATGCTTCTGTAATAACCAATTGCGATACTTCAGTACATTATTCATTATTATTGCCCAAAACACCACCCACTGATCATCCTCTATCTCTATCTGTTGTTCGTGTCCCAAAATCATGTATTAATGCCTCTATTGCTCAGCACAAAATTGTACTTCATTATAATGTGTCCTTTCCACCTTTATTGCCTTGTACTAGATTTAAAAGAGCCTGGTATGACACCCTACTTGGCAGGGCAGGAACAGGTTTGGGTATAGTAAATTCTATAGATCTTGAGACCTTGGCCAGCAGACTGCGCAGTGCTGGACAGGATGTATCTCCAGCTTTGACAATTAATGCTAATTGGTTGCCCACGACGATCCTGCCACACCAAAATACTTTAAAATACCAAGGGCAATTCTTACAAGTTTTTAATGATAGCATTCTAGCTAATATACAGATTGATGCTAATGTAAGTGCCCTGTTTAATTGGACCAAATGTTCTTTGCAAAACATGTACACTTTAATACAAAAAGAGAATGCTCAAAGGTTATTAAAAGAAGGAGATACCAACATTTGGGATGTAGCATTACCCTATATGGCAAATTATTGGAAACAGATCAAGCCTGAATGAGCTCAGTGTACCTCCCTTTGGTGTAGTGGGACTGTAGTATATTATCAAGTTCATATATGGAAAATGATGTGTCAATTCCATGTGATTCCTTTTGTGTTACATGATTATTTTGCTTTACCCCATAAAATAGTAACTATATAGATCAAGACAATGTAACTTATACTTTACAGAACTGTACTTTCACTAACAAAGGCATCCTGTGTGAGATGATGTATACGTGGTTGGAGCCCTGCCTTCTCTCACACTCCTCTAACCTTTGTGACTTAACTGTCTATCCTTTTTCCAACTTTTCAATGTTATATGAAGTATCTTCTCAACACATTTGTTTAACCTCTAATAATAGTCCTGATTTAGCTTCTGTCTCTCAGAAACCTCCCTTTTCTGGATGTTTTACTAACATCTCTTTTTTACACTGGCAGGGTGATGATTTTTACTTTTCCCCTCATACAGATGTTGTTGTTAAGAATTTGACTTGGGTACCCAAATTGTTATCTCTTCCCCATACTTCTTTATCTTTACAACCTTTAATTGCTATTCGTAATCAATCTTATGTCCTAAAGAAGCTGTTAGAGCCTGATCAGCGAGCTTTGAATGAACATCCAATACAGACTCACACAGTTGCAGGACATTTAGTCGAGGCCTCTCATTTAGTAACTTCTGATACTAATCACCATTGGTATGATTTCCTGTTTAAACCAGCAACTGCTACTAGATAGTTTAACAGTTTAGCTATTCCTATATTGTTGTTAATGATTTTCTTGTTATTATTATGCCTTCGTAATTTTTATATGTACATTAAACTGAAACAAATTTACAATAGGTTTACTCCTATAGTCCCATCCTCATACATTTCTCGTGACCTTAAGGCCAAATGAATAAGAAAATGAAGTTTTCTTATAAGTAAGTTCTCTAGAGCCTGTATGAGGATATGCCTTCCTCACAAATTTACCCCCCTGAAATTCCATAGGTGATTTGGCTGCATTCCAAAGACTCAAGGAGCCAGCCACTCCTTGGAATACACAGGTAGTACTGGGCAGAACTGGCTATTCTCACAGTCTTGACCTTGTTCAAAGTAAAATCTTCCAGCCCCCTATGGCATTTCCTTGAAGTCTTCAAACTGCTAGACTTGTAGGCTTTTCCCATATTACTGTTAAAGGAACTCCCTCCCAACTAAATTAGCATCTAGCCTTCTCTGTTCTCCACTGATAAATACTCTGAGGCTCCAAGCATTGGCAGGAATCTCACCCATGGAGAATTGATTCTGCCTGGGACTTTTCTCTCTCTCTCTCTCTCTCTCTCTCTCTCTCTCTCTCTCTCTCTCTCTCTCTCTCTCTCTCTCTCTTTCCTTCTTTCTTCCTTTCTTTCCCAAACCGGGACTTAGCAGAAAGGCTGGACAAGAACTTGGGAACCCCCCAGCCACGGACTGTTCAGAGTTGGTGCTCCCCGGAATTGGTGATGTTATCTTTATCTTTTTCTTCTACTTTGATTATAGTATTACTAACCCATTGTCTTTAATGTATTAGTTGCTGTATTGGATGTTATTGTAATCAATCTATTCCTTGTGTTGTGTAATTAAAATACTTTCATTTTTTTACGAGTGTCAGTGAAAGTGTCATTTGCAGGAACGAATCTGAACTTCATTTAAAATCACAATACAATGATGTACCTCTGAACCTCCTCCTAGACAAAGTCTTTACTGATTTTCTACCACTTCCATCTTACTTTAACTTTGTATTATGAGAATACTTTTATAAAATTGTTTTTTCTCCCCCATTGTAATGAAAGATCCCTGAAAAACAATTTTTACTTTGGGATCCTGACATTTAGGATGCTTTATGGGAAATAAAAACCCAACACGAATGCATTGTAGTTGAGGACCCAAAGTCAGATAACTAGGCCAGCATCAAACTGGGGTCTTCTGAATCCAGATCTTTCCATGGTACCATGATTTCATGGATGTGCAGAATTTTCACATAACAGAGGCATTCTAGCAACAGAAATTACACTGTAGCTTAGGGCTCAGAGAGAGAGAGAGAGAGAGAGAGAGAGAGAGAGAGAGAGAGTCCTATTGTTTGTGTTAGGGGCACAATTAAATCAAGATCTTCCTAGGAACAGCTGGGTGGTGCAATTGATAGAGCTGAAGTCAGGAAAACTCTTCCTGAGTTCAAATCTGCACTCATATATTTATTAGCTCTTTGACTCTGGTCTAGTTACTTAATCCTGTGTGCCTTAGTTTCCTCATCTGTAAAATGACATTGAAAATGAAATGACAAATCATTTCAAAATCTCTGCTCAAAAAACCTCCAATAAGGTCATGAAGAGTCAATAGCAATAGCAACAAACTTCCTGACTCCAGAGTTCTCTAGCTAGATGAGATGACACATAATTTTTACTTTCATTCTATTTTTCTTTTATTTTGTTGTTTTTATTTTTATTTTTTTATTTAAGGCCATGGTATTAAGTGACTGGCCCAAGGTCACACAATTAGACAACCATTAAGTATCTTGAGGCCAGATTTGAAATCAGGTCTTCCTGACTGGAGGGTCAATGCTCTCTCCCCTGCACCATGTAGCTGACCCATTTCATGCCATTTTCAATTTAAAATCCTTTACTTATTTTCCTTCAAAATTTCCCCTTTTCCTAGGTGATAAGCAAAAACACCAAAAATCCCTTGCAACGAATGTACAGTCAAACAAAACAAATTGTCACATAGTCAAGGTTCCCAAAAATGTCTCCCTCACTATACCATTCTCTCACCTTTCTGACAGGAATCAATTGCACTACCCAGCTGTTCCTAGGAAGATGTTGATTTAATTATGCCCCAAACACTTACTAACAATAGGACCCTCTCTCTCTCAAGACCTTAGCTAAAGCGTAATTTCTGTTGCTAGAAGGCCTCTGTTCTGTGAAAATTCTGCACATCCATGAAATCATGGTAATATGGAAAGATCTGGATTCAGTTGTCAGTCCATGGGAATCAGGGATGGTAACTGTATTAGTCCTAGACTTCAATTTATCAAAGTTGTCTGATGATACCAATTTGTTCTAGTACTGCTACTTCCACTGTGCATTAGCAAATTAGCTCACACATATCTTCTCAGATTTCTCTAAACTTGTATCTCTGTTACATACAGAAAGTCAATATTTTCCTCTCCATGGGATCTCTTCTCTTGAGATCTGTGACATGGTATACGTGAGATCTCCCTTGCTTTATCAGGGAGACACCATGTAACTATGGAAGTGAAGCATATGAAAGTCTTTGAAAAGCTTTAAAAATACTACCCCAAATGCCAGGTATAGACAGTGATTAGATCATGTCCTTTGGGCTGCCAATTGCTCCTTCATGATCATGTTTCCTATATCTTCTCTGTACAATATGCATTTAGGACATATTCTTAGGTGCCTAAGGTGTAAAGGTAGGTCATATTCTTACTTTCAGATGCTTAGGGAGATAACTCATATATCTACAGGATATCAAAGGGATCTCTCTGAAGCCAACCCCCATGAGAAATATTCGAAGACCTCATCAGGTTATCTCCAATAGAGAAAGAACCCTTTGGGGTTTCCCAAGGTAATGTTACAATAATACCCTCACCTCATTTCTCTCACCAACCCCCCTCTATTCCAAATGCCTTTCCCTTCTTATTTCCCCCCATTTCTTCCTCTTGGCCTGCAAGACAACTAATACCCAGCAACATCAAACAGCCCCTGTGTGGGAACACAGGCTATTCTAACAGCCCTGCCACATGGACAGTCTCAGGAGCTGGCATGCCGCCCTGAGAGTTAAGGTGCACTGGAGTCCGTGGGAGCTGGTCATTCTGCCCCACAGCTCAAGGGCACAGGACACAGCTGTGTTTTATCAACTCACCCCAATGTACCCCCTTATCCTGTAATGCAAGATACTGCATGTACACTGCTTGTACATCCCCATTCCCTCATTTTCTTTGTTCTACCCCTCAAGACCTAACAGTATATATGTAGAAGCTAAGAAGTAATAAAATTGAGCTGGAAGCAAAAGGTAGTGGTGGCTTGACTCCTTATTCTCAGTTCCCCTCCAGGAGGGAGGTCATTGCGATGGGCCCCAAGTTGAAGCAAGTCACAACACCCTTGTGCACCAGGGCCAAAAATCTGTTCTTTCATGAATGAATCACTATACAGGCCCTAGCTCCCAGTCCTGACCTCTCCCCACTTAGATGGGGCTGATGTAATTGAGTATACTAATAGTTTTCCTAATATTGAACCAACCCTACATTCCTGGAATAAATCCTACTTGATCATAATGTATTATCCTAGTGATGACTTGTTGTAATCATTTTGCTAAGATTTTACTTAGGATTTTTGCATCTATATTCATCAGGGAGATAGGTCTATAATTTTCTTTCTCTGTTTTAACTCTTCCTGGTTTAGGTAAAAGTACCATAATGGTTTCATAGAAAGAGTTAGGCAGAGTTCCATCTTTCCCTATTTTTCCAAAGAGTTTTATATAGGATTGGAACCAATTGTTTCTTAAATGTTTGGTAGAATTCATCAGGCCCTGGAGATTTTTTTTTAGGGAGTTCAGTAATGGCTTGTTGAATTTCTTTTTCTGAGAAAGGGTTGTTTAGGTATTTAATCTCTTCTTCATTTAACCTGGGCAACTTATATTGTTGTAAATATTCATCCATTTTACATAGATTATCATATTCATTGGCATAGAGTTGGGCAAAATAATTTTGAATTATTACTTTAATTTCCTCCTCATTGGTGGTGAGTTCACCTTTTTCATTTATAATACTAGCTATTTGGTTTTCTTCTTTCTTTTTTTAATCAAATTGACCAGAGCTTTATCAATTTTATAGGTTTTTTCATAATACCAACTTTTGGTTTCATTTATTAATTTAATAGGTTTTTTTGCTTTCAATTTTATTAATTTCTCCTTTAATTTTTAGAAATTCTAATTTGGTACTTAATTGGGGATTTTTGATTTGTTCTGTCTCTAATTATTTTAGTTGCATGTTTAGTTCTTTGATTTCCTCTTTCTCCAATTTATTCATATAAGCATTCAGAGCTATAATATATCTCCTGAGAGTTGCTTTGAATGAATCCCATAGGCTTTGTCATGTTGTTTCATTATCATCATTATCTAGGATAAAATGGTTAATTCTTTTTATAATTTGTTTTTTGGTCCCCTCATGTTTTAAAATGAGGTTATTCAGTTTCCAATTTGTTCTGGGTCTGTATCTCCTTTGCCCAATATTGCACATGACTTTTATTGCATTGTGATCTGAGAAACATGTATTCACTATTTCTGCCTTTCTTCAGTTGATCATTAGGTTTTTATGTCCTAGGACATGGGCAATTTTTGTATAAGTTCCATGTACTGCAGAGAAAAAGGTATATTCCTTTCCATCCCCAATAAGTTTCCTCCATAAATCTACCATATCTAATTTTTCTAACAATCTATTTGCCTTCCTAATTTCTTTCTTGTTTGTTTTATGATTTGATTTATCTAGATCTGATAGCGGGAGGTTGAGGTCTCCCACTAGGAGGGTTTTGCTATCTATGTCTTCCTGTAATTCTTTCAGCTTCTCCTCTAAGAATCTGCATGCTGTCCCACTGGGTGCATATATATTCAATATTGAAATGACTTTATTGTCTATGGTACCTTTTAGGAGGATAAAGTTTCCTTCCTTATCTCTTTTAACGCTATCTATTTTTGCTGCTGCTTTGTCTGAGATAAGGATTGCTACCCCTGCTTTATTTACTTCAGCTGAAGCAAAATATATTTCGCTCCAACCTTTTACCTTTACTCTATATGTATCTCTCTGCTTCAAATGAGTTTCTTGTAAGCAGCATATTGTAGGATTCTGGTTTTTAATCCACTCTGCTATTTGCTTACGTTTTAAGGGAGAGTTGATCCCATTCCCATTTAAGATTATGATTACTAATTCTTTATTGCCCTCCGTGCTATCTTCCCTCTGTTTGTATTTTTCCCCTTCCCCCCTTTTATCCATATTCCCCACTCTTTTGTTTCTGACAACCACCCCCTTCAGTGTGTTTGACCTCCTATATCACACCCTCCCCTTTCCCCTTTCCCTTTTTCCCTTTTCCCTTCCCTTCCTTTTTTATTGCCCCTTATTTCTCCCACTCCCTTTCCCTTTCTCTGTCCCCCTCCCCTTTTCCCCTTTTAATACTTGAAAGGTTAGATGTTCTATAAGTAAACTGAGTATGTGTAGGTTGACTTAAACCAAGTCTGATAAGAAGAAGATTCACGTGTTTCTCCTCTGCTCCCTTTTTCCCCACTATTACCATAGGCTTTTTGTACCTCTTAGTGTAACGAGATTTACCCCCATTCAATTCCCTCCCTCCTCCCGTCTCTTTCCTGTCCCCCTTTTTAGGGCAGTAGTGTTGTTTTTTTTAGAACATTCTATCTAAGTCATAGAAAATTCTGAGTTTCTGACCCTTCTAGTTCGGTATATTCTATCGAATAGAGTCTAAATTCCTGAGAGTTATTAGAGTCTTTCTCCCGAATGGGGTTAAAGCCAGTTACATCCCATTAGATAGTCATCTCATGGATAGGTCATGAATGTCCATCATTTCTGGCAAGGTGTATTCTCTCCATTAGAATTACATTTATTGCATTTTTTTTCCTTTTACTGCCCCTCCCCTTTTTTATCCTTTTCATGTGTCTCTTGAACCTCCTGTTTGATGTCCAAATTTTCTGTTTAGCTCTGGACTTTTCATGAGAATTTTTTGGAATTCTTCCATTTCATTAAATGTCCATCTTTTTCCCTGGAAGAGTAGGCTCATCTTTGCAGGAAAGTAGATTGTTGGCGGCATTCCAAGTTCCCGTGCTCTTCAAAATATCTCGTTCCAGGCCCTCCGATCCCATAATGTTGATGCAGCCAGGTCTTGCATGATCCTTACTGTGGCTCCTTGATATTTAAATTGTTTCTTTCTGGCTGCTTGCAGGATTTTCTCTTTTATCTGATAGTTCTGCAGTTTTGCCACAACATTCCTTGGTGTTTTCATTTTAGGATCTTTTTCTGGTGGGGTTCGATGTATTCTTTCAATAACTAATTTGCCCTCCGATTCCATGATATCAGGGCAGTTTTCCATCACTAGATCCTGTAATATTAAGTCCAGGATTTTTTTCTCTACAATGTTTTCAGGAAGTCCTAAAATTTTCAGGTTGCCCCTCCTCGATCTATTCTCAAGGTCAGTGGTTTTGTTGATGAGGTATGTTACATTTGCTTCTATTTTTTCTATTTTTTTATTTTGTTTAACTGACTCTTGCTGTCTCGTGGAGTCATTAGTTTCTGTCAACTCTGTTCTTTTTTTGGGGGGAGGAGTTTTCTTCATTAACCTTTTGCAACTCCTTTTACAATTGGTCAATTGTACTTTTGAAAGAGCTTTCCATTTGACCAATTGAGGTTTTGAGAGAATTAATTTTTTTGCATTTGCCCATTTGAGGATCTGAGAGAATTGTTCTCATTTTGTAATTGTCCAATTGATGATCTGAGAGATTTATTATCTTTTTGTGTTTGCCCAATTATACTTTCTAAGGTTTTGTTTTCTTGTTGCGAGGTACTGTCTCTCCCAAATTTTTAAGTTCCTTCCTTATTTCTTTGAGGAAGTCTTTCTGTGCTGCAGACCAGATTATATTCTACTCAGAGGTTCCAGGTCTCTCTGAGTTGGGGTCTTTCCCTTCCAGGAATTTTTCTATGGATCCACCTTTCCACTGACCCTTCTTCGTTATGCTAAGACCTTGAGTTGGGGGGGGGGGGGGCTGGTTCACTTGGGCTTGGGATCACTAAAGGCTTTACTGAGTGCAGTTTCTCTGTCTGGCCAGTAGGAGGTGCTGGTTGCTTTCTCTGGAGTGTCTGTGACCTGGGTTGAGAGGCCTTCTCCCTTTTCCAGAAGGGAGGAGTTGGAGCTATTGAATTCTTTTGCCTTCAATCAGTGGTGGGCTTTACCCTGGCCTGAGGTCATTCCTCAGCTGGGCTGGTTCTTAGGCTCACACACCTGGGCCTGAGGCAGAAGTAGTTTGCAATTGTTTGTTTTGGAGGAGGCCTCAGTGCTATGGAGGCCTGGGCTCAGAGTTTCTCAGACTGAAGGAACCCAGCTATGGCGTCCACAGCTCTCCTGCACCTGACCTCTCCCCACAGCCCCCTCCCCAAGCTCCAGAGGGACAGGACCGACACCAGCACCCCTGCTTCCCCACGGACCCAAGCCCCCTTTGTCCAGCCCCACCACTGATCCAGCAGGTCCCGCTCCCCGGCCCTCAGACTCTCGGTTCCAATTCAGCTGCCACTCTGGCTGATCCGGGTCTGATACTTACCTGCCCGAATCCACCAAAGCTGCAGCGGGAGAAAAATCCTGAGGTAGATGCTCTTTTTTCCTGGCTTTTCTCTCTGAGGTCTGTGAGTCAGACTTCCTCTAAGAGGTTTGTTTCATGTAATAGATGGGGAAGATATCAGGAGACTCTAGAACTGTGCCTGTCTTCTCTCTGCCATCTTGGCCAGAAGTCTCAGGATTGATTTTTAAATAAAAATACAGCCATAAAATGGTTTTACTGGCCTGAATCCAAAACTCTAAAGCTTTTGATGAGTCTTCTCTAGACTTGTTTTAATGCATCTATCCCAGCAGACTTGGAGGATGGGGTGAGAGGAAGGAAGGGATTGGCATTTGGAATGAATGAGAGTTAGTGGATGGAATGTAGTAAGGGCACTGACATGGGTTTATATACTGGGATCTCTAAAAAGTTTCCTCACCAATTGGTGGCATCCTATGGGTTGGTCTTTGAAGACAAACCATCTGTGTCTCTTTCACATCTCTTTGACATTCTCTATAGCCTCATTTTGATAGACTTTCCCAGGATTCAATGTCCTGGTGATCAGGCTCTCTGAGAGTTGTTTTCGATTTACCTTTGATTAATTAAGACCTTGGTGTCCCATGGACCTCTGCTTTTGGATGTTCCTCTGCTACTGGCTGTATTGATTCACTGTGTTCAAACTGGAGTTGCTGTAAATCCCATGTATTAGGGTCTGGATTATCCTCAGTCTCATGCTCAGGGCTGACAGGGGATGCAGCAAAGGACTTAGGCTCCAGCAAAGATGTTTCCTTGTCATCGGCACCAAGAGGAAGAGTGCCATCATCAGTGGGATTAGGGGTCAGCTGGTCTGATCCCTTTAATATTTCCCTTTGATATTTCTCATTGAGTAGTTCTTGAAGTGTCTCAGGATCTGTTCCCAACCCCATAATATCCTCAGGCTGATGGGAAGGGTTGACTTGAAGTGTTCCTTGGTGTTTGAATTGGAGTTGAGGTTGAGTCTTCTTTGGCTAAGCCCCTTGAATATAATAAAGTTGAGCCTCTGGCCTGTTAAGTGTTAAGAGTCCACATTTCTGTTTTTGGTCTCATTGGTTCCCTGGGATGAAAATATTTGTGTAGCAGGGTCTGATCAATGGCCACATCTGTAGACTTAGGGGTTATGCCTAGGTGGTAGTGACAGGATATTGAGTTTTCTACTCCAAAAATTGGAGAAAACAGTATTTACCCTGCTCCACATGTTTGTGATTTTTTGTTGTTCTGTCACTTGCTCTGGTGGTTTGGAGGAAGGGATGGGAGGAAGTAAGTGGAAAGGGATTTCTGACAAAGTATTCATTTCTAAAATATATAGAGAACTGAAACAAATTTATATTTAAAAAAAGCCAGCCATTTCACATCTGACAAATGGTCAAAGAATATGCAAAGGCAATTTACAGATAAGGAAATCCAAGTGATCCTTAGACATATAAAAATTGTTCTAAATGATTACTTATTAGAGAAATGCCAATTAAAGCATCTCTGAGTTACCATGTCACACCTCTTGGACTGGCCATATGACTAGAAAGGAAAGCGATAAATGTTAGAAGGGATGTGGCAAATCTTGGACACTAAGACACTGTTGGAGGAGCTGTGATTTCTTCCAAACTTTCTGTAGAGCAATTTGGAATTATTCCCAGTGGGCAATAAAATGTGCATGCCATTTGGTCCAGCGATACTGCTCCTGGATCTATACCTGAAGAGATCATGAAAAAAGGTCAAAAACATCATTTGTACAAAAATATTCATAGCAGTTCTGTTTGTGGGGCAAAGAATTAAAAATTGAGTGCCCATCAATTGAGGAACAGCAAAACAGATTGGGGTATATGAATGTTAAAGAATACTATAGCTCTATCAGAAACCAGGAAGGATGGTTCTATAGAGAAGTGTGGAGGAATTTGCATGAACTGATGGTGAGCTAGATGAACAAAACTAGAAGACTATTGGACAGGATAACAGCAACAAGGGGTTAAGGATCAAACTCAATGGACTTTCTCATTTCACCAGTGCAAAAATCAGGGACAAATTTATGGTATCTGAAATGCAGAATACCATCTGTATCCAGAGAAAGAATTGTGGAATTTGAAGAGAGACCAAAGATTATTATCTTTAACTTTAAAAAAAGTTATTTTCTATAATTTTACTACCTATTTTAATTTTTTATTCTTTAAGGATATGATTTCTCATCACATTCAATTTAGATCAATATATATAGCATGTAAACAGTGCAAAGACTAATACACTGCCTTCTGTGGGGGGGGTAGGGGGAGGGAAGTGAGATTAGGGGAGAAATGTAAAAATTCAAAAATAAATAAATTTTTAAAAACGTTTTTCCTCTTGTATTGAAATAGCAATGATTTCTCTGTCTGCTATTGATATAGTTAAGTATGCTTATAGAGTTCCTAATATTGAACTAACCTTGCATTCCAGGTATAATTTCTTTTGATCATGGTACATCATCCTATACATAACTTGTTCTAATCATTAAATTTTTCCTAAAAAATTGCTCAATTTGTATTTAAAATAGTTTGCATCTATACTCATTAGGTAAATTGATCAAAAACTTGATTTCTCTGTTTTGACACTTTCAGCTCTAGATGTCCACAGTGCATTGCTGTCAGAAGAATTTTTGCAGAACTCCTTGTCCCTTATATTCACAAATAGCTTATATCCAATTGGAACTGATTGTTCCTTCAAAATCTCACAGCCTCAGACACTTCATAATTACCTAGCTGTTTGGCCTTGCAAAAGCCACTTAATGCCATTGTCTTGCAAAAAAACCCTAAAAACAAATACAAAAACAAAATTTGATCAAAATCACTCAGGAATCTATCTGGACTAGAAGATGGGGCATTTAACTATTTAATTTCCACTTCTTTTAACCTGGAGAGTTTATCTTTTTTTTAAGCCTTCATCCATTTCACTGAGATTGTCAAATTCCTTGGCCTATAGTAAGGCAAAATTGTTCTGAATTATCTCAGTTACCTGCTCCTTAGTGGTGCATTCACCTTGTTCATTTCTGCTACTATTCATCTGGGTTTCTTCCTTTTTTACAGCTAATTAACTGGAGCAGTTACATGGTCCAGCATAATTGAGCACTGGCCCTGGATACAGGAGGGTCTGAGTTCAAATCTGCTCTCAGACACATAATAGTTATTTAGCTGTGTGACCTTGGGCAAGTCACTTAACCCCACTATCTTGTAAAAAACTTTAAAAAACCCTCTAATTAACCACGTTTATCTATTTTGTAGCTTTTATTTGAAAATCAATTCCAGTTTTATTTATTCAATGATTTTCTTACTTTTGTTTTAATTTCTGTTGATTTTCGTAGTTTCAATTTAGTATTTAGTTAATTTTTAATTTGTTCTTATTCTAAATTTTTTCAGTTAATTGCCTAGTCTATTGATCTCCTCTTTCCCTATTTTAATTCATGTAAAATTTAGAGTTATATTCCCGTTAACTGCTTAGACTGCAACCAATTAGGTTTGATATATGTCTTGGTGGAATTCTTGTTTCTGCTGCTCTGTTGTATTTTATTCCATCATTCATTAAAATTAATTAGTAATGAATTAATTTTATGTCTGTCTCTCCATGGTCCTTTCTTGAATTGTGACTTTTATGGCGTCATCATCAGCCAAGGATGGATTTAAGTTTTCTTCCATTCTTCTTTTGATTATTAAGTTTTAAGGTACCAATACACTCTGTTTTTGTAACATTTCCAGCCCCTTATCACTTATTTCAGCCTAACTCCCTTTCTACTTGACCATTACTACTGTGATTCTTCTCCACATGGCAATATCAGATGCTTAGGGAGATAACTCACCTCTCTCATTTATCTACAGGATATGAAGGGGATCAAACCCATTAGGGCTGCAGCACACACAGTATGACTGCTACTGTACTTTTGGCAGGTGTCAGCCCCTCCTTAAGGACCACTCCTGAGTAGTACTCAGTGTTCCCTACCTGACACCAGATGTTCCCCATTCCTTAAAGACCAGTCACATTTCTCCTAGCATAGAAGCACTTATTTCAGCCTCCCTTTCAACTTGACCATTACTACTGTGATTCTTCTCCACATGGCAATATCTGTCAAATAATCCTTCATCCTCTCTAAAATGCTTAACCAAGGAGCTTTCTCTACCTCTTGTCTATGACCTGTCTGCTGAAACTTTTAATTTTTCTCTTTTCCCCCTTGTACTTTGGGACCTGGAAACACAATGATTGGTCTCCTAGAGATAAGGGGAAGCTCTGACTTCAATGATGACATTATGATAATTGTGACAATTATGACAATTATGTAATTATATGACATTATGATGTCATAATCCTCTTAAGAGTATTAAATGACTGTGCAGCAGGTCCAAAGATTCAGTCCGATTGTGGGTGTCTGAAGAGGCAAATTGAATTTTCTCTCCACACCAGGACTTAGTTTTCTCAATAGAGAAGTGTTGCATTCTGAACCCATTTTCTTTTATCATACTGTAGAGATAGAGTTCCTGAGGCCTCTGTTCTTATTTGGAGGCTTTTGAGAATTGGTCTGCAGGAAACGGACTGACCAAAATTTGCAAACACATATTTTCTGATCTCCTAGACTTTCTTACTGGTGAGAGATCCTTTAGGCATGGTTTTGGAAGGGGTTTTAAAAAGGAAACCTTTTTTCTTAGGAGTAAATGTGATAGGCAAAGACTCCCAGGCCAACAATAGGAGATGTGATCTGCACTCACCTCACACGTTCTGGGTTTTTTTTAGGCAAACCAAGTTAATGATTTGTACAAAGAAATGAAAAACAAAATTTTGGATGTGATCTTTATTCAAAATTATTTTAATTACTTATTTACTATAAATAATTTTTTGAAACAAGAAAGGAGAAGGAGGAAATATATGCTTAATAAATAGAGAAAGGAATTAAGGATAAATAAAAAGCAGTTTTTAAAAATGTTGAATATGTTCTGAATTACTTACAATTTTGTCCCTAAAAGACATAAACCAAATAAAAAATTTGGGATCTTATTTCTTCAGCTTCTTGCTGGCTTCCAGGGAAACTCAAAAGAAGGGAAAGTTTACATATGCTTTTAAATTTTTCTATCAAATCTTTTGGTTTTGAAACTTGCTCTTTCATATATTTAAAGAAACAGAGAGTCATAGAGACAAAAAAGTACATGTTCAGTATAGCACTGTCAGGATTCAATTTTGACTGTTCAGATCTCACGTAAATGCCCCTCTAAACTTTACTTGTCTGTCACTAGACCAATCTACTTCTCCTATGTCATTGGGTCTGAGTGTTCTCTGCAAACTTTTGTTTCCAGTTTGGCTGAGGCTCTCTGGTCCTAAGGAAACTGTAGTACTGTTAGTCAACAAACATGGTATTAGCAGCTGCCCTGATGCTATAGATTAGAAATAGGCAGGCAAACATGGAGGTGAGTTATCAGGAAACCCCTTCTGCAGAAAGTAGTGTTTCAACAGAGCTGCAGGAATGCAAGCAGGGAGTCATAAGAGGTGGAGGTGGGTGGGTTGTGGAACAGAGTATTCCAAACATGGGAGACAGACACTGACAGGGGATGGAAATAGGAGATGTTCAAAGAATGTAGAGAATGTTAATGGTCTCAAGGATGAGGCCATGGGAAAGATTTAAAGGTAAATGTAGGTACTGAAAAGCAACAAAGTCATCAAAAGGACTATGAATCTTAATGTCTGCATTCTTAGATAACTGCATTTCTACAGTTTTTTGTTTTGTTTTTGTTTTCTTCCCACCCTCAGGATATTCTTGTGGCTGAAATGTGGAGAAGCACTAGAATATTTCCCAGTGGTGAGAATTTTCATTTTCATTCAAAAGATCTTTCTATTCCTCCTCCTCCCTCTACACCTATCCCATCTTTATAGGTGGATTTTCCATAACTGACTTTGGGGCAAATACATTAGTCTCTTTAGGAGTCAAGATATGTTAATCAACAATATAGAGGTGTTGAAACTCTTTAACTCCTGAAATCAAGAGGATGTTGTTAAATGAGAAAAAAAGATTTCTAAATGGTTTAGTTTTTTTTTTTAAGTTTTTTTTTGCAATGCAAATGGGGTTAAGTGGCTTGCCCAAGGCCACACAGCTAGGTAATTATTGAACCCCTGGTACTCCTGACTCCAGGGCCCCTACTTTATCCACTGCTCCAGCTAGCCTCCCCTAAATGGTTTAGTTTTTACAGGAGAAATGTGGTTTTATAAGCTGTGTTAAATGGGGATCCATGGATGATTAAAACCTCTCAGAACAGTAATTTTTTTTAGTTTTTCTTAAAATTTTGCATTCCAAATTCTCTCTGTCCCTATGTGTCTCTCTCACCCATTGTAAAGGCATACATATGAACCATACCTGTGAAATGCTGTAAAACATATTTCTGGTTTGGCCATTTCCCAAAAGCAAGAAAAATAAAGTGAAAAACATTATGCTTCAATCTGACTTCATCAGTTCTCTTTCTGTAGGTTGATGGTAGCACATTTTCAAAATTCCTTTATACTTGTCTTGGATCACTGTATTTATCACAATAGTGAATCATTCACAACTGATCATCAGCATCATCAGAATATTGATGTTACTGTGCACAATGATCTTAGTTCTTTTCACTTCACTTTGCCTTAGCTCTTCTAAAACCTGTGATTTCCCATGTGAGATTGAGAAGAGTCCTAAGAAACCTCTAGGGTGGACATCCCCGATCTTAAAGACAAAGAAAACATCAAGAGAAACCATTCGACTTGACCCAGCCATTGGTGATGCATCCTATTTCTTGTCAAGGATACAATGCATCCTGTACTCAGTGGCCAAATGGCCTGTCCCTCAGAGGAGGTGTTAAGCATGTGATTTTCAGGTTAGGTGCAGTTTTAGTGTTCAGTCATGTCCCAGTCTTAATGACCTCCTCCTGGGGTGTTCTTGACAAAGATACTAGAGTGGTTTAACATTTACTTCTCCTGCTCATTTTTCATATGGATGGGAAACTGAGGGATAAGTGACTTACCCAGAGTCATACAGCAGTGAGTGTCTGAGAGCAGTTTTGGACCGTGGTCATCTCGATTTTTGATTCAGCCACTACCTAGAGTACACTTGTGTTTACCTTCATTTTCTTAAGAATTTAACAATCATAAAATGAATACTAAAAGATCCTGGACGCCGGCCCGGAGGAGAACCAGGAAAACATCCACCCGGCCAAGCTCGGCGGCGCCGAGCCCGCCAGGACTCCCAAAGTGGGCTACATGAAGAAGCAACCGGATATAACCAACAGCATGCGTGCCATCTTAGTGGTCTGGCTGGTGGAGGTGGGAGAGGAGTACGAACTCCAGAATGAGACTCTCCACTTGGCTGTGAACTACATCGATAGGTTCCTGTCCTCGATGTCGGTGCTGCGGGGAAGCTTCAGCTGGGCGGGACGCAGCCATGCTCCTCGCCTCAAAGTTTGAAGAGATCCACCCGCCAGAAGTGGCCGCGTTTGTGTATATCACGGATGACACATACACCAAGAAGCAGGTGTTAAGAATGGAGCACCTGGTGCTCAAGGTGCTTGCTTTCGACCTCGCTGCCCCAACCATCAACCAGTTCCTCACTCAGTATTTCCTCCATCAGCAGCAGGCCAATTCCAAAGTGGAAAGTTCAGCCATGTTTTGGGGAGAGTTAAGCTTAAATGATGCTGACCCTTACCTGAAATATTTACCACCAGTTACCACAGGAGCTGCCTTTCATATAGCACTCTACACGATCACCAGGAAAAGCTGGCCTGAGTCATTAATTGAATAGACAGGATACACCTTGGAAAGTCTTAAGCCCTCCCTAATGGATCTCCACCAGACCTACCTCAGAGCACCACGCGCAGCAGTCTATACGAGAAAAATACAAGACACCCAAGTACCATCGTGCGCCCCTCATCAATCCTCCACAGACACAAAACTTGTAAGGTGCCCGCGCTCAGAGCTGGCTCTCCAGCAGGGCCGTGCTGGGTGCTTTCATCGGCCCAGCTCTCTTCTTACTTCTTGAAGCTCGAGCAGTCAGTTACAGATTATAAAGTACCTTGTTTTGATTTTTATGATTTTAAATGTAAATTTTTCTATGTGCAATTGTCCTACATATTTAGCTGCAGATCTAAGTGGTGTGTTTATACAGAGTGAGGAGGCGAGCCCACCCCTTAGGATCAGAAGGTGCTGAACCTGGCTCCCTTACAGTGTGGTATGAGAGCCCAGGAGGAGGCTGTTCAGGATGTCAAGTTCAGAATGCTGGCGGCCCTCCTGGTGTCAGCTCATATCTATTTTCCCAGCCCCTGAGCTCAGACACACTCCTCCAGGGCAGGACTGGGCAGTGTTCCAGTAGGGAAGGATGCCGGTGGAACCATTGGCCTTTTCTGCCGGTCCCTGCCAGAGTGCCCTGTCTTGCCCATTGCCTGTGCTGCCAAAACAGCTCTCCTGGAGTGTCAAATAGAATGAGATTTTAAACCAGAAACCGTATGTAGCCCTTCTTCTTGATGATTCGTGCCACTCATGGACTCCCAAGGACCGGAGGGAGCTGATGGGCAGAAGGGCACGACTCCCAGGCTGCTCCAGATAGGGGAAGCCTGCATTGACAGTCCACGCCTAAGTTTTCTTTGTAGGCTTAGTGATGTTGACCAAACTCAAAATGGAAGGGAGGAAACTCCAAGTGATCCTTGGTAGTAATTATGGATTGTAGAGCTAGTAACTAGCTGGATCCAGGGCCTGACAACAAATTAGTATCTGATGTGGGATAGAAACAAGCCCCATTTTTCGGGTAAAGGAAATAAATTTTAAGAGATTGAATGATTCTGTGGCCCAGCTGCCCCAGGATTGGTCTCCAGGGCCACAGACCCTGCACTTGTCTCACAGCTGCCTACACTAATAGATTCAACCTCTCAAATTAATCCAGTTACATGAGATACTTTTTTAGATGCTTTTATTTTAAATCAAGAAAAAAATAAACAATCCCAAATATTTTCCAATAATGTACTTTGAAAGCTCTGGTTAGCTGCTGTCTTCCTTTTTTTCTTTCTAATTGCTTTTTAACTTGAGACTTTTTTCCTGTTTGGAGTTGGCCTGCATCCTGTAAGCAGATGAAATCAAAGCATCTGAGAAAATAGACATTTCATTTAGTTAGATGTTCCCTCAGCTTCTGCAGGGAGAGGAGCCTGGTACCTTCCAGGCTCCTTGTCAACAGAGCAGGACCCAATCACTGCCTGGGACCCTCGCTTCTGTTGCCAGGGTCCCACTAGACTTTCACACTTAATTAAGGAAAAGCAAATGCTAGGCCCTGTGTCCCTTTGAATAATGATGAAAAATCTTTTGTCAGGACCACAAGCCTGTGGTGCCTTCCCTCTGAAGCTATCAGGTACAATGAACTGTCCAGTAGAAGGCAGGCCAAGGACTTTCTTTAAAAAATTTCCTTCTCCAACCTTCATGTGCTTTGGTCATAGGAATTTACTATAATCAGTATAAGAAGGACCTTTGATGGCCATTTGCTGAGATTAAGGTGAGATTTAGCTACTTAAATATGCATTTTAAAGTTTTACATTTGCAGAAGATAATGATATTGAAATATAGTATCAAGAGTTGGGTTCACATTTGCATTAACATGAATAACTGCTGAAATAAATCAGAAATCAAATAAAAAAATTAAAAATCATAACTAAAAGATCCTTTGCACATGACAGTTTATTTTCTTAAGATTTTAAAATAGAAACCTATAGTGGATGAAATCTGTCAAGAGAATAACACAAATAGAAAGGTTGAGAGAATATAGAGAAAAGAAAAAGGTTATCAAAGTTAGGCAACCAATGAGATTTTATAGAGAGGACATTAGGATCCTCTTATCAGTCATATCTGCTTCCAATTATAATTTATAAGAATCACACTTACACTGGAGAAGGGAATGTATATACATATATATATATATATATATATATATATATATATGTAAATAACAAAAGGATGCCTCTCTCCTCCTCCAAGATGTTCCTTATTTTGTGCTTTGTTCACCCAGTAAAGGAAACTGATTAGGTAATATTGAATCAGGCTAAATCAACAGACTACAAAGAAGAGGAGGCCTTGACAAGGCAGACTGACATATTTCCCCACAGATATCACATTCAGATTTATAACTCTCTCAGATATTTGAAAAACTAATATTTTCCCTTTTTATCAGAAATGTCAAGGTTTAGAAACTTATTAACTTTGTCACATATACCTGAATATAGAAATAACTACCAAGGATATGGTCTCATTTAATTTTCAGAAAAGCCCTTGGAGAGGCTATTACTTTCATTCCACAGATGAAGAAACTTAAGAAAAATATTGACTTGCCCCAGGGTCACACACATCTAGTGTCTTGAGGTTGGACCAGGACTCAAGTCTTCCTAACATCCAGATCCAATGTTCTGTCTTCTGCATCATTTCGCCTGGAGTCAGTTCTGTGCTTAGGAAACACTCTCTCTCACATCTGTGCTTTGTATTCCTCTGGCTCAAGTCTGGAATTTACTTTCATTCTCTCTCCTGCCCTTTGGAGTCAGCCCCACATTTCCCTCATGATGGACTACTCAACCTCCTCCTAGACAAAGTCTTTACTGATTTTTCCCCTTTCTATCTTAAATAATTTTTATCTGTATTATGAGAATACTTTTATATCTATGTATTTTCTGCCTTATTGTAATGAAAGATCCGTGAAAAACAATTTTTACTTTGGGACCCTGATATTTAGGATGTTTTAGAGGAAATAAAAACTCATCATGAATGCATTGTACTTGATGACCCAAAGTCAGATAAGTGGCCAAGCATCAAACTCAGGTCTTCTGAGGCCAGATCTTTTCCAGAGGACCACGATTTCATGGATGTGCAGAATTTTCACAGAACAGAGGCCTTCTAGCAACAGAAATTACAGTTTAGCTTAGGGCTTGAGGGAGTTTTTTTGAAATCCTAGGGGGTCCTATTGTCCATAAGTGTTAGGGACAAAATTAAATCAAGATCTTCCTAGGAACAGCTGGGTTGTGCAATGGATAGAGCCTGGAGCCAGGAAGACTTCTCTTCCTGAATTCAAATCTGCCCTCATACACTTATTAGCTCTGTGACTCTGGACTGGTCACTAAATCTTGTGTGCCTTGGTTTCCCCATCTGTAAAATGACATAGAAAATGAGATGACATTATTTCAGAATCTCTGCCCAAAAAACCTTCAATAAGGTCAAGAAGAGTGAGTCACAAATGAACAGCAACAAACTTCCTGACTCCAGAGTTCTCTATCTGGTAAGCCGGGATGACACATAGTATTTGCTTTCATTCTATTTTTCTTTTGTTTTGTTTTATTTTTTCCTTTAAGACAGTGGGATGAAGTGACTTGCCCAAGGTCACACAGCTAGACAAGTATTAAGTGTCTGAGGCCAGATTTGAAATCAGGTCCTCCTGACCGGAGGGTCCATCCTCTCTCCCCTGTGCCACCTAGCTGCTCCATTTCATTCTGTTTTGTAATTTAAAATCCTTTACTTATTTTCCTTCAAAATTTCCCCTTCTCCCCTTGTGATAATGATGAGCAAAAATGTGGGAAATCCCTCGGTATGAACATAAAGTCAAACAAAACAAATTGTCACATATTCAAGGATCCCAATAATGTCTCCCTCACTATTCCATTCTCTCACCTTTCTGCCAGGAAGATGGATACAGTTGTCAGTCTTCAGGAATCATGGGTGGTAACTACACTAGTTCTAGTGCTTCTATCTCTTACAGTTGTGTGATGGTACCAATTTGTTCTAGTACTGCTCCTTCCACTCTGCATTAGCACATAAGCACATGCATATCTTCTCAGATTTCTCTAAACTTTTATTTCTGTTCCATACAGTAAGTCAATACTTTCCTCTCCTTGGGATCTCTCCTCTCAAGATCTATGAGTTGGTGTAAATGGGATCTCCCTTGCTTTATCAGGCATACATCGTGGATTTATGGATGTGACGCATATGAAAGTGTTTGAAAAGATTACAATATTACCCCATCTGCCAGGTATAGACAAGGTTTAGATCCTGTCCCTTGGTCCACCAATTGCTCCTTCATGTTTGTATTTCCTACATACTCCTCTCATTGCAATATATATTTAGGATTTATTCTTATTATCAGATGCGTAAGGTCTTAAGGCAGGTCATACTCTTACTTTCAGATGCTTAGGGAGATAACTCACCTCTCTCATTTATCTACAGGATATCAAGGGGATCACCATGAATCCACATTCATGAGATATATTAGAAGACCTTGTCAGCTAACCCTGATATGTAAAGAAGACTTGGGGATTTCCCAAGGCCCTTTAGCTCCAATGCCCTCACCTCATTTGTCCTACAAACCTTGCTCAATTCCCAATCCCTTTACCTTACTTCCTCCCATCCCTACCTATTTGCCTGCTGAGAAGGAAAAGACAAAAAAAGGCCCTATGGACCAGGGCCAAAAACCTCCTCTTGGATATTTTTAGAAAAAAAATTTCTGGCCAAGATGGTGGAGAGAAGACAGGCACAGTTCTAAAGTCTCCTGATCTTTCCCCATCTATCATATGAAAAAAAACTCTTCACAAAAATCTGACCCACAAAACGGGGTTAAAGTGACTTGCCCAAGGCCACACAGCTAGGTTATTAAGTGTCGGAGACTGGATTTGAACCCAGGTACTCCTGACTTCAGGGCGGGTGCTTTATCCACTGCGCCACCCAGCTGCCCCTCCATGTTCCTTTCTTGCATGTGACTTTTATTGCATCATAATCAGCCAACAATGGATTTAAGTTTTCTTCCATTGTGCTTTTGATTATTAGGTTTGAAGATACCAAAACACTCCGTTTTTGTGACAGTACCATTGAGTCTGGAGTCCCCTCCTCAGTCTCTTTGCTGATGAACTACTACAGGCCCAGGTTGAATGAAGAAGAGATTAAATACCTAAACAGCCCTATCTCAGAAAAAAAAAAATTCAACAAGCCATCATTGAACTCCCTAAGAAAAAATCTCCAAGGCCTGTTGGATTCACAAGCGAATTCTACCAAACATTTAAGGAACAATTGGTTCCAATTCTATATAAATTCTTTGGAAAAATAGGGAAAGATGGAACTCTGCCTAATTCTTTCTATGAAACCAATATGGTGCTGTTACCTAAATCAGGGAGAGTTAAAAAAGAGAAAGAAAATTATAGACCTATCTCCCTGATGCGTATAGATGCAAAAATCTTAAGTAAAATCTTAGCAAAACTATTACAAGTGATCACTAGGATAATACATTATGATCAAGTAGGATTTATTCCAGAAATGCAGGGTTGGTTCAATATTAGGAAAACTGTTAGTATAATCAATTATATCAACAACAAACCTATCGGAAATTATAGGATCATATCAATAGATGCTGAAAAAGCTTTTGATATTAGAGAGTGTAGGAATAAGTGGATTGTTCCTTATATTAATTCACAGTATCTATCTGAAACCATCAACAAGTAATATATTCAATGGGGAAAAGCTAGAGGCATTCCCAATAATATCAGAGGTGAAACAAGGGTGCCCATTATCACCACTACTATTCAATATTGTATTAGAAATGTTAGCTTCAGCAATTAGAGAAGAAAAAGAAATTGAAGGAATTAGAATTGGGAAGGAAGAAATAAAACTCTCACACTTGACAGATGACATGATGGTATACCTAGAGAATCCCAAGAAATCATCCCCAAAACTACTGGAAACAATTAGCAATTTTAGCAAAGTTGCAGGTTATTAAAAAAAACCCTCATAAATCCTCAACTTTTCTATATATGTCTAACAAGATACCGCAGGAATAGCTAGAAAGTGAAATCCCATTCACAGTAACCTCAGAAAATATGAAATACTTGGGAGTCTATTTGCCAAGACAGACTCAGAATTTTTTGAAAACAATTATAAAACACTTCTCGTGCAAATTAAATCAGGTTTAAGTAACTGGGAAAATATCAACTACTCATGGATAGGTAGAGTTGATATAATAAAAATGACAATTTTTTTCATGTTTCTATGTATTTTTTAATATTCTCATTTTGTACAAATAATGTTTTTTACATTAATAAAATATTCTTGTATAAGAGTAAATTAAATACTCCCTCCTCACCCATAAATATAGACTTGCTTGAGCAATAAAGGGGAGAGAAAAAAATTTAAAAAAAAATTATAGTAATAATTGGAGGTATGGCCAGGTGGCACAATGGACAGAGCACCAGCCCTGGAGCCATGAGCACCCAAGCCCACATCCAGCTTTGTACACCCAATAATCACCCAGCCATGTGACATGCAAGCCTCCCGAACCACACTGCCCTGCAAAAAAAAGAGAAAAAGACCCAAAATAAAATAGTAATAATAGTAGGGGAGGCTGGGTGGTGGACAGAGCATTGGCCCTTGATCCAGGAGCACCCGGGTCCAAATCTGGCCTCAGACACACAACGATCACCGTGCTATATGGCCCCAGGCAGACCACACAGCCCCATTTGCCTTACACCCCCCCAAAAATAATAAAAAATGTGCTTGAGTCTTTGTTCCAACACCAACAACTCTGTCACCAGTGGATCACACTCTTTATGATAAGTCCATGGCAAAAGTTACTTCCATATCTTTCCACCCTTGCCATTGCTGATTGCAACTCCCTCCTTTCATATTTCTCCACTACCATGTACTATATTTTCTCTCTCCTTTCACTCTGACTCTGCTGTAGGGTCGCAGAGTAGCACAGCAGACAGATCCCCAGCTCTGGGGCCAAGAGGCCCTGAGCCCCCATACCACCCCTTAGGCCCAGCATCTACCTGGCCTTATGGTCTTGGACAGGCCATCCAATCCCAGCCCCTTGCAAGAAGTAAGAAAGAAAATGTGTTCTATCTGACCACTTTCACCCCATGGTCCATCCTCTTCTCCATCACCCACATCCACACCCCTTCCCCCTGTCCCCCTCTCCTTCTTACTCCAGATGCCTATATTCCATTGAGTATATATGCTGTTTCCTCTCCTAGCCACCTCTGATGAGAACGAAGGTTCCGTCATTCCCCTTTGCCTTCCCACCTTCCATATCATTGCATTCACTCATTGTAATAAAGAAAAAGTCTTATTATATGAAATATCTTGGCCTAATCCCCCTCTCCTTTTTCTTTCTCCCATTACATTTCCCTTTTTTCTATTGACTCCATTTTTACACCATATTTTATCTTCAAATTCAACTTTCTCCTGTGCTTGAACTATAAAAGCTCCTTCTACCTGCTCTATTAACTCAGAAAGTTCATATGAGTATTATCAGTGTCATTTTTCTGTGCAGAAATACATGCAGTTCATCATCAAGTCCCTCATATTTTTCCCCTCTCCTCCAATCTCCATGCTTCACCTGATTCCTGCATCTGAAGATCAAACCTTCCGTTCAGCTCTGGCCATTCCAACAGTAACATCTAAAATTCCCCTGGTTCATTGAAATTCCATCTTTTTCCCTGGAAGAGGACATTCAGCCTTGCTGGGTAGTTCATTCTTGGCTGCATTCTAAGCTCTTTTGCCTTCAGATATATTGTATTCCAAGCCCTACGAGCTTCCAATGTAGTTGCTGCTAAGTCCTGTGTGATCCTGACTGCAGCTCCACGGTATTTGAACTGTGTCCTTCTGGCTGCTTGTAATATTTTCTCTTTGACTTGGGAGTTCTAGAATTTGGCTATAATATCCCTAGGGGTTGGTTTTTTGGGATCTCTTTCTCAGGGGGGAGTGGTGGATTCTCTCCATTTCTATTTTGCCCTCTGCTTCTAGAATATCAGGACAATTTTACTGTAGTAATTCTCTGAAAATGATGTCAAGGCTCTTTTCCTGATATAATGAAAATGACAATTCTACCAAAAATAAACTAGCTGTTTAGTGCCCTACCAATCAAAATTCAAAAAAATTACTTTAATGAATTAGAAAAAATTGTAAGTAAATTCACATGGAGAAATAAAAAGTCAAGAATTGCCAGGAGATTAGTGAAAAAAGTGCAAACGAAGGTGGCTTAGCCCTACCTGATCTAAAATTATATTATAAAGCATCAGTCATCAAAACTGTTTGGTGTTGGCTAAGAAATAGAGTGGTGGACCAGTGGAATAGACTAGGTGTAAAAGCAGGAGAGGATTATAGTAATCTGCTGTTTGATAAACCCAAAGAGTCAGGACACCAGGATAAAAACTCCCTCTTTGATAAAAACTGCTGGGATAATTGGAAGTTAGTATGGAAGAAACTTAGATTAGACCAACACCTCACACCCTTTACCAAGATAAGATCCAAATGGTTACAGGACATAGACATAAAAAACAATACTATAAGCAAATTAGAAGATCAAGGACTAGTCTACCTGTCAGATCTATGGAAAGGGGAGCAGTTTATGACTAAGGAAGAGTTGGAGAACATCACCAAAAACCAATTAGATGATTTCGATTACATTAAATTAAAAAGCTTTTGCACAGATAAAACCAATGTAACCAAGATCAAAAGAAATGTAATAAATTGGCAAACAATCTTTAAAACTAATGATTCTGACAAAGGACTCATTTCTAAAATATACAGAGAACTGAGTCATATTTTTAAAACAAAAAGCCATTCCCTAATTGACAAATGGTCAGAGGATATGCAAAGGCAATTTACAGATGAGGAGATCAAAGCAATCCATAGCCATATGAAAAATTGCTCTAAATTATTAATTATGAGAGAAATGCAAATTAAAGCTTCTCTGAGGTACCACCTCACACCACTCGGGTTGGCCAATATGACCAGGAAGGATAATCATTGCTGGAAGGGTTGTGGGACATCTGGAACACTATTACACTGTTGGTGGAGCTGTGAACTCATCCAACCTTTCTGGAGAGCTATTTGGAATTATGCCCAAAGGGCAACAAAAATGTGCATACCCTTTAACCCAGCAATACCACTGGGTCTATATCCTGAAGAGATGATGAAAAAGGGTAAAAACATCACTTGTACAAAAATATTTATAGCAGCCATGTTTGTGGTGGCAAAGAATTGGAAATCAATAAATGTCCTTCAACTGGAGAATGGCTTAGCGAACTGTGGTATATGTGTGTTATGGAACACTATTGTTCTATTAGAAACCAGGAGGGACGGGATTTCAGGGAAGCCTCGAGGGATTTGCATGAACTGATACTGAGTGGGATGAGTAGAACCAGAAGAACACTGTACACCCTAACAGCAATATGGAAATGAAGGACTTGAAGGACTCTCTCATTCCATCAGTGCAACAATAGGGAAAAAATTTGGGCTGTCGGCAAAGGAGAGCACCATCTGTATCCAGATAAGGAGCTGTGGAGTTTGAACAAAGCTCAGGGACTATTTCCTTTAATTCAGAAAAAAACAGATATCTTATCATCTGATCTTGTTACCTCTTAGACTTCTTGTCTCTTCTTTAAGGATATGATTTCTCTCTCATCACACTCAATTTGGATCAAGGTACAACATGGAAACAAAGTAAAGACTGACAGATTGCTTCCTGTGGGGGGGGGTTGGGGGAAAGAAGTAAGATTGGGGGGAAAATTGTAAAACTCAAATAACATCTTTAATAAAAAATAAATTAAAAAAAAGAAAATGAATTACAACATGAGCACTACCTTGAAGTCCTGACCCATCCCACTCAGAAAGGGCCTTTCCCCAGGCTATGCTATGGAAATCCTTGCCGCTCAGGAAACAGAAATAGTCTCAACTTTAAGACTGTCAACCTCAGTTTCTCTTCAAACCAAAAGGAATACTTCAATGCAACCCTTCCCACCAGCAGACCCCGCATCCTACTGATGATGGCAAAGAGGAAACACCTTGTGCAGGTACTGATCACAAGGAAACATCTTTGCCTGAGCTTGAGCCCAACATTGCATCTCCAGCCAGTCCTGAACATCAGATTGAGGATAGTCCAAACCCTCATGCAACTCGAATTTGAAAACAGGGAAACAATTCAGCCAGCAGCAGAGGAGCCTCCAATAAGGGAGGGGCCATGGGGCACTACTGTCTTACTTAAGCAAAGATAAACAGAAAATAACTTTCAGTAAGTCTGATCACCAGGACATGTCTCATCTTGGGGCAGTCTACCAACCTGAGCATATACAGGGTGTGAAAAAGATGTCAAAGAGACCCAGATGGTTTGTCTTCAGAGAACAACCCAAAGGATGTCACCAATTAGTGAGGAATGTTTTTAGAGATTCCAGTATAAACCTTACTACACTCCATTCACTAACTCTCATCCATTCCCAATGCTGTTCCCTTCCTTCCTCTCATCACTTCCTCCAAGTCTGCTGGGATAGATGCATTAAAAAAAACCTAGAGAAGACTCATTAAAAACTTTAGAGTTTTGGATTGAAGTCAGAAAATCCATTTTGTATCTGTTTAAAAAAACAATTCAGTTGTCCCCTCAGATTTTTCCAACTACTAACCCTGATCGCTAAGCTCTCTTATTTAGACATTAGATACATTGCCAGGCCACAAGTATAATTGGAAGAGCACTTTGATTTCATAAGATATGGCAACATCCTGCCAGCCACAACAAAACCTAACTCTGAGTACCAGACTGGGGAAGTGACAAACCAGAATTCTCAATTGACAGAACTTTGGTAAACAAGGACAGATAGAAGGGACCACCAGAACATAAATCTCAGGTATAAATACCCAGGCAGTAATACCACCTATGTTTGATCATTGGGCCACATTACCACCTGAACCTGTATTTGACTGTAGCTACATGTGACCTGAATATAGATTTATTTCAGCTACAGCCAAAAGAGCACACAACAAGCTAAATAAAATGAGACTAGTATACTAAAATTCAAATAGGTGAAAATTAAGGGTCAACTACAATATTAAGTCAGCATAGATGAACAGAAAACCAGACTTGCCTGCTCCCACATGGTCAGTGTTCCTTCCATGCTTGGTCTTGACTGAATGAGAGTAAAAAAGAATTAAGAGAAAGGGGGATGCTATCTGCTTGAAAAGATAGGAGATGAATTCCAGGCCATGTACAAAATCTCTTGAGGGATCTGAGATGAATCAAAAGGGATAGACAGGTACAAAGGAAAGGCCATAATTATTTGCTTCACAATGAACCATATGTAGTAGATTTGGTTTCCACTGTTTCTATTACTGTTTCATCTAAATATTTTCTCTCCTGATAATGTGTCCTTTCTTAGCAAAATCTTTATGCAGGTTACTCACTGAACTATCAAGGTATTCACTGCTAAAAGTCACTTTATTTATGTAATCTCCTTAGTTCAGTTTTCTCAGATTAACTTCTACAGACCATACAGACCAGACCATATACTGAATTATCAATCAAGAGATAAATATGGGGCAGCCAGATGGCACAGTGGATAGAGCGCTGGCCCTGGAGACAGGAGGACCTGAGTTCAAATCCAGCCTCAGACACTTATTAAGTGCTTAGCTGTGTGACCTTTGGGAAGTCACTCTTAACCCCTTTGCTTAAAATTAAAATAATTGAAACAGAAGAGATAAATTAACTTTTCCTTTCCTGCCAAACACTTTCTAGCCATACGACCTAAAAATAAATGTCTGTTTTCTCTTACAGAATAACCTGAAGAGAAGATATTTTGGTATAGTTTCTAATTAATGCCAAATACCAAATTATTATATAGCCCTATTCTTTTTTTACCTTCAGCACTAAAATTTGGGTTATATCAACCAAAATTGCTATATTATTAGTTTCTTCTTGTTAAGCAAAATGTGAACTGCAGATAGTTTTTCCATTTTGAAAATCATTCCTGTCACTGAACTGCTTGCATACAATCATTATATATTTAAAATAGATTGGCTCCAGAAAAAGTTATCTTTAAGCTCTTTCTGGCTGTCATTAAACCACTACATTCTTTTGTTGTTCTAGCATGGGTTAGTCCCTTAAATCTCAAGATTCAAATGAAAACCAGCTACTGGTTATCACTTCCACATTAGTCTTTAGAAAGTCCAAAAGAAAAGAAAGAGTTTTCCAAGCATTCAATATCTCTCCAGATCATTGTTTCCTAGGCAATAGCACAAGCAAGAAATTTGCAAAATTACATGACTACTGTTAGGATTTAATTTTACCTCAATTATCACATATGACCATCATTTAATTCAGTTCAAATCTGAATTCCACAATCTCAGGAAGAAAGAACAACTTTTGATTTACAATACTCATTTAATTTTCAAAACATGTTAATGCTTTCTATAACATACATATGACCACCTCTCAGGTTTCATATACCTCTCATATGATTCAGAAAACCCACACCTGTTATAACTTCCATTTTTCCTTTAAACCCTTCAGTTCGCTTCCCAAGACTTTCAAAATCCAATCCAAAATCCAACCTTTCAAATGCTGTTTAATCATGTCAGACTAGTCTGCCTTTCTTTTTGTTTACTCCCTTCATTTTATTCCCCCACCCCCATCTCATTACATGTTGAAACAAATTTGAACATTCACTTCCAAAAGACTTTGATTTCCAAATTTGATTGCCTTCTTCCTAATAGACTCCACCTCATTAAGAAATCAATATGTAGTCAAGCAAAAGCATTTCCACAATAGTGACATTCTAAGAGTAAGTATGACTCAACTGAACAAAAAACAGAGGAAACCTCAAGAAAAATCAAGTTGAAAAAAGTATACTTCAAATCTGTACTCCTACACCATCAGCTCTCACTCTCTTTTGTTTTTTAGTTTTTGCAAGGCAATGGGGTTAAGTGGCTTGCCCAAGGCCACACAGCTAGGTAATTATTAAGTGTCTAAGGCCAGATTTGAACTCAGGTACTCCTGATTCTAGGGCCAGTGCTCTATCCACTGTGCCACCTAGCTGCCCCCATCAGTTCTCTTTTAGAGCATGAAGAGTATTCTTTGTAGTAAGTCTTTCAGAGTTGTCTTGGGTCACAGTATTACTGACAAAAGCCAAGTTATTCACAGCTGATCATCCCAGAATATTGCTGCTATTTTGTATATAATACATTTCCCATTGCATTTGATCATGAAAGTTTTTCCTAAGAGCATCTTGTGCATCGTTTCCCATAACGGAAGAGTATTTCATCTCAAACACATACACCAATTTATTCAGTCATTCCCCTAGCTATGGACACATATTCTCAGTCTCAATCTCCAGGTCCCTTTCACCAGAAAACAACTGCTTTCAATATCCACATACATATAGGTTGTTTTTCCCATATTTCATCTCTTCTGGAAGATCGAACTAGCAGTGACATTGCTAAGCCAAAGGATAGGCATGGTTTTATAGTCCTTTGGGCATAGTTCCTAAGTGGTCTACAAAACTGATAAATCACTTCACAAGTCCTCTAACAATGCATCAATGTCCCCTTCAGCAGTTGACATTTTCTCCTTCTTTCCTATTTATTAGGCAATCTAATAGGTATAAGACAGGTCCTCAGAATTGTTCCAACCCCTATCTCTCCTAACAGTAGAGAATTAGGATATTTTATGGCAGGATTTATATAGATTTCATTGCTAATCTTATCTGCAAACTGGTCACATCTCTTGATGTTTAACCAATTGAGAAATAATTTAAACTTACGTTTCAGAAATGAAGTCTAAATTGGAGAAACTTGTTTCAGTGTTGTTGCACTACAGTTGCTATTGCAAATGGTATTTCCCTCTGGCTTTTTCCCCCTACCCCCATATGTTCTGTTCTTTCTCCTTTCACCCTGGCCTTCTTTCAAAGTATTTTCCATCTGACTACCCCCTTCCACAACATTTCCTCCCTTCTATCACCTATCTGACCCCCAAAGTGCTTTTCTAATCCCTTTCTTCCCCCCTCTATTCTCTTGGATAAGTTGGAATTTGATCCAAAATTAAGTCAGACTATTCTTTCTAATGAGCATTTCTTTGTATGTGTTTAGTACATATGGTTATTTCCAGGTCCTACTCAAACAAACAAACAATAATTAAATCTTCAAACCCACTCTCTCACCCTAATTTTAATAACTTAGATATCCCTTCAACAATAAAAAGCATCAACCAAATTCTTTTAAATATATTTATACATTAAACAGTCCTTTATATGGAAGTGATTCTCACTTGCATAAGCTTTAAAAAAATCCACTCCAGAATCCCTGCCCATTTGAGAAACAAGACATTTGCAGTATAAAGAATAAGGAACAAGAGCTGCTTCCTGCTGAATTCTGAAAACATTAGAATTTTAGACACTCCTGGGGAGAGAGAAAGGGAATGTTCTTTCCCAAAAAAAAGGATGAAGGGAGAAAAGGGTGTTTACAAAAATGAAGAGAGTGGGGCAGAGCCAAGATGGTGGTGCGAAGGCAAACTTTCCCAGGAACTCCTTCCACAAACTCTAAATAAGAAAAAATAATGACTCTAGCCAAAACTTGGAGTGGCAGAACCCACAGAAAGAGTGATTGATACATTTTCCCAGTCCAAAATAACTTAGAAGTTCCTCAGGAAAGGCATGTTTCACCAGGAGCTGGGGTTGGAAAAAAGCCTCAACTGCAGCACAGCACAGACCAGCTCAGCCCAGAGCAGCCCAGCCCAGCCCAGAGATCACAGGCATCTGCTTGAAGGGGTGGGTAGAAAACTGTGCTACACCAGAATGAGTGTGGAGTGAGGAGCACAAGCTGCTCAATCTGCAGTGACAATCTAGAGAAAGCAGCCCGCACCCACAGAGATGGTAAGAGAAGTCTCCAGAGAATTCTCTGCTCTACCTCCCAGTAGGACTCTGCTGGGAGACTACACTCAGATCCAGTTTGCATTTTGGGCTTTCATACTAAGATAGTAGGATCCTCCTTATTGCCCCAGGGCAGAGGGAAGTTTAGGGGCCATCGACATTTCAAAGAACAGGCAAGAGAGCATAAGACCTTGGAGGAAAAAAGGTCCCAGTGGGGTGTCCTCCCCAAAAAAAAACCAAACCTTGGAAGTGCTGCAAATTAGTCTTGGGTTGATGAAGTGAGTAAACAACAGAAAAAGAAGAATCTGACCTTAGAAAATTATTTTAGTCCCATGGAAGATCAAAACACATACTGAGATGATGACAAAATCAAAGGTTCCGTATCCAAAACCTCCAAGAGAAATAGAAAATCAGCTTAGACTATGGATGAACTCAGAAAAGACTTTGAAAAGCAATTAAGGGAGATGGAGGAAAAATTGGGAGGAGAAATGAGAATGATGCAGAAAAATCAAGAAAACCAAATCAAAAGCTTGGTGAAAGATATACAAAAAAATATTTAGGCCTAATGGAAAAAACAAAACAGTGGTGGCAAAACAGTGGATGGAATACTGGCCCTGGAGTCAGGAGTACCTGAATTCAAACCTGGCCTCAGACACTTAATAATTACCTATCTGTGTGGTCTTGGGCAAGCCACATAACCCCATTGCCTTGCGGGAAAAAAAAAAAGTAAAACAAAAGGCAAATGAGGAGAAGAATGACTTTAAAACAGAAATGGCCAGCTGGAAAATGAGATTTAAAAAAAGCTCTCTGTAGAAAATAACTCCAAATGCAGAATGGAACTTAAGGAAGCTGATGACTTTGCAAGAAATCAGGAAGATATAAAACTCCTCCAAAAAAACCCCAAATTAGAAGAAAATGTGAAATATCTCATTGGAAAACATCCAACCTTAAAAATAGATCCAGAAGAAATAATAATTTAAAAATTATTGGGCTATCTGAAAACCACGATTAGGAGAAGAGCCTAGACTTCATTTTTCAAGAAATAATACAGAGGTGGCTAGGTTGCACAGTGGATAGAGCACTAGCCCTGGAGTCAGGACTACTTGAGTTCAAATCCAGCATCAAGACACTTAATAATTACCGAGCTGTGTGGTCTTGGGCAAGCCACTTAACCCCACTGCCTTGCAAAAACTAAAAAAAAAAAATAATAATACAGCTAAATTTAGATTGTAGAAGTAGAGGGTAAAATAGAAATCAAGAGAATTCACTGGTCTCCTCCTGAAAGAGATCCCAAAAGAAAGCCTTCCAGAAATATTACAGCCAAATTCCAAAACTCCCAAATCAAAGAGAAAATTCTAAAAGCTGCCAGAAACAAACAATTCAATTACTGAGACTTCAAAGTCAGGATTACACAGGATCTGGCAGCATCTGCTTTAAGGGCTGGTAGGGATTGGAATATGATATTCTGGAAGGTAAAAGATGTTGGTTTACAGCACAGAATCAACTGCCCAGCAAAGCTGAGCTTCCTCTTTCAGAGGAAAAGATAGATTTTCTTGTTTGTTTGGTTTTTTTGCAAGGCAAATGGGGTTAAGTGGCTTGCCCAAGGCCACACAGCTAAGTAATTATTAAGTGTCTGAGACCGGATTTGAACCCAGGTACTCCTGACTCCAGGGCCAGTGCTTTATCCACTATGCCACCTAGCCACCCCAAAGATAGACTTTCAATGAAGCAGAGGATGGGGGAGCTAGATGGCAAAGTGGATACAGTACCAGCCCTGGAGTCAGGAGTACCTGAATTCAAATCCGGCCTCAGACACTTAATAAATACCTAGCTGTGTGGCCTTGTGCAAGCCACTTTAACCCCATTGCCTGAAAACCTAAAAAAAACAACAAAACAATCAGTGAAACAGGGGACTTCCAAACTTACTTATTCAAACAACCAGAGCTGAACAGAAACTTTGACCTTCAAGTGTAGGACTCTGGTGAACCATAGAGGGAGTGGAAGAGAAGGACTAACAATGAAGAACTTAATGATACTGAACTGTTTGTATTCCTGCACGGGAAGAAGATATTGATAACTCACCTGAACTTTCTCATTGATGAGAGCTGTTAGAAGGAGCATACAAAGACAGGACATAGGAAAGAGTGGAATATAATGGCATAATATAGTAAAAAGATAGAGTCAAGTGGTGATAAAGGAAAGTACTGGGAGGAAGGGAAAGCTAAGAAAGTTCACATAAGAGTCAGGAAAAAGCTTTTTCCATGAAGTAGAAAGAGAGAAGGCAAGGGGGGAATGAATGAGCCTTCATTCTCATCAGAAATGGCTCAGAGAGGAAATAACATACACACTTAATAGGGTGAGAAAATCTATCTTACCCTAGAGAAAAACAAGAAGAAAGGGATGGGAGAAGGGAGAATGTGGGAGGCAAGTGGGGAATAGGTGATAAAAGAGAGGGAAGATCGAGGCAGAGGGCACTCAGATTGAACACATTTTTGGACAGGGCCAGGATAAAAGGAGAGAGAGAACAGAAAATGAGAGTGGGGAGGAACAGCAATTGCGGGAAAAACATTGAAGCAAATTCTGTGGTGGATTTATGATAAAGAAAGAAACTCAGCCCAGAGACAGAGCCATTGAAATCTGAACAGAGACTGAAGTAAATTTTTTTCCTCTCTCTATTCTTGAGGTTTCTCATCTTCTTGAAATCTGAACAGAGACTGAAGTAAATTTTTTTCCTCTCTATTCTTGAGGTTTCTCATCTTCTTGGAAGGGGGTAGGGGGTTTATGTTTATTCTTATGTTTACTCTTATAACACATGCAATTTGCATCAATGTATACATGGAGACACTGTAGAGACTATCAGACAGCCTTCTGGGGGGAGGTAAGGGAGGGTGGGAGAAAAATTATAAAATTCAAAACCTCACAAAAATGATAGGTACATATTACTATTATATATAATTGGAAAACAAAATGTTAAAAGGGAAAAAAAAAGAATGAAGAGAGTGAGGAGAGGAATTTAGTGAGAAAGGTGAAAAGCCCAAAGATGCTAGCTGAACACTCAGAGAGGGTGGGGCATATTTGAAAAGAGTGAGCCTGCTTCCCTTCTCTTCTAGAATGGGTTCAGAGCCAAGTGAACTCTCTGCAAAGTTAAGAAGAGAGCTTAAAGCTTAAATTATTTTAGAGAGATAAATTTAATCTTAGGAAAATTGACATGTACAAAGGAAAAGGGAGAGTTCCCCCATTCCGTTGCAATGTGTGTGGATTTGAGCCAGAAACTGAAAACAAGAGAAATATATAAGGCAGAAAGAAATAGCCAATCAAGATATGGAGTAAGGCGGAGCCAAAATGGCGACATGAAGGGATCGAGTCTTAGGAGCTCTCTGATAAAAACTCATAACCTAAGGACTCTAACTAAACTTTCGAGAGACAGAACCCACAAAGGGACCCAGTGAGGCAGTTCTTCTACTCAAGGTAACCTGGAAAAGAGCAGAAAGGCTCTGCTCCCCGGGGTGGAGGGGTGGCCTGCCAGAGCCAAAGAACCTCAGCCTCCTGGAGGCAGCCCCAGGGCGCTGGGAGCCGAGGCTCACAGCAGCGGGGGAGTCTCTTGAGCTGCACCCCGGGGAGCACCAGCACAAAGTGGGGGAACAGCGGGGGACCACTGCCAGAGGGAGCACGTGGAGCCCAGCCCCCAGGGCACACAGCCAGCAGCTTGGTCTTTCCTCAGCCCAAATCCAGGAAACAGAAGCAGGTGGAGCCTGTAAGCAGGAGCCCCCAGGGCATGAGCCCATTGAGCTGAAGGAGGGGAGTGAAGAGAGAGAGAGAGACTACTGAGCTCTGTCCTCTGCCCCTGGAACAGGACTCTGGGGTTCTGCCCACATTCAGATCCTGATCCCAGTCTAGGCCCCCCCACCTCAGCCCCATGGCAGAGGGGGGCATATATGGTCATTCACAGACCAGGAGGGAGGACAGAGCCTCACACACTGAGACCCTTGTGGGAGTGTCCCAAAAGCTCAGGAAGCACCCCCCAAAAAAACAGGCTTAGGCTGGGAAAATGAACAAGCAAAGAAATAAGAGGAAGACCATTGAGAAATATTTTGCAAATGAGCCCAAGAAGGATCAAAATACTCAGTCTGAAGATGAGGAAGCACAAGCTCCTGCATCTAAAGACTCCAAGAAAAACAGAAATTGGGCTCAGACTATGATAGAGCTCAAAAAAGACTTTGAAAATCAAATGAGGGAGTTGGAAGAAAAACTGGGAAAAGAAAGGAGAGAGAGATGCAGGAAAAACATGAAAATGAAGTCAGCAGCTTAGCCAAGGAAATCCAAAAAAATGCTGAAGAAAATAGCATGCTAAAAAACAGCTTAGGTCAAATGGATAAAACAGTTCAAAAAAGTTATTGAGGAGAAGAATGCTTTAAAACGCAAAATTGGCCAGATGGAAAAAGAGATAAGAAGACTCTCTGAGGAGAATAAATTCTTCAGACAAAGAATAGAATTCAGGGAGATTGATGAATTTACCAGAAATCAGGAATCAATACTTCAAAACCAAAAAAAATGAAAAATTAGAAGAAAATGTGAAATATCTCATTGAAAAAACAACTGATATGGAAAACAGACTTAGGAAAGATAATTTGAAAATTATTGGAATACCTGAAAGTCATGATCAGGAAAAGAGCTTTGACATCATTTTCAAAGAATTACTATAGGAAAATTGCCCTGATATTCTAGAAGCAGAGGGCAAAATAGAAATGGAGAGAATCCACCGACCCCCCCGAGAAAGAGATCCCAAAAAACCAACCCCTAGGAATATTATAACCAAGTTCCAGAACTCCCAAGTCAAAGAGAAAATATTACAAGCAGCCAGAAGGACACAGGTCAAATACCGTGGAGCTGAAGTCAGGATTACACAGGACTTAGCAGCAACTACATTGGAAGCTCGTAGGGCTTGGAATACAATATACCAGAAGGCAAAAGAGCTTAGAATGCAGCCAAGAATGAACTACCCAGCAAGGCTGAATGTCCTCTTCCAGGGAAAAAGATGGACTTTCAATGAACCAGGGGAATTTCAAAGGTTCCTTTTGGAATGGCCAGAGCTGAACAGAAGGTTTGATCTTCAGATACAGGACTCAGGTGAAGCATGGAGATTGGAGGAGAGGGGAGAAATATGAGGGACTTAATGAGGATGAACTGCATGTATAGAAAAATGACACTGATAATATTCATATGAACCATCTCAGTTAATAGAGCAGGTAGAGGGAGCTTTTATAGTTGAAGCACAGGAGAAAGCTGAATTTGAAGATAAAATATGGTGTAAAAATGGAGTCAATAGGAAAAAAAGGGAAATGGAAAGGGAGAAAGAAAAAGGAGAGGGGGAATAGTCCAAGCTATTTCACATAATAAGATTTTTTTATTACAATGAGCTATTGCAATGATATGGAAGGGGGGAGGCAAGGGGGAATGAGGGAACCTTTGCTCTCATCAGAGATGGCTAGGAGAGGAAACAGCAAATATACTCAATGGGGTATAGACATCTGGAGTAAGAAGGAGGGGGGAGCAGGGGGAAGGGGTAGGGATGTGAATAAAGGAGGAGAGGATGGACCATGGGGGGACAGTGTTCAGATATCACATTTTCTTTTTTACTTCTTGCAAGGGGCTGGGATTGGATGGCCTGCCCAGGACCATAGGGCCACATGCTGGGCCTAAGGAGTGGTATGGGGGCTCAGTGCTTCTTGGCCCCAGGATCAGGGATCTGTCTGCTGTGCCACTCAGCTACCCTACAGCAGAGTCAGAGTGAAAGGAGAGAGAAAATATAGTACACTATAGTGGAGAAATAAGAAAGGAGGGAGTTGCAATCAGCAATGGCAACGTTGGAAAAATATGGAAGTAACTTTTGGGATGGACTTATCATAAAGAATGTGATCCACTCACGACAGAGTTAATGGTGTTGGAACAAAGACTGAAGCACATTTTTTGTTATTATTATTTGGGGGAGGGTGCAGGGCAAGTGGGGCTGGGTGGCCTGCCTGGAGCCACATAGCAGAATGATCTTTGGGTGTCTGAGGCCGGATTCAGACCCAGGTGCTCCTGGCTCAAGGACCAATGCTCTGTCTGCCACCCAGCCACCCCTACTATTATTACTATTTTATTTGGGGGGGATCTTTTTTTTTCTTTCTTCTTTTTGGTTTTTGCAGGGCAGTGGGGATCAGGTGGCTTGCATGTCACACAGCTGGGTGATTGTTGGGTTTACGAGGCTGGATATGGACTCAGGTGCTCGTGGCTCCAGGGCTGGTGCTTCGTCCATTGTGCTACCTGGACATACCTACAATTATTACTATAATTTTTTTAATTTTAATTTTTTTCTCTCCCCTTTACTTTTTTGCCCAAGCAAGTCTATCTATATTCATGGGGGAGGGGTATTTTGTTTACTTGTAAACAAGTATATTTTATTAATGTAAAAAAAACCATTTGTACGAAATAAGAATTAAAAAAAAAACATTAAAAAAAAGATATGGAGTAGGAGAAGGAAGAAAGGATTAAAATTTCCCATGCTCCCTGTCTGTTAAATTCCAGAATACATTGCAGGAGAAGAAGTCCTGTGATGCCAAGTTGAGACTTTTGTAAAATGAAACAAAAACCAACTTACCCACTTTGTGACTAAGAAACCAAGAGGATGGAGAGGGAAGGATGCAAAATGCTCACTTAGCAGTAGAAGACAGTGAAAAAAGGAGCAGAATCAGCCAGTCAGTGTAGAGAGACATGACAGCAGCCAAATGAGAGAGGGGCAGCAGGGAATTTGATTTTGCAATTTTCGCATAGAAGACACAACTTTAACTGACAGCTACAAAAAACTAGACAGAGTCAGAACATCCCAAATGCCAGGAGAAGAGAATAGGGAGACATACCAAACCTCAGGGTTTGCAGTCAAAGCAGTTATCAGGGAGAATATATCTCTAAATGGATATATGAATTAAGAGAACGAGGAGATCAATGAATAAGGCATGCAACTGAAAAATCTATAGAAAGAACAAAATCCACTGGCCTTGGAGTCAGGAGTACCTGGGTTCAAATCCGGTCTCAGACACTTAATAATTACCTAGCTGTGTGGCCTTGGGAAAGCCACTTAACCCCATCGGCCTTGCAAAAAAAACCTAAAAAAAAAAAAAAAAAAATCAAAATGTCCAACTAAATATCAAATTTGAAATTCTTAAATCCAAACAGAACTCAAAAGTGTGAAAATTATCAAAGAAATAAATAAAACTATGAGTTGCTTTTAGGGAAAAAAATCCACAAAATAAATAAATAAACCTTTGGTTAATTAGCAGAAAAAAGAAACCCAAATGAAAATAGCAGAAATGAAAATGGTGAGTTTATCAATATAGAATAGGTAAAAGTGAAGTAACAATTCAGAAATATTTTGCCCACTTGCAAATGAATTTGACAATCTTAAGTGACATGGATGAATTTTTTCAAAAAATAAACTGCTTTGGTTAAAAGAAGTGGAAATTAAAAGGAAAAGCAATTGAACTGCCATTCATGAAATCATTGAAAAACTATGTTCCAATCCTGATAGATTCCCAAGTGAATCTGACCAAATTTTGTAGGAACAATCAATTCCAATTTGATATAAACTATTTGAAATTATACAGGAAGAAGGAATTATGCCCAAATCCTAGGACACCAATATGCTGTTATACCTATAGCAGAAAGAATCGAAAAAGGGAAAACAAATTATCAATGATTTTACCTCATGGTTATGTATGTAAATATTTTAACTTCAAATTTAGTAATTTTAGTTAAAAAAATAATGATTATAGTAAATTATCACCAAGATACCATGAACAAAAGAATTATACCTGGAATGCAAGGTTGGTTCAATATAAGGAAAACTATCAGCATATTTTTGTCTATATCAATAGAAAATATAAAGAAATATTTCAAAAGCTGTTAAAAAACTTTTGATAACATTCCTATTAAAAATACTAGAGAGTTTATGAATAAATAGATTGTTTCTTATATTGATAATATCTATCTAAACCATAAGCAACAATATGTAATGGGGTGGCAGAAACATTAGTTCGGGGTGAAACATGGAGGTCTGATATTGCTATTATTATTCAATATTGTTTTAGGAATGTTAGCATGAGCAATAAGAGAAGAGGAGGAATTTGAAGGAAATAGAGGAGGTAATGAAGCAACAAAACTCTCTTTGCAAAGTTTATATTGGTATACTTAGGGAACCCTGGAAAATCATCTAAAATGCTACTTGAAACAATTCACAACTTTTCCAGGGTAGCAGGCTATAAAATAAACCATCATAAATCATCAGCCTTTATCTTATTAACAAGACACAGCAAGAGATAAAAAGAGAAATTCCATTCCAAGTAACTCTAATAACATAAAATGCCATGGCAGACTCACAAACTATATGAAAACAGCTGAAAGAAAAAACTTTCCACATGAGTCAAATCAGATCTAAATAAATGGACAAACGTCATTTGATCAGGGAATGGCTGATTCAATGTAACAGAAATATCCATTCTCTCTAAATTAAATGGCATATACAGCCCCATACCAAACAAACCTCCCTAAAGATTCTTAATCAAACTATACACAATATTAATAATTCATTATGCAGTAAATGGTCAAAAATATCAAGAGAATTTATGAAAAAATCTAAGGAAGGTGATCTAGACTTATGGAATCTCAAATTATTGAGCATCAGTGGTCACACAGGTGCAAAAGAAATGGTTATAAATGATTAAAATAATCTACTGTTTTATAACTCCAAAGATTCCAGCTTCTGGCACAAGAGCTCATTCTTTGATAACACTGCCAGAAAAACTGAAAGATAGCATGTCAGAAACTAGGCCTACACCAATAATTGGATACTGAATTTAGACAAAAAACAGGTGATATCTTAAGCCAATTAAGACAAGGAATCCTTTACCTATCAGATCTATGGAAAGAAGAGCTGTTTATGATCAAAGAAGAGATAGAGGACAGCATAAAAAACAAAATAGATACTTTACATTAAATTGAAAAGTATTCAATGAAACCAAGATTGATTTTTAATTACTGTATTTGTGAAGTGAAAAAGTCCATCCTTTTTTATATCTCACATTTGTGTCTTCTTTCTAAAATAAATAGAGAACTGAGTTAAACTGGCAAGAGCACAAGTCATTCCCCAATTGATAAATGGTCATAGGATACGAAAAGGTAATTCTCAGAAGAAGAAATTAAAACTTTCAATAGCAGTATGAAAAACTTCTTTAAAGAACTATTGGTAAAAGAAATGCATTTTGCAATTAGATTGGTCAATATAACTAAAAAGGAAAACAATCAATCTTGGAGGGGATTTGGGAAAACTGAGTTAGTGATGTACTGTTGGTGGAGTTGTGAATTGATCCAACCTTTCTAGAGACCAATTTGGAATAATGCTCAAAAGGCAATAAAATTGTGCAAGCCCTTTGTTCCAGCAATATCAGTGAGAGATCAGAAGAAAGGGTAAAAAACCCATGTGTAAAGCAATACTATTTGCAATTCTTTTAGTATTGGAAATGAATTGGAAATTGAGGGGATGCCCATCAACTGGAGAATGGCTGACCAAATTGTGGCACATGAATGTGATGAAACTCTATTGCTCTATAAGAAATCAAGAAAGATGGAAATTCAGAATCATCTGGATGCTGAATAAAGTGACCTGAACAGAAGAAAGCATAAAGGTATTAACACCAACACTGAGTGATAGTCAATTAAGGAGACCTTCTTCAAAGACAATTCTAAAAGACTTGGGATAGAAAATATCATCCATATCCAGAAAAGGATCTGTGGAGTTTAAATGAAAACCAAAATTTACTATCTTTAATTATTAAAAGTGTTTCATTATTTTTTCTCTCTATTTGTTTAATTTCCATTTTGATTTCATTGTGACTTGATTTGATTCACTTCATTACTTACATGAATCTAGTTTAATCTGATTATACAAGTAGAACCCATATTAGATTACTTTCTGTACGGGGGAGGTGAATAGGAAGGGAGGGAGAGAGAAAAATGTAAAACTCTCAGCTTACAAAAAATGATTGTTGAAATCGGTTGATGCATATAGCTGAACAATGAATAAATAAAATATTTGTGAAAAAACACCAACAAAATGAGTCAGACATTAACAATGTCTAAAAATGTCTTATTCTACAACTCTTAATTCACCAATTTTGTTTTTGCTTTTCTGAAGCAAAAATTTCACACCCATCACTGTGTATGCACACACACACCCCCTCTATAAAGGAGTACATGTATAATTTATTTTCACTACAACATAAAGTAAGGGACAGTGAAACCAATGATAAAGGGAAGCATGAAAGAGAGAATGATGGTCTAGAGTAGACAGAAAACAATGACGGATAGTGAAAAGTATGAGGGAAAAATCCTCTGAAAAGGGGTACAGAAAATGAAATTTTAGGTTTTTTCAAGGCAAATGGGATTAAGTGGCTTGACCAAGGCCACATGGCTAGGTAATTATTACCTGTCTGAGACAGGATTTGAACCCAGGTACTCCTGACTCCAGGGCCCATGCTTTATCCATTGTGCCACCTAGCCGCCCCAGAAAATGAAACTTAAAAAATAGCAAACAGGACAAGTTGGAAGGAAAGAGAGAAAAGAGTTTTGCATTTGACTAACTGGGAAGAAAAAATAGTGGAATTAATATCCAGATAACACCTGTAAAGAAAAAGAATATAGGAAGAAAATTCAAGACATGAAAGGAAACAGGAGGAAAAGGGGGGCAAGTAACAGAAGAAACAAAATCGTGTGTTTACAAAGAGGGAAAAATAATAACGATGAACAATCCTCAGTCCAAGTCCAGTGTTCTTTCCACCGTGCCAGTGATGAGGGCGCCCAATTAATTAGCCATTCCCCAATCTTCAGATCTTCTGTGTGTGTCCTTCTAACTCTGCCTCTGGGCCTCCTATTCCTACCTCTGCCCTTTTCCCGAAACATATTTGTCTTCTGCTTACCAATTATCAGTGCTTACTACTTAGGGTCATCCTTACCCTTTAGCCTTTTCTGTGAAGATGGGAGTCTGGGCCCCCTAGAGACATAATCATTTAATTTTAATACCTGGCATCTTTTATGGAAAAGCATTCCTTAATCACGACATTTATGACTATAAGTTCTATCCCACCTAATTGTCCTTGGTGGCACCTACTTCTGACATCCAGCCCCATTTCAACTAGACTGAATTATTTTTCTGAGATCAATTTGTCTTCTTCCTTCTTCTGGCCCTGTATAAACAAGAACATGTCAGATGCTTCTTTCCTCAAATATCTGCAGTTCCACTCTCTACTCACTGTGCTATCACAGTGTCCAATAAATTGCCAACAATTTGCCTGAGAGAGAGAACTTATAACTTGGAAATTCATTCACAGACATCTAATTCCAGACCTCAATATTTTGGAGTTACAAACTACAACAATTTTTGGCCACACTTATGGAAATCACATAAACAATGTACTATCTTCTAGCCAAGGTAAGACCTTGAGTCCCCTGACAGGACCTCAGATGCCTCAAACAATCTGAGACTTGGCCCTCTGCAGGCCTGGGTATACTCCAAAGCAGCCCATGTCCCTTGGGTTACTAGGCAACCAAAACTGCTACTGTCCTCACTAAGGAAGCAGCTTCTCAGACTAGTGAAAAGTGTTCCTGATTCTTGGCAGAGCCAGTGGACAAGGATCAGTTTTGCTATGGACAAGGCATCCCTCCTTCCTCATCCTCTAAATTAGGGAACTCTCCTCCTGTAAGACCTGAGGAGAGTCACAGACAGACAGGGACATTTCTGCTTTTCATGGTGTTTATTCTATTAGCCAAGCATCTCCTGATAAGGACAGCAACTGAAGACCCTGTGTATTAAAACAATCTGATCGCAGACCACCTAAACTTTTTTTACTGATCACAATACTTTCCAGAAGACCAGGAGAAATTCTCAAACATGCAGTTGGTTATGTAAGTAGTCATCGTAGGCAAGCATTAGATTATTTACCACTCTTTTATTAATTCCTCTATTTAAGACCATTCTTTATATTTTGGCTGATCAGAACAACCCCTCTTCTACCTTTCCTCCTCTGCAAGAGGAACGGGTGCCTTCTTGGTTCCTTTTCTCTTGTCTTCAATTTGAGAATTGGAGAATTACATTTCCCTCACATGAAATCTGATTTGACTTCTGTTTGATTCATTTGAAAGTATAATACCTGTTGAAATAAAAGTCACCTAAGATGTTCTCATTTGTCTTAAAGGATTCTGAAAGCAATGGTTTGTTTATGAAAGTGCCTAATAATGGACCACATTTTGCTATTGACAAAGATTTATAGTTTTATAGAATCTCTTTCTTATTGGTTTTGGGATTATTGTATTGATATAACCCAAATCTTGTGTTGTTTGTTATAAGACACTGTGAACCAGTAGAAGAGTGATACAAGGAATTCTAATTCTTGCTTGATAATTACTTGCTGTTATCTCAAGATTATAGCTAATTTTAGACGTTTATAAGCTGAACATGCCTGAAATTTTGGATATTAGAATATGCTATTGAAAGACCACATCAGAATGTAAATAGGCCTTCTAGTTGAGTCCAACTCCCAATATGGTTGTCAGAGAATACTATTTGTTTCAATGCTCAATGTGAACTTGAAAAGTGATAAATCACTTTCTTATTCAATCTTAATGTGAAAATAAATCGGTAAAATTGGAATTCCTCAAATAAGGTCACATACAAGTATTTTTGAGTATCATAAATCCCAAAAGTTCTTCGTGCACATTGACCCTCTAATTATCACAAAATTACTAAGTACCACTTTCCTGGGACCAAATGCTGTTTTATGTAAGGAAAAGGATCTGTTTGTTTAGGACAAGGACACATAATTAAATTGTTCTTCTCACAAATAACAAAGCCTATTGAAACCTTACTTTATACATACATACATACATACATACATACATATGTGTATATATAGTATATTTATATGTATATACATGAATCTTTGTATGTATATTTATTTTTATAAATATATTTGGCAGAAACATGCTTGTAGATTATACCCTATTCTCATGCAAATCTTTGTTCATAGAAATTCTGCAACACAGAAAATTCGTGAAAAAATTTATAACCAAATGGTTCTAAAAATTCCCTTTCTAGGATTACAAGTTTGGTTGTACTTAATATTCTTATGAAATTCATAAGTCACAGTCAATATCTTTAGTTACAATAAAAGATAATAAGTAAGATTCATTTTGCTTAAATTTTCTAAATTTATTCATTCTGTTTGTTAAAAGCAAAATTTTAAAAGTTAAATATTTAGTTTTTGAGAGCCTTAATCTTTAATAGAAATCATAGCAGATGTAATTATTGACCAGTATTTCTAACATTAGAACATTTAGGAACAGCACAATATCACAATGACAATTATGCATTTTAAAAACTTGAAAACTCCTCGAAGTTTTCTCAGATTACCTTACACCGACAATCACTCTATATATTGAAAGTTATCAATGAAGCGACCATAAAGAAATTAATATTTGCTTTCATTCCAAATATTTTATTGCCATATAATCAAAAAATATGAATAGTCATTTTCTTCTTTCAGAATAATAAAATCAAGTAGAGATTTGGAGAGGTATAGGTTTTAAATTTCTTAATGCCAAGTAGCAAATTATTAGGTATCCTTATTCTTCATTTCAAAACTAAAATTTGTATTACATCAAAGCAAAATTCAGACAGCATTTGAATTTTCTTTATAAGCAAAATAGAACTACAGAAGCAATTTTTCCAGTTGTGAAAATCATTCCTGTCACTGAGCTACTGGCAAACATTCATTATATTTGTATCACAGATTGGCTACCAAAAAACATTTTCTTTCTGCACTTTCTTGCTGCAGTTAAAGCACTCCATTCTTTATAGCCATGGCCATAACCATGGAGAGACATGACAGCAAGCAGACCAGACAGAAGCAGCAGAGACTTTGATTATGCCTATATCACATAGAACACACAATTTAAAATGACAGCTACAAAACACATAAACAGAGTCAGGGCACCCTAAAACCAATTTCCTCACCACAAGAAATCTAGTTCAAGGAACGACAACTTTGTTCTCATGCTGGAGGGTCCCAGACACCCAACACATAGCACACCATTCAAACAGACAGTACGATGCCAGACAAGGAGTGTCAGAACAAGATCTTCCAACTAGGCAACAGAAACACCCACAAATTAGAGAGTGCCAGAACAAAGTTCCCCTACTAGAGAAAAGCAGAGACATCCACAGAGGGAACTAGAGGGCACCAGAGGACAAAGTACTCACAATCAGAAACAGGAAACTTGTCAACAAAGGGGAGAATTTCCATCAAGCCCAAGGTAAAATCCAACAGAAATCTCAACTTCAACCAAAACAGAAGCAATTGAGTGGCTGGCTCACACCCACTTCACAATCTAAGAAAAATTTTTGCCATACTTAAAATCTGTGGTATCACTGGAATCCCAATTGTGTTGCATTTAGGAACACCATCTGTGATTTCCATGTCAACTAGAAAATAAAAGCTCAGTTCCAGATAGAGCAAAGATGGAAAACTCTTCTTCCAAGGGGGGGGGGAAGTCTGGTGCTTCCTGAGTCTGTAAGGCACAATTATTGTTAACCTTAATTTTTTAAGATAAAAGATAAAATGACAAAAAGTTAATTTAAACATTGTTTTCTTTTCTAAGATCTTATATAGAAAATTATAGATGGTTAATATTCAAAATATCAACCCTGATACAAAATGTAGGGCTTATATTTCTAAAGAAAAGACAGAGTCAAAAAACTGAGTTAGGTAACCAATAAGATTTCATCTCGATGACATGACTGTCCATAATTATCCTCTTGTAAGGCATAATATTTGCTTCAAATTGCTATTGATAATAATCCCACATAGGCTAGAAAGGAAATAATGATAAATAGACAGAGGATTTCTCTCTCCCCAGCCATGATTTCTCTTATTTTGTGATTTGTTGACCAGGTAAAGGAATTTACTATAAGATACTGTCTAAACTACCAACCATAGGCAAGGAGTAGATCATGCCCACTATTATTCCTTCTTGGTTGCATTTCCTTATGTCCTTAAGACTTGTTTGTAATTGGAGATACTAAGGGAAATAATTCAAATCTCTTATTCATCTACAGAATTGGTGGAAACTAAATGAGACGTATGTGACTAGTCTCTAGTGGTTTATTTTTAGTATATGTGCTGCCGAAGTGAGCACTGGTGGTTTATTTTTAATTACCACCACATAGAATATTAACAATGGGTGATGAACACTTTTGGAGAACCAGTTCCAAACTCATAACAGTGCCCTTAAAATATTCCATCCACCAAGCCTGGTCCATTCCTAATACCTCTCCATATTGCCTCCCATCCCATCCTCTATGCCTACTGTATCACTTAATTGAGATAGAATGAACCAAAGGCAGACATCAAAAGACTGCAGGCATTGCATCCGGGCCAAAAAAATGCATTTTTGTGGCTTTTTCAACCCACACCCCCCTCCCAATCCTGAACACCAAGTTATGTAGTTTGAACCTTCATTCAGCCCAAGGCCACAACTATACTTGGAACACCACCTTCCATTTTCTAAGATTTGGCACCATACTCTCAACCACAAGTTCACCCACCTCTGAGTACAAGACTGGGATATTTACAGACCCTAATTCTCAGTTGACAGAATTATGGGCGGGGGCAGCTAGGTGGTGCAGTGGATAGAGCACCAGCCCTGGAGTCAGGAGTACCTGGGTTCAAATCCGGTCTCAGACACTTAATAATTACCTAGCTGTGCAGCCTTGGGCAAGTCACTTAACCCCATTTGCCTTGCAAAAAAAAAAAAACCTAAAAAAAAAAAAAAAAGAAAAGAAAACAACTCTCAGTGGGACTGATCCCTTCTTGGACCAGACTATCAAAATGAGAAGGTATCAGACCCTAATAATCAGGATTAAGTTCAACCAGAAGAAAAACACTGGAAAAAGCCTGGAACAGGTCAACAGATAACAAATCCCACTCACCAAGATCACACTGAAATAGCTCTGATCCTGCACACAGAGAAGCAAGAAACAATTGATTTAGTTTAGTTTTCTTTTTTCTATTTCCACATTATCGACATTCTTTTTGTTGTTTTCCCATTTTTTCTTTTTTCATGTCCTCAAAATATCTCTTTGTATTTTCTACATTCAATGAAAAATTTCAATTTCCAGTTAATTGATATTATAATTTAGGTGCAGGGAACTAATGAAATAGACAAGTGACAGACTGGAGAGAAACAAGTGGAACTAGGAAATACTTGGGGAACATCTATAATTAGGGGGCTTTGGGGGCAAAACAATTTTAGATAATTTTAGGTCAAAAAGGTGTAAATTCTGTTTCTGCACTAATAAGATTTTTGGTCACCTGTCAATAATTATTATAATTTACTGTAAAGATCTGGGACATATGGAAGAAGTTTCCTTATTTATTTGAAAGTCAATTTCCAGGCAAGGTGATGTAGATGACCAAATGCACTCAGCCAATCTGATTTTGTTCTAAGAAATAAGGTTTCTATATCAAAATATTATATTCACGATATTTTGTGAAGAACAATTCATTTGTCAGCTCTTGGAAATCTGATTTATTTTGTGTGTTTCATTTGAAATCATAACAGCTAAAGGTCAGCTAAGGGGCACTGTGAATAGAGCATCCACCCTGGAGTCAGAAGGAACTCAGTCCAAATTTGACCTAAGACACTTAATAATTATTAGCTGTGTGACCTTGAGCAAGTCACTTAATCCCATTGCCTTGAAAATACCTAAAAAATGAAATCATCATATCTGTTGAAATAAAAGTCACCTAAGAAATTCTCATAGTGTAAAAGAACTCTAAAAACAATAGTTTTTTATGAACATGGATAATAAGGATCATGTTTTCCTACAGTCAAAGTTTTATGGAATCTGCTCCTATGTGCAGTTAGGGATTATTGCCTTGATACATTCCAAATCCTTTGTTGCTATAAAGCACTTTGAAGCAGTAGAACAGTGATAGCATGAGTTGTGATTTCCCCTTGATAATCTCTTCTAATCTACTGAAAGATTATTGACAGTGTTTGATCTTTAAAAGTCGAACTCTCCTTTTGCCATAAAAAGACCTTATGGGAATGTAAAGGGGCTTTCTGAGTCTGGTTCCCAGTATGGTTGGCCAGGAATGCTCTTTGGATAGATGCTCATTGATGCCAGGAGTCCTATGAGTTTTTTTTACGTGCCTACTAGAGGTGATGTTCCCAAAGGAATGATGGTGTAGTAAGTGTTTGAGGTGGTTTTCCCCAACTTGATTTCCCTACCAGGACACTTGCAATGTCTCACCTGGCAGACCTAATGTTTGGCTCAATGCATCTGGCCAACTATAGAATCTTGTCTGGAAGCTGAAAGGTGGTTAGTATAAATACGTCCTTAGGTCAGGAATGAAGGTTAAACCTTTTCCTCTACAGGTTATCTATAATCTAACAGGCAGTAAAAGAAGTGACAACTGCTCTTGGTACCATGTTCTTCAAATGGGAATCTGCTGAAGACTGGACTCTCTCCTAACCTATGGTCAGCCCTGACTTGGCCAGCAGAAGCCTAGGATGATTCAAGAGTGGACCTTCTGGAGGCCTAAGTAAACTCCAAAGCAGCCCAAGGTCTTCTGGGTTACTAGGTAATCAATGCAGGAACTAGCCTCACTAAGTCGGGCAGACAATTTTCTTGATTCTTTGTCCAGTAGTCTCTTCTTTCCACTCCCATTGCAGACATCGATGGCAGAGCCAGTGGTCCAGGGTCAGTTTGTCTCTGGACAAGGAAGCCCTCCTTCCCCATCCCCTAAATTAGGGAACTCTCCACCTGTAAAACCTGAGAAGAGTCACAGATAGACAGGGACACTACTGCTTTTCATGACATTATTCTATTAATCAGGCATCTCCTGACAGGGGTGGCAACTAAAGAGCTGAATATTGAAACAATCCGATCTCAGATCACCTAAGCTCTTTTTACTGATTTCAGTACTATGCAGGAGATTTTTCAATCAGCTAGCAGAAGCTGACATTAGATTTTTCCCAGGCCTTTTTGAATTACTCTATATATATGTCTGTGTTTTGGTTGATCAGTCCAACTCCTGCCCTACCTTTCCTCCCTTCTGAGGGGAAACGGTGTCTTCTTGTTTTCTTTTCTCTGGTTTTGTCTTCAAGTAGAGAATGGAAGAGTTAGGGTTACCTCAGATGAAAACTTATTTATCTTCTGTTTCTTTCATATGAAATTATAACACCTGCTGAAATAAAAGTCCCCTAAGATGTTGACTTTTGTCTTTTTTTCACTTTTTTCAATGAAAGTTTTTATTTATTTTGAGTTTTACAAATTTACCCCATTCTTTCTTCCCTCCACCCACCCCCCACAGAAGGTAGTCTGTTAGTTTTTACATTGTTTCCATAGTATGCATTGATCTAAGTTGAATGTGATGAGAGAGAAATCATATCATTAAGGAAGAGAAATAAAGTATAAGAGATAGCAAAATGATATAAAAAGATAACGGTTTTTTCTAAATTGAAGGTAATATAGTCTTAGGTCTTTGTTCAAACTTAACAATTCTTTCTCTGCATACAGATGACATTCTCCATCACAGATAGCCCTAAATTGTCCCCAGTTGTTGCACTGATGGAATGAGCAAGTCCATCAAGGATGATGATCACCCCCATGTTGCTTTTAGGGTGTACAATGTCTTTCTGGCTCTGCTCATCTGGCTCAGCATCAGTTTGTGGAAATCCTTTCATGATTCCCTGAATTCCCATCCCTCCTGGTTTCTTTTCTTTATGGGGGGGGTTGATATGACTTTATTTATACATTACTAAAATATTCTTGTTTAAGAGTAAACATATTACTCCTTCCCCCATAAAAATATAGAACCTCATGAGAAATAAAATAAAAGAAAGAGAAAAAAATGTGTTTCAGTCTGTGTTCTGGTACCATCAGCTCTGTCTCAGGTGGATTACATTCTTTACCATAAGTCCATCATAGAAGTTACTTCCATATTTTTTCACAGTTGCTGTTGCTGATTGTAATTCCCTCCATCCATTCTGCCCCACTACCATATATTATATTTTCTCTCTCCTTTCACTCTGTCCCCCTTCTAAAATGTGCTGTAGGGTAGGTAGCTAAGCAGTGGACAGAGCACCAACCTTGTGGCCAGGAGGCCCCAAGCCCACATACCACCCCAGAAATCCAGCAAAGACCAAACCACATGGTCCCAGACAGACCACCCAATCCCAGCCCCTTGCAAAAAGTAAAAAAGAAGATGTATAATATCTGACTTTTCTCTCCTATGATCTGCCCTCTCCTCTATCACCCACATCTCCCTGCTTCCCCTTGTCCCCCTTCTCTCCTTTTTACTCTAGATGTCTATGCCCTATTAAGTATATATGCTGTTTCCTCTCTGAGCCATTTCTGATGAGTGAAAGGTTTCCTCGTTTCTCCTCACCTTCCCCCCTTCCATATCATTGCAAAAAAAAACAAAACCTTTTTATGAAGTATCTTAGCCTATTCCACCTCTCCTTTCTCTTAACCCCATTACATATCCCTTTTAGCCATAGACTCCATTTTTACAATATATTATATCTTCAAATTTAGCTCTCTCCTGTGCTGCATCTATAAAAGCTCCTTCTACCTGCTCTATTAAATGAGGTTCATGAGTATTATCAGTATCATTTTTCTATGCAGGAATGCATGCAGTTCATCATCATCATTAAGTCCCTCATAATTTACCCTTCTCCTCCACTCTCTATTCTTCACCTGAGTCCTGTATTTGAAGGTCAACTTTTCTGTTCAGCTCTGGTCGTTTCAACAGAAACATTTGAAATTCCCCCATTTATTGAAAGTCCATCTTTCTCCCTGGAAGAGGATGTTCAGTTTTGCTGGGCAGTTGATTCTCAGTTGCATTCCAAGCTCTTTTGCCTTCCAGAATATTAAATTCCAAGCCCTACAAGCCCTTAATGTAGCTGTTGCTAACTCCTGTGTGATCCTTACTTCAGCTCCATGATATTTGAATTGTGTTCTTCTGGCTGCTTGTAATATTTTCTCTTTGACTTGAGAGTTCTGGAACTTGGCTATAATATTCCTAGGGATTGTTTTTTGGATCTCTTTCCAGGGGATATTGGTGGATTCTCTCAATTTCTATTTTGCCCTCTGCTTCATTCTAGGGTATCAGGGCAATTTTGAGGTAGGAATTCTTTAAAAATGAAGTCAAGGCTCTTTTCCTGATGTGACTTTCAGATATCCCAATAATTTTTTATTTATTTTTAACATTTTATTTGTTTTTCAATTATATACAATAGTAATATGTACCCATCACTTTTTGCAAAGCTCTGAATTCCACAGTTTCCCCCCCCTCCCTTCCCTCCCCTCCCCAGAAGGCTGATAGTCTCTAAATTGTTTCCATGCCATACATTGATGTAAATAGAATGTTATAAGAGTAAACATAACTCCCCACCCAAGAAGATGAGAAACCTCAAGAATAGAGAGAAAAAATTGTTCTTCAGTCTGTGTTCAGATTTTATTAGTTCTGTCTCTGGGGTGAGTTGCTTTCTTTATCATAAGTCCACCAGAGAAGTTGCTTCAATATTTTTCCCTCAGTTGCTATTACTAGCTGTATATCTACTCTATTTCCTCCCCACTCTCATTTATTCTACTCTCTCTCTCCTTTCATCCTGGCCCTGTCCAAAAGTGTGTTGAGTCTGAGTACCCTCTCCCTCAATCTTCCCTCTCTTCTATCACCTATTCCCCCTTCCCTCCCCCCATTCCCCCTTCTCCCATCCTTTTCTCCTTATTTTTTTCTAGGGTAAGACAGATTTCTTCACCCTATTAAATGTGTATGTTATTTCCTCTCTGAGCCATTTCTGATGAGAATGAAGGCTCACTCATTCCTCCTTGCCTTCTCCCTTTCCACTTCATTGAAAAAGTTTTTTTCTTGAATCTTATGTGAAATTTCTTAGCTTCTTGTTCATCTCCTTTTCCTTCATCCCAAGACTTTCCTTTATAACCCATTGACTCCATCTTTTTACTATATTATACCATTATATTCCACTCCTTCCTATGTCCTGTCTATATATGCTCCTTCCAACAGCTCTTATAAATGAGGAAGTTCATATCAACATCTTCTTTCCATGCAGGAATACAAACAATTCAAAATCATTAAGTTCCTTATAGTTAGTCCCTCTCTTCCACCACCACTATGGTTCACCAGAGTCCTGTGCTTGGACATCAAACTTTCTGTTCAGCTCTGACTGTTTCAATAGGAAAGTTTGAAAGTCCCGTTTTATTGAAAGTCCATCTTTTCTCCTGAAAGAGGATGTCCTGTTTTGCTGGATAGTTGATTCTCGGTTGTAAACCAAGATCTTTTGCCTTCTGGAATATCATATTCCAATCCCTACGAGTCCTTAATGTAGATGCTGCCAGATGCTGTGTAATCCTGACTATGGAGCCTCAATAGTTGAATTCTTTGTTTCTGTCAGCTTTTATAATTTTCTCTTCAATTTGGAAGTTTTGGAATTTGGTTATAATATTCCTGAAAGTTTCTCTGTTGGGATCTCTTTCAGGAGGTGATAGGTGAATTCTCTCAATTTCTATTTTACCTTCTACTTCTAGGATCTCAGAGCAATTTTGCTGTATTATTTCTTGAAAAAATGAAGTCTAGGTTCTTCTCCTGGTTGTGGCTTTCAGATAGCTCAATAATTTTTAAATTAATCCTCCTGGATCTGTTTTCAAGGTTGGTTGTTTATCCAATAAGAGATTTCACATTTTCTTCTAATTTGGGGGGGGGGGTTGGCAGTTTTATTTCTTCCTGATTTCTTGCAAAGTCATCAGTTTTGTTTAGTTCCATTCTGCTTTTGAAGGAATTATTTTCTTCAGAGAGCTTTTTTATCTCCTTCCAGCTGACCAATTCTGCTTTTTATGGCATTCTTCTCCTCATTTGCCTTTTGTTTTGCTTTTTCCATTAGGCCTAAACTGGTTTTTAACATATTATTTTCTTCAGTAATTTTTTGTATATCTTTCACCAAGCTTTTGATTTGGTTTTTATGATTTTTCTGCATTGCTCTCATTTCTCCTCCAAATTTTTCCTCCACCTCCCATAATTGCTTTTCAAAGTCTTTTTTGAGCTCATCCATAGTTTGAGCCCATTTTCTATTTATCTTGGAGGTTTTGGATCCAGAAGCTTCTATTTTGTCATCATCTGAGTATGTGTTTTGATCTTCCATGGGACCAAAGTAACTTTCTATGGTCAGATTCTTCTTTTTCTGTTGTTGCTCATTTCCTCAGCCCAAGACTAATTTACAGCACTTCCAAGGCTTTGGGGTTTTGGGAGGACACCCCACTGGGACCTTTATTCCTCCACGGTTTTATGCTCTCTTGACTGTCCTTTGATATGCAGATGACCACAGGCACTCCCCTCTGCCCTGGAGCTATGAGAAGAGTCCTTGCTATCTTAGTATGGAAGGCCAAACTGCAACCCGGATCTAAGTGTGGGCAAACAACAGAGTCCTGCCTCAAGGATTTCTGTAGTCTCCCCTCAATTCCCTTACCATCTGTAGGCTGTGCTCTGAAGGTGCAGGCTAGTTTCCTGATTCCTGCTGCAGGTTCTCACCTTCTTTGAGGTCGGTGCTCCTGACTCCACACTCATTCTGGAGCAGCAGAGTTCTCTCACTGCCCCTTCAAGCTGTTTCCAGTGATCCCTGGGCTGTGCTGCACTTCAGCCTTGGTTTTTCCCAAACCTCTGGTCCTGGTGAAACACACCTTTCCCACAGAATGTGTAAATTATCTTAGACTTGAAGTTTGTATCACTCAGTCTTTCTATAGGTTCTGCCCCTCTAAATTTTGGCTAGAGTCATAATTTTATGGCTTTTGAAGTTTTGGGGGGAAGGAGTTTCCGGGGAAATAGTGCCTTCATGCTGCCATCTTGGCTCTGCCCCTCCCTTTAACTCTTTAGAGAGAAAATTGTGGTCTGGTCTGCCTAGAGTCACATTCATTATCTATACCAAGTGCTTTTTAACAAGTAGTTTATAACGTTATTATAAGTTCTGTCCTTTCTCACTGTCCCCTGGAAGTGCCAGCTTCTGACATCTAACCTCAATTCAAACAGATGTAATTATCTGAAAGCTTTTTCTTCTCTTCTTTATTCTCTCCCTTTAAAAATGAGAATTGACAAGATCCCATTTTGCTAGAGTATCTTGTACTTTTTGGCCACTGTGTAATCATAGTGCCCAATAAAATACAAACTTGCTTGGAAGAGAGCACACATCTTTTGAATTCTTTCTCAGACATCCAACACTGAACTCCAGTATTTTGGAGGTGTAAAACCAAATACCAGCTAGCACTTCAAAATACTGGGTCTATTACTTTTAGTTAGTATATTGCCAAAAACTGTAAGAGTAAGTCTTTGTTCTTTCAGTCCTCCTTTAGTATTTATGAGGATTTTCTGGAACATGAAAATTCCAAAGATAAGTTGTCTTATGTAGTAGTATGACTTTATATTCCATATATATATATATATATATATATACATATAATTCCTTATATAAGGAATGTATATATATATATAATTCCTTATATTCCTTATATAAAGAATATATCTATATATTGATCCTATATATAAATGAATAGATATAGATAGGTAAAATATATTATAATATATAAAGAAAATATAAATATAAAACATACATAAATAAAATATAAAATAAATAAATATAAATAAAATATAACTATGTATTGGTCCTATATGGGCAGATGAGTGGTATGCTATCTTCAAATAACATGCTGCAATTTATTATTTTATTTTCCATATCATAAAGTATAACAAATTTGTTCATATTTTTAAATCAGTGAGCTCAAACCTCTTTTCAAACTTCTTTCCTAAATCTCCAAATTCTTTATTTTCAAAGAATCTATTCACACTGTCATCTGTGCTTCCTCAAAATTTCTCTCCTTTTTTTATGTCTCTGATAAAACTTCCACAAAAACTCTTCCAAATCATATCACTGCTTTGTTTCACATTCTGTTCAGAAATTTGACTAGTTTCCTCCATGTTCTCAGTTCCATAATTTTTTTATTTCTCAATCATATTCCAGACCACCTAAAGAGCTATCTTCACTTCACTGATATTCTCCATTATAAGTTTACACAAATTTTTATTAAATAATCAATTCCTTGAAATATTTTTACATTTTGGTAAAGAAAAATTACAAATACACAATCTTATTTCGATTTCTTTTGGTGTTTTTTATTTTCAGTTTCTATAAAGTTAAATTCTAGGATATCATTCTCAGAAGAAAATACAATGGCATCATAGAGAACTCTACCAGATTAGAGTTTGGTCACTTTCAATTTACTTCCAGATTTAAATAAGCTTCGATTTGTTCATGCCAAAGAGAAAATTTAATAATAGGAAATTGTAAGTACCAGATAATACTTATAGACTGCCAATGCATTTAAAAAAATCTTTTGAACCTCACTGCTAATTCTTAAACTCTACCTTCAGTTCCTTCATTTTTTAATAAATCAAATGACTCTCTTGTTTTGCACTAAATAAATCTATCACTCTCCAGCTAATAAAAAGTTCTAAGTGCCATTGCCATATAACTTACAAAAACTTTTTATTTTCATTTTTCCTTTAAGAAATTCTACAGAGTGGTACCTAAAAACTCATGAAAATATTTTCATAAAGATTCCAAACCACAATTTGGAAATTCACAGTAGGGAAATTTCAGTTACAAATGTAGTTTCTAATTTGTTTACAATGTTATAAATTTCTGCAGTTTGAGAATAAAAGATTATTGACATTCTTTATGCTTTGTTTGCCTCCACAACTTAACCATTCTTTAAAAGAGAGAGAAAGAGAGAGAGAGAGAGAGAGAGAGAAACTGAGACTTTCTTGTGGAGGTTTCTAAGGTTCTACAGTAACATTTTCACTCCAATTAAACTGTAAGGGAAAAAATTGGATCTGCAAGACATAAAATACAGATGATGCTAACATACCAGACATTTGAAAAACACTACTCAAAATAATTTGTTTGTGGGGGGAATTTGAATTTTGGGGGATATTGCTCTTTTAGTCATGCTTAAAATAGAAATCTCTATAATTTCTTACATTAGATGTGATCATCAAGATCAAATCTTTCATTACTGTCATAATGGCTTCAAAATCATCAGGTCTAATCTTCTAACAATGATTTTCAAATAGAGATTTTATAAGCTACAGTCTTTTAAGATCAAGATCCCCAGACCTAAATCTTATGACAATACAAGAAGGGATTAAGGTCAAAATTTCTAAACAATCCAAACTAGGATGGAAAAAAATAGTTACAGTCTCAAATCCTTTGGGGATTAAGAGTCTCAGCTCATCTACTTCCAGCTTTGTGTTTCTTAGTGATGCTTCTCTATGAGTGGAAGACAAAGGAACTGAAAGCCCAATAAAAATATTGCAGTCAAAAATAAAAACCAGTCTGTTCAGAAAAAGAGAACTCTTACCTGAGAGGTCTGTGATGTGGAATGCAGAGAAAATAATAAATAATCATCATTGGACAGCTATAATCTAATTGAATTTTTGGTCCTTTAGCCAGACAGGAAATCTATATTGGCCATGACATCATCATACCAATTAATTTTGACCACCTGCAAGGGTTGTTCCACCCATATCTAGGGAATTACTCATTGTAGGTAGGGGATACTCAGAGTGATAAACTATGTATACTGAACTGCTGCCTTACCGAGAGCTATATCCAGCATTAAATTTCCTGTTGGGCTTCACCAATAAGATGCCTTCCTTTCCAATTTCAATAGTTTTTTGTCAACAGAGGATTTTTTTCACATTATCTAAATTCCTGAGATTTGTATTTTCAATTTCTGTCCCTGTCCCTTCTAAAAGAACATTTCATAGGTTCCATGAGTTTTTGAATCCCTGATAAGTGTAAAAGGAAAAGTTGATCCAAGGATGGATGGAATTACTTGTTTTGTAGCATACTGACTCTATACTTTTGCCATTGGAGATCATGAATATGGAATGATAAATGTAGCAACCCAGGAATAAATTTTTCTCCCTCTCCTCTCCTTCACCCTTCAACACTTCTCCTCCATTCTCCTTCCCTTCATCCCTTTTTCAAACTACTCTGAGTAACTTTGCCCATATAATATGGTAACCAGATTGTCATTGCTTAAAGAGAGGCAAGCAACAAGTTTTCTTTGGGGACCTTATACTGAATTCTAATATCAGTATTCTCATACATTTCTGAGTTTCTTGGACCACCAGTCCTTGGCAACATTCAAAAATAGCCAGCAGTCAATGTACCAATTAAAATATAATTTTGTTCATTTCTAATCAACAGCAGAACCACTCTAACTTAATCCTCTTGTCCTGATGATATCTCTGTCTTGTATATTATTCAATTATAGAATTGACTGCATCCGTGATTTCTAATTTATTCCCTTATGGTTCTTTTGTTCATGGTTTTTTTTTAACTTAGCTTGCCCTTCCCTCTGTTGCTTGCTTCTTGTCTCCATTTTTAACTAATCGATTCTTTGTAAAAAGAACTTTGGATTAACTTCTTTGGAAGTGGCTTCCATATTAGATCTGCAGAACATTCTCAAATATGATAGATCCCAAATTATTAATTAGCTTTGAGTTTTATATATTAACTTCTTTGATCATATTCGTATGTCTTGGTCTTTGTAGTTGTTGATGGTTGTCAAGTTCATAATTACAAAAGAAACAAAAGAAAAAAGTTCCAATGTGCTCCTTTCAACAGAAAATTATACCAAACTATCCTGCTGTTTGAAACCTTCCTGCTACTCACACATAAAGATTGTCTTGGGAGACACAAATTGCTCACTTCCTCCTAGAAATATCTCATATCTCATGAAGTAAAGGACCCCACATTCTATTTTTCTCAATAAAATTTATAGTTAGAAAAAACTATCATTGCCATTCCCAAAAAATGTGGTCTCTGGCAGTGACTACCTTGATAGTGCTATGAGTGACCTCCATCAAGACTTTGCCAAGGTAAGAAGCTTTCAGAATAACAAAGCATATTTTGGTAAATATAAAGATCACACAGTAGAAACAATCACAATGACTAGAATGCCCCAGGAGACATAAACCCAGTGTAGTGAACACCATTTATTGTGAAGCAAAGATATTTTTATGGTCTCCTTTCCTTTTTAATCTTCTCAGATAAATCAAGAGATTTTGCATGTGTTCTTGATCCCATCTTCTAACTTCTTCAGTAGATTTTTCCCACTAGAATTCCCCTATTTTAGTTCTATAGTTTCTCTCAATCTATTAGTTCATATACTATTCTTCAAAATGTTCCTAGACTTCAAAAATAAAAACACTAAAGAAAATTAACATTAAAGAGATTATTTAGGGATGTCTAGATGGTGCAGTGGATAGAGCATTGGCCCTGGATTCAGGAGGGGACCTGAGTTCAATCTGGCCTCAGACAGTAATTACCTAGCTGTGTGACCTTGGGCAAATCACTTAAACCATTGCCTTGCAAAAACAAACAAAAATAAAAACACCGAAGAAAATTAACATTAACAAAATGTTCCTAGCCTTCCCATTCTGGAAAAGTCTTCACCAGATCCTATCATGTTCTCCAATTATCCAGGCTATGTGTATTTTCACATCCAACGCCCCCCCAAAAAAATGTATTTATTGCCTGCTATTTCTCTCTGACTCATCTTTCAGTCATTTTCAACCTGATTAATCTCATTGCTCAACTAAAACTGTTTTCTCAGAAAGTTATAAATGTTCATTTTCTGGATATATCTGCTCAATTTTACTCGATTTCTAGACTTCTTGACCATGTTACTGCATTTATAATGTTTCATTCATGTAAAGCATTTCAAATGTTATTTCACCTTGCTTCACAATAATTCTGTGATTGGTGTTTTTATTATCCCAATTTTATAAATAAGGAAACATACTAAATGAGGTCTAGTGACTTGCCCAGAATAATACTGCTAATTAGTGTCTCAGTTGAGATTTTGACACAAATATTTGATTCCACATGCAGTACTCATAACCATTGCACTACAAACTATCATGATCATTCTCTCTTCCCTCTCTTCCTAGACACTTCCTCCCCACTAAGTTTTTAGAAAAGTACTCTCCCATTTCTCTTCCTACCTGTAATCCTGCTCTTTCCTATTCTTTGCCAATTCATTTTTCCTAATATGCCCCCAACTGTAGATGTTCCCCAAGACTATCCTAGTTCCACTTGCTTCTCTCCAATCTGTCACTTCTCGATGTATTAGCTCCCTCCAACTTAATTATAATATCAATTAACTGGCAACTGAAATTTTTCATTGAATGTAAGAAATATTTTTTGGACTTGTATAAAGTAAAAAAAGAAAAAGGGAAGAACAATATACAGAATGTCTACAATATGGAAATGGGAAGAAGAAAGTTAAACAAACTGAATAATTTCCTGGGTCTCTGTGCCCAGGACTATTTCATTGTCATTTTGGTCAGTGGGATGTGTGATCTATTGATCTTCTCTAGGTTGGATCATTTGCCAGTATTGTTCTTCTGATTGAACTGAATTCTGATCACTAAGGTTTTATACAGTCTCAGTTTGATAATCTGGTCCAAGAAGGGACATGTCTTGGTGATAAGTCCCACTGAGAGTTGTTTTCCTTTAGAAAGACAACGGTGCCCCATGACCCTCCCCTATGGAATGATGCTTTGCAGCAGGCTGAATTGTTTCACTGTGTTCAAAATTGAGTTACTTTGAATCCTGGTCATTAGGGTCTGGAATATTCTCAGTCTGATAGTCAAGGCTAGCTGGGGATGCAGCACAGGGCTCAGGCTCAGGCTAAGTTGTTTCCTTGTCATCAGCACCTAGAGGGAGTGTTGCCCCTTGATTATCATAAGTGGGATTTGGGGTCTGCAGGTCAGTTGTACTTGATATGATCTCATATGGAATTCTTCCTGAGATGAGCTGTGGACCTCAGGGTTCCCCAGGATATCCTCAGGCTGGTGGAAAGGGTTGACTTTGAAGTGTTACTTGGCATTTGGAGATGGGTAGATTTGAGTCTTCCTTGTCTAAGCCCAGTGAAGATACTAAAGTGAGATCCTAGTCTCTCAGAGCTGGGGCCCAGATTTTTAATTTTGATGGCATTTTTGATGGCATTGATTCCCTATGATCTTTTTCAGGCTAAAGCAAGACCTGTGCAGATGAATCTGCTGATGTTCAGATATGGAAGGCACCCTGACCACAGTCACATTTTGGTTAGCATCAGGTAGTTTTGTTTGGGTTTTTTTGTCATCTGAACTTACAGGTTTTACAAGTTGACCCTTGATTTTGGTCTGTTAGAATTGTAGAATGCTGGTCTAGTCTAGGTTACCTTGTTTCATAGTGTTTAAGATCTAGTTGAAGTAAAAACTCTATATTCCAGTCAAATATAGCTTCAGTCTGAAATTCAGCTTGGGGGAGTGGTATACCCCAATGATCCAACATAGGTGGAATTGGTGTCTGGCTATTTATGCCTGGGATTTATGTTCTAGTAGTCCCTTTTCTCTGTCTTTGCTTCCTTAAGTTCTGTCAGCTGAGAGTTAGGGTTCATAATTTTCCCAGAGTTGAGTTTTGTTGTGGTTGGCAGTACGATGACACATCTTATAAAATTACACGTATTTTTCCAATTATACTTGTGGCTTGGAGCTAAATCAAACTCCAAGTAACAGAGTCTAGTAGTCAGGACTGGGAGGAACTGTGAATACTGAAGAATCTGAGGGGAAAATTACCATTACCATTTTTTTAAATAACCACAAAAAGACATTTTTGACCTGTGTCCAAACCCTAATGGTTTTGTTGAATCTTCCTTAGGTTCTTTTTTTAATGTATCTGTCCCAGCAGGCTTGGTCAGTGAGATGGGAGGAAGTAAGAGAAGGCATTGGAAATGGACAAGTTGAGTGACGGAATGTGGTAAACCACTGATACTGGCTTGTACTGGGATATCCAAAAAGGTCCATTACCAATTGGTGATATTCTATGACTTGGTCATCAAAGACACACCATCTGCATCTGGTCGCAGACATCTCTTTGACATCCTGCATAGCCTTAGTTTGATAGTCTTGTCAAAGATGGGACATATCCTGGTGATCAGGTCCACCAAGAGTTGTTTTCTGTTTATCTTTGCTTAAGCAAGACAAGGGTGCCCCAAGACCCTCCCCTATGATATGTTTTTCTGATGCCACTTATATAGTTTCACCATGTTCAAACTGCTGTTTATCCCAGTCATTTGAGTCTGGAATATTCCTGATTCTGGTGGTCAGCACTGGCTGGGGATGTAGCACAGTGCTCAGTCAGGCAAAGATGTTTCCTTGTTATCAGTGCCCAGAGGAAGTGTTGCCCCTTTGCCATCATCAGTGGCATTTAGGGTCTTCTGGTTGGTTGCATTTGAAATCAATTCACATTGAGTTCTTCCTTAAGGAAGACCTGGGCCTCAGAGTTCCCCAGGATATACTTAACATGGTGGGAAGAGTTGACTAGAGTTATTTGGTTTTTGGAGATGGACAGGGTTACGTCTTGGTTGAATAAGGACTATGAAAATACTCAAAGTGAAATCCGGGTCTTTTAAGAGTTGGGGTTCAGATTTCTAATTTTGATGGCACTGGTTCCCTGTGCTCTGGTTTTTCAAGCATGGAAAGCACCCTGAACACTGTCTCCTTTTGGTTAGCACCATGTAGTGTTGTTTTCTTGTCATTTGCATTTCCATTTGCCCCTTGACTTTGGCCTGTTGGAATTATAGAATGCTGTTCTAGTATATGATGCCTTCTTTTATGGTGTTTTAGTTCTAGTTGAAGTAAAAACTGTATATTCCAGTTACATAATAGCTTCAATCTGAAATTCAGGTAGGGGGAGTAATGTGGTACAATGATTCAAATGTGAGTAGAATTGTTGCTTGGCTATCTGTGCTCTAGAGGGGAGAAATTTCTGAGAATTAGGGTTTGTAACTTTTTCAATATTGTGCTAAGAATTGCATGAAGTTGTGCTTGGTAGTATGTGCCAAATCTTAGAAAATAGAAAGTGCTAATCCAAGTATAGTTGTGGTCGAGGACTGAATGAATAGGGATAAGTTTCTTAACTTAATTGACTGCATGTATGTTAATTTTTTTGAGTTTTACAATTTTTCCCCCATTCTTGCTTCCCCCTCCCACTCCCCACAGAAGGCATTCTGTTAGTCTTTACATTGCTTCCATGGTATACATTGATCTCAGTTTACTGTGATGATAGAGAAATCATATCCTTAAGGATGAAAAATAAAGTGTAAGAGATAGCAAAATTACATAATAAGATAATGTTTTTTTCTAAATTGAAGGTAATAGTCTTTGGTTTTTGTTCAAACTCCACAATTCTTTCTCTGGATACAGATGGCATTTTCCATTGTAGATAGCCCAAAATTGTCCCTGATTGTTTCACTGAAGGAATGAGCAAGTCCATCAAGGTTGATCATCACCCCTATGTTACTGCTAGGTTATACATTGTTTTTCTGGTTCTGCTCATCTCACTCAGCATCAGTTCATGCAAATCCTTCCAGGCTTCCCTGAATTCCCATCCTGGTTTCTAATATAACAGTAGTGTTCCATGACATACATTTATGCATGTTAATTTTAAGCCAATTGATGATAGTAAGATTAAGGTGGTTCTCACCTCCTCCCTTCTTCCCTTCTATTGCAATAAGTTTTTTGTACCTCTGAATGTAATGAAATTTACCTCATTCAGTCCTCCTTTTTAAATAGGTATTGTTTTTAAATAATTCTTTCCGAGTCACAGAAAGGTCATGAGTGTCCATCACTTCTGGTTAAGTATATTCTCTCCAATAGAATTTCAATTATTGTGAGTTATTAGAGTCTTTCTCCCAGGTAAGGATATAGCCAGTTTCATCTTATTGGATAGCAGTTTCTCAAATAAGTCACGAGTGTCTATCTCTTCTGGCTCATTAAATTCTCTCTAATAAGAGTTACAATTCTCGAGAGTTATTAAAGTCTTTCTCCCAGTGAAGTACAATATCAATGTTTGTGAAATTCCTGTATAGAAAGGGGTCCCCGACACCCTTCTGGGCCCTGAGAAATTCCTTAGAAATAAAAATTTGGCCAGGTGCCTTTCAGGTCTGAAAATAATCGATAAGACCCAAGTGCTTAGCCCTGGGGGTCCAGGATATACCATAAAATTGTTTTAAGAATCACAAAGCACCCTCATCAGCCTAATTATCTTGCTATATCTGTTAAATTCCAGGACTGCCTCCCCTTTCCTCAGGTATGACTGGAACAATAAGATAGCAAATTTCTTGAACCTGTGGGAAGTTCATGAATATGTGACTACCTCCATCTCAGGAAATATGTTCAAACAAAGATCCTGACCCTTTATGTCTATACAGAACCCCATATTTACATATGATAAGACAATCTTTGCTTCTGTATCCTTCCTGCTCTCAGTACCCCCCCCAAATGCTATAAACACTCAGGTACTCTCTGATTTGGGTACTCTTTATCCTCAGGCAGTCCCCAGGAAATAAAGATCTCCAGACTCATCAAATTCCAGTCTCCATATCTCTCTCTCTCTCTCTCTCTCTCTCTCTCTCTCTCTCTCTCTCTTTGGGTTCAACATTTGGAAGCCCCAACAAGATCTTGGTGTTTTGTGTCACCAAAGGAGACCACAGGAGCCTCAAGTTTAGGTTCAAATGGACTGTCTCTCTCCCTTTCCTAGGGGAGCTGGCCTCTGAGGATGTTCCAGGGCCCCAGAACCAGGTAGACATAGTCTTAGTATGAACCTCTCCTCGACTGCAATTCCCCATTCAGACTAAGTGGAGATCCTGTTCCACCTACGGAGGTAAGCTTGTTCTGGTTCTGGGTCTAGACATTTGGTAGCAGGGGAATTCCATATCAGACGTGATGTCCAGGTCCCCTCTTTTGGGTGCTCCTTTCAACAGCAAGGAACACATTTGGTCAGCCTTTGGGAGTGAGAGATTGTCAAACACAATGCTGAAATCTCCCTTCATGGCATTCCTGAGACTTCAGGAATTTGCCATTGGCCTGTGTTTGTGGATATATGTTGAGATTGTCAGTTTGGAAAATTCTGTTGCGTGTGATCTGTGTTTGTGTCTCATCAGTCTTTATATGTTTGGGTTCTTCTATTGATTTGTTAAATGGGGAGAAAAGTTCCCCTAAAAATTTCCTTGGATTGCCTCATTTAAATTGCTGCTCTTTGTTATTTCAGGCACCTAGATGTTTAGGCATCTCATGCCCTCACTAGCTCTCCCCTTGAGCCTGTTTTCTGCCTGCATTACAGTGGGTAATATGATCCCTCCCTCCTCCCCCTGTCTCTTGAGCACTTCCAAGAGGGATTTTTTTATTTTTTATTTTTTATTTTAAAAAAGGAATGGATTTTGGTGTTAAATTGACTGAGGCCAAACTAGTCACCCTATTATTTTACTATTATGAGAAGGGCCATACCATTCCTTGTTTATGCTCCCTTCTCTTTCCTGGTCTCCTTGATTCTATGCTGCCAGAGCCCCTCCTTCCCCTTTTCAGGAGAGAGAGAGAGTTACTTCAGGAAGAATTAGTAAAGTAAGTAATTAAAAGGGACCTTATTTTGAAGTAGTATTATCAAATATGTAAAACAAAGAAATCATGGAAATAAATTCTATTTAATTTGAAAATAGGGAAAGTGAATTTCAGAAAGATGAGAGGTTAATCCTGAAGTGTATAGTGTGGTTACCAAGATATGCCTGTGCAGAGGAAACTAAATGGTTAATCTTTTTTCCAGAATGATATGGCATCATTGGAGATCAATATAGATTCAGATGTTGTTGGTTATTACAGAAAATTATGGGACATGTAAGGGTTGAAGAACAGAAGATCAATCCCCCCCCAGAAAGAATCTAGGATGGTCTCTCTATAAAAGTTATTCAGTTTACTCTATTTAAAGAAGGGGGACAGGGACTATTCTAATTAGGCTAGGGGATTTTTGAATGACTGTTTGCCTTCTCCAGGATTTTAGCAGTTATAATCAAGAAATGTTAAATATTAAAACCTTGGAATGGAAAATGTACTGTGAAAAGTTGAATCACATCTCTGGTTTATATAGCTGTACAAGCTATGTGATTCTAGTTCAGAATAGTATGAATTAAAGTCAAGAAGAGCTAATGAAAAAGAATGGTGGAAAATGTGAGTTGTATAGTTTGAGTAAGAGATTCTGAAAGTACTGGAAAGAAAATCCAGACAAAGAGACAATTGGGATTCCAGACAAAGAGACAACTGGGATTTCTTTTGAACCATTTATTAAGTATGGAAAGTGGCAAAAGCATGTAGACAGAAGGTTTGAGCAGGGTTGACTGTACACCAGAGATGGATTTTGGGAACTGGGAAAATGGTTTACAAATCATTGTAAGAAAAGAAGGAAGTATAGAACAATAGGTCTATAGGGAGATGTGTGTTTATATGAGGTTGGGGTGATTTTAAAATTGCATTAAATTGGTACTTTTTGCAATGTTTGACAATTAATTTATTGGAAAAGTAATAAACCCCATAAAGTGAAAAGTTTGATATGAAAGCAATTGTTAGGTAAATGTTAATTTTATTATGTTATTATTGTACCTATAATGTGTTCATCTAAAGATACATGTAAATTGAATTAAGGGGTTTGTAAAAAATATGTTTGAATTTGGATTCTGATGTTTTATGGCCCTCCAGAGTCGTGGGAGTCAGGACAGACTTGTGAGTTAGCTTTAGAATAACTAAACAAGAGGAAGGTAATACTGATTGGAATGTAGTTCATGTATTTGGTAAAAATCTGGAGTAAGTAATAATGAAGAGTAAAGGTAAAGAATTAGTACATATTAATTTGTTATCTCATACTATGGGGAATCTCCAGTTCCCAAAACATAGAATGTTCTGATATTAAGAAATATTGATCAGTGAGGACAGAAAGCTCTTATAAATGAAGGCTTGAGAAGTTAGAATTCCACTGATAAAGATAAAAAGAATTTGCAAACTTTTTAGGCTTTTGAAAAGAAAATGATTTAAGGCTAATTTGAATATGACTTTTGGAATTTAAGAGAAGTATGAAGAAAATCTTGTAGCCATAAGAAGGGATTTTTTAGCAACAATTGGTCTTAAAAATTTTTTATATCATAAAGTTTTAGGGAGTAAAGAGAACATATATGCAATTGAAATATGCTGTGTACAATTAGTAAACTTTGTATAAGAACAACTTAAGCTACACTTTTTGAGACTTTAAAATTATTTTGTAATAAAAAATTATGAATGAATTGAAGTTTCATCTATCACATTTGTAAGGATTTGTTATGAGAAAGAAAACTAAAAGAATACCTTGCCAATGGGTTATAGTTCTCAAAGGTCTTTTTGGCCCAGAAAATTTGTGAAAGGCTTTGTTTTTTTACCTCATGTTTATGAAAGGTAATATTGATATGTGAGATCAATGTAGTTTATTATCTGTTAAAAAGAGGAAATTATACATATAACTGTAACACGGTCATGGGTAATAAGTGTACATTGGGCTTTTGAAATTATTGTATAAAACTAACATTGATAGAGGATCTTATTTTCTTTGAAAACAGAAGTGTAGGGGTGGCTAGGTGGCACAGTGAATAGAGCACTGGCCCTGAAGTCAGGAGTACCTGGGTTCAAATCTGGTCTCAGACACTTAATAATTACCTAGCTGTGTGACCTTGGGCAAGCCACTTAACCCCATTTGCCCTGCAAAAACTAAAAAAAAAATAGAAATGTATATGGAAGAAGAGATAAAATAAGATTATAAAGCAAAAAATTCAGAAGTTTGTGTGTGTAAAAGATACTTAAGAGAACCTGTTGTTTTATGTTGCTTTAAGAGAATGAGATGTCAGCATGTTATGTTTCATGTAGGTTAAGGATTTAATGTTTTCATTTTTCTTAACTGCAAGATACCTTTTCCAATGATATTGAATAAACTTGAAGGGTTTCGGAAAATGATTAGGAAATTGAAAATTATGCAACCCTAATTAGATGACTTTATCAATAAGTAAGATTAAAGGGTGGTGTCAGGCATGTGATCTGTTTTTGAAAATGTAAACTATTTTACTGTAATGATGTCAAGCTGGAATTAATGATTGTTAATGAGGGAAATTATCAAAGCATGACCCCCTGGGTTCCCTGAAATGATGTGTTGGACCTTGCTCAGGATCTGTAGGTACAGGTATAACTGTAATAATGGAAAGATTATTTTGTGAAATCTAGTTCTTAATGTGTTACACTTATTACTGTTTTGTTAAATTTAGAGACCTCAGCCCCTGAATTTCCAAACCCCATCCCCCCCACCCCTGTCACCAGGTCCCATCTGTTCCCCCTTAGAAGATTCCTTCACTAGATCAAAAGGGGGTGTAATACAAGAGCAGGGAAGGTAATGAACATTCCTAGACCTGTCTCCCCTTCCCCCTGAACTAGCCTACTCCCCACCTTGGAAGGTTCCTTCACTGAATAAAAAGGGGAGAAGAAGATAGCAGGAGGATGGTGGGGAATTGGCAGAAAAAAATCTTATCTCAAAAACAGTAGAAAGAGACAGTAAAAACTCCTCTTGCAGCAAGTTTTGAGTATCTCTTGGTTTTTGTTGACACATTTTCAGAATGGGTAGAAGCTAATAAAACAGCCTTGGAAGTAGTTTGAAAATTTTAAATGAGCCCCTCCCCTATTTGACCTCCTGCTGGGAATCAGGTCAGACAGTGGCCCTGCCTTTACAACTAAAATCTCTTGAGGAATACTCTAGCTGCTGGGAGAACCTGACTGCTTTTTGAATGTTTAGAAAGTAACCCTATTTAATGTGTTCTAGACAGGGACACTCAGATTACATATATGTGATATATATGTATAAGGAAGGGAGCTGATTGATTATGACCACCCCCCCAACCTAAATTGTAAAGTGGATTCATTTGGAGATCTAATTAGGTAAAACAACTATTTTTAGATCACAGGACTTTTAATCAGTTTTCTTTTTATATCAGATACCAGGATGGTCAGCAAAAGGTAAATGCTACTGGGTAAATGTCATGTTCTTGCAGCCAAGGAAGCCAAGATGTCAGGTGACTGGGATGGGCAGCTGAAGGGGCAGCTTCTCAGTATGGCTGAGGTTGGACAGCTTTGACTTGATTTCCCCAAAATGACATTTGGATAATATCTCACCTGGAAGAATAAATCTGGCCTAAGACATTTGACTTACCCACGTGAACTCTACCTGGACACTGACATCAATACTTATATCTGTAAAGGAATTTTCCTTTAATGTCCTAGATCTTTACAGTTACTAAGCAAACTAGAAAAAGAAATTTTAGGTGAATTGGATCCAATAGCCAGAGACAGGTTAGGTGTGTTAGGTGTGTGGCTCTGACACCTGCTAACAGCTATATGTTAAGATAGGAATAAAGTTTCTTTAATTTTTAGAAGGGGTATTTAGGTAAGAATAATGGGAAGTTCTTATGATAGTTATAGTTTTAAGGCCTAGCTTAAGGAAAGGAATGTGAGTCAGATAAGTATATCAGGAAAAGGAAAATCAATGGTATATTTGAGAATATTTTGAAATTTTTCATTTTGGTTAAGGATGTTTGAGCCATTATTGTAATAAGAGCAAAGGCTAAGATTGTTTTATTTTAAACCATATGCTGGATACTCTGAACTAAAATGATTGTTGAATGTATGTTACAAGCTTAAGACAGAATGACAATTCTCATTGGGAGTTTGCTCATATAGTAAAACATTAATGAAGGTTTAATGTGTTAAAGTGGAGTATGTGGGGGCGGCTAGGTGTCATAGTGCTTAATACCTGGGTTCAAATCCGGTCTCAGACACTTAATAATTACCTAGCTGTGTGGCTTTGGGCAAGCCACTTAACCCCATTTGCCTTGCAAAAAAAAAAAACTAAGAAAATAAATAAATAAAGTGGAGTGTGTTCATCAATATTGCAATAAGGCAAAATGTAAATTACAATAAGTTCCAAAATCTCATTGTCTTGTGAAGAAAACATGTGTTTTTATATGAGTAAAATGTTAAGCAGATTCTTTACCTGAAGACAAAGTCTCAACTAGTCATCTGAGCTGAAGAGGACTTTTGGGAACAGATTCAGAAGATGCAGAAGGACATCAGAGGTCTCCAGGAGAGAAGAGAAGAAAGGAGAGACACTAGACCAGTTCATCTCTACCATTTCTCAACTATGTATATATTGTATAGTCAAGGGATCTGTTTTTATAATGTGCGCCCCGCCTTGATTCTGTAAGTGTGACACCCCCAACTTATGCCCTTCTCCTTATGAAAAGGAGGAGAGTCAAGGTGCAGATATTCTCCATTGAAAAAAAAAGGAGGGAGACTATTAGGTGGTATGTTTATATCCTATCTAAGGAGAGTCTTATCTCTGATTTAGCTGGCCTATACAACTTAAAGAGATAGGTAGATTGAGATGTAATGATGATACCTGGATCCTTTGTAAAGATGCTTGTAGTTCATGCTTTTCCAGGTTATGAAGATGATAACTCAAGGGTTTGGGTTATTTTGAAAAAAAAGTGGGGAATGAAGTACAATATCAATGTTTGTGAAATTCCTGTATAGAAAGGGGTCCCCGACATCCTTCTGGGCCCTGAGAAATTCCTTAGAAATACAAATTTGGCCAGGTGCCTTCAGGTCTGAAAATAATTGATAAGATCCAAGTACTTAACCCTGGGGGTCCAGGAGATACTATAAAATTGTTTGAAGAAGGGGTGGCTAGGTGGTGCACTGGATAAAGCACCAGCCCTGGAGTCAGGAGTACCTGGGTTCAAATCTGGTCTCAGATACTCAATAATTACCTAGCTCTGTGGCCTTGGGCAAGCCACTTAACCCCATTTGCCTTGCAAAAAAAACTAAGAAAAATTGTTTGAAGAATCACAAAGCACCCTCATCAGCCTAATTATCTTGCTGTATCTGTTAAATTCCAGGACTGCCCTCCCCCTTCCCCAGGTATTGCTGGAACAATAAGATAGCAAATTCCTTGAACCTGTGGGAAGCTCATGAATATATGACTCCCTCCATCTCAGGAAATATTTTTCAAACAAAGACCCTGACCCTTTCTGTCTATATGGAACCCCATATTTACATATGATAAGATGATCTTTGCTTCTGTATACTGCCTGCTCTCAGTATTCTCCCCCCTCCCCCAAAATGCTATAAAAACCCTATCCCTTAAATACTCAGGTACTGTCTGATTTGGGTACTCTTTATCCACAGGCAGTCCCTGGGAAATAAAGATCTCCAGACTTATCAAATCCAGTCTCTGTCTTACCTGGTTTAACACTAGGTAGGGATATAGCTATTTTCATCTTATTATATAACAGTTTTTTTCTTTTTTTTCCCTTTTTTACCCCCCCCCCATTTTTTTAACCTTTGCATGTGTCTCTTGAGTCTCCTGATTGAAGTCCAAATTTTCTATTAAGCTCTGGTCTTTTCATCAGGAAAAGTTTGAAATCTCCTATTTCATTAAATGTCTATCTTTTGCCTTGGAAGAGAAGGCTCAGTTTTGCCAGATAACGAATTCTTGGCTACATTCCAAGCTCCCTTGCTTTTCAGAATATTGCATTCTATATTCTTCTACCTTTAATGTTGATGCTGCCAGGTCCTGTGTAATCCTTACTGTGGCTCTTTAGTATTTAAATTGTTTCTTTCTGGCTACTTGCAGGGTTTTCTCTTTTATCTGATAGTTCTGGAATTTGACCACAATATTCCTTGGCATTCTAATTTTAGGATCCCTTTCTGGAGGGGATCAATGTATTCTTTCAATAACTATTTTGCCTTCTGGTTCCATAATATCAGGGCAGTTTTGTATTACTAAATCCTGTAATATTGAGTCCAGGCTTTTTTTCTCTTCAGTGTTTTCAGGAAGACTAATAATTCTTAGGTTATCTCTTCTCAATCTGTTCTTGAGGTCAGTCATTTTGCTGATAAGGTATTTTACATTTTCTTCTATTTTTTCAATTTTTTGGTTTTGTTGAACAGATTCTTGTTGTCTCATGAAGTCATTGGTTTCCACAGACTCCATTCTTTTTTTTAGAGAAGAATTTTTTTCATTTACCTTTTGCAACAACTTTTCATTTTGTCAATTCTATTCTTGTAAGAGTTTTCCATTTGACCAATTGAGGTTTTGACAGAATTTTTTCTTTTTGCATTTGTCCAATTGTATTTTCCAAGGATTTATTTTCTTTTTGCAAGGTGTTAATTTTCTCTTCTACTTCTTTTCCCAAATTTTCCAATTGATTTTTAAACTCCTTCCTAATTCCTTCATGGAAGTATTTTTGTGCTGGAGACCAAATCATATTCCCCTCAAAGGTTATGTCTCTCTGAGTTAGGGTCTTTTCCTTCTAGGAATTTTTCTATGGAACCCCCTTTCCATTGGCCTTTTTTTCAAATTTTTCTAAGATCTTGTGTTGGGGAAGAGGTTGGTTCACAGAGGTTTAGTGTTGGAATCCCTAGAGGCTTTACTCACTGGGTTTAGTAACTCCAAGTGGGCCATCCAGTAGAAAGTGCTAGAGGCTTTGCTCACTGAGTGTAATATTTCCACCTGGCCCATAGGGGGTGCCAGATGCTTTACTCATTGAGTGTAATAACTCCACCTAATCAGTAGGGTGTGATAGAAGCTGGAACTCCCCCTTCAGATCTTCCAGTAAACCCAAGACTATCAGTTCCACCGTCAAAGACTCCACTCTCCAGTTATTTCTCAGAGCGGTTCCCACAGTGAAGGCCTCCAGGGCTGATTTTATGTTAGTCTGGCTCTCTCCTCACCCCCACTGGCTGTCTGCTTTCTGTGCCTGGCTCACTCACTATTCCCCAAAGACAGAACTTGAAGTAGGTGTTCTCCTAGCTTCTCTTTCTGGGTTTTTTATTGTATTTTTTAAGAGGTTTGTTTCATATTATAAATGAGGGAAGATCAGGAGACCTTAGCACAGGGTCTGTCTTCTCTCCACCATCTTGACAAGAAGTCCTACCTAGTCTAAGGAATTTATTTAAAGATACTGTCTAAGTATAGGCACGGAATGGATCATGTCCCTTGGGCCTCTAATATTATTCTTTCTTTGTTGCATTTCCTTAATATTAATATGTACTTATGACTTGTTCATAATTTGAGATGCTTAGGGAAATAATTTTCATCTCTTATTCATCTACAGAACTGGTCAAAATTAAATGAGATGTATGTGATCAGTCTCTGCTGGTGTATTTTCAATATCCACCACATAGAATATCAACAAGTGGGTAATATGAAACTTTCTGGAGAACTAATTCCAAACCGCCCTCAAAGCATCCCTTTCACCAGTCCTGTTCCATTTCCGATGCTTTTTCCACACTGCCTCCTATCCATTCCTAGGCTTATGTGACAGATAAATTAAGTAAAAATGAGCCTAAAGAACAGACATCAAAAAATCAGGGCTTTGTACCCAGGTCAAAAATGCATTTTTGTGGCTTTTGCAAAAAAAAAAATTAAAACAAACTTATTTTACCATCAGACAGTCTATACCAACATTTACTCCCAATCCTGACCACCAGGTTCTGTGATTTGAGCCAAGATCAAAAGAAATGTAATAAATAAATTGAGAAGCAATTTTAATGACTAGTATTTCTGACAAAGGACTCATTTCTAAAATACACAGAGAACAGAGTCAAATTCTTAAAAAATAAAAGACAATTGACAAATGGTCAAAGGATATGCAAAGGCAATTTACAGATGAGGAAATCAAAGCAATTCAGAGTCTTATGAGAAACTTCTCTAAATCACTAATTATTAGAGAAATTCAAATCAAAGTATCTCTGAGGTACCACCTCATAGCTCTCAGACTGGCCAATATGACCAGAATGGACAGTGATCAATGTTGGAAGGATGGAAGGAATGTGGGAAATCTGGGACACTAATACACTGCTGGTGGAGCTGTGAAGTCACCCAACCTCTCTGGAGAGCAATTTGGAATTATGCCAGAAAGGCAATAAAAAATGTGCATACCCTTTGATCTAGCAATAACACTACTGGGTATATACCCTAAAGAGATTATGAAAAAGGGTAAAAACATCACTTGTACAAAAATATTCATAGCAGCCCTGTTTGTGGTGGCAAAGAATTGGCAATTGAGTGAATGTCCATCAATTGGGGAATGGTTTAATAAACTGTGGCATATGTATGTACTGGAACACTATTGTTCTATTAGAAACTAGGAGGAATAGGAATATTCAGGGAAGCCTGGAAGGATTTGCGTGAACTGATGCTGAGCAAGATGAGCAGAACCAGAAGAGCATTGAACACCCTAATAGCAACATGGGAGTGATGATCAACCTTAATGGACTTGCTCATTCCAACAGCACAACAATCAGGCACAATTTAGGGGTATCTTCAATAGAGAATGCCACCTGTATCCTGAGAAAGAATTGTGGAGTTTGAACAAAGACCAAAGACCTTTAATTATTTTAAAAAAGTTATCTTATTATGTAATTTTGCTGTATCTCATACTTTATGTTTCTTCCTTAAGGATATGATTTATCTCTCATCACATTCAACTTAGATCAATGCATACCATGTAAACAATGTAAAGACTAACAGATTGCCTTCTGAGGAGAGGGAAGCAAAATTGGGGAAAAAACTGTAAAATTCAAAATAAATAAAATCTTTCTAAAACATAAATAAAGAAATAAATCCCTTTACCTGGTCAACAAACCACAAAATAAGAGACATCTTTCATGAGGAGGAAGAAATCCTCTCTGTAAACATTCCCTCTCTAGCCTATGTGGACTCCTCAAAAGCAATGTGAAGCAAATATTATAGCTTACAAAAGGATGATTTTATGTAGCCATGTGATCTAGAGGAAACCTCATTGGTTATCTAACTCAAATTTATGACTCTTTGTCCTTTCTTTATAAACATGTCCCCTAAGATTTGTACCAGGGCTGATATTTTGAATGTTATCCACCTGTAATTTCTAGGTAATATCTATGAAAAGAAAATTTCATGTTTAAATTAACTTTTTCATTTTTCATCTTAGAAAAGTAAGGTTAACAATAATTGTGTAGGGTCAGCTAGGTGGCACACTGCATAGAGCACTGGCCCTGGAATCAGGAGTTCAAATTCAGCCTCAGACACTTAGTAATTGCCTAGCTGAATGACCTTGGACAAGTCTCTTAACCCCATTGCCATAAATAAAATTTAAAAAGTAATAATTTTGGAGAGAGACAGAGATAGACAGGGACAGGGACAGGGAGAGACGCAAAGAGAGGGAGAGGAAGGAAAGGAAGAGTGGAGCCAGGCAGGCCACAGCTTCAGCTCAGAGGGTTGGCAGCCCCACCGTGCCAGGGGCTACTCTGAAGGGCAGTGGCAGCAGTAGCAGAGCACTCCTGAGGAGGCACTCCAGTAAACTGGGCTTACAGAACCTGCTGAGACTCACTGCCCAATAGAGTGTGGAGGATGAAGAAGAGGTGGCAAGGGAGCATGCAGGAAGGAGTGGGAAAGAGCTCCAGTCCCAGAGTGAGGATAGATTTGGTAGTGGGACCAGCTCCTGCTCTGAGGTGGAGCCAGAGCAACCAGTCTGAGATATAGCAAAATTACATAATAAGATAACATTTAAAAAAAATTAAAGGTCTTTGGTCTTTGTTCAAACTCCACAATTCTTTCTCAGGATACAGATGACATTCTCCATTGAAGATACCCCTAAATTTCCCTGAAGCCCATGGAGTTGGAAGATGAGGGTTTCAGTGACTGGTCCCAGCAGCTGGAGCAGAGGAAGCAGAGGTGGGATCCAAATGGGAGCCTGGAGGATGGAGAGACCCCTCAAGAAGAAAGTCTGGAATATGAGGACCCAACTGAAGGGTCTTCCCATCATTCCTATGAAGAAGAGGAGGAAGAAAAGGAGGATCCTCACCTGAACCAAACCCATGCCAGACTAAACCAGCTCTGTAGGGACCCTCTGTGATCTACTGCTAGGAGTCCTGAGGAGGTGAAGGCTATAAAAGACATCCCAGAAGAGATGGGGCTTCTGCAGGTGCAGGAAGAGACCAAGGATAGGAAGGTATCACTAAGGGCAGCTGATGTGGAGGAAATGGAAAGGCAACCTGAGGCCCCCAGTCCCTGGGACTCAAAGGACCTGCTCCCCCTCAGCCCCACCACCAAGCTCATCGACAGGACTGAGTACCATTTCATAAAGAAGAGTAACAGTGTGAAGAAGTCCCAGCCTGCCCTGCCTGTGTCCAAGATAGATGGCTGGCTGGAACAGTACACTCAGGCCATTGAGACTGCCAGCAAGACCCCAAAGCTGACCTGACAGCCTTCCATTGAAATGATCAGCATGACCGTGACCAACTCCAAAAACCCATGGGAGACTTTGACTCAGTCCTCAGTCAAGACCCCCCCAAGCAAGAATATTGTGACTGGAGGGAGACACAAGCAAGAAAAGTTTCTGGGAGCACAATGGAGGCAACAAGACTCCATCCACTGTCAAGAGCACCCACTATGGAAAACGGTATAAGTTTGTGGCCACCAGACATGGAAAATACAAGAAGGTGCTGCCAGTTGTTCCACCACTGAATCTCAGAGCTCAGATGCCCTCATCCTGGATGTTCACTGCTTTAATTTTGAAGAAGGGGAGCCCCACCCCCCTGCTTCCTTGCCTGTAACTTATCTACTACAAAATGTCCCTTCTCCAATGATCTCTTCCCCAGTAGATTCTTTAAATCCATTTTAACTTGACTCTGGTGTCTCTCTGCTCCCCCCCCCTTATCTGCTTTTCCCTTTGGCTGCTCTAGGAATTGGGGTGGCTGGCAGAGGGGCAGCTACAAAGCTTGGGCTGACCTCTCTGGCCACCCCATACAAGGCTCCCATCCCCACCCAAGTTTTCTCTGCCTTCTGCTGCCCCTCTCTGTTTTCAGTCCTATATTCCTGGGTCTTTTTCAAATGCTTAATAGAAGTCCAGAAGTGGTTTTAAGTGAAAAAAAACAATAATTGTGTCTTGCAGACTCAGATGCTATGGATGGCAATTTGAAGAGCACTAAGCTTTTTTCCCCTCATTGGAAGGAAAAAAGTTTTCAACTCTTTGCTCTATTTCAAACTGATCTTTTGTTTCCTAGTTTCCTAGATGTGATGGGCAGATGGTTGGAATCTTAATGGGCAATGATTTTAACCTTGGCAAATTTTTTGTTAGACTGAGAAAGGGGTGTGAGTCAGCCACTTTTGAACTCAATTGTTTTAGTTTGAACTTCTGTTTTGTTTGAAGTTGAGATTTCCATTGGATTTTAGCTTTGGTTTGATAGAAATTCTCCCTTTCAGTGACAAATTTCCCCTGACATTGTGTTCTTTGTCCTCTGGTGCCCTCTAGTGAGAATTGTTATGGTGTGCTCTATGGGTGTCTGTTGTCCTCTAGTAGGGAAACTTTGTTCTGACACTCAGATTAGTTGAGTGTCTCTATTTCCTAGTTAGGGGATCCTATTCTGGCACCCCTTGTATGCCACTATAGTGTATGGATGTATGGTGTATTGGGTGTTGGGTATCTGGGATGCCCTAGTATGAGAATAAAGTTTATTTTTCCTTCTGGATCTCCTCTGGCAAGAGAATTATTTCCAGAGTACTGTTTCCAGAGTGCAGCTATTAGTTTAAGTTGTGTCTTCTATGTGATAAAGGCAGAATCAAAGTCTCTGCCACCTCTGTCTGGGCTGGTTGCTGTCATGCCTCTCTACCCTGACTGACTGATTTTACTCCCTTTTTGCACTCTTCTCCCCTGCTAGGTAAACATCTCGCTTCCTTCCTTTGCCCCTTCTCTCAGTGCCTCAGTTGATAAATAGGGGAAGTTGAATTTTTGTTTCATTTCCAAAAAGTCTTAACTTGGCATCACAGGACATTTTCTCTTGAAAGTCCTTTTGTTTTTGGATGGAAAAAAGTATCCTGTTTTTTCCTTACTTTCTTTTATGTTCTGGCCTGGCATTCCACAGACATGGCATGGGAAATTTTAATCCTTCCTTCCTTCTCATTTTCCATATCTTGATTAGCTATTCCTGGCTGCCTTTTATATTTCCCTTGTTTTCTAATTTGTCAATTTTATTTCCAAAGTTTTCCAACTCAAGTCCACACACATTCCAAAGGAATAGGGGAACTCTATCTTTCCCTTAGCTGGTCATTTTTTCTAAGATAAAATTCATCTATAAAAAACAGTTTAAGTTTTAAATGCTCTTTGCGACTTTGCAGAGACACCAAAGTGACTCCCAACCAATCCAGAAGAGAAGAGATATAAGTTCCTTCTTTTTAAATCTCTCTCTCTCTCTCTCTGAGTGTCCAGCTAGCATCTTTGGGCTTTTCATCATTATCACCCTATTTCTCTCTTCACTCCTTTCCTTCACTCTGTAAATACCTCTTTTCTCCTTCCTTCCCTTGGTTGGGAAGCTTGCTCCCTTTCTCTTTCCCTGTGAGTATCAAATTCTAATGTTTGCAGAGTTCAGCATTAACCAGCTCCTCCTCATTCTTGTTACTGAAGATGTCCTATTACCCAAATGGGCAGGAATTCTGGAGTGGATTTTTCTAAGCTCATGCAAGTGAATATCAAAGTGTATATAATGTAAAAATATTTTTAAGAGAGAATTTGGTTGATGTTTTTATCTTTGAAGGGATATCTAAGTTGTTACAAAGTAACAAAAATTAGTGTGATACAAATTAAGTTTGAAGATTTAATTATTGTTAACAGAGTAGGATCTGTTAATAACCATATGTGCTAAACACAAATAAAAAGAAATGCTCATTAGAAAGAATAGTCTGACTTAATTGTGGATGGAAATCTAACTTACCCTAGATTGTGGAAGGGGGAGGGTAGTCTGTTTTGAATGTTATTCACCTATAAACACATTTGAAGAGGGACAGGGTGAGGAGAGAGAGAAGAGATTAAATGGGGATGGGGGAAATAGGATGAAAGGAAATACAGTTAGCAATAGTAACTGTGAGGAAATAATATTGAAGCAAGTTTCTCTGTTAAAGATCTCTATTCTGAAACAATTTATTTTAAAAAAGTCATTTCTCAATTGAGCAAGAGATGTGACCAGTTTTCAGATTAGGTTATCAATGCAATCTCTTTTTGCCTAATAGGAAAGGAGAAAATGACCAATAATGGAAGGGATATTGATATACTGTTAGCAGAATTGATAGCTGATTCATCAATTCTGTAGAACACTTAGGAACAATGCCCAAAGGAGTTCAAATCTATGTCTACCCTTTGACTTAGTGATGTCATGACTAGATTTATATTCCAGAAGTGATGAAATCTGGGGAAAAAAGAACCTATATGTATAGGGATATTGATAGCATTTATTTGCTGGTGGAGGGAAGCTGGAAATTGAGGGGATATCCATAGTTAGTGGAATGACTGAACAAATCATGGTCTTAGTTTGAGATGAAATGCTGTTCAGTTATGGGAAATGATGAACAGGATGCTCTCAGCAAAAACTTCCATGATCAGATGCATGAGAAATATATTGTATAAGGGCCAGCTAGGTGGCGTAGTGGATAAAGCACCGGCCCTGGAGTCAGGAGTACCTGGGTTCAAATCCTGTCTCAGACACTTAATAATTACCTAGCTGTGTGGCCTTGGGCAAGCCACTTAACCCCGTTTGCCTTGCAAAAAAAATTTAAAAAAAAAGAAATATATTGTATACCAAGTAATAGTAATATTGTAGGATGATCAGCTGTAAATGACTTGGCTTTTGTCAGCAATGCTGTGATCCAAGTGATCTCTAAAGGATTTACTACAAAGAATACTCTTCATCCCCTGTATTCCTACACAATCAAACACACTTTTTAAAAAATTTTTCATGAAGTTTCTCTTTGGGGGGGTCATTATGTTTACTTTTACATCTCTATTGTGCAAATGGTTTTCATGATTGCAGATTTTTAACCTTTATCAAGCAAGTAACTTGCTTTCTAAATTAGTTGGAGTCTGTTGAGAGGAATGAAGAAAATTTGGAACTCAAGCTTTTGGAAGTGGAGGTTAAAATTGTCTCTATATGTAACAGGGCGCTGTGGATGGGGGGGAATAGAATGAAAAAGATTAAATGAAGAAAAAACAGAATAGTCTGAAATATAGCTAAACAGCATATGAAAAGTGATTATAAAGGACATTTGTAAAATGGATTTTGAAGTCTTGGGAAGAGAATAGAAAGAGTTAAAAGGAAAAAAAAAGGAAATTGTAACAGATTTGGTTTTTCTGAACCAAAAGAGAGTTGTATTTAACCTGAGATAGTCATAAGTATGTTGAAGAAAACATTAACATATTTTAAGAATTAAAGGAGCACTAGAAATCAAAAATTGTTATTCTTTCCTTCTGGGATTGTGGAATCCAGATTTGAACTGAATTGAGTGATTAGCAAATGTGATAACTGAGGTAAAATTAAACCCTAACATTTGACTTCTACTTTTGTAAATCTCTTACTGTGTTTTTGCCTAGGAAATAATGTACCCCAGAAACACTGAATGCTCAGTAAACTCTCCTTTTCTATTTTCAGGTTTTTAAAAGACTAATGTGGAATTGATAATCAAAGTTGATTGTTATATAAATCTTGAAATTGCAGGGCCTAGCCCATTAATTTCAGCAGGAAAGTACAGAGATAGAGAAAACAATTTTAGTAGATCTGTGATACAAAATATAAGGAATGTTTGCTAGCTGATCAGTGATAGGAATGATTTTCAAAACTGGAAAATAGTTTCTGTACTTTTCGCTGTATGAATTTTAGTTTGATGTAATGCAAATTTTACTTCTGAGGGGGAAAATAGGGCTAGCAAATGATTTGGTACTTGACATTAAGAAATTTAAAACTATACCAAAAAATTTCTACTTGACTTTATTATTCTTAAAGGAAGAAAAAAGGACCCAAATTGTTAGGTCATATGGTTATAAAATATTTGGCAAGAAAGCAAATGTTAATTTCTTTATTATTGCTTCATTAATAACTTTCAATATCTGTACTGATCATCTGTGTAAGGCAATCTGAAAAAACTTAAAGAAGTTTTCAAGTTTTTAAATGAATAATTGCGATTATGATATTGTGATGTTATTAAATGTTCTAATATTAGAAATATTGGTCAATAATCATATCTCTATGGCTCCTAGTGAGGATAAAGGCTCTTAGAAACAAAACATTGAAATTTAAAATTCTGCTGTTAACAGAATGAATGAAGAAAATTTAAGTAAAATAAATCTTATGAATTATCACTTACTGTAACTAAAGATTTTGGCTATGATTTATGAATTTCATAAGATTATTAAGTACAACTAAACTCTTTTTTTTAGATTTTTGCAAGACAAATGGGGTTGGGGCAGCCAGGTGGCACAGTGGATAGAGCAACGGCCCTGGAGTCAGGAGTACCTGAGTTCAAATCCGGCCTTAGTCACTTAATAATTGCCTAGCCGTGTGGCCTTGGGCAAGCCACTTAACCCCATTGCCTTGCAAAAAAAAAAAAAAAAAGACAAATGGGGTTAAGTGGCTTGCCCAAGGCCACACAGCTAGGCAATTATTAAGTGTCTGAGGCCGGATTTGAATTTAGGTACTCCTGACTCCAGAGCTGCTGCTCTATCTACTGTGCTACCTAGCCGCCCCATACAACTAAACTCTTATAATCCTAAAAAGGGGATTTTTAGAACTATCTGGTTATGAATTTTATCAAGAATTTTCTGTGTTGCAGAATTTCTAGAATAAAGATTTGCATGAGAATAGGGCATAATCCACAAGCATGTTTTACCCAAAAGATATAGCTAGAGAGAGAGAGATGTATGTGTGTGTGTATCTTTATATAAATACATATAGTTAGTTAGATAGATGGATAGATAGATAGATAGATATCTTAAGGCTTTGTTATATAAGTATATTTGTGATAAGAACAATTTAATTATATATGTCCTTGTCTTAAACAGACACTTTATCTTATGTAAACAATTTTTGACTCCAGAAAAGTGGTCCTTAGAAACTTTAGGATAATTAGAGGGCTAATGCACATGAAGAACTTTTAGAATTTACGATAAAGATAATTTATGCAACCTTAGATTTGATAAAATCCTAATTTTTCTGATTTATTTTTGCATTAAGATTGAATAAGAAAGAGATAACTATCACTTTGCCAGATCACATGAAATACATTACATAATGGTTTTTTGATTGTCCTTTTTATGTCAGGAATATTTATTGACAGTTTTAAGAGAGGGAGTCACTCTCAGAAAAAAAAAAGAATATTATACAACCATTTTATGTGGTAGGGTCTACCAAATTTTCAAATCTGTAAGCCAATTCATTGCAGTAACATCATGTTAGTGGTTAAAGCTCTCACAGCAAAATTTCTCTTTTTAAACTCGAAGATTATCATTATAATACTAAAACAATTAGTTGCTAGATTAATATTAAATGCAATTAAAATTATCATAATTATTACAAGTAGAAAAATTCTTGGTCTTTTAACCTAAATTTGCTGCCATTCCTTGGCATAAATATGAGTTAAGATAGGGTTTTGAAATGATCACATGTATCACATTAAATTCCACAAGAATTTCATTTTTTTTTTTTGAGAATGATTATGAGCATATTGGGTAAAGGTGTGGAAACTTACACTTAGGAAACAACATGTAAAATCCATCAAGATAAAGTAAAAGATAAGAAACTTCTTTGTTGCTTTGTTTTATTCTAAAAAAGATTTCAACAGGGAAACATTATGTTTAGTGAGAAATAATCATTCATTTGTCACTTCACCTGAAAATTTTGTGTGTTTTATGTTTGTTTATTTCATCTGAATGTAGAACAGTTGTTAAAATACACGTGCAAATTATTTAAAAGTCACCCAATAATCTTCTAATTGCTTTGAAAGGTCTCTGGAAGAAATGCTTTGATTTTATGTTCATTGGAATGTGGATAAAATATAAACATATTAATAGAATTGGGGGGGTTGCAAGGCAAAGGGGTTAAAGTGACTTGGCCAAGGTCACACAGCTAGGTAATTACTAAGAGTCTGAGTCTGAATTTGAACTCAGGTCCTCCTGACTCCAGGGCCGGTGCTCTATCTATGCACCACCTAGCTGGCCCAATAGAAATATTTTTTATAAAAACTGCTTTTATTTGCAATTTAAGATTGTTGTGTTTATTCTCCCACACCTTTTTATTGATTTCTTTGAAGCAAAATCAGTGGTGCATAAAATGATTTGTGATTTTTTTTTTGGTGATAATCTGCTGCTGCCAATGTGAGATTATAATCCCTATTTGATGCTTGTAAACAGCTGAATTCACCTGAAATATTGATCATTTAGAATTTGGTTTTTTGGATCTTATAGAACTATTTAATTGATTTTACTCTATGTCTTACTCCTGGATAGGTCAGCAAAGAAATGTTGTTGGACCAATGTTCCACTGATGCCAGTAATTCAGTGGGGTTTTGGACATGCACACTGCAGAAGAAAGGCTCACTAGTAAATGTTTGGAAAATGGCTGTTTTTTCCCTATCTCAATTGCCCAAATATGACATTTGGAAATATATTACCAGATAGATTTAAAATCTGACTCAAGGCATTTGGTCATCCACAAAGCCTTACCAGGAAAGTGACATCAAAATAAACAAATTTCCTTTTCTTTTGTCCTTGGAATTTATGATAAATTGCTGAAATACTGACAAGTCAGGTATAGAAATATAAGTTATTTTTGTTTAGACTTATCTAAATTCTAATAGACAGGTAGTCTTTGCTTGGACATTTCTTATCACTCATCTGTTTCCTCTGGTAAATTAAGATCCTTCAACTTTTTTTTCTATGATGTTAAAGGGGTATTTAAGTGAAATGATCATTTTGTGCCATGAAGATAAGAAACTATTATAACTCTTAGTTTCTATTTAATAGAAAGGAATGTTGGTCAGCTAAGTATATCACAATTTCCTGTGGTCTATTTTTAAAATATTTTAAAGAGAAAATCCATTTTCAGCTAAGGAATTTTGATTAACTTTTAAATATTAGACTGTTCCAAAATGATTATCAATATCTATGTTACAAGATCAAATTAATTTGGCAATTTTTAGTGAATTCACCTTTGTATTGGAATTCATGTTCTGATATTGTTGAAGTATTAATGGAATCTAAATTTTCCAAATGGGGTAAATAAATGAAAAATGCCTAGTGTAAAAATAGGTTTTTAATTTCTATTTGTAACTGAATTTTCTGTATATATGAACAATTATAATTTGACAAATCAAATTATAAGTCTTCATGACTGAAATTCCAGAATTTCCTTGCCTAATCATGAAAATGTAAATTTTAACCTGTTTAGAAATTTATGACGAGGGGGCAGAGTCAAGATGGCAATAAGAACAGATCGTGTCTTAGGCGCTTTCTCATAAAACTCATAAGCTAAGGACTCTAACTAAACTTTCCAGAGACAGAACCCACAGAGGGACCCAGTGAGGCAGTTCTCCTACTCAAGGTAACCTGGAAAAGAGCAGAAAGGCTCTGCTCCCCGGGGTAGGAGGGGTGGCCCGCCAGAGCAAAAGAACTTCAGCCTCCCTGAGGCAGCCCCAGGGTGCTGGGAGCCAGGGGCACAGCAGGGGGGGGGTCTCCTGAGCTACACCCTGGGGAGCACTGGGCACAAAGTGGGGGAACAGCGGGGGACCTCTGCCAGAGTGACCACATGAAGCCCAGCCCTCAGGGCACACAGCAAACAGCCTGGCCACCACAGCCCAGATCCAGGAAACAGAAACAGGCGGAGCCAGTAAGTAAGCAGGAGCCCCCAGGGCATGAGCCCATTGAACCTAGGGAGGGGAGTGAAGAGAGACTGCAAGAGTTCTGTCCTCTGCCCCTGGAATAGGACTCTGAGGCTCTGACCGCATTCAGATCCTGATCACAGTCTAGCCCCACCCCAGAACAGCAGGGACCCCCCCCCACCTCAGCCCCATGGCAGAGGGGGGCATATATGGTCATTCACAGAACAGGAGGGCGGACAGAGCCTCACACACTGAGACCCTTGTGAGAGTGTCCCAAAAGCTCAGGAAGCACCCCAAAACCAGGCTCAGGCTGGGAAAATGAGCAAGCAGAGAAATAAGAGGAACACCATTGAGAAATATTTTTCATATGAGCCCAAGAAGGATCAAAATACTCAGGCTGAAGATGAGGAAGCACAAGCTCCTGCACCTAAAGACTCCAAGAAAAACAGAAATTGGGCTCAGACTATGATAGAGCTCAAAAAAGACTTTGAAAATCAAATGAGGGAGTTGGAAGAAAAACTGGGAACAGAAATGAGAGAGATGCAGGAAAAACATGAAAATGAAGTCAGCAACCTAGTCAAGGAAATCTAAAAAGATGCTGAAGAAAACAGCATGCTAAAAACTAGCTTAGGTCAAATGGATAAAACAGTTCAAAAAGTTATTGAGGAGAAGAATGCTTTAAAAAGCAAAATTGGCCAGATGGAAAAAGAGATAAGAAAACTTTCTGAGGAGAACAAATCCTTCAGACAGAATAGAACTCAGGGAGATTGATGAATTTATGAGAAACCAGGATTCATTACTTCAAAACCAAAAAAAAAAATGAAAAATTAGAAGAAAATGTGAAAAATCTCATTGAAAAAACAACTGATATGGAAAACAAACTTAGGAAAGATAATTTAAAAATTATTGGAATACCTGAAAGTCATAATCAGGAAAAGAGCCTTGACATGATTTTCAAAGAATCACTACAGGAAAATAGCCCTGATATTCTAGAAACAGAGGGAAAAATAGAAATGGAGAGAATCCACTGATTGCCCCTGAGAAAGAGATCCCATAAAACCAACCCCTAGGAATATTATAGCCAAAGTCAAAGAGAAAATATTACAAGCAGCCAGAAGGACACAGTTCAAATATTGTGGAGCTGCAATCAGGATCACACAGGACTTAGCAACTACATTGGAAGCTCATAGGACTTGGAATATAATATACTGGAAGGCAAAAGAGCTTAGAATTCAGCCAAGAGTCAACTACCCAGCAAGGCTGAATGTCCTCTTCCAGGGGAAAAAGATGGACTTTCAATGAACCAGGGGAAATTCAAAGCTTCCTTTTGGAATGGCCAGAGCTGAACAGAAGGTTTGATCTTCAGATACAGGACTCAGGTGAAGCATGGAGATTGGAGGAGAGGGGGGAAATATGAGGGACTTAATGAGGATGAACTACATATAGAAAAATGATACTGATAATATTCATATGAACCATCTCAGTTAATAGAGCAGGTAGAGGGAGCTTTTATAGTTGAAGCACAGGAGAAAGCTGAATTTGAAGATAAAATATGGTGTAAAAATGGAGTCAATAGGGGGCGGCTAGGTGGCCTAGTGGATAAAGCACCAGCTCTGGAGTCATACCTGGGTTCAAATCTGGTCTCAGACTCTTAATAATTACCTAGCTGTGTGGCCTTGGGCAAGCCACTTAACCCCATTTGCCTTGCAAAAAAAAAAAAAACCTAAAAAAATGGAGTCAATAGAAAAAAAAAGGGAAATGTAATGGTAGAAAGAAAAAGGAGAGGAGGAATAGGCCAAGATATCTCATATAATGAGTTTTTTCTTTATTACAATGAGCTATTGCAATGATATGGAAGGGGGAAGGCAAGGGGGAATGAGGGAATCTTCGCTCTCATCAGAGGTGACTAGGAGAGGAAACAGCATATATACTCAATAGTGTATAGACCTCTGGAATAAGAAGGGGAGGACAGGGGGAAGGGGGGATGTGAATGATGGAGGAGAGGATGGACCATGGGGGGAGAGTGGCCAGGTATAACACATTTTCCTTTTTACTTCTTGCAAGGAGATGGCATTGGATGGCCTGTCTGGGACCATAGGGCCAGGTGGATGCTGGGCCTCAGGGGTGGTAGGGGGGCTTGGGGGCTCTTGGCCCCAGGACCAGGGATCTGTCTGCTGCACCACTCAGATACCCTACAGCAGAGTCAGAGTAAAAGGAGAGAGAAAATATAGTACACAGTAGTGGAGAAATATGAAAGGAGGGAGTTGCAATCAGCAATGGCAACAGTGGAAAAATATGAAAGTAACTTTTGTGATGGACTTACCATAAAGAATGAGATCCACCCATGACAGAGTTGTTGGTGTTGGAACAAAGACTGAAGCACATTTTTTATTATTATTATTATTTGCGGGGGTGCAGGGCAAATGGGGCTGGGTGGCCTGCCTGGAGCTGCATAGCAGGGTGATCTTTGGGTGTCTGAGGCCAGATTTGGACCCAGGTGCTCCTGGCTCAAGGGCCAGTGCTCTGTCCACCACCTAGCCACCCCTACTATTATTACTATTTTATTTTATTTTGAGTCTTTTTTTTCTTTTTTTGGTTTTTGCAGGGCAGTGGGGTTGGGGTGGCTTACATGTCACATGGCTGGGTGATTGTTGGGTGTATGGGGCGGGATATGGGCTTGGGTACTCCTGGCCAGGGCTGGGGCTCCATCCATTGCACCACCTGGCCATACCTACAATTATTACTATTATTTTTTTTAATTTTAATTTTTTCTCTCCCCTTTATTGCTCAAGCGAGTCTATATTTTGTGAGGGGACAGGTTATTCTGTTTACTCTTAAACAAGAATATTTTATTAATGTATAAAAAACATTATTTGTACAAAAAGAGAATAAATAAATATTAAAATTTTAAAAAAAGAAATTTATGATGAAAAGTTCTTTTACTAGAAAGGAAGATATAAGAAACCTGGATTAGAAGAGGATCTCGGGGCAGCTAGGTGGCATAGCGGATAAAGCACCAGCCCTGGAGTCAGGAGTACTTGGGTTCAAATCCGGTCTCAGACACTTAATAATTACCTAGCTGTGTGGCCTTGGGCAAGCCACTTAACCCCATTTGCCTTGCAAAAACCTTAAAAAAAAAAGAGGATCTCTGGACCATCTGAAGTCACAGAACTACAATCACAGGGCTCCAAAAAAAAAAAATGAACCTGAATTTAGCTGATTGCATTTATCTGTACAAGTTATTTTAACCAGAGGGGACTGTCCCCTTGGGATGTCTATTTTGATACTGACGATGCATTGCCCATCTTTATGTACTGGGATAGACCTTGCAGTTGCCTGCTCATATCTCTTGTCAACCCTAGATCACAAAGATATGTCATTCTCCCTTCAATATACCCATCATTTCCTTACATATTTATCTGATTGATCTACAGATGACTCTACAGTGTCTCCTTGATCCAAATGGGAGAAATTGTCTAAGTTTAACAAGTTTCTAGGACTTTTTATTTCTGATAAGAAAAAACCTGGTTTCTGTGTTATCTAAGTTATAAATCTGCATGTCCAGTAGAGAAAAGGTCAATTTGCTATGTCAAGGCTACCTCTTCATAACCTGACATCAATATTACCTACTCAACTTTGTAATGGCACCAATAAATTTCTTAACCTGGATCAACAAATCACAGACTAGAATCTCAGCTGTGGAGATAGAAATCCTCTATTTGTAAACATTTCCTCTCCAGCTTAAATGGGATTCTTATCAATAGGAATTTGAGAGAACCATAATGCTTTAACTCTTAACACTTTGAAATCTCAGTGATGCCTCACTCAGTTTTATGCCTCTGTGTCCTTTCTGTATAAATATGTCCTCACAGTTTTGTATCAAGGTTGATATTTTTAATGATGTCATCCACCTATAGGTATCTAGGTAATATCTTAGAGAATAAAATATGTATTTTTTTCTTTTTAGTATAATTAAATTAGGGTTAGCAAATGGTACTCTAGATAAGGACTAGACCACTAAGACGAGTTCAAATCTGACCTCAGACACTTCTTGCTTGTGTCCCTAGGCAAGTTATTTGACCCTGAGTATCCTTGTCTGTAAAATGAGTTGGAGAATATGGTAATCTCCATTAACTTTGTCATGAAAACCCTAGAACTAATTAAAATTGTGACATGACTTAACAGCAATAAAATTTCTAATGAGAGGATAATGTGGTTGAGACGTACATTTTGGGAAAGACACTTTGGCAACTGGGTGATGGATTGATTGTCCCCTTGACCATCAAAGGAAGGTTTCACAGAAGGGTGGGACAAATCATTTTATTTCTCTGGGCTTTTACTCATCTTTAAAATATGAAGATTTATTTCCAGGTTAAAAATTTTCTAAAGACCCTTCCCAAGCTCATGAAATCACAGGTGAACTTAGATACAGTGAAGTGAGAAGAACCAGATCATTGCACATAGTAACCACGCAAAAATCTAATCCTCACAACAAGAACCAATTTATAAATTTTGCTCATTGTCCATAGAGAACAGAATCACTTAATCCCTTCATGACCTTATTGGAGGTTTTTTGAGCAGAGATTCTGGAACAGTTTGTCGTTTCATTTTTCTATGTCATTTGACAGATGAAGAAACTAAGGCACACAGGATTAAGTGACTTGTCCAGAGGCACAGAGCTAATAAATGTATGAGGGCAGATTTGAACTTAGAAAGAGAAATCTTCTGATTCCAGTCTCTATCCACTGTACCACCCAGCTATTCCTAGGAAGATCTTGATTTAATACTTATGGATAATAGGACCCTTCAGGATTTCAGAAAACTCCCTCAAGCCCTAAGCTAAAGTGTATTTGCTAATTTCTGTTGGTAGAAGGCCTCTGTTCCATGAAAATTTTGCACATCCATGAAATCATGGTACTATTATTGGTCTACCTGAAAGTCATGCCCAGGAAAACAGCCTTTACTTTTTTTAATTAATTTTTTATTAAAGATATTATTTGAGTTTTACATTTTTCCCCCAATCCCCACAGAATGCACTCTGTCAGTCTTTACTTTGTTTTCATGTTGTACCTTGATCCAAATTGGGTGTGATAAAAGAGAAATCATATCCTTAAAGAGAAGTCTAAGAGGTAACAAGATCAGACAATAAGCTGTTTTGTTTCTAAATTAAAGGGAATAGTCCTTGTACTTTGTTCAAACTCCATAGCTCCTTATCTGGATATAGATGGTACTCTCCTTTGCAGACAGCCCGAAATTGTTCCTGATTGTTGCACTGATGGAATGAGCAAGTCCTTCAAGGTTGAACATCACTCCCATATTGCTGTTAGGGTGTACAGTGTTTTTCTGGTTCTGCTCATCTCACTCAGCATCAGTTCATGCAAATCCCTCCAGGTTTCCCTGAAATCCTGTCCTTCCTGATTTCTAATAGAACAATAGTGTTCCATGACATACATATACCATAGTTTGCTAAGCCATTCCCCAATTGAAGGACATTTACTGGATTTCCAATTCTTTGCCACCACAAACAGGGCTGCTATAAATATTTTTGTACAAGTAATGTTTTTTACCCTTTTTCCTCATCTCTTCAGGGTATAGACCCAGTAGTGGTATTGCTGGGTCAAAGGGTATGTACATTTTTGTTGCCCTTTGGGCATAGTTCCAAATAGCTCTCCAGAAGGGTTGGATGAGTTCACCAACAGTGTAATAGTGTCCCAGATTTCCCACATCCCTTCCAACAATGATCATTATCCTTCCTGGTCATACTGGCCAATCTGAGAGGTGTGAGGTGGTACCTCAGAGAAGCTTTAATTTGCATTTCTCTAATAATTAATGATTTAGAGCATTTTTTCATATGGATATGGATTACTTTGATCTCCTCATCTGTAAATTGCCTTTGCATATCCTTTGACCATTTGTCAATTGGGGAATGGCTTTTTGTTTTAAAAATATGATTCAGTTCTCTGTATATTTTAGAAATGAGTCCTTTGTCAGAATCATTAGTTGTAAAAATTGTTTGCCAATTTACCACATTTCTTTTGATCTTGGTTACATTGGTTTTATCTGTGCAAAAGCTTTTTAATTTAATGTAATTGAAAACATCTAATTGGTTTTTGGTGATGTTCTCCAACTCTTCCTTAGTCATAAACTGTTCCCCTTTCCATAGATCTGACAGGTAGACTAGTCCTTGATCTTCTAATTTGCTTATAGTATTGTTTTTTATGTCTATGTCCTGTAACCATTTGGATCTTACCTTGGTAAAGGATGTGAGGTGTTGATCTAATCTAAGTTTCTTCCATACTAACTTCCAATTTTCCCAGCAATTTTTATCAAAGAGGGAGTTTTTATCCCAATGGCCAGACTCTTTGGGTTTATCAAACATCAGATTACTATAATCATCTCCTGATTTTACACCTAGTCTATTCCACTGCTCCACCACTCTATTTTTTAGCCAATACCAAAGAGTTTTGATGACTGATGCTTTATAATATAATTTTAGATCGGGTAGGGCTAAGCCACCTTTTGCACTTTTTTTCATTAAGCTCCTGGCAATTCTTGACTTTTTATTTCTCCATATGAATTTATTTACAATTTTTTCTAACTTGTTAAAGTAAATTTTTGGAATTTTGATTGGTAGGGCACTAAACAGATAGTTTAGTTTTGGTAGAATTGGCATTTTTAATATACTGGCTCTACCTATCCATGAGCAGTTGATATTTGCCCAGTTATTTAAATCTGATTTAATTTGTGTGAGAAGTGTTTTATAATTGTTTTCAAAAAGATTCTGAGTCTGTCTTGGCAAATAGACTCCCAAATATTTTATATTGTCTAAGGTTACTTTAAATGGGATTTCTCTTTCTAGCTCTTCCTGCTGTTTCTTGCTAGACATATATAGAAAAGCTGAGGATTTATGAGGGTTTATTTTATAACCTGCAACTTTGCTAAAATTGCTAATTGTTTCCAGTAGTTTTTTAGATGATTTCTTGGGATTCTCTAGGTAGACCATCATGTCATCTGCAAAGAGTGAGAGTTTTGTCTCTTCCTTCCCAATTCTAATTCCTTCAATTTCTTTTTCTTCTCTGATTGCTGATGCTAGCATTTCTAATACAATATTGAATAGTAGTGGTGATAATGGGCACCCTTGTTTCACCCCTGATCTTATTGGGAATGCCTCTAGCCTCACCCCATTGAATATAATGCTTGTTGATGGTTTCAGATAGATACTGCTAATTATTTTAAGGAACAGTCCATTTATTCCTACATTCTCTAATGTTTCTAATAGGAATGGATGCTGTATTTTGTCAAAACTTTTTCAGCATCTATTGATATGATCATATGATTTCTGATAGGTTTGTTGTTGATATAATTGATTATACTAACAGTTTTCCTAATATTGAATCAACCTGCATTCCTGGAATAAATCTTACTTGATCATAATGTATTATCCTACTGATAACTTGTTGTAATCATTTTGCTAAGGTTTTATTTAGGATTTTTGCATCTATATTCATCAGGGAGATAGGTCTATAATTTTCTTTCTCTGTTTTAACTCTTCCTGGTTTAGGTAACAGTACTATATTGGTATCATAGAAAGAGTTAGGCAGAGTTCCATCTTTCCCTATTTTTCCAAAGAGTTTATATAGGATTGGAACCAATTGTTCCTTAAATGTTTGCTAGAATTCACTTGTGAATCCATCAGGCCCTGGAGATTTTTTTTTAGGGAGTTCAGTAATGGCTTGTTGAATTTCTTTTTCTGAGATAGGGTTGTTTAGGTATTTAATCTCTTCTTCATTTAACCTGGGCAACTTATATTTTTGTAAATATTCATCCATTTCACTTAGATTATCAAATTTATTGGCATAGAGTTGGGCAAAATAATTTTGAATTATTACTTTAATCTCCTCCTCATTGGTGGTGAGTTCACCTTTTTTCATTTATGATACTAGCAATTTGGTTCTCTTCTTTCTTTTTTCTAATCAAATTGACCAGAGGTTTATCAATTTTATTGTTTTTTTCATAATACCAACTTTTGGTTTTATTTATTAATTCAATAATTTTTTTGCTTTCAATTTTATTAATTTCTCCTTTAATTTTTAGAATTTCTAATTTGGTACTTAATTGGGGATTTTTTATTTGTTCTTTCTCTAATTTTTTTAGTTGCATGTTTAGTTCATTGATTTCCTCTTTCTCCAATTTATTCATATAAGCATTTAGAGCTATAATATATCCCCTGAGAGTTGCTTTGAATGAATCCCATAGGTTTTGGTATGTTGTTTCATAATTATCATTATCTAGGATAAAATGGTTAATTCATTCTATAATTTGTTTTTTGGTCCACTCATTTTTTAAAATAAGGTTATTCAGTTTCCAATTTGTTCTGGGTCTGTATCTCCTTGGCCCAATATTACATATGACTTTTATTGCATTGTGATCTGAGAAACATGTATTCACTATTTCTGGCTTTCTGCAGTTGATCATTAGGTTTTTATGTCCTAGTACATGGTCAATTTTTGTATAAGTTCCATGTACTGCAGAGAAAAAGGTATATTCCTTTCTATCCACATTCAGTTTCCTCCATAAGTCTACCATATCTAATTTTTCTAACAGTCTATTTACCTCCCTAATTTCTTTCTTGTTTGTTTTATGATTCGATTTATCTAGATCTGATAGCGGGAGGTTGAAGTCTCCCACTAGTAGAGTTTTGCTGTCTATGTCTTCCTGTAATTCTTTCAGCTTCTCCTCTAAGAATTTGGATGTTGTCCCACTGGGTGCATTTATATTCAATATTGAGATGACTTTATTGTCTATGGTACCTTTTAGGAGGATAAAGTTTCCTTCCTTATCTCTTTTAACGCTATCTATTTTTGCTGCTGCTTTGTCTGAGATAAGGATTGCTACCCCTGCTTTTTTTACTTCAGCTGAAGCAAAATATATTTTGCTCCAGCCTTTTACCTTTATTCTATATGTATCTCTCTGCTTCAAATGAGTTTCTTGTAAGCAGCATATTGTAGGATTCTGGTTTTTAATCCACTCTGCTATTTGCTTACGTTTTAAGGGAGAGTTCATCCCATTCACATTCAAGGTTATGATTACTAATTCTTTATTGCCCTCCATGCTATCTTCCCTCTGTTTGTATTTTCCCCCTTTCCCCCCCTTTTATCCATATTCCCCAGTCTTTTGTTTCTGAAAACCACCCCCTTTAGTGTATTTGCCCTCCTTTATCACACCCTCCCCTTTCTTTCCCCTTTCCCTTTTTCCCTTTTCCCTTCCCTTACTTTTGTTATTTCCCCTTATTTCCCCCACTCCCCTTCCCTTTCTCCACCCCCCTCACCTTTTCCCCTTTTAATACTTGAAAGGTTCGATGTTTTATAAGTTAACTGAGTATGTGTAGGTTGACTTTAAGCCAAGTCTGATAAGAAGAAGATTCAGGTGTTTCTCTTCTGCTCCCTTCTTCCCCACTATTACCATAGGGTTTTTTGTACCTCTTAATGTAATGAGATTAACCCCAATCTATCCCCTCCCTCCTCCCATCTCTTTCCTGTCCCCCTTTTTAGGGCAGTAGTGTTTTTTTAGATCATTCTATCTAAGTCATAGAAAATTCTAAGTGTCTGTCCCTTTTAGTTCTGTATATTCTATCGAATAGAGTCAAAATTCCTGAGAGTTATTAGAGTCTTTCTCCCAATTGGGGTTAAAGCCAGGTACCTCCCATTAGATAGTACTGTCATGGATAGGTCATGAATGTCCATCATTTCTGGCTAGGTGTATTCTCTCTTTTAGAGTTACATTTCTCAAGGTTTATGAGAATCTTTTTTTTTTAATCCCCATGCTGGGATATAGCCAGTTTCAACTTACTGGATTGCATTTTTTTCTTTTACTGCCCCCCCTTTTTTTTACCTTTTCATGTGTCTCTTGAACCTCCTGTTTGATGCCCAAATTTTCTGTTTTGCTCTGGTCTTTACATCAGAAATTTTTGGAATTCTTCCATTTCGTTAAATGTCCATCTTTTTCCCTGGAAGAGAAGGCTCAGCTTTGCAGGAAAGTAGATTCTTGGCTGCATTCCAAGCTCCCTTGCTCTTCGAAATATCTCATCCCAGGCCCTTCGATCCCTTAATGTTGTTGCAGTCAGGTCCTGCGTGATCCTTACTGTGGCTCCTTAATATTTAAATTGTTTCTTTCTGGCTGCTTGCAGGATTTTCTCTTTTATCTGATAGTTCTGCAGTTTGGCCACAACATTCCTTGGTGTTTTCATTTTAGGATCTTTTTCTGGTGGGGATCGACGTACTCTTTCAATAACTATTTTGCTCTCTGATTCCATGATATCAGGGCAGTTTTCCATCACTAGATCCTGTAATATTAAGTCCAGGCTTTTTTTTGCTCTTCAATGTTTTCAGGAAGTCCTAGAATTTTCAGGTTGCCCCTCCTCGATCTATTCTCGAGGTCAGTGGTTTTGTTGATGAGGTATTTTACATTTGCTTCTATTTTTTCTATTTTTTGAATTTGTTTAACTGACTCTTGCTGTCTCATGGAGTCATTAGTTTCTGTAGACTCCATTCTTTTTTTGGGGGGAGGAGTTTTCTTCGTTAACCTTTTGCAACTCCTTTTCTAATTGGTCAATTCTACTTTTGAAAGAGCTTTCCATTTGACCAACTGAGGTTTTGAGAGAATTAATTTCTTTTTGGATTTACCCATTTGAAGATCTGAGAGATTTGTTTTCTTGTTGCAAGGTATTAATTGTCTCCCCCCAAATTTTCTAGTTGATTTTTAAACTCCTTCCTTATTTCTTCAAGGAAGTCTTTCTGTGCTGAAGACCAGATTTTATTCTCCTCAGAGGTTCCAGGTCTCTCTGAGTTAGTGTCTTTCCCTTCCAAGAAATTTTCTATGGATCCACCTTTCCGCTGACCCTTCTTCATTTTGCTGAGACCTGAGTTTTGGAGGGGCTGGTTCACAGGGGCTTGGGATCGCTAAAGTCTTTACTCACTGAGTGCAGTTTCTCTGGCTGGCCAGTAGGAGGTGCTGATTGCGTTCTCTGGAGTATCTGTGACCTTGGTTTGAGGCCCTCTCCTTTTCCTTGAAGGGAGGAGTTGGAGGTATTGAATTCTTTTGCCTTCAATCAATGGTGGGCTTTCCCCTGACCTGAGGTCATTCCTCAGCTGGGCTGGTTCTTCTGCTCACACACCTGGGCCTGAGGCAGAAGTAGTTTGCATTTGTTTGTTAGGGGAGAAGTCTGAGTTGTAATGGCACTCAGACCAGAGGAGCCCAGGGATGGTGTCCGCTGCACCCCTGCTCCAGAATTCTCCCCCCAGCCCTGTCTGGGATCTCCAGGGGGACAGCTCCAACACCAGCACCTCTGCTCCCCCACAGACTCATGCCCACCTGTGGTCCAGCCCCACCTCTGATCCAGCAGGTTCGGCTCTCGGGCCCTCAGACTCCCGGTTCCAATTCAGCTGCTAGTCTGGTTGATCGGGGCTGATCTTCCCTCTGGGCCCAGACTCACCCACTGGAATTCAGCCACAGCTCCTGCTGGAGACAAATCCCTAGGTAGATGTTCTTTCTTCTGGCTTTTCTTTCTGGGTTTTTTTGAGTCGAATTTCTTTTAAGAGGTTTGTTTCATGTGGTAGATAGGGAAGAGATCAGGAGACTTTAGAACTGTGCCTGTCTTCCCTCCGCCATCTTGGCCGGAAGTCCCTTTACTATGTTTTTAAAGAATTTCTACAGGAAAACTACCCTGATAGTCTAGAAGCAGAGGGTAAAAATAGAAATGGAAGGAATCCACAGATCACCTCCTAAAAGAAATCCAAGAAAATTAACTCCCAGGAAAATTATAGCCAAATTTAAGAACTCCTAAGTCAAAAGAAAAAGACTTAACTATGTCTAGGGCTCATAGGGCTTGGAATATGATACTCCCAAAAGTAAAAGAGCTTGGATTACAACCCAGAATCAACTACCCAGCAAAATCGAACATCCTCTTCCAAGGAAAAAGATGGATTTTCAATGAAATAGGGGGGGTTTCAAAATTTCCTGTTGAAATGACCAGAGATGAACAGAAAGTTTAATCTCCAAGTATAGGAGTCAGACGAAGCATAGAGAGGGTGAATGAGAAGGGCAAATTATGAGAGATTTAATGTTGTATTGAACTGCTTGTATTCCTGCATAGGAAAATGATACTGATAACTCATATGAACCATCTCAATTAAAAGAGTAGTTAAAAGGAATATATTTAGACAAGGCACAGGAGAAAGATGAATATGAAAGTAAATATAATATAAAGATGGAGTGAATGGGTGAAAAGGAATATACTGGAGAAAAAGGAAAAGAGAGGTAGAAGGGGCCATGATATTTCACATAAAAGAGTCCAGAAAAAGCTTTTGCAATGGAGTGGAAGGGGGGGAAAGTCTGGGGGAATAAGTGAGCCATCATTCTCATCAGAAATGGCTCAGAGAGGAAATAATATACACACTTAATAGGGTACAGAAATCTTATCTTTCTCTAGAGGAAGGGGATGGGAGAAAGAGGACAGGGGAAGGGAGGGGGAATGTAGGTAACAGAGAAGGAAGATCATGGGAAAGGGTGGTCAGATATAATACACTTTTTTTTTGCTTTTTTGCAAGGTGATGGGGATGGGTGGCTTGCCTGGAACCATGCATCTGGGTGGTTATTAACACTGTCTGGGGCAAGATTTAGGTTTGGGTCCTCCTGGCCCCAGGGCTGGGCCCTGTCCTCTGCACCACTCAGTTGTCACATAATACTTTTGAGGAGGGACAAAGTGAAAGGAGAGAGAGAATAGACTAAATGAGAGTGGAATGGATGGAGGGAAATACAATTAGCAATAGCAACTGTGGAAAAAAATATGGAAGCAACTTATCTGATAGACTTATGATCTGAACACAGACTGAAATACAATTTTTTTTCTTTTTCCTCTCTATTTTTCATGAGATTTTTCTATGGGGGGGGAGCCTGATTATGCTTACTCTTACAACAAGATGATTTTAGAAATGTATAAATAAATAAATCAAGAATAAATTTTAAAAAACTGTACAGCTGTGAGCAAATCAATTAGCCTTCCAGAATTCTAGACAACTCTCCTACTATAAATGGCAGAGAAGGTACCTGACTGCATCAGTAGAAGGTGTTCCCCCCTCATCTAGGTTCTCTCTTCTTCATTGCCATATTAAACTTCACCTTCATTAGAATCTATTCTAAAGAAAACTACCATGAGACTTGTTTACATGAATTTATAAACTACCTCACTCCTTAACCCTACCACCTGATTACTTATTTTGATTTCTTTTATCTCTCCTTCCCCAAAATTTCAACCTAACTCTATTCAGTACTTCAAAGTATTTTGTCCTCTGGAATATCTGTTCCATAGACTTCTCTACCTTAAATCTCTCTCTCCATGTATTCCATCAATTAACTCTTATGGAAAACAAGGCTTCTTGATGGGAAGTTTTCACAGAAGGGTGAAACAAGTCATTTTGCTTCTCTGGTCTTTTACTCATCTTTAAAATATGAGGATTTATTTCCAGATTAAATATTTTCTAAAGACCCTTCCCAAGCTCATGAAATCACAAGTCTTAGATGAACTGAGTTAAAGAAAGTAAAGTGAGAAGAACCAGATCATTACACACTAGTTACATTTTCACTCATTCTCCTTAGCTCACTGGGCAATGCAGGGGAGTTGTCTAATCTCACTTCCTTTGAAGTTCATGCTATTCATATCTATAGTCAATAAAAATCAAAGTAGCTGTTTTCTTCAGGCTCCTAGAACTCATGCTCATGGAAATGAGGAGGTTGGGCAATGTGTGATTAGGGTATTTGAGGAAGAGTCAATACATACATTTCCATGTACATTACAACACATACATACATGAATATAAATGTGTATATATGCATCTGTGTATGTGTGTTATATTTATGTATATGAACATATATTTATATGCACTATGGTATGTATATATGTGTACATACATTCATGCAATACACAGTATACATATATATATGTACATACATGTGTCCTTTAGTATGAGGGGGAGGATGGAAGGAAAAGAGGGAGGGAGGGATAAAAATGCAAAACTTAAAACCTTGCAAGAAAATGATTGTTGAAAACTACCATTCCATGTACTTGGAAAAATAAATGAATAAAATATTTAATTTTTTTAAAAAAAGAATCAAGATTGGAGTGAGTATCAGGTTCAATAAGGAGAAGAACCTGGAATCCCACTTGGGGAGGATCCTGGGGAGACAAAATTCTCATGCAACTTCTGCATCCATGTGGTCTTTTCCATGGCACACTTAGTCTAGAGTCCAAACTTTGGGGAGTTGTTAATAGGCATGCAGCAATAAATAAAAAAAAAAGGAAGAATAAAAACAAAAATACAACCAAGTGTGGATAACAAAATTCCATGACTTTCAAAGTTGATAGCTGAATCAGTATTATCTACCTATATCATGTGATATTTGACCAATTCAGGCAGCATTGATCTTACCAGTATGTAGGGGAACATGGTAAGACATATTGTGCTTGCACCCATGTAACTGTTTACAGCTCTGATTGTGGAAAATCTGCTAAAGAGAGAAAAAGCAGGGACACAATTAAAACAAAATCAAATTAGTCATTGGTAACTCAAGATATAAACAGTAGAATCCTTAGCTCCATTTGAATTCATGCAACCATTTGAATTCACATAAGTGTGACAATCAACCACTCTGTCTAATAGCCATACTCAGGAATAGTCAGATGGGCACCATCTCTTTTCAATGAGGAAACTGAACCAGAAGAAAGACTTCTCTTGGACTGAGACCAAAAATCATCCCTCTGGCCTTTTCCCAGAGTTGACCTCCACCTGTGCCCATTTAGAATCACATTTCCTCTAAGTAACTTGGGTATTAGCTTTAGTAGTTCTTCCAAATAATGGATTACAGACTTAATGATCCATCAGACAACAATACCTGAAGTCAAACACAAAAAAGCAATTATATTCCCAAAGACTTTCACCCCAAATAAATTCTACCACATACAGCTTAAGGCTAGATACAATTATATTTCTCTCATGGGCTGCAATCAGCAGTACAAGTTTACTAGTATTCAAACATACATAAAAGATTTCACTTAATATCCTTCATCTGGTTTTCTTCAAGTTTAAATTTGTTGTGGTGTAATAACAAAATCATTAGAAGTCATTACTGTGGGGCGGCTAGGTGGTGTAGTGAATAAAGTACCGGCCTTGGAGTCAGGAGTACCTGGGTTCAAATCCGGTCTCAGACACTTAATAATTACCTAGCTGTGTGGCCTTGGGCAAGCCACTTAACCCCATTTGCCTTGCAAAAACCTAAAAATAAAGTCATTACTGTAATAATACAGAATCTTGTAGATATACAACAGGCCAAGTTCACTGTTTAGAAATTCCATGGCTTAAAATTGACATATTTCCCATGACTAGATGACCTTGCCCAGACTAAACCTGCCTGTCCACCATCTGATAGAGGGTTATACTCTTTGCCCTTTAAGTTTCACCAGTGTAACAATAACTTCAAATAATTTGAATTTTCATAAGTGAGAACAAATTGTTATAGATATAACTTCCACTTAACTTTATGCAAAAATAGAAAAATTCAAGTAGTTACTAAAAATTCAAGTAGTTACTAAGCAAATAAATAAAAATCTCATTTAAAAACATTTCTCCACTGATTTCTTTCATTCTTTTGATGTCTTTCATCCTATACTCCATACTATTTATGAGAAAAACTTCTGAAAAGGGGAGGAGCAGCAGATTCAGGAGGACAAGACTGATCCCCCTATCCCCAAGCTGTAGAGCAGTGAAAAGGAAGCAGTGAGAAGAAATCTGGGAAAGGGGGGGGGGGGCTGGCCATCCATACACAAATACATACCCATATACATATAGAGACATATAATCAGTGCTGAAAAGAATCTTATCCAGCTTAGGTTCTGGATTTTGAGAATTACAATCATACCTGCAGGTTTTATAATTTCTCATGGTCCTTCCAGGAAGTCCATTTACCAGGGGAGATAAAAAAGGGCTAGTCTCCGGAAGCAACCAGATTGAGACAAAATCCTAGACCTGTTGAATCTGCTGACTAAGATTCAGTATTCTTGGAGATGAGATGCTAAAGGAGAGATTTCAACAGAGACAAGGTTTAGGGACAGTATGGTTTTCCCACTGTCTAAGATCAGAGGGCAAGTGCTTTGGTGATAATCCAGGATGCTTTGAAATCAGGGGTTACTTTCCCTTACAATTCTTTCAACAACCCATTCATTCTCTCCACATGCCCTGAGGACTAGGCATGACAGGCGCACCTAAGTGCTTATGAAGTCCCCAAGTTTCCAAGATCACTTTAAGTCTCTGACCTCTAAAATGAGTATACCAAGCACCATGAATTTCCCCAAATAAGGAATGGTCTGTTCACATAAATTTTTTCCTACCATTCCAGTGGTTGTTGTTTTATATGGAAAATCTTCTACCCAACTAGAAAACATACAGACCATAAGTAATGTATACTTGTGCCCCTTGCATGGGGACAGCAGAATGAAATCAATCTGCCAGATGTCAAATGGAGAGGAAGGAACTGGGAAATTCCTAAGGAAGATATGAGAGGTTTGAAAGGATTATACAGAGGACAAGTTAGAATCCAAATACCACTTCCTCATGTGCGCTGACATTCTCCACCATTGCTTATCAACACCTAATGACTCAAATGGTGCAAATGAGTTAGTAAAGGCTGATGTAGCTGGCAGGGGAAGACAATTCACAGTTCATGTTTCCAAAGTCCTGCTTCTAGGTCTTGAGAACACCTTTTTAATGTCCACTGTTGTACTGTGTCTGGGGAGATTGAAGTTGGTGCTTTTTATTAAGTCACTAGTTTGAGTGGTGGAAGTACAGTGAGTATGGCATAAGAGATAATAGCAACTGGGAAAGAAAGAGCTGCCTCCTTTGCCACCTAATGAGCTAGTTGATTCCCTTGAGCTTCAGGGGTAGAATCACAAGAATGGCCAGCAGTTTTAACATCAAACACTTCTTTAGGCAGGATCAAGCATACCAGCAATCTGGAAACTTGTTTACTACTTTTAATGGACTGTCCAGTGGAGTTTAAAAATCTTCTTTGCTTCTACAACATCCCAAAGTCACATACACCTCTAAAGGCATAACAGCTATACATGGAGATGTTAATTTTCAGTCTTTCCCTAGGTCACAGGCCCTTCACACTACTTTCAACGTGGCCAGCTGGGTTGAGTGAGCAAAAGGCAGCTGACTAGAGAGTAGTTCCTCCTTCACCATGGTGATACCATAACCTGAAACCACTTGTCCCTCAGACTCCTAAGACAGGAACCATCTGTGAACCCAGAGACGTCAGCATTGGGGATGGGGGTCTCTGTGAGGTCCATTCATGGAGTTAACAGGTGGTCCAGAATCTTGATGTAGTCATGGTCAGCAGGATCAGATTTGTGGTCACTGCTCACAGACTGGTCACTTTCTAGACTAGGGACAATTTCTTAGACACTCAGCAGGGTTAAGAGCATTAAGTCATTTGATGGTGACATGGGGGCAATTCAGTAACTGGGTTTAAATTTTTTCCAGATGACTACTTTACAGGTGTTGGGTGTGATGGGCATTGAGGAGTGCCTCAACTGCTTGGGACGCATGTCACTGGGAGTCCACTATGATGTCCTCCATGTGTTTAAGAACCTCAGCTATGCCCAGAGCATTCCTTAAGCAAGATGGCAGACTCTGGCTATGGCATCCAGGTGTTTTCTATAATAGCTCACCTGTCTACTGCATCCCCTTTCTTTTCTATTGCAAACAGCACCAAAGGAAGAGAATAATTAGGAAAACCTAGGTCAGAGACCTCAGAGAAAGGCTTACAACTATTCTTCAGGCAGGCTAAGAGAGTCAAGATTCTGATGCTTGCAGGGCTTTACACAAGGGGTGAACTAAGAGAATTCAGGTCTCCAAGACCGACAGTACCCAGTGAGACCCAAAAAACTCCCTTAGCTGTCTCTTTGAAGAGTTGCAATTTTATTAGGGCAGGGAAACTCCCTCTACCAAAGCAGATCAGTAACTTCCAAAACTTATCTTCTTAAAAGAGCTATCTACAAAGCATGAGGATGGTTTGAAAAAATTCAACTATGGCTATGAGAACTTTCCATTTTATTTTAGGTGTAAAGAGTTAATAGGGTCATGCAGCCAAAAAGCATGTATGAAGTTCCTAAGATGTAGCTTGCTCAGGCATGTGTAAGCTCTAGGAATACAAAGAAAAATAAGGGGTAGTCCTTGCTCTTATGAGCTAACAATCTAATGGGGGAGATTAAATGCCAATAACCATCTTCAAACAAGTTATATAGAAAATAAAATGGAAATGATCACCAAAGAGAAAGTTCTAATGTTGAGAGATCATGAAAAGTCTAGCTGTAGAAGGTGGGACTTTGAATAGTCATAAGACAAAGATGAAGAAGGAAAACATTCCATGCAGATTCAGGGGTCCCTTCTGGAAAGTCTGACACTCCCAGGCTCACAGCTCCCAGCTCCCAGCCCAATCCCCCAGCCTAGGCTCTCACCTCACTTTTCACTTCAGATCCCTTCATCCCTGCATCTTTCTTCAGCATAGGAGCCACCTATTTGAAAATGCTAGGGATAGGGGGTAGGATGGGAGCCTGAAGAGACTTCTCCTTCCACAGATACATTATGAAATGTCTGAAGTAGGGAGATGAGTGTCTTGTTCATAGAGACCAGTGTCACTGATTGGGGTTAAATGTAGAGGGGGGTATAAGGTATAAGACTAAAAGGACAGGGGGCAGACAATGAAAGGCTTTGAATCAAGCAAAAGGATTTTATATTTTTATAGTAAGGAAAGGGAAATAGAAATAAGATTTCATTGGCTTGGCAAATTCCAGAACCTAGAAACTTCCTCTACCAAGGGAGGTAGATCTCTGCAATTTGAAATCTTAAAGAGACTGACTGGCCTAGACTACTGAGAAATTAAATGAATTGCTCAAGGTCATGTCAGAGCCAGGACTTGGCTTCATCAAGAGAGCTCTCCATTTACTGTCTCTCAGTAGCAGTTTTAAGAATGAATGAAAAGATTAACATCTCTCTGATTCCACTAAACAACAGAAAAGACACTTTAATATCTACATTAAAAAAAGGCATGTTGAGCAACAAATAGTACTGTTGGAAAAGCATGATATACAATTTCCTTCTGTCATAAACCATTCAACAGAAATAAGTGGCCTTCATCTTTTGTCTACTTCACACTTAAAATCTGAATCTTAATGCAAGCTTCTCAAAAGCAAGTAATCTTTCAGGGGATTGGGGTTTTTTTTCCCCTCTATATCCCCAAAACCTAGGACATTACAGATATTTAAGTTTATGAACTGAAAATAAAGATGTCTCACTAACATTGCTGGTATCATTCTATTAGCACAACTTCAGAGAATTTCATTTAACAACTTATTCACATTTTGTATTCCCTCAGTGAATAATATTGTTAAAAATCTCAAACTCTAAACTAGAGAGATAAATTTTAATTTCCCTGCTACCTCAAAAGTAAATCAAGTTATTGTATAATTCCATTTCCATACTTGATTTCTCTAAAAATGGTTAAACTATGTCTTTATAGCTACAATTGGAGCCATTTCTTAATTTATTCTTATTGCATTCTCTTATTTCTACCAGTTTATGCTATAAGCAATCCTCTTATTTATAAGATATGAACTAGCTTGCTCAGATTAGTACTAAGTGGGAAAAAATAATGAGCTATACCTATTTTACCAAAACTGACATGCTTTCTGAAAGAACTTCCCTGTTATTTTGTTCCCAGTGATTTTATTTCCCAAACTTAGAAAAATTTAGCAAAAAAAAAAAAAAACATTCTCCACATTTCTTTTAGGAACTGTTTCTCATCTTGTATAAGAGAGCTGCTGGAAGAGGTATCGGTCACACCTACTTTCATCCACTACAGGTAGCAGGGTCAGGTCGATTCATCATGAACTGTAAATAGGAGGCTAATCCAGGGTAGCGGCCACGTTTTATTAGGCAGCATCTCTGGTAGTGTCTCCCTTTTCACATTTTCCTGGAAAACGGAATTATCACTCTTACTGGAGAGCAATGCACATTGCCCGGCGCAGTAAATCTAAGGGCGCCAGAAACTCCTCAGGAGCCGAAGGCCCGTGAGACAAACGCTTTCTTCTGCTCTTGGAGAACAATCCCATGTCTAAGGCGCTGCCAGACACGAGGCTTCGCCACAGCCCGTCAGGTTGCATTCTGGCCATGTTTCGGATGCCCCCTCCCAGGGAAGCTGGAGGCGAGCGCAGGCGGCCCCCGCTCTCCGACACTCCCGGTGAAGTTTCGTCCCGCAGCGTCTCGGGGGGCGCGGCGCCCCCGGCCCCAAGGCCTCGCGCCTCGGCCGCCCCTCTCTTCCGAACACGGAGTGGGACCCGCGGGGACCCCGCCGGCTTCCCCTGGGGGCGCCTCGCGTCTCCCTTCGGGGCCCTGGGTCCCCGCGGCTTCCCGGGGCCGGAGCCTCCCAGGGGCAAGCGCTGGGGGTCGGGGCCGGGCCGGGGCCGGGAGACCCCTCCTCCCTCCGCCCCGCCGCTTCCCCCGGGGCCACCGTGGACCCGCGACAAGTCACGGAGTAGCGGCCCCGGAGCTCATCTTTCAAATAAAGGGAGCGGACTTGGAAGGAATTCTTCATGTGGTGCCTCCACGCAGCCTTTAGTAAGATTGAATTTGTTCTGCCCAATCCCCAGCCTGACCACCCCCACACACATACACGCACCCATCTCCCTCTTCCCACCCTTCACTGACTGTTATGAGGAAGAAAATAAAACTGTCCAAAGAGCCCCAGGAAGTCGGGGGGAGGGGGGACCAAGAACAAGCCCAGGGTTCCCCGGCTGACGTGTTTCCACACTTTCTGTGATCATTCTCCTGTAGAGTTTGACTCTATATCTGTACCCATTGCCTGACCTGATCTCAGCGCTAACTTTTTCCTGTAGCACTTGGAATAAGTCATTACTAACCATATAATCATAATCCTAATACACCAAGTTTATGATGATATCTGAGGCCCGGTGGAAGGAAAGTGTGATAGATGGTGGTGTTCTTATTTTTAGGACACCACTGGTGGCTCAGTGGATAAGGGACACAAATCCAGACTCAGACAGGTCTGGCCTGCAAGTCCCCTAAGCTCTGACTGTCTGACAAAATGGATCCACCAGAGAAGGAAATGGCAAACCACGCAGTGTCTTTACCAAGTATACCCCAAATGGTTTTACAAGTTTGTCGTGACATCTGACGTTGATGGAAGAAAGGCAATTGTAAAATGGTATATCAAATAAAGGAGTGTGTGCAAAACTTTGGCAGAGGTTCTCCTTTGCAGACCCTTCATTCCTCTATTTTTGTGTCCCCCATCCAAATGATCCGCAAGTATTGGTTTCTAGAATTCCACAAAGGTAACCTCTGTTCCCTTTACAATTATACAGGTTCATTCACTAGGTTCAAAATATGAGCAGTTTTATTTGCAAATTGATGGAAATAGATAGGACACACATCTGAGCCAAAAGAAAGTAACAGGCAGCTAAACTGGCCCCCGGGACTGCGGGTAATGTGAGGACTAGGGGGAGGCCAGGAGCTCCATCTTTCGGCATCTTCGCTTCTCCAGTCATGGCTGAGTCTCTGCAGGCTCCCGAGGGACTGAGCGACGAGGCGGCCCTGAGTTTCTGCTCCGACCCAGACCCCAGCACCAAGGATTTCCTGTTGCAACAAACAATGTTAAGAATAAAGGATCCAAAAAAGTTACTGGATTTCTACACAAGGATTCTTGGAATGACACTACTCCAAAAGTATGATTTTCCCACTATGAAATTTTCACTCGACTTCTTGGCCTTTGAAGACAAAAATGACATCCTAAAAGACAGAAATGAAAGAACAGCTTGGACCTTTTCCAGGAAAGGAACTCTTGAGTTAACCCACAACTGGGGCACTGAAAATGATGAGAAACAGGCCTATCATAATGGCAATTCAGACCCTCGGGGATTTGGCCATGTAGGAATTGCTGTTCCTGATGTACAAGATGCTTGTAAAAGATTTGAGGAATTAGGAGTAAAATTTTTGAAGAAACCTGATGAAGGCAAAATGAAAGGACTGGCATTTATTCAAGATCCTGATGGCTACTGGATTGAAATTCTGAATCCTAATCATATGATAACCCTCACTTAATTTTTCAAGAATACTACAGTTTTAGAAGATTTTGAAAACAAGAACAATGTGATTCAAGGTTGCTAGACTAAAGGAAGAATGCGGTATTTACACAGTCCTCTCCATTTAAAATTTGTTCTTTAGCTCTATTCATGACCCATTTTTGGCTATATTTAACATTTACTGTTCTGTCTTAAAGCATTGTGTGTCTTTCTATTAGTTGAAATACTGTGGTTCTAGCTATGTCCTTGAATGTAGTCATGCATCTTTGCCTTTTATGTAATAATTAGTACAATTCCTCCTCAGAGGCTGATTTTTAAATTAGCCTTTTATGCTTTCTGAATATCACTTCTCTTTGCTGGTAACTTTGTTTAACCATCATTTTCAAGAAAGCATTTAATGTGCTTGTGTTATGAAGTCTTCTGAGATTTAAATCCACCAGAAATAACTTTTCATAATAGAGAGTAAGGGGAGGTGCAGGGCTTGAAATTTAATATGAACTTCAAATGGAAAAATTGTAGAATTTAGAATAAAGTATTTGTTGTGCCAAAAATAAAAGTAACAATACCAACTTCTTGCTAGGATCACAGAGACAAAGCAGCCAACTCCCATATAACTACCCCAGCAAAACTCTGTACTTTGCATCAAATTGCATGACAATCCAATAGAAACTATAGCTGACTTCTTCCACCTAGGAACTACACAGAATAAAGCCAGAAGACCAAGAGCCATGGGATTAGGGGTTATCCTCAGCATAACTTCCCAGGGTGACAAGTGTCAGGCAGGTTATCAATGTGAAAAACAAATCTGCTGGAGTGAGAGAAATAAAGTTTTTTATTAACAGATTTTGCAAGACAGGAGTGCCCCCTAGTGTGAGGCTCACCAAGGTACAGTAATGTGTGATATTTTATAGTTTGAAAAACTCTTTCCCTTCCCTCCTGAATTTTCATAGGCTCTTAACATTTCAGTTACAATCTAAGAGATCCACACATCCCATGACATCTCCAATATGTTCCCCTCCTTGATCATGCCATGCATGTTATGTTGTTGAACCCCAGTCGTCACAGGAGGAGTGCAGGTTATCATGAATGAACCTAATTGCACAAACTCAGTGGTGTTAGGTCAAAACCTCTAGGTCAACCTATGCCACTTGGGGTCAATTTCCTTCTAATCTTGGGTCCATAATCTTTGAATAAGATTAGAAGATCTTTCCTAGTTCTGTGATTGACTGAGGTTACTACCCCTTTGAAATATATTTTTTGATAACCTCCACCTTGTGGAGACCAACAACACCCCACATTCCCCAACCCCACCCTTTTTCTTTTTAATAAGACCTTAGACCTTCACATTTTACCAGCAGTATATTCTTCAGATTTTTGTAACAACAGTTCAGAATCCTCATCCTTGACAGGACTACTGACTTTTTCTATAAAGATTTTTACTTCCTCATTATCAGAAACATATACTCATTCTATTTTACTGAGTGGGATAATAATATTAACTTGTGCCTCTCACACATGAACCAGGCACAGGTTAATAATATTATCCCATTCAGAGTTACCCAACAACTGTTTCTTACATAAACCAGTAAACCAATTGATCCAAGAGGTACCAAATGAGTTTGCCCAAGGTTTGGACTGGAACATGTGCCAACTTTCTTCTATTTCCTAGTTATTTCCTTTACCACCTGACCATTGTCATCTATTTTTAGGCAGCAACTTAATAGGTTCAATTTACTACAGACTCCTCCTTTCTCTGCCAACAGATAGTCATCTGTGCTGGATAACTGCCTCTTTCATTTGCATGGCTTGGTCAGTCAGCAAGTCCAAGACCCTAGATGTCTTATTGGTAATTATTTCTACTATGGCTTGGAGTCTTATGAGTCTATTCAGGATATAAATTGGGGTTCTATAGCCCCAACTCCCATCCTGTGCCCAGGTAGCAGACCCATAAGTCTGGATAATTCTTTCTGGGGACCATGTACCTCCTCAAACATTAGCATTCCCAGTCTCAGGTAGTGAGGTATCTATACTCTTTTTCTCTAGGTTTACATCATCATATAACCTTACTCTCAACTGTCCCCTCTCTGCCCAGGCAGAAAGAAAAAATTTTGGCTTATCAACCCTATATAACAATTCTTTGACCAACCCTTGGACAAATGGGTGTATGCAGTGGTCCCTCAAATCCAATAATGTCCCTTTAGTGTTGGTTGATCTTCCAGGAATGTAATTTCCTGGTTCCCAACAAATGGATAATACAGTTCATTTTTACTTCTGAGAGGCCCTCTTTGATAAGCCATATAATCATCATGATAATAGGTACATTTCCAAGCTGCTGTTCCTTCTCCCACTGGCAAATTTTTATACCAATGTCATTAGATGGGTCTTTCTGGCTCCAAAATTGATTAAAATACATCCCTGATTTTGGGCCCTTGTACCAGCCCCAGGAATAGGCAACAAATCTAGTGTCATTCCTCAAATTACTTTTTCTTGCAAAAGGCCATTTCAGCACTTCCCTTGCAAGTCCACATTAATTTATAATCACAATTTCCCTTAACAAGTCCCCAAGCTTGTGCATCCTTACAAAGGATTCAGGTACCATTATTACGTCACACATGAGTCTTGGTCCACCCATCTCTGTAAATTGTACAATCCAGAGTATATGCACCCTACTTCCAGATTTAAGTCCACAGACAAGAAATTGTCCTGTCCAGGCTGGTATAACAATAGTCACCCTGAACTGACTGTCAAATGCCTCTGATGTTTCTCTTCTCTGGACCAGAATCCTGTGCAATGGTGCACCTCTAACTGGGAATTGAGAATCCAACCCAGACTCGAGGGTACTGGCACCCAAGGTCAGTTCTTGAGTTATTGAGAACCACCGCAAATCCAGGTTAGTTACACCAAAGGACTGGGCAATGACTTCCATCAGCTGGATGTCCTTATTCTCCTCACTCCAGTGGGAAGGAACTGGGGTTGTATATGTAGCAATCACCAAGCCAGTAAGGACTAGTATGAAAGAAGTAGACACAGCAGCATCCTTCAGCAAGTCCTCCCACCATTTCTAGAACTCCATTCTCTACATCAGAGATAAGACTCTTCCTAGATAAGATACACAGACTCATGCACAAAATAATTCTGGCACACAACAATCCCAACCTCTCTTTCTCTCAAAGGAGTATGTCTTCCACCCCCACCTTCCCTTTCTATTAGTACAAAGTAGATATAGAAGAACAATTCCAAAATAAAAACACTACCCAACAGTAAGTCAGTCCATTTTTGCCAGTCCTCAATGTCTTCCAACAAAGAACAATCTTCAGGGCTCTGAATTCTTGTGTACCTCCCGGTCTTGGGATTTCTCCAATGGTCCTTTCACCTTAGTACAATGAGTCTGTCATATGTACACCAGTTTCTGTAGTTAAAAGGATCAGGAAAGATCCATCCCAGCTTGGATGAAGTTTCAACTCTCCCCACATCTTTATAAACACCTAATCACCAGGCTTGAAGGGATGTACTGGAAACTCCAATGGCCTGAACCAAAAGACCATTGATCTGCCAAAGATCTGTTAGGAAGGATGAAACTGACAGAATATAATTTCTTAAAAATTTTTCTTTAGAATTAATAGTGGGGAGCTCAGTTCCCCTTCCCATATAAGGTAACTCAAACAACATTTCATATAGACCAATCCAGTATGGGGCTGTTCTAATTCTTAACAGGGCAATTGGAAGGCACTTGGTCCAAGATAACCTGATCTCAAGTCTCAACTTCAATAATTAATTCTTTAATGTTGTATCATCCTTTCTACCTTTCCTGAAGAAGGATGCCATGAGACATGAAATTTCCATTGTATGTCCATACAGCTTATAATATTCTGAAAAACCTTTGATGTAAAATGTTGGGTTGTCAGAGTCAATCCTTTCAACCAACCTGAACTGAGGAACAATTTGCTCTAAGATTGCCTTATTGAAGGCAATTAGGTGGTGCAGTGGATAGGAGTCAGGAGGATCTGAGTTCAAATTCAGCCTCAGACCCTTAATAATTACCTAGCTGTGTGACCTTGGGCAAGTCACTTAACCCCAATGCCCTGCAAAAATTAAAAAACAAACAAACAAACAACATCTTGCCTCACTGACTCTGGAAGCAGTGGCTGAACTTAAGAGGTAAGCCAATAAAGTTATCTACTATGACTAATAAATATTTTAATCTCCCCACTAGTGGCATCTCAGTGTAATACACCTGAATATTCTGGAAGGGCCTTAAAATGATCTCCCTTTCACCTGACACCAGTTTTCTCATTGCCTTTAACATATTAGGTACCTTCCAGCAATTTGTTTAGCAACTGTGAATATTCCTACACACCCATAGAACCTTAAGAATGTATCACACATTGCTTGAATACCTATTAACTTCCTTGATGTTGGACTCCTAATATTTCTCTAGCTATTTCTTTATTCAACACCTTTCTTCCATCAAGAAGTATCCACCAATTTTTTTCTGTCTTAGTATCCCCAGTTTTTGTTAATTCTTTCTCCTCCTCATTGAAAATCAGAATTGATTCTGGGGGATGGAACTTCTGGGATAAGGACCAACATCTTGGTCCCTACTTCCTCTAGGGAAGCCTATTTTGCCTTCTTTTCAGCTAATCTCTTCCCTATCACTTCAGGGGAGTTTCCCTTTTGATGACCTCACTTGTACAACTATCTCTGAGGGGAAGAGGAGATTTTCTAATATCTGTTTGATCAACTCCCTTCCCCTGCTGTTAATAAGCTCTCTCTCTCTTCCCAGATTTTCCCAAAGGTGTGTACAACTCCAAATGCATACTTGGAGTCAGTGTAGGTGTTCCCAGAATATCTATCCAAAATCCTAAGAGGCTAATTCAAGGCATACAGCTCACTGGTTTGTGCAGACCACTGCTTAGGGAGGGGTCCAGCTTTTATTACATGTCAGCCTTCCCTGTCTATAATAGCAAACCCATTTTGGCATTTACCCTCTACCATCCTTGTGGACTCATCAATAAACACCCTTCTCCCTGTTTCAAAGTGGACTTCCCTTAAACCCAGTCATATTTTGGTCTGATAATTTACTAAATCAAGGTAGTCATGTTCCAAGACCCCAAGGCTATCACCCTCTCCTTTCCACAGGAAAGATGCTGGGTTCAAATGACAATCTGCAGTTAAAATAAGATCATCCCTTTCCTTTAGTAGCTTCATACTTTAGAACCCAAGAGTCTGTCAGCCATCTCCCAGTTTTTTAGCTTAAGATAACCCAAACCTGGTGTTGAGCACTAACCACTGGCACATCTCCAAAAGTCAACTTCCTGCTCTCCTCCACTAATACTGCAGTAGCTGCCATCGCCTGTATATATTCAGGCCACTGCTGGGATCCTGGATCTAGTAGCCTGGATAAAAAGGTCACTGGTTGGCATTGCCCTGGTTGGGACTGAGTTAGCACACCCAGGGCTGTGCCCTAGTATACTGAGACAAACAGATGAAACAGTTTGTCCAGGGTGGGCAAAGCTATGATTGGAGCTGGAACTAAAGATTCCTTTTCTTCACCTTCCCACTCTAAGGTCTCAGGTTGCTCAGCTAACAGTTTCTTATGCAACCTTTTAGTTTTTAAAGCATAAGATTAATCCACAATCCCTAAATTCTCTTTTTGTAAGAGGGATGTGTAGGTCTAAGATACCCTAGATGTGGGCTGGGTTAATCTTCCTACTCCCTTCATTGATCAGATAACCCAAATATCTGATCTCCTTCTCAGCAAATTGTAATTTCTTCAGGGAGACCCTCAAACTCTGTTTCCCTAAGTAGTTTAACACCTCAGCTCTTTTCCTCTCTGAGAGCAACAAGTCTTCAACATACTGAAGAAGCATTACTCTAGGTGGAGAGGGAAACATTTTTAGAATTTTCTCCAGTGCTTGCCTGAATAAATTGGGGAATTCTGCATACCCTTGGAGTAATACTGTCCATCTAGGCTGCTGTTTTCTCCCCATTTTTGGATTCTCCCAAGTAAAATGCAAGAGGTCCCTGCTCCTTGGATCAAGAGGCAAGCCCAGAAGGCATCCTTTAAATCAATCACACTGAACCATATATGCTTTAGGGTATCTAACTCATGAAGGTATGGGGGTTGGGCAACACTGTGGGGCATCCTAACAAAGTTGATTAACTTCCCTTAAATCACGTAACATTGGAACTACATCAGCCTTTCTAACAGGCAGAATCAGAGTATTAAATCTCAACATGCATGATGACACCAGGAGCCCATCCTGAAGGAGCTGCTCAATAATTTACTGCAGTCCTTTCCTCCCTTTGAATGGGAGAGGGTTTTGTCTAACACATGACAGTAACTGGGGATCCCTTAAGGTGATTTTTAGAGGTTCTATTTTTAGATACATCCTGTTCCCCTTCCTGACCCAACCTGTCTTTCTTCCTCTGCCACTGGGGGCACTTCAGGGCCTTTAATTGCTTATCCATGACCTGATTCCTAGATTTAGTATAATTATTAAATCTCTACCTAAGTTTGTTAATTCTTCAAGAATGAACAGAAACTTTGCCTTCACCTTTCTTTCTCCATATTCACCTCTACTTCCTAAAAAATTGGTAAAAAAAAAAAATTTTCTCCCTTAACTCCAAAAACACTCAGAGGGTCTTCTCCTAGTCTCATCCCTTTCAGCAAAGAGGTCAATGATGATCTCTCAGCTCCTGTGTCCACAGGAAACATGATCTTTTCTCTGGAGTCCCCAACCCTCAGGTTTACCAGGGGTTCTTGGTTGAGTTTGAGAAACAAGAGCCCCTGAATTCCCTAGTTCTCTTCCTCAAAAGACATGAGGAGTACTACTCATGCCTCCTTTTCCAACTTATGGCATTCTCTCTTAAAATGTTCCACTCTTCAGCAGCTAAACTATTCATTCCTTCCACTCTGTTTCACTTTCTTTCCCTTTCCTTCATTCTCCCCATCCTTCTTTTTCCTCTGATCCCCTTCCCCGTGCCCCAGTATGGGCAGATTCTCTTTTAGTTACCTCCCTAATAGCCTAGACTATCATCCTGGCTTTCTTTTTCTGCTTCTCATCTTCTCTCCTAACATAAAAACTCTGTACCTCCCTTAAAAGTTCCCCAAGTGTTTTCCCATTTCATCTTTCTAATTTCTGCAATTTCTTATTAATATCTGGCCAGGCATTGGTGACAAAATTTACCCTCAACATGACTTCTATAAAAGAATCCTGGAGATGCAACCCTGAATATTCTCACACATTCTCCCTCATTCTCCCAAAAATTTCCTTCTCCTGGAATACTTCAAAAACTCTGTTCAAATTTTAGGATTTCAGGACAGCTTCCTTGATTCCTGAGATAATGAGGTCCCCTCAAATACTGTATGTGTCTTCTATGATCTGGGTCATTATTTAATAGGTGCACTGGCTACTTTGAGTGTCCTTGGCCAGCAAGGACCATCTCAGCTGCAGTGATGAGACAGGAGGCAGAAATGGTAAAGCACTCCATATTTTATTAGGGTCACACAGCAGCTTATATCCTAGTCTACTTCCATACTTGTGGACAACTCATGCTACCATCTTAAGTACCAATCATATTAAAGATTACACATTGAGGGGTGGCTAGGTTGCACAGTGGATAGAGCACCAGACCCAGAGTCAGGAGTACCTGAGTTCAAATCCGACCTCAGACACTTAATAATGACCTAGCTGTGTAGCCTTGGGCAAGCCACTTGACCCCATTTGCCTTGAAAAAAACCTAAAATAAAATTACACATTGATCATTACATATCGGTTAAACAGTTACACATTCTTATGCATACTTCATTGCTCTTACTATAATGTGATTCTTGATCAATGTCGGGAGATACAAAGGAGCTGGGTCGTCCTGATCTTATGGAAAAGCAAAGGGGTTTGGGTCATACTGGTCTCCTGAGAAACCAGTATGCTTGCAAAACAACAAGATGCCAAGAGGGTCTTTAAACCATTACCTTTTTCATTCCCTTCTCTTCCCCCATGAAGAGGACATTCAAGATTAGCATTAATTCTCCTCAGATGAAGAAGCTGGGCCCTAAGACCACCCAGACTCCTGACATACTTAAAGGGGTATTCATAACCTATCCCCACCTCCCATCCTCCCAATGGCACCTCCCCTAATGGAATCAAAGATGCTTGATTAGTTAAAAAAAAGGGAAGATTCTCTATATGCCTGTTGTATTGTTCCAGTTCCTTTCTTAACCTAGAGAGATTTTTTAATCTTCCTTCTCCACCCTTCCCCTTTCTGGGGGTTTTAATGGTCAGTTTCCTCCTCTCTAGGAGCAGTGGGAGGACTTAGAGCAGACTCAGGGTCAGGGAATGGAACATAAGATGCAGGTAATACTGCCAAGGAATCCGACCTATGCTTCTTGTCCCTTTCTGGCTTATTTAAAAATAATCTGGTATCCCCAATTATTCAGCATGCTTCATATTCTACCTCCCCTTTGTTTAAAGGAACCTTGTTCATCATAAAAACATTCAAAATTTGGCATATCCAATCCTCATTGAATCTGAACTTTGACCACCACACAGAATGTCCCTGAATAGGACTTTAAAGCCATTCAAAACAGCAGTACTTAATTAATTTACTCTTTTCTTTACCCCATAGCATCCTCACTATCCCAGCTAGCTAACTTTTCCCCCAGTGGACTTTTTTGGGGTATCCAAAAGAGAATCTCCTCCTGCCCCTCCCAGGTGTCTCTTTCGATCCCCATCTAGGATTCCCCCCTTGGGGTTATCTAAAATGGGGACTTCTAAACCACAAAAATCAGGTCTACAGTCACTTCTTTCTTATCTTTCTGGATCGATTTCACAACTGATCCCCCAAGTGTTCTATCACTCCCTCTCTCAGTCAATACCAGGTCATTCACAGATCCACTGGAGAGAACTCTGGAAAAGAAATGAGATCTGCTTGAAATCAAGTCATAAACGTTCCTTCCTTGGTCTCTTCTGGGGTTTCCTCAGGGTCCTGTAGATCTTGGACACAGCCCCCAAACTATTATCAATATGAAAAATAATTCTCCTGGAGTGAGAAACAAATTAAGCTTTTTAAACTAATGGATATTGCAAGATAGGGGTGCCCCCTCTAGTGTAAGGTACACTGAGGTACAATTATATCTGGTATTATATAGCTTTGAAAAATTATTTCCCTTCCCACCTAAGTTTTCATAGGCTCTCATTATTTGAGTTACAATCTAAGAGAGTGGCCCATCTTTTGACATGTCTCTAATATGTTACCCACCTTGATCATACCACATATGTTATATTGTTGACCCCCAATTGTTACAGGGGGCATGCAGGTTACTGTGCACGAACCTTAATTGTGCAAACTCAGTTATGTTAGGTCCAAACCTCTAGGTCAACCTTGGCTGGTTGGGGAAAGCTTCCTTCTTATCTTGGCTTAGTCATCTTTGGATGAGAATTAGATCTTTCCTAGTTCTGTGATTGGTTAGTTACTCGCCCTCTGTAATGAATTCTTAGACAGTCTCCACTTTGTAGAGACCAACAACACTCCACATTCCTCACATAGCTTAACAGGCTTAGTTCCTCTGAGAAAGTTCCAAGATGGGGACCTTGAAAAAGTACAAGGGATCTCCTGCCATTGCTGGCTTTCAAACCAGGATAGTCCAGATCCAAGGGCTCAGGACCCTAACCACAGATTTTCTGGGATCAACTGCAATCCACTCTCGAGTTGATTTTTAAAGTTTCAGTGTATTTCCACCTCAGAAATCAGCTTACTTGATTTATATTGTTAATAGTCTATACTTAAATGAGAGAGAAAATGTTAATAATGCAAATTAAATTTTAAAATGTATTCTATTTTTTTTTCCTAGAGAGTTGGTTCTTAAAACAATTAACAGGATACCCTTACTTCTTTTTTTTGGAAAGGCATGGGGTTAAGTGACTTGTCCAAGGTCACACAATTAGGTGATTATTAAGTGTCTGAGGCTAGATTTGAACTCAAGTCCTCCTGACTCCAGGGCTGGTGCTCTATCCATTGCACCACCTAGCTGCCCCCCTCTTACTCCTAACAATTTATCATGAGACACCAAAGAGGGCCCTGAATATCCTGTGCTCTGAACCTCAAAAGATCCAAAAATGTCTAACCCTAGGAAGTAAAAAGTCAGTTTAAAAAATAACTACTCAAGGTTAGACCATGCAGGATGGACCACCTAACCCAAAAGCAGCAGTAGCGGGCAAAGTCTAACCCTGGCACAAAACCCCAATTCAGCAACTAACAGCAAAGAAAGACTTGTATGAATCAATGCTGAGTGAAGTGAACAGAAGCATTGTATAAATTGACAACAACATTGTATGATGATCAACTATGATGGACTTGCTTAGAGTACCAATAATCAAAGACAGTTCTAAAGGACTTGTGATAGAAAATACCATCAACATCAGAGATGAAACTAAGGAGTCTGAATGTAGACTAAAGCTTGCTATTTTCAATTTTTGAAGCTTGTTTTGTTTTTTCCTTCTAAATCTTTTTCATTTTTATTCTGATTCTTCTTTCACAAATCACAATGATTAATATGGAAATATGTAATTAGATTACTCTGTCCAGAGTAAGGAGGGAGAAAAATGTGGAATTCAAAACCTTACCAAAATAAATTATTGTTGAAAACTATCTTTACATGTAGTCTTATAAATAAATTTGGTTTTTTTTTTAAGGAAATATATTAGTCTCAAGAAGGAAGTAAGCTTAATTGGGGCACAGGGAAGGAATAAGAGGAAAGACTAACAAGAACAGAATAGCTACAAACAAATAATTGAACAAATTACTGTGTAATAAGTGACATGATTTCAGAAAATCAAGAATGATGCAGAATGAATTGGAAGAATATCAAGAGAATGATTTATACAAAGAAAGCAACATTATAAAGAAAAACAAAAGACTAAAAACTGATCAATTCAAAGCTTACTTGTGATTTCAGAGGACAAATGATGAAGCATGCCACCCTCTTTCTGACAGAGATGATAGACACATATTTTCAGACATAACAACTATGACCATTTTGCTTGTCTATGCTTATATATTACAAGGGGATTTTTTTCCCTGTCAGTTTTCAATCCAACTTGTACTGCCTTTAGACTCTTTTGTATGCTTTCACTATCTACATGGTCCAAAGAGCAAAATCCATTTTTTTTTTGGCAAGGCTTTTTGTGCCACCTAGTTGCCCTGCAAAATCCATTTTAAAGTGGTCACAAATTTATTGCTAAATAAGAGATGAGGATGGAAGGGCTGCCAGAAGTAATGCCAAAAATAAGCTGGTCGTTCAAACAGAAACACAGAGAAATGTGACCATTTTGAAAGTGACAAGTGGAATTTGTTATATATGCTTTTTTTTAAAAAGCCAGCAGGGTGGGGTGGCTAGGTGTCACAATGGATAGAGCACTGGCCTTGAAATCAGGAGTACCTGAGTTCAAATCCAGCCTCAGACACTTAATAATTACCTGTGTGGCCTTGGAAATTCATTACAAAAGGAGAGTAACCCTAACCAATCACAGAACTAGGAAAGATCTAATTCTCATCCAAAGATGACTGACCCAAGATAAGAAGGAACCTTTCCCCAACCAGCCAAGGTTGACCTAGAGGTTTGGACCTAACCCCATTGCCTTGCAAAAAAAAAAAAAAAGGTCAGCAGGGTAAAATGGATTTGCTATTTCCTACAGAATCTTTATCATATGTTCTGTTGTGTGTATAGAAATGCTGGGGTTTTCGTGTTTAAACAGAATAACTTTTATAATTAAAAAAAAGGAAAATCAATGAATAACCTTCCCCAAAAAGATGTATTGTCTCAGGACCACTACAATCAATAGGACTTCTGATAGAATTTGGTTACCTGAATTAGTGTTTAACTCCATAGTTTCTCTAAGCTTTCCTCCTGCAGCACTCCCCTGCTCATCACTTTCCCCTCCTCCAGTAGCATTCCTACCTACAATCATCCTTTATTATTCTCTTGTAGCTTTCTTCTGCCAAGTCTGGCCTCCATAGTAGTTTAATGTCTTGCCACTTAGCTTTGTTTTGATGCTTTCCACATAGGCTATTATGATCATAGAGTTTAGAGACCAATGAGTCCAACCTCCTCATTTTCACATGAGACAAAACCAGAGAGGTTAAATGACTTGCCTAAATTCAGTAGTAAAAAGACAAAATTTGAATCTCAAGTCCTCTGATACCAAAGTCAATTGTACCAAGCTGCCTTTCTTCCATTGCCTTTTTAAAATTTTATTTATTTAAGGCAATGGGGTTAGGAGTGATTTGCCATTCACTTAATCCCAGTTGCCTTGCAAAAAAAAACTTTAAAAAAAGTGACTTGCCCAAGGTCATACAACTAGGCAATTATTAAGTGTCTGAGGCTGGACTTGAATTCAGGTCCTCCTGACTCCAGGTGCTCTATCCACTCTATCTATACTGCATCTCCTAGCTGCCCTCCTTCTATTGCCTTCTTTTTTTTTCATTGCCTTCTAACAGATGATGTCTCCCTCCCCAAGCATTTTATTCTCTGCTGCTCATCTGACCTCTCTAATTTTCTTTCTACAGAGAATGGTCATTCTCATATCTGCTTTATGCTGATGAGCTCTGTTCTTTCCCTACAGAGTACAGGCATCCTCTAATAGTTATACTTAACCTATTTACCAGAGGACTTCTGGACTAACTTAACAGGCCAGTACAGGACATAGATAGGGTTTGTTTGTTTTTGCTGTTTACTGCTCAAAAATCCCACATCTAGTACAATTAAGTCTTCTTTAGAATGTAATCCCTACTGCCCAAAGCCTCATAGGGTAGGTTTGTTGTTGTTTGTCCTTCATTCCCAAAGAGGACCATGACATCAGGTAGGTGGTGCCATGATATGCAAGTAAATTGGATTTAAGTGAAGAAGGGCTGTCTAAAGTCACCAATCTCATTCCTCCAGAAACATCTGGGTCCAGTGGTCAAATATGGATCAAGATGACTTGGAGTAGGCCTTGGATGCAGGTAAAGGCCTTTTTAAGCTAAGATCTCAGTTTGACTGAGGCAATGCCCATTCAGTGATCCAGGCTAGGTAAGAAAGAAATGAAGTAAAGAATGGCCTCTTTTACCTAACTAAAAAAAATCATTATGAGAGGAAAAGACACTAAGGGTGTCTGGTCAAAACAGAAATAGTTGTTATTTACATTCACTCTGAGACAATCAGGACCCAAACAATGACCAAGAGGGGTTTAGTCTGGGACCTACTATTGATCAAGTTGTGGTATATAAATATAATGGAATATTATTGTTTATAAAAATGATGAAGAGGCAGATTTCAGAAAAGCCTGAAAAGAAACTTATATGAACCGATGCTTATTGAAGCATACAGAAGCAGGAGAACATTGTACACATTAATTGCAACACTGTATAGTCATCGACTAGGATAAACTTCTCAACGATACAGTGGTCAGGGCAGTTAGGTGGCACAGTGGATAGAGCACCGGCCCTGAAGTCAGGAGTGCCTGAGTTCAAATCCAGCCTCAGATACATAATAATTACCTAGTTGTGTGTGGCCTTGGGCAAACCACTTAACCCTATTGCCTTGCAAAAAACAAACAAACAATACAGTGATCAAAGACAATTATAAAAGACTTGTGAAGGAAAATACCATCTACATCCAGAGAAAGAACACATACCAAGTATAAGAGATGACCAGTACAAAAGCTTATAGAGCACAGTGGCTAATGAAAACATCACTTGACTGAAGCCGCAGGTCTGGTGACCTGCTCAAATGTTTGTCCTTTCCCGTCACTTACAGTTTACCTGAGTTTATTCTTTGGTCATTGCCTTTCTTTGCAATGGGGGAATCACCAATGGTTTATTTCACTTCCCCTTTCACCTAGGATTCCTCAGGAACAAATATACATACCTTTGATTCTAGAAGAAGACATCCCATTCAAAATTGTGAAGGGTAGGCTTTGAAGAAACTAGTGGGGGGGTCCTTATCCAAATTCTAATCAGTGAGAGTAAGATTCCATTTTCACCAGGTTTTAGTAACATTTGTAAGGGTTGGGATGATTCTTTAAGGCTATTAACTGAAGTCCCTGTTTTGGTGTACTTTCCCCAGTATGAATAACTAATTATAATTAAATCTCATTTACATTATTGAAAACCTCCAGTGATCAGTTCCCCACTATCATTTAATCATATTACTTCAATTAGCTTTTACAAAAGGAGATATACTGATAAAAATGTAGCAAGATTGGATGTTCCAAAGCAAAACCTCATAATACCATGTGATGTTTACTCTTTCTTATACCATGGTAGGTGCTACAAGGCATTCACTCAACAAAGTTCATTTCCAATTATGGCATAGCCATTGATTAAGGTGCTGGTACTCCCTTTTGACTGCCTTTCATTTACTGCCATGCTGGGTCAGGCTGGTGCTTAGGACTTTGTTCCTCATGGGGCTCATCTGTTGACAAAATCTGGTTGCTGGACCTTTGGCAACTCCCTCCCCCATGTTTTGAAGTTCACAAGGTTGGAATCTGGTCTAATACTCCATCCATGAATAAGAACCAATACAAAGAGCAAAGGCCAGTGTTCACAACCACAAGTTGACCCAGGTTGTTTGTCCTTCATTCTTGAAGAGGACCATGACCTCAGGGAGGTGATGCTATGGCATGCAAATGAATTGGATTTAAGTGAGGAAGGTCTGTGCAAAGTCATCAGTCATAGTTACTCCAGACCCATCTGGATCCAGTGGCCAGATATGGATCAAAACACTTGGAGATGGCTCTGAAGCCAGTGGAAGACCTTGATCCTTTTAAACTAAAATCTTTTAACAGGTTTCAGTTTGACTGAAGTATGCCCATGCTGTGATTGATTAAAGCTAGTAAGAAAGAAATGAAGCAAAGAATGACCTCTTTTGCATACCAAAAAAAAAGTCAAAATCATTCTGAGAGGGGAGGACCCTCAAGGTTTCTGGCCCAAACAGAAATAAATGCTATTTACATTGCCCCACTCCATCATCCCCATTCTATCACTTATTTTTAATCTCATTCCCAACTGTCTCTAAACAAGCCTATTTCTCCCTGATGATCACAATGGTATGGTTATTGATCTGTAGTCAGACATTTTAGAGAATGAAGTTAGGTGGGTCTTAAGAAGCATTGCTAACAATTAAGGCTAGTAGAATGGAATTTCAGTCGGGCTATCTAAAATTTTAAAAGATGATATTATTAAAGTATTGCTCTCAACATGTCAATAAATGTGGAAAATTCAACAATAGCAACTGGATTAGAAAAGATCAGTTTACGTTCCAATCTTAAATAAGGGCAATGCCAAGAAATGTGCAAATTACCAAACAATTGTACTCATTTCACATGCCAGTAAGGTTATGCTTAAGATTCTGCAAGCTAGACTTCAGCAATATGTGAAACAGAAATTACCAAAAGAGCAGGCTGGTTTTTGAAGAAGCAAAAAAAAAAAATGGTCAACATTTGCTGGATTGTGGAAAAAGCAAAAGAGTTCCAGAAAAATAATCTACTTTTCCATGATTGACTACACTAAAGCTCTTGACTGTGTGGATCACAACAGAATGTTGCAAGACCACAAAGATGGAAGTATTTCTTACTTGACTCCTAAGGACCCTATATGCATTCCAAGAAGCAACAGTTAGCATCAAATATGGAGTAACTGGCTTAAAATTAGAAAAGGCTTATATGGCAGTTACAAAAATGTCAGTCTGGCTACATCAAAAACTTTGGTTTAAGATTTGTGAATCAATTCAACCCTCTCTTATCCTTCTCTCTTGGATCCCTAATTCCTTATATTAGTGATTATGCCCAGACAAGTCTAGTTTAAGATTAGAAAAGGTTTAAATGGCAGAGATACAAAATGTTAGTCTGGATACATCAAAAGTTGGAATCAGAAGAAATAGCAATAATCTCAGATATGCAGACAATACCAACCTAATGGCAGAATGTAAAGAAGAATTAAGAAGCCTCTTGATGAGAGTGAAAGACAAGAACATAAAAACTGACTTGAAGCTTAATATCCAAAACAAACCACAAAAAAAAAAACAAAACACAAAATCTTGGCAATTGGTCACATTACCTCCTAACAAAAGGAGGGAGAAATGGAAGTAGGATCAGATATTATATTCTTGGGCTCAAAGTTCATTGCAGAAAGCAACTGTGGCCATATAATTAAAAGATGCTTGCTCCTTGGAAGGAAAACAGCAGCAAATCTGGATAGCATACTAAAAAGCAGAGACAGCATCTTGTTGTTAAAGGTCCATACAGTTAAAGCTACATTTTATCTAACAGTGAGATATTGAAGAAAATTACATTAAACTCACTTGGTAAAGCAGTAACAGTGTTTGCAAGTATTGACTTGAATTTTCAAAGAACTTCTACTTTGGATAAAATACTATTAAACAGCATCTCATGTTATAGAGAAATTTTTCATGAAAGGAAAAGTCAAATCAGTACAGCAAAATTCATTGTTGTCTTATTTCAAGAAACTGTCATAACTACCCCTCTCTTCAGCAATCACCACCTTGGTCAGTCAGCAGCCATCAGCATCAAAACAAGACTCCAACCAGCAACTCAGTGAAGTCTAAACTGCTAGCATTTTTAGCAATAATGTTTTTTAAATTAAAATAGTTACATTTTATGCATAATATTATTATACAATAATCTAAAGACAACTGAGAGGAAGCAGCAAGGCACTCCATGTATCAGGCAAGTCATCATTATTACTTTGACTTCTATTTCCCCTTAGACTGATGGAAAACTTAAGATCCTAAACCCAAAAAATCTAGATAATAGTAGTGTCCTAAACAGATAGTCCTGATTCCACCCTCATTTCCCAGAGGAGAGAAATAGTTCCTTTGGGGCCCCTCTTCCAACAAATTACCACTGACCCATCACCACCAGCAACATCAGATAAGTCCCAGAGCTCTCTGCTAGAATCCACCAGGGCCACCTTATTTCCAGATCAATGCTTGGAGACATCATCCTAGGAAGCAACTGTTATGGAGAAATGACTAGGCCAGAACCACAGCTACTGATGATCAGAAAAGAAGGTTCTCAATAACAAAGTCCTTGGAATTGTCAGATGTTTCAAAACCATAAGCGTATGTTTTCAACAGCAAAAGGTGTATTACCATCTACTTTGCTGCTATACCTTAGGGATCACAGGACCTTTCCTTTTATCTTGAAACTGAAATCCCCTGATATGTGGTATTTTTCCCATTAAAATGTGAGCTCCTTGTTAACACAATGTTCTCTATTTTTTTATCCGTAAAGCTTAGCATACTGCTTTGCACATAAATATTTAATAAATGTTTTTATTCATTCATTCAGACTAGACTACAAATCATATTAAACTTGTACCCAAAATGTGGCTCTAATAATATTATAGAATATAACCATCATGTATAACAATATTTTTCTGAGAATATGTGTTCACAACTCTAATTAAGGGTATCATGAGTTTGTCTACCCTTGCTATATTCTTGGCAATAATTCTGCCCATGGAATTAGAAACTTTCATCCTGAGACAGTCAGGAGTTCAAATCCAGCCGCAGATACTTAATAATTACTTAGCTGTGTGACCTTGGGTAAATCATTTTACTCCATTACCTTCCAAAAAAAAAAAAAAGCTTTCATCCTACTACCACTACTGGGCAGTGGGATCAAGAACACTCAGATTCAAATCAATGATTGTGTATATCGCATAATGAGTGAATGATAGTAAAGGACAGAGACTACAAAGAGCTAGGGACTGCCTTCTGTAGGAGGTGAGGGAGGGAAGCGTGATTAGAGGGGAAATTGTAAAATTCAAACATAAATAATTTTTTTTAAAAAAAGAAAAATGTTGGATAGAAAATAATAATTTTATGTTTTAATCATCAAAAATCTTCCTTCTTTCCCTCCCTCCCTTCTCAACCTTCCATCTCTCATTTGATACAAAAGAAAAATAAAACACTAATTGGATTTTCTAGAAGCTTTGTTTGTATTTGTTTGAAATCATTCTCTTCTGGACTAGTGTCTTGAGTATCCATGGCACCATATTATCTTCTTATGGTGGGATTTGTTTGTATATTTGTTTGATCATTCTTCCTATCTACCACCAAACTAAGGTCTTGATGTTAGTGTTGATCTGGGCCACTCTTCTAGAATTGAAGTCTGGGCTGTTCTCTTGGTGGGTTGAGTATTGTGTTATTCTGGGATCTCAAAGAAAACTCATGCTGGGGTACCAGCAAACTTTCAGTGCTCCCAAAGTTATCTAATCCTGGCAAAGTCTAATTGATGGCCTTTGAACTTGAGATCTGCAAATTCCTGATTTCTTTGGGTCTGAGGAATACTATATTAATATTTGGACTCAACAACTATCAGCCAGCCTTGAAGCTCTGTAAGTTAAGAATGCTGAGTCTGTAGGCTCCTCAGAGATGCCAGAGTGCCTTAGCTAACCTTCTTCAGACCAGACCTGACTGAACTAGAAGCTGAAAATGAGATGCCACTATGCTCCGGGGATCTGAGTCACAAAACTGTTGCTTGCTCTTCTATTGGTATATCATATAGAGCCTGCAACCACTCCTGAGTCTGGAACAGGACCTTTGGGCATGTCTATTCTCCTCAGTTGCTCTGGATCTGTCACTCAAGACTAGGTAGCAGATGACAAAGATGCCATCAAGCTTAAGGGGCTTCCTTTTGCTTTAGTTCACAACACACACACACACACACACACACACACACACACACACACACACACACACATGCACAAACCTGCCAAACAGACTGCAATATTTATTTGTGTGAATAGTCAGGGGATTTTTTTTCATCTAGATAAAATTCTCCTCTTCTTGCTCTACACAAATCCTCATCATTCTCTTACAACAACATTATTACAATTAGCATATTAAAATTAATTAGGTTGGAGCTACTAGGTGGCGCAGTGGATAGAGCACCAGCTCTGGATTCAGGAGTACCTGAGTTCAAATCCGACCTCAGAAACTTAATAATTACCTAGCTGTGTGGCCTTGGGCAAGTCACTTAACCCTATTGCCTTGCAAAAGAAAATTAATTAGGTCACAATTTATCTTACCTTAGGAGGAACTACGTGGTACAGTGGTTAGAGTCCTGGGCCTGGAGTCAGAGAGACTCATTGCCCTGAGTTCAAATCTGGCATTAGAGACTTACTAACTATGCAATCCTGGGGCAAATCATTTAACCCATTTGCCTCTGGCTACTCATCTGTAAAATGAGCTAGAGAAGGAATGGCAAACACACTATGGTATCTCTGCCAAGAAAACTCTAAAAGAGGTTACAAAGATCAGTTGTAACTGAAAAAAATTCTGAATAACAAACATCTTACATTATCTGAATTTTAATCTCATCCATGATATTTGGGATTCATTTCAACACTTATTAGGACATAACTGGTTCTTGATTGGCTGCTAGTTTAGCATTTTTTTTTAAACTTTATCTTTTTAAAGAAATTTTTTCTTTTATTTTGCAATCATCATCATTTCCCGGGTTATTTTCCCTACTTTCCTATACTGAATCTTCTTACAAAGTTATTTAAAACAATTTGATAACAAGAATTCTTAAAGCATACCTAAGTGTGTGTTATATACACCTTGTTGCAATTTATGTCTCACTTTGTTTCTAAGTAGAAATTAGTGCTTTATTGGTATATGTATTTTTTAAAATAAAAGTGGGTTTTTTGTGAATAAAAATAGTGAGTTAGAGGCAATTTCCAACAGAGTCATAGCTAAAATAATCATGAAATGCTACTAGAAAGGTAGTCAAAATACTCAAGTTCAAATCTTAGCTCTGTAACTTATCAGCTGGGTGACCACAAATGTATCAATTTACTTCCTGGGGCCATTTTCTTATTTGTAAAATGAGAATAATACTCATAAATTTCTTTACAGAGTTATTAAAAGGATTAAAGCATGTAATAAATGGAAAATACTCTGAAGAATTTATTAAATTATTGTTATTATTAACTCAGCCCAATCTTTGACATTTTAGATTCAAGATATGTTACATGATATATAAATAAAAGATACATGTGCTCTTTCCCATGTGTACCCTGACACTGATTATATTTGTTGGAATAGTGTTTTATTGTTTTCACATAGTTTCTCAGCTTGCCTTGGCAGGTGGATGTCTACTGTTACAAATATTTGTGGCATATTCCACATAACATTGTCCAGATAAACACCTTTTTGGTACAGTCAATGATAAACCCTCCATAATGGTAAGAAATCACTTATAAGATTATTTCAATAGGAAAAGGATAGTCTAATAAAAAGAACACCTGATTTGGAGCTCTTGTATCTGTATTCCATTCCCAGCCCTGCCACTTACTATGTGACCTTGAGCAAGTAACTTCTCTGAACTTCAGTTTACAAATGACAGGATTAAACATGGTGCTGATATCTACACCAGGAAGAACCAAAACAGAAAAAGAAAATCATGGACCAATTTCCCTAATGAATATTGATGCAAAAATCTTAAATAAAATTTTAACAATGAGATTACAGCAAGTTATTACTAGGATGATACATCATGATCAGGTAGGATTTATACCAGGTATGCAGGGATGGTTCAACATTAGGAAAACACTCAACATAACTACACATATCAATAGCAAAACCAAAAGAAATCATATGATTATCTCAATAGATGCTGAAAAAGTCTTTGTTAAAATATAACATCCATTCCTATTTAAAAACACTAGAAAGTATAGGAATAAATGGAGTTTTCCTTATAATAATAAATAGTATAATAAGTAAAATAAATAAAACCATCAACAAGCATTATAGGCAATGGGGATAGGCTAGAGGCATTCCCAATAAGATCAGGGGTGAAACAAAGATGCCCATTATTACCATTACTATTCAATATAGTAATAAAAATGCTAGCAGTAGCAATAAGAGAAGAAAAAGAAATTGAAGGAATCAGAATTGGCAGTAAGGAAGCAAAACTTTCACTCTTTGCAGATGATATGATGGTACACCTAGAGAAACCAAGAAAATCATCTTAAAAACTCCTTGAAACAATTAACAAATTCAGCAAAGTAACAAGATAGAAAATAAATCCACATAAATCATCAGCATTTATATATATATATATATATATATATATATATATATATATATATATATATATATGAACAACAAAGCCCAAGACCAAGAGATAGAAAAAGAAATTCCATTAAAATAATTGTAGACAACATTTAATACTTGGGAATCTACCTCCCAAGACAAACCCAGATACTGTATGAATACAATTATAAAGCATTTCTCACCCAGATAAAGTCGGATCTAAATAATTGGAAAAATGTCAAATGCTCGACAGGTCGAGCTTAATGTAATAAAAATGACAATTCTAGGGGTGGCTAGGTGGTGCAGTGGATAGAGTACTGGCCCTGGAGTCAGGAGTACCTGAGTTCAAATCCGGCCTCAGACACTTAATAATTACCTAGCTGTGTGGCCTTGGGCAAGCCACTTAACCCCATTTGCCTTGCAAAAACTAAAAAAAAAAAAAAACATAAAGGAAGGTAGCCCAGATCTCAAACTATAGTATAAAGCAGCCATCACAACTGCCTGGTATTGGTTAAGAAAGAGAGTAATGGATCAGTGGATTAGAATAGGTGCAAAAGAAACTGCAGTAAATGACTACAGCAATCTCCTATTTAACAAACCCAAAGACATCAGTTTCTGGAATAAGAAGTCACTATTTGACAAAAATTATTGGGAAAATAGAAAATAGTAAGGTAAAAACTAGGTATAGATCCACATCTCACACCCTGTACAAAAATAAGGTCAAAATGTACAGGATCTAGACATAAAGAGCGCTACCTTAGATAAATTAATAGAACAAGAAATACTCTATCTGATCTATGAAAAGGGAATAAAATATATGACCAAACAAGAATTAAAGCACATTACAAATGGGAAGATGAATGATTTTGACTATATTAAATTAAAAAGGTTTTGCACTAATAAAAAATTAGAAGGAAAGTAGAAAGCTGGGAAACAATCTTCACAACTAGGAGTTCTGATAAAGGTCTTATTTCTAAAATATATAGAGAATTTCATCAAATTTATAAGGTCACAAGTTATTCCTCAAATGATAAATGGTCAAAGGAAATGAACAGTTTTCAAATGAAGAAATCAAAGCTATATATAAGCATATGAAAAATGCTCCAGATCACTATTGATTAGAGAAAGGTAAATTAAAGCAACAACAAGGTATCACCTCACACCTATCAGATTGGCCAAGATGAGAAAAAAAGGGAAAATGGTTAATTTTGGAGAGGTTGTGGGAGGATTGGATATTGATTCATTGCTGGTGGAGTTGTGAATGGATCCAAACTTTTTGGAGAGCGATATGGAAATATGCCTAAAAAGCAATAAAACTATTCCTACCCTTTGACCCAGCAATTTCAATTCTAGGTCTATATGCAGAAGAAATTATAGAAAAAGGGGAAAGGCCTACATATTCCAAAATAGTCATAGAAGCTCTTTTGTAATGGCAAAGAATTGAAAACTAAAGGGATGCCTGTCAATTGGGGAAAGGCTAAATAAGTTATGGTACATAAATACTATGGAATATTATTGTACTGCAAGAAACCATAAATGGTCAGACTCTAGAGAAGCATAGAATGATTTACAGGATCTGATGCTGAGTGAAAGGAGCAGAGCCAAGAGAACAATGTACACATCAACAACATTGTGAAATGAACAACCTTGATGAAAGCAGCTCCTCTCAGCAGTCCAGAGAGCTAGATTGACTGTATTTGGAAGGATATAGACTATATTATTCCTATCCAGAGGAAGAAAAATAAAACAAAATAAAACACACACACACACACACACACACCTTTCAGAATCTGATGAACATTTTATAAAAATTATCTTTTATGTTTCTCTTTCCCTTAATCCTAATTCTTCATACCAAAAATTACTAATCTGAAAACAAGCATATCAGAATATGTACTAACCTGACTGTTCACTGCTGAGGGGAGGAGGGTGGGAAGGGAGGGTGGAAGAAAATTTTGTAACTTGGAAATATGCATGTGCATATCAATGAAAATAAGTAAATAATTTTTTTAAGAAAAAAAGGGGGGCAGCTAGGTGGCGCAGTGGATAAAGCACCGGCCCTGGAGTCAGGAGTACCTGGGTTCAAATCCGGTCTCAGACACTTAATAATTACCTAGCTGTGTGGCCTTGGGCAAGCCACTTAACCCCATTTGCCTGGCAAAAACCTAAAAGAAAAAAAAAAGAAAAAGAAAAAAAGGGTTAGACTAGATCTCAAAGGTCTCATCCAGTTCTTCAATACTTTATTGCTGTTATAAAATCATTTGACCTAGTAACATATTTTTGTAAAACTAATTTATGGCATTAGATGATTTTTATTTACAAGTTCATTGTCCAAATATATTGAACTAATAAGCAAATAATACACACTGATGCTTTGTGCAAACCTGTTTTCTACATGTGTTTTTATATCTAGTACAAATTACCTATGATTATTTTTCTTTTTGGAGAGCTATTAGATACAGTGATAAATGTATGAGTTATTTCAAGGGATGGGTTGTCATTTTAGTTAAGATGAAAAAAGAAAAGCATAAGGAACTTCCTTCACACATGGTGATAAATAAAGGAAATAACAAAACCAAAAGCTTGCAAGGTCATGGCTGAAATAACTCAGTTGGCAACTGCCTTTCTTCAGATAGTGACTTGCATTTCTAATCACCTACTCCCAATTGTTATTATAAACTATGATCTTTATCAACTCCCTCTCAACTTCCCACTTTCAAATGACATTCTAAAGCTCCATCTTACATTCCTTAGGATTACATAATTTAGAGCTAGATTCAAAATCAGGGAAGGCTTCACAGAGATGGGCCTTGAAATATGGAATGGATTTCAATAGGCAGAGATAAGAATGGAAAGAGGAGGAGATAAACACCAAGTGCATTCCATGTGAAAAAGGATATATGACTAAAGATAAAGAGGTGAAGGGTCAGGAAATTGGGAATACTTTAGTTTCTCTTACAAATGGTTGTTGTCTTTGTCCTTGATGTGGATCAAAATGACATCACTATGTTGGAGTCAAGTTACGGTATGTACTACTGTGGTTAATCAGACCAATATGAACTTGAAATGCTCTGCCAAACATTTGGGGTAGATTCTCTAAATTTGCACCTCTCAGGTTTCTTTTAAGCTACTTTAATTCTATTTTGCTCATAGAGCTCTGCACCTTCTCTAATGAGGGCACACCATGCTAGGTAGCCCTGTGCCAGTACTTCCCATATCACATAATCAATTGCAGAGTTCCTAAGAGGGGTCTTGAATAGATCCTTATATTTTTGCTTTTTCTGACCATCCTCTGAGCTCTTTCCCCTTTATGAGTTCTCCATAATATAGTCTTCTGGGCAAGCATATACTTGGCCTCTGAACAACATGGCCAGTCCATTGGAATTGCACTCTCATAATAAAGCTTGAATGCTTGGTAGTTTAATTCAAGAAAGAACCTCAGTATCTGTTGTCTTAGCCTGACAAGTGATCTTCAGAATCTTCCTAGGACAATTCAAATGGAAGATATTCTCTTTCCTGGCATGGCGCTGGTATAAGGTCCAGATTTTACAGGTATATATCCAACATACCAGCAAAGTAGACCTCCAATTTGGTAATCAATCCAATGTCACTTCTTTCTCTCTTTCTTTTCTTAAATTGTGAGGTAATCATGATTGCCCAGCTATTAAGTGCCTGAGCCCTGTTTTAACTCAGGTCCTCCTGACTCCAAGGCTGGTGCTCTACCTAACTGCTCCCTCTTATACCACTTCCCTCCAACATACTCCTTTGGAGCTGCCAAAAACTGAACTAGCTCTGGCAATGAGTGTGTCAACTTCATTGTCAATATGTACCTCCCTGGAAAAGACACTACCAAGGTAAGTGAACTCATCCACAGTACTCAAAACTTCATTTGCTGTAATCAATGCTGCCATATGTGGATGGTGCGGTGCTGGCTGATGGAGCAACTGTGTTTGCTTGGTGCTAATTGTTAGGCCAACATTAGTACAAGCAGCAGAAAATTGATCCCTACATTGTTGCATCTCAGCTTCAGTTGCATTGAGTTCACAATCATCTACAAGCAAAACATCATGCACCAATACTCCCTTCACTTTAGTCTTAGCAGGTAGCCTTTTCAAGTTGAAGAACTTACCACCACTGCATTAACTGATCTTGATTCTGTTGTTCATCCTTATTGGAGGTATTTGACTACGTGACTGAAAACATCATGCTAAAAAACCCTGCTGCAAAATGAAGGAGTTAGAGGAGATGATCTATAAATCACTTTCCAATGCTAAATCTAAATCTCATGATCCCAAGTCAATGATATTTATTTTAATGGTTGATAATATCTTCACCACAGGGAAGAATGATGAAAAATACATTGAAAATATGGTTCAGAATTTTAAAATGAAATATTAATAAATTTATAAATTTATGAAAGTTTTATAAATTATGAATTATTCACAAGCCTCACGCCTACATGCCATGAAGAAGAAAGGTGAGAGAAACTAGATGTGACTAGCATCAAACAACATCATAAAAATAAAATTTACTCTTAAGTAGTGGAATTATTTGGCTATCATTGTGGGAATTTTTTTTTTCAGAATCTGCTATATATCTATATCAAATTATTAACTCTCAAGAAGAAAGGATAGATGAGAAGGCATTGCATCCAATTACAATAGCAATGACTTGATCCTTTTTCATCAGGGCTTTTTGTCTCAAACAGTGATGTCATCTTGGATCTCTTCATTGTAAAGACAAGACCCAACCATACCCATATCCTTTAAGTCTATTCTCTTCGATTATAGTCGACCCTTTAATTATCCTAAGAAAAGTAAATTTCTCAATAATTAGAAGTGTCATACCTTCCCTTTAAAGGTCATATACAATTTGATGGTCTTGACCAACATTTGTTCTGTTTTGTTTTTTTCCTTTCCCTTTTCATTTACCTTTTTATGCAGCTCTTGAATCATGTATTTGGCAATTGAATTCTCTGTTCAGTTCTGCTCTTTGTGTCAGGAAATTCTGGGAGACCTCCATTTTGTTGAATGGATATCCATCTTTTTCCCCTGACAGTGTATGCTGAATTTTTCAGGATAGTGCATTCTGGGTTGTAATTCCAAGTCCTTAGCTCTCTATTATATGATATTCGAGGTCTTCCAATCTTTCAGTGTTGGTGCTGATGGGTCCTGTTTGAGTCTGATTATGTTTTCTTGTATTTGAATTGTTTTCTTTTTGCTGCTTGCAATAATCTCTCCTTCATTTGAGAGTTCTGGAATTTGGCTATGACAGCCCTTGGAGTTTTTTATCCTGGAGTCTCTTTCTGGAGAGTTTCTATGTATTCTTTCAATGAAAATATTGTTTTCTTGTTCTAGTATATTTAGACAATTTTCTTAAAATTTCCTCCATGATGTTTTCCAAGTTCTTTTTTTTTTGATCTAGGTTTTCTGGAAGTCTGATGATTCATAGATTGTCTCTCCTGGATCTATTTTCCAGGTCATTTTCCCTAAAAGGTACTTTCCATTTTGTCAGCTTTTTTGTTTTGTTTGATGGAATCTTGAAGTCTAAAAGATCAATTCTAATTTTAGGGTTTTGTTTTTTTTTTTCTTCAATTACCTTTTGAGTTTCCTTTTTAAAGGTATTAAATTCTCTAGTCAATTTGTCATAATTTTCCTGAATTACTCTCGTTTCTTTTTTCCATTTTTTTCTTCCTCTCTTCTTTGGTTTTTAAATTCTTTTTAAGCTCTTCAATGAGCATTAGTTTTTTGAGTACAATTTATAGATAGTTTTGATACATCCCCTGTGAGTGATTTTTCACTAGTTTCTTCTTCTGACATGGCATTGTTATCATCTTTCACTGTAAAGTAGTTTTCTATAGTGGGTGCTCTTTCAGCTTTTTTGTTCATCTTTGTTATTTTAGCTCTGCTCCTGGGGTTTAAGGAGTATAGATCCAAGCTTTTTTCCCCCTGAGGCTGGGGTCTGATCCTTGGCTTATCCTTGGCCAAGATGCTGCCTATGCAGTCCAGGATTTGCTGCAGAGGTTTGTTTCCACTTTTATGCCCAGGTTCTGACTTGGCAGTGATTTGTTCTGACTCAGTCCTGTCTTTCACCCAGTGTTCCCAGGTTCAGACTTTGTTTAGGGTTGGGATCCTCCCTGCTGGTTTGCTATCCAACTGCCAAGACCTCTGCTGTTGTTAAGCTGTCAGGACCTGGATTGCACTATGATGAAGAGCCTCCTGCTGGCTTTCCCTATCTCCCACCTCCTGGACTTTACTTCCCCTTTCCCCCCCTTCACTGAAGATCCTCCATGATGTCTGCAGTTGAAAACTTCTTTGAATCTTCTTTTTTTCTTGGTGGGATCTGTACCTTGAATGTCAGAACAAAAGCTTCGTTTATCTTTGGTAGGGGAATGCTCCAGGAGCTTGTTAACTTCATACCACCATCTTGGCTCCACCCTGGAAGTCCTCTCAATCCATGTTAATTTTGAAAAATGGATAAAAGTTTATAAAAGTATGGAAAATGGATAAAAGGTCAGCTCTAATATATGGTCATTTCTTAGGGAAGTTTAGTCTTAGTAAAGCAGTCACCACAGTGATATGGTCAAAAGTTATCTGAAACTGGCTCATTGCAAAAATACTTGTCTCTTTTCAAAATTAAGTGTCATGGCAGCTAAAAAATAACATTTGTTTAGATTACAGTTTATATGTAAAATATTATGGAATAGGATTACAAGGAACTAAAATAATGTCACCTCAAAAACTGTTGAAAAGCAGTGAAGGGAAAAAGGAATCTGACAAAATTTTGACCAAAACAAAGAGATGAAACTGGAAGGACAATAAAAATTTCAAAATGTAAAATATTTACAAATTTTTGTAGGAATCTATTCTCATCATTATTGATAGTAAAACCCTACATTTAGACTCTACCACTTCAACATCCAAAATGCTGTGTAAGGAAAATTGAAGAAATATGAGTGACATTTAAGAAGATGCACAGGGGAAGATGGATTGGTTTTAACCAAAAACAAACAAAATACATGTGTGCTGAAGGTGATGCAATTTTAAAGGCACACAAGGATTGATTTTTAAAGATATTGCTAAGAAAAGAAGATTCCAAAGAAACTGAAATCATTTCAGATGGCACAGTTCAAGAAAAGGGGACAAAAAAGAATCAAAACTCATTAATAAAATTACATTTTTCATCACTATAACATCTTTTTGAGAATGGTCAACTTAAAAATTACTTGAAATAATTAACAACATTAGCAAAGTTATAGGATATAAGATAAACCCCACATAAATCATCAGCATTTCTTTATATGACCAACATAGCCCAACAACAAGAGATAAAAAGAGAAATTCCATTTAAAATAATTGTAACAATATAAAATACTTGAGAGTCTACCTGTTGAGATAAATCCAGGAACTATATGAATAAAATTACAAAATACTTTTCATGCAAAAAAAGTTCAATCTAAATAATAAATGTAAGTACAACATACTTTTATGTTTAATGTGCATTATTAACAATTTCTCTATTACAAAATCTTGATTTATAGCATTTTCCAGTTTTCAAGGAGTAAATGCACCCAGTGAAAATTTAACAATTGGCCCTGGTAAACCCCGGAACCTAGAGGAGTTGGCTCCAGAATTATCCTGCACTTATTTCTCTTTCCCCCCTATGCCCAACTGAAAAAGAAGAAGAAAACAGAAAAAAATTCTGGTATCAAATAAATATTGTAAAGCAAAACAAATTTTGTCATATCTAAAAGTATATTTCTTATTCTGTATCTTGAGTTCATCAGGAACTAGGTAGCATACTTGATTGTCAGTTCTCTGTAATATTGGTTGGTAATTGTGATGAACTTAAGAGCTCTGAAATTTTTTAAGATTGTTTATATTTATTATGTTGCTTTGGTATAAGAAGTTTTTTCTTGGTTTTGCTCATTTAACTTTATATCAAGTTATACAAATCTTTCTGTTTCTCTGAACCTATTCATTTTATTATTTCTTTTTTCAAAAATATTTATTTTTAAAATTTTGAGTTCTAAATTCTCTTCCTCCAGTCCACCTTTTTACAACTCACTGAAAAGGTAAGGAATATGGACCAATATGGTAGAAACTTGAGATAATATTAATTTTGATCTTTTTAACAGTTTTCAGAAGAAAAAAAATCAAAGCTATCAATAGACTTATGAAAAAATATTCCAAATCTCTAATAATTAGAGAAGTGCAAATGAAAATAGCTCTGAGAACCTCCTCATACCTAACAAATTGACTATTGACAAAAATAAAAGGAAAATCATAAATTTTGAGGGGATGTGAAAAAAATAGATATGCTGACCTGGTACAACCTTTCTGGAGAACCATTTGAATCTACATCGAAAGGGCTATAAAACTGTTCATACCTTTTGTCCCAGCAATTCTGCTACTAGGTCTGTATGTATATGCACAAAAATAGCCAGAGCAATTCTTTTGTGGTAGCAAAGCACTAAAAATCAGGTATGCTCCTCAATTGGGAAATGAGTAAACGATTTGCTGTAGTTGATTGGATGGAATACTATTATGTTCTAAGAAATCACAAGGGGGATGGGTTTCAGAAAAACCTGTAAAGATTTACACATGATACAAAATGAAGTGAATTGTATCAGGAGAACATTGTACATAATAACGACAATATAGTAACAATGGTCAACAGTGAAAGACTGCTCAATACAATGAGCCAAGACTCCCAAGTCTTGATGAAAAAAATGTCATCAACCTCCAGAGAGAGAGAAGTGATGAACTCTAAGTGCAGATTGAAGCATATTTTTTCATTTTCTTTATTTTTCTGGCTTTTTAAATTTTTGCTGATATGAAAATATATTTGCCTTCTCAATGAGTGGGAAAAAGATTGGGAAGAAGGGGACAATTTAGAGGTGAAACAATTTTTCAATAGTTAACTTTTTAAAAAATCATGACCCATTTGCTCTTCTGAAAAAGTATATCTCCTGCAATTCTAAGTTGTCTTTATAGAAATATGTAATAAGTAAGGAGAAATATTTAACTTCATATGCATCACTGAGATTTGAGATGAAGCTCATGAGTAGAATATGACTTGAGAATATTTTATTTAAAAGGAACAAGATAATTAAGGGAAGTTGTGAATGAAGTAGAGCAGGATTGAATGTTAAGAATATATATTCATGTGAGTAAAACCAGGTGCCAGAAGAAAGAAGAGAGGATCTATGTGAAGATAAAGAGAAACATTTTTTAAAAAAACAAACTATTATCACAAATTACTACATCAAAAATTACTAATTATTAGCAGTAATGTTGCAGAGGAAGTGCTAGGCAGAGAAAAGTGTTATGCTAACAAAGATAAACTTGTGTCTTGCTGATCTGACCTTGTGCTAACAAAAAGACCATCTTGTGTATTCTGAGAAATATTATATTAGAAAAAACTGTCTTGCGCCATCCCTGGAAAAATCTGCTGCCCTGTGCCTCCCTCTACTGACCTTGGGGTGATCAAGGCTATCTTAGGTACTCTGCATCTTTTCAACTAGGCAGAGGCCCATAAAGAATGCTAAGATACCAAACTACTATCCAATCATGAAATAATTATCCTTGAGCATCCATTAAAATATACTTGCACAGAACCGTATCCCTCTCAGAATGTACACCATGCCTGTTTCCCAATAAAAGTCTCCACATATCCCCCCAAGCTGCTAATTCTCTAGGGAGTAGCTGGCAATGTAGCTTAGTGTAATAGTGTAATAAGAATTATATGTTCCTCATAAATGATTTGAGACTCTGGTGAATTCATGTACTCCTCCTCCCCTTAACCTCATTTCATCACTAATATTACCACAGATCACCTGGATAGAAAGTAAATAGTGAAAGAATTTGGGAAGCAGATCAGAAACTTTGCACAGAGAAATGAAACATGATAGCTTGGTAATAGAAGACTGATTCTCTATGAGTGGAACACTCCAAATAAAACCATTTTAGGGTTAATATTCCTAGTGAAGTCCTCTCAGGGTTAAGAAATATTAAAGAAAGAACAAACTATTATTCTTAAACTATTTCCAGAAGAAAGCCCCAGGTGGCTCACTCTCCTAACTTTTGATAGGACTACTTTTACTGACTACTAGAAGGATAGTAGACTTTTTCCCATGAGAAAAACCTTGCATTCCAAAGAAGCTCATAAGCCTCCTCTTGTTTGATGATAAGTAGACTGTTCCTAGACCTTGCATTCCAAGACAAGTTACGTTACTTCAATAAGGTAGTTATAATCCTGAAAGTTATTCTCACCATTAATGGTAAGGTAATATTTTATGAAAACCTTTCATTCTTTTCTTTGTTGCTGGGTAGATTTTCACAAGTAGAATGTAACTCGGAAGACTAACAAATGAGTTGACAGAGAAGGATGTTAAGAAGGAGGAGGAGGAGGAGGAGGAGATGGCATTTGGCCATATAATATTTCTTGAATGTCAGTTTGGGGCCACTCCTTGATCTTCACTAACTTTATGATACTTGAAGTGTGCCCTTTTCTGAAGAAAAGTCAAAATAAACTTTTCTTTTTGCTCAGAGGAGTCTCTATATTTTTTAAAGTGGATTTTTATCCCACACATCTATATGTCCACTGAAGTTGTTCCAAATAGAGTAGCCAATAATTTCACTTGCCTTAATGAAAATTTTGTCCTTCTGAAAGTAAAAGAATTCATAAGGCAAACTTCTTTTCTAGATCATATTTTCTTTCTTTTTTTTTTTCACAAGGCAAATGTGGTTAAGTGGCTTGCCCGAGGCCACACAGCTAAGTCTGAGGCTGGATTTAAACTCAGGGACTCCTGAACTCCAGGACTAGTGCTCTATCCACTGTGCCACCTAGCCGCCCCTAGATCATATTTTCTTAAAGAGTTTCTAGAGTAAAAATGGTAGAAACCAAAAAGAGGAAGGGACGGAACAGTTGATGAAACTTAGAATTTGTAACATGGAAGCATTGGATGCAGTCTGAATTCAACTTAAATTTAGTGGGTTTTTTGTTATTTACACCATTAAAAAAAATATCAGTTGGGGCGGCTAGGTGGCCTAGTGGATAAAGCACTGGCCCTGAAGTCCGGAGTACCTGGGTTCAAATCCGGTCTCAGACATTTAATAATTACCTAGCTGTGTGGCCTTGGACAAGCCACTTATCCCCGTTTTCCTTGCAAAAACCTAAAAAAAAAGTATCAGTTACTGATCATTTTCTTCTCTTCCCTTCCATGAAATAAAAAAAAGCAGCTAAATAGAACCAAAGAAAACAGAGCATGTGTAATTTACTAAATGCATAGATTTCCACTTCTCTACTAAGGGAAGGGAGAAGGTCTGTTTCATAACTTGTTTTAAAGGACCAAGATTAACTATTTCAATAAAGAGTTCAACTGCCTTTTAGTGTGTTTTTTTTAAATTATCAAAGTCACTGTGGATATTTTGCTTATTTCAATCAGCACTGATTCATGCAAATTTTCCCAGGATTTTAAAATTTCTTTATGTTTCATTTGTCTTTGCTTTATATTTTTAAGGCACAACTATTTCAGAATATGTACACTTTTTATTACCACAAAAATCAACAAACAAGCAACATTCTAAAGATTTCAATTTTACATTTTAAATTTTAACTAGACCTGTGATTTTATCAAATAAAAATGTGAAATGTTTTCTGCCCACATGAAGCTTGTTTCAGCAGAGACAACATATATAAATGTGTGTGTGTTTGTGTGTGTGTGTGTGTGTGTGTGGTCTACAGGGGTAGTCACCAGCAGTTTAGGGAAACAGGAAAAGTCCATATAGGAGAAAGTATTTTAAGTGACTTTGTAGGAAATTCAAAAATCTGAGAGGTAGCGATGAGAAGGGAATAAATGTATAAGGGTACAAAGATGGGAAATGCAATATCAACTGTGAAGACTAGTTTGGCTAGTGTGTAGAGCATAGTAAGTTATATATGGTAAACCTGGGAAGGTAAGGTGTTTGTCCTGTGTTCTCAAAGAGGCCCAATGATATCAGGAGGGTGATATCTTGACTTGTGAATGAATTGGGTTTAAGTGAGGTGGAGCTGTTCAAACTCAACAGCCTCCAGTCTCACCTCCAGATTCATGGGAGTTCAGTGACAAGACAACTGATGATGGACCCCAGAAAGTTACATTGAAATATCTGACATACATAGTAGCATACTGTAGCTCGTGATCAGGAGTTAGATTTCTAGGTCAAATAATATGAATACTTTTGGAATTATGAGAGAGAAAAATTGTTTTCTAGAGTATTTGTGTCAATTCATATCCCACTAGAAGAGTATTAGTGAACCTGACTTTCCATTAATGTTTACATTTGTTGCTGACAGGTATGATTGAAGTGTCAGTACAAACCCTATAAATAGCAGTCACACCATTAAATTATTTAACTGTTTTTTTACTTAATACTTAGCTGGGAGTATAAATGTTTATTGGGACATATCAGTTTAAAAAAAATGGTAGGGGCAGCTAGGTGACTCAGATGATAGAGCACCATTCCTGGAGTCAGGAGGACCTGAGTTCAAATCCAACCCCAGATACTTAATAATAATTACCTAGCTGTGTGGCCTTGGGCAAGTCACTTAACCCCATTGCCTTGCCAAAAAAAAAAAACAAAAACAAGAACAAATGGTATAAGAGGCACTGAGACTGGAAAAGACTGCTAAAGATAACAAGGGTTTGTCTTAAATTCTGTTGGGTAAAAAATCAGGATAACTGCTTGCAGTTAATAACAATGGAAGATGGAGAGAAGGTAGAATGATTCAATTCCCAATTTAACAACTATTTTCTCTGCCAAACAGTATAACCTTTGGTTTGTAAAGTATAAAGGTTAAATGGATAAAAGGGAGTAGAAGTCCATTGTAAGCAGAGAGCTCTCTAGTCCTTGATAAAGGCAAGTTGCCAAGCCACAGATGACCACATCTCAAGGCACTGCAATCATTGGCACTGGAGTAACACAAAAGTTTCAATTTTCGAAAAAGTAGGATAGAATCTGCAAACTATATATAAGTAAGCCATGCTTTGACTATTGGAAAGCTTAGAGAACAAATTATTTAAAGGGAGTTTTAATATTAAGATTTTATTTATTTTGAGTTTTACAATTTTTTTCCCAATCTTACTTCCCTCCCCCCCCCCACAGAAGGCAATTTGCCAGTCTTTACGTTATTTCCATGGTATACAATTGATCCAAATTGAGTGTGATGAGAGAGAAATCATATCCTTAAAGAAGGGACATAAAGTATAAGAGATAGCAAGATCAGACAATAAGATATCAGGTTTTTTTTTTCTAAATTAAAGGGAATAGTCCTTGAACTTTGTTCAAACTCCACAGTTGTTTCTCTGGATACAGATGGTATTCTCTATTGCAGACAGCCCCAAATCATCCCTGGTTGTTGCACTGATGGAATGAGCGAGTGCTTCAAGGTTGATCATCACCTCCATGTTGCTGTTAGGGTGCACAGTGTTTTTCTGGTTCTGCTCATCTCACTCAGCTTCAGTTCATGCAAATCAAAGGCATTATCAATATTAAGAAAGGGGGATTTCTGGGGTCCCGTTCAGTCTTCAAGATTCTGAGGAATTGTCCCACGGATAAGGACCGGCTCTGCTCGGAGGAGAGGGCTGGGGGGACAGCGGGGAGAGAGCTTGCATAGGGGTGCCATCGGCAGAACTGGGCAATTGGGGCGGGAGGAGACGCAGGACCACGTGACTTAGAGAGGGCAGGCAGGACCCGCCCGAGGCTCACTTCCGGGACCCGCCCCAGGCCTTCCGCCCGGATCCCGCGGGGCTCTCGTTCCTCTTCCTGATCCTCCCTCATCTGACCGGAAGTAGAACCGAAAAGTGTTCCAGAGCCCAAGTGAGGATGAGGATGATGATAATAAACACCCTATGGCTAACAAGGGCTTTATATCCATTGTCCCATTAGACCCCCATAATCGTCTTCATAAATAAGTGGCTCAGCGGGTAGATTAGCCGAGTTGGAATTCTGACTCAGTCACTATAACCGAAATATGAGGATAATTTCAGCACCTGCCTGCCCAGAGGTTTGGGGAGGCTCGAAAAAGACCACACAAATACGGTGCTTTTGAGACACTAATAAGAGTATCCCGATTCTCATCAAGGAAGGGCTGACAGAACGCAGGGTAGCAGAATGGGTGGGAGGGTGGGGAGAGCCGGCTAGCTTGGGCGAGTCCGCCCAATCCTGCAGGGGGCAGCAGAAACACACCGCGACGCTGAAAAGTTGTTTTTTTGTTTTGTTTTTTTTTAATTCCCTCCTCCTATCCCGCCCCAATACACCGCTCCCACCGGTCTGGGCGACTCCCCCCCCACACCCCCCGCCCCCGGCACTAGCTTCTTCCTCCCTCAAGTCGGACCTTCTTCCGGAAGCAGCCCAGCGCCAGCCCCTCTTCCCAGCTGACCTTGCAGCTTCCGCCCTCCCCAGCTGCCTCGCTTCCGATTAACCCGGATCCGTTCTCCGCGCCGACGCTGGGCGCCTGGGCAGTCGCTATTGGCCAGGGGGCGGGGGTGCTCTCGGAGGCGGGTAAGTGAGTCCGGCCAAACGGCCCGTCCGCAGGCCCGGTGGGCGGGAGGAGGGGATGGTCCGTGGGGGACAGGGAGTTAGGGGGTCCCTGACCGTCCTTGCCCCCGGCGTCCGGAGCCGCGCGGAGCCGGGTTTAATGACCGTAGTTGCAGCGCGCGGGGCCCGGCTGGGCTGACGCTGCCGGCGGCAGAGGCCCGGGCGCCGGCCGGGGGGCTCCGGAGCCACCTCGGACGGACGCTCACAGGGGCCCGGAGCAGGGGCTTCACTTAGAGGACCTCAGCCTGCAACGATGACCATTGTGTGATTTTTAAAATAGATCTAAAATTAAAAACCAGTGTGAAAGAAATCAGAAATTGAATCGAGCAGGAAATTTCATGAAAGTTATTCGTGGGACAGAGTTTCAAATGGTGGATTTAGCTTTCACGAGTCTAAGGAAACTCACTTGCAAGAGAAAAATAGTTACATAAAAACAACCAAATATTTTGATTATATCCAACAGTATGTAACGTTCTGCCCCTGTGTCTTCCACCTTTGTCTCAGGAGTAGGACTCTCTCTTTCATTGTTTGTTCTCTAGGACCAAGATTATACACAGATCTTTTTGTCTAGGTTCTGGTAATGATTGTACATAATGTTCTGGTTCTGCTTATTTCACTCAGCAAGAGTTTATCTGTTTTTTCACATTCATGAAAATTCAGTTTCATCATTTCTTACTGTATGGTTCTTATAACCTATTGTTTGTTCTATCATTTTCTTAACGGGGCAAGAAAGTTCCCTTCTCTGTTTTCAAGGACAATAACCATGATATATATGGAATTAATTCTTTTACAGATTTTATCAAGTTAAGCACCCTCTGGGCTTCATGTAGGGGGAGCTGAAGGTGAGAACCTGAGAAGTGACAAAATTCCTACATAGAGATCAGTGATAAATTAACAGAGGAAGGGCACACACTTTGTTTCTAGTTTTGTTATCATAAAAAAATGCTGCTGTAAACATTTTGTAACTCTTGAGACCTTTCTTTCATTTCCTACTTTGATTATAGACCCAATAGTGGGACCACTTGATGAAAGGAGTTCACTTTCCTGTCATAATTCCAAATTGTTTTTCTTTGGACAATAGGAAGCCACTAGACTTTATTGAATAGGGATTTGACATGAGCAGACCTGTGTTTAAGGAAAATCACTTTGATAGCCGGATGGAGGATGGGTTGGAATAGGGAGAGACTTGACTGAGGAAGAACAATTAGGAAGCTATTTAGGCAAAAGGTGTTGAAAATAAAATTGAGTCGAAAGGAGATGAGAGGGAATGTTAATGAGGAAGAAATGACAAGATTTGACAACTGATGTGGGGTGGGGGAGAGTAAGAAGTTGAGAATAAACACCAAGGTTAGCAATCTGGTAGACTGAAAAAATGCTAGTACCTTTAGCAGAAATAAGGAAGTTTGGAAGAAAGGTGAGTTGGCCCTCTGGGAGAAAGCCAACAATTAATTAGTTTGAGATCCCTTATAATAAATAAGTATAGTTTTTGGATTGACCCAACAAAAATATTTCTCAGTCTGAATTCAGTGTTTTATTTTCAAGATATCTAATAATCAGCCAATGAGCATTTTAAAAGCTTTTATTATATACCAAGGACTATGCTAAGTGAGTGCTGGGAATAATGATACAAAGAATGAAACAAATCTCAAAGAAGGGGAAGATTTCCAAAGAATAGATTATTACTAAAAAAAAGGTAATTGAAGTGACATCATTAATTACTAATTCAAATGCCTAATTTCTTGGCTCTATAAAATCTGTATGAGAGTTAGTTTCACATGTTTCATGGTTATTGTCCTTGCATATACAAATGACCTATATCAAATCACATTTTCCATTGCAATTTATTTGAGTGGTGTCAAGACTTCATGATCCCACTTTAGTTAATGTTTGATAACAAAAAAAGTTTTTGACTTGATAGTAAAAAAAAATAACACATGAGCATATAACAAGTTGTCTTCCATTTATATGTTAAGACCACACAAAATTTCTTAGGACTTGCAACCAGAAAGTTAATTTAGTGAACCTCTGATTACCAATGTCATTTGAGTTAAAAGTGGGGAAATATGTTTGCTAAAAGTATTGACAACTGGCCTGAAAAATGTCCTATGTAAAGAGTAGGTCCTTTAGAGATGTTTTTTTTTGTGGACAACCTGATGTTGATTACTTGGAACCATGGAGCCCTCTTCAATGAGATCCACAGTCACAAAAATGAGACTGTCCTGGTAATCTCCCAGAAAAAACTAAGTAATTAAAAAACATATGCTGCCCATATTGGTTAGCATGGATTAGAGAAGGACTAATCTTGAATAGCTATTGCTGATGGACTATGAACTGGGACCAGATTTGAACAGGAACATACCAGGCTGGATTATATTTGAGAAAATGCATAGTGCTCTTACTTAAATCAAATGTTGGTATTTAGTATTTAGTAAGGAAGAACTTGCTTAATAATTAGTTCTGTGCAAAAATGAGATGTTTTTGGAGCTAGGGTAGATTACTAAAGATAGAAATCAAACTAAATGATCTGTAAGACTCTCATTCAAAGATTTTGTGATTCATTGAAACCACACTCAAATGACTAGGTGGGCCTCTTTTTGGCTTTGGGGGTCTCCCGCTAGCTCTTTCCTCTGTGGTCTGCTCTGCACTAAGTGAGGCCCTGATTCTCCTTTACCAAGGACTGAATTCTTCAAGGCTCTCGGGTGAAGTTCATATTAAGTTGTGGAGATAATCAAACTTATCACTGACTTCTAGGTAAGAACTTAGCCACTTTTTAGGTACTAGTTTTCAGCTTCCTAAATGTGAAGCCCAAAGTCCAGAGGTTGTTTAACCTTCTTAGAGGCTCCTTAATGGAGAACTCTTAGTTTTTCCCTTTGGGTCCTGTCAAGTTCTTGACTGCCTTCTAGCTTCCTGGCTGCAATATTAAAACAGTTTACTTAGAATGCCAAATTTCTTCTCTTGGCTCCTTTGTCCCATCTCCTGTAGTTCCTGCAGGCTTCCAGATACCTCCCTTTGACCTCCTAGATAGAATAAAGATGTATACTGTAGCTTCTCTCTTTATTTTTCTAGTCATTGTATTTTTGTAGTGTATGTGGAAATTGCATTGTACTTCATGCAATTCATGCAATCTTAATGCAAGACTTGATTAATAAAGATAAAAAGTAAAATAAAGTCATTGGATAGAGCAATGATTAGCATCCCATATTAGTGGTTAGTAGTCCTGTCTACCAAGAAAGCAGATATTATAATGGGACTCAGGGATGACATCCCTTTTATAGTTTGAAATCAAGAATAGGAGAGTGGTCATCAGTTGTATGTTGCCTTGAGGCACTGTGTCAGACAGTTAAGAATGTTATTTAAAGGACTAGTTTTATTTCAGAAGGTATTAAAAAACATTTAATATTTGTTCTTCAGATCTGAATCTGGTGCAAATCTTACTTCCTCCAGATACCTCTTCTTTCCTTTAAGCATACATATTATAATTTTTAAAGTGAAAAGTAGAAGCAAATCCAGAGGACCCTTGACTCCTTGATTGGTGGAACCTGACTTCTGAAGTATTCTCAGAATTAGGAACTATGGATTGGAAGAGAACTGATAGATGAATGGGTGATGAAAACAACTGAAATTTAGGACAGGAAGACATTTTGCTTGGTATTATAATTTTCTTTTTCACTTCCATTTTTGTTGAGATCTTTGTATTATCCCTTTGCTCCCTAGTGAAAAACCAGCATCAGGATGCCTGAGAATCAGGGAGCAAGCTTTAAAAATCATAAGAGCCTTCCTACCTCCCCCGATGGAAGTTCTTTGTTGTGTTTTGGGCAAGTAAGTCTTCAAGTTCTTTCTACTTGGGCTTCTATGCATCATTGAGACTGGTTGGAAATAGAACTTTATAGTGACCAAGACTAGTAATTATGTGGCTTCAGAGCTGTCATCACTTGTGTTGTGAAAGAACCTCACATTCATAATAAGATTTAGTAAAAACTTTAGTAATTCAGTAAAATTTTATTGAAATTATAGCCTAAGGTAGGAAATCTCAGTTAGCTCACAGAGAAAATATGTCAGTTAAATGAACTCTGAATGTAGAGGATTCCCAGTACATAAGTGTGTGTGTGTGTGTGTGTGTGTGTGTGTGTGTGTGTGTGTGTTGGGAGGGCTGTCTGGGTGTGTATCTCTGTGTGTCTGTGCTCCTAAAAAGAAAGGGTAGTTCCATTTCACTTCAAACTTTCAGAGTACAGTGAAATAATTGTATAAGGAGAGAAAAGGGAAGAGTATATAATTTTAAGTATGAGTTTATAACATCTTACAGCTTTGTGTTAGTGAAAAATCTAGTAATTAGAATGTATTATGAAGGTCTAAGTGAGGGCTTGAGAAAGGGAAGATAATGCTCCTGCTTCATTTATTCTGAAGATGAACCTAATTTAAAGATGGCATTATGTCAAGAAGGGAGATAAAAAGTCATTTTCTCAGCCTCTCACTGACTTGTTTTTCTCATTGCCATAGTTAGAATCTGTGAGCAGCTATTCTGTTTGAATACTGTGGATTGCAAATGATATGGGAAGAGGTATAGAAATAATAAAATGGAACTTTACTTCCTCAATTTTTTTTTTTTTGCTATGGCTCTGATTTTTTTATTCCCTTGTCTTAACATTTTGAGTGATTTCTAACTGCTTGTGGAAAAACATCCACATTGTAAACAAGTATGTTAATGATCTGGCTCACATATAGCACTGTTCTTTTTATTTAAGTATTATTTTGCTTTATTTTTTCCAATTACATGTAAAGACAATTTTCAATATCCACCTTTTTGTAAATTTTAGAGTTCCACGTTTTATTGCCTCCCTTCCTTCTCCAAGACAGCCACATAATCTGAAATATGTTGAATTTATTTCCCTAATGGTTATGTTGTAGCACTATTTTTTAAGTCTGCATATCTTAGCCATACTGGATTATTCTATTCTTCAGACTTTCCTCTCTTTCCTATTCCTGTCACTTGATTCATTCTATTCCTTATATTTCCCAAATTCTTTCTGTCTTTCAGCACTTAGGTCAGTTATTAGTATTGCCTCTAGAAAGCCTTGTCTTTCTGTTGGAAATCATCTCTTCCTTCTCTGAATTCCCTTCATGCTTTTTCTTTTTGTATCTCTCATGATATTTAAAATATTTTATGAAATATTTAGTAGTAGATAGAGCTCCAGACCTGGAGGCAGGAAAACTTTGTTCAAAACCAACCTCAGCATTTTCTAGCTATTTGACCCTGGCCAAGTTACTGAGCTTGTCTGCCTCAGTTTCCTCGTCTGTAAAATGGGCGTAATAATAATAACTCCTACCTTCCAGAGTTATTGTGAGGGTCAGAGGAGATGATATTTTTAAAAAGCTGTGGCAAAGTGCCAGGCACATAGGAAGTCCTGTTTAAACATTAGTGGCTGTTGCTGTTTTCTTACAGACAAATGCCATACTTCATTTATCTTTATTTCTTTCTTACTGCCTTTCAGGAGCTTGCACTGTTCAAGGAATTTAGGATTGATGAATGAATTTAATGAAGTTTTTGGATGAAAAGTGTCCTCAGGGAAAGAAAAAGTTGTGTGCAGTGGAAAGGAAGAATTCCAGATTTCTCCTTGATTCTTTAGAATGTATTTTTTTTTCCATCTCTGAAGTTTGAGGTTTTAGTTCTTTTCTTTTTGCTTAAAAGCAAAGCATTAGGGATAATGAAAAATGGTAGGAATACAGAAAAAGTTAATTTAATGTACCTGTTTCCATTTTCAGTACCAGTACACAGCAGATGAGTACCAGGCTATCCAGAACGCACTGAGACAAAATCTGGGCCCCAAATACATCAGTAGCCGACAAGCTGGAGGTGGCCAGAAGGTAAAAGAAAAACATGCCAAAGCATACCATTTTTACTTTTTTAAATTTGTTTTTTGTTTTTTTTTTTGCTCATGTTTTTTTCTTTTTTTTTCTTATTCTTCTTTTACAAAATGACTAATGGAAATATGTGTAACATGACTTTATATGTTTAACTTAGATCAGATTAGTTGTCTTGGGAGGGGAGGGAGGAAGAAATATGTGCAACTCAAATCTTACAAAAAATGGATATTAAAAATTATCTTTACATTTAATTTGGAAAGAAAATTGAATGAAAAAAGAAATTTAAAAAAGTCATGTCTCTAAAGCTGTCATTTCTGTGGCTTAAGCAGCAAGAACATGGAGCTTTCAGAAACTTCTCTTGCTTTTCTAGTGCTTTCTGTGGTCAGCAAACCAGATGATCACTTCTCTTCTGATCATAGTTTTTCTAGGCCCTCAGGGAAAGGTGCTTGTGATTTCTGAGACCTGACTGGATATTTCTTAATTTTTTCCTGTTTCATCTCTTTTCACTATTTGTTATCTATTTTTACTTCTGATATTTAATCTGTCTTCTGTCTAGATTAGTACTTCTTTTGGAAGATATGCTGTACTGGCAGTTGAAGAATATGTGATCTCTTTATTTTCTTACTTCTCCTCTCCCAGCTTACTCTACAAGGTTATTTATAAGTATCAAATTTGACTTCTACTTGGTATACCTTTATTTAAAATATACACATCCATATCCTTTACCAGTGTCTTACATGAAAGTCCTTTTAATGGTCATGAAATGCCTTATTATGGCGAGGATGTAATCCTTGTTCTCAAAGAAGAATGAACTGTGGTATATTCTGCCAATTGGGAAAGATTTTTGGTGCCAACCTGACAATAGCTTTGTCTGTCCTTTGAGGGCAACCTAGCTGAATTGGAAAGAAGCTGTAGTACCTTCTGAAGACCATTGAAACCCACAGAAGGGTTTCAGTTTGTGCTATGGAAAGGAGTAGCTAAATCAACATCACAGATCATTTGGTTATTCTGATGGCTTACTCAGATACACAAGGGTAGTGTCCTTGTTGATTTTGAAGACTAATAGGCTAAAGAGGCTTTGAATATATCAGTCATCTGAATATGTCATCTAGCTAAATTTGGACATTCATTACAAGAAGGTTGTATCAGACATGATTTTCCTTGACCACAGCAGTTTTGAAGCCGCAGCACAAAGCAGGACTTTAGAAAGATGTGAATTTTCATCAATAGTGGATATTCAGATTATTATCCTTCTGCAGCTTAGAAGATGACCCTAGAAATTGAGGAAATGCTCATCAGTTGGGAAATGGAGATGTGGCTGAACAAATTGTGGTATAGGAATGTGATGGAGTATTGTTCTATAAGAAAAAGCATGAATGGGTCTGGAAAAACTTGAATGAACTAATGCTGAGTGAATGAGCAGGACCAGGAGAACATTGTACACATTAACAGCAACATTGTGTGATGATCAATATGATGGACTTGGCTCTTCCCAGCAGGACAGTAATCAAAGTCAAATCTAAAGGACCTGTGATGAAAAATACCATCCACACCCAGAGAAAGATCTATGGAATCTGAATGCAGATCAAAGTATACTATTTTCCATTTTCAAATTTTGTTTTATGCCTTATGGTTTTTTTTAACCCTCTCATATGGTTTTTTTGTTCCCTTTTGTTCTGATTCTTTCAAACCGTGACTAATACAGAAATAGGTTAAATGTAGTTATATATGTATAACCTATATCAGATTACTTGATGTCAAAGGGAGGGGAGAGGAAAAAGAAGGGAGAAAAATGTAGAATTCAGAATCTTATCAAAAAAAGAATGTTGAAAACTATCTTTGCATGCAGTTGAAATAATAAATAAATTTAAATTAAAAAAAAGATAGTCCTCATGAGTTGGTGTGGCTAAAACTATTTAACAGTATCCTCAGAATAGATATTTCCAGACTTAATTAGATTTACCCTTAGGTGACATATATACAAAGCAAAGGCAATCTCCTTACCATGATGTACCACTTTTAGGGAGGTTGTTAAGTATTGTTACTGTCACCTGGCAGTCCATTAATTCTGACTGAAGGTAGTCCTTAAGCTAGACTATCTGAATTCTTTAAGTTCATTTAGCTTTTGGGGTATAATTTGTTCATATTGAAGTATGGCAATGGATTTTCTTCCGGTTTTTTTGCCCTCAGGTCTGTTACATTGAAGGTCATAGGGTCATCAGTCTGGCCAACGAAATGTTTGGTTACAATGGCTGGGCTCATTCTATCACACAGCAAAATGTGGGTGAGTGTGCTTCTTGATATTGAAGGCCTCCAGTTCATACTTCTTATTCTGGAGTTGGCTAACTTCTAGAGTAGCTGAGTGTGGATGTAACATGGGATTGAAGTGAAAGTCTGTCTGAAGTTCTGTGTAACTGTCTATTTCTTATTCTTAGATTTTGTTGACCTCAATAATGGCAAATTCTACGTGGGGGTTTGTGCGTTTGTGAGGGTCCAGTTAAAGGTGAGGGAAATTTTGTGATGATGGGTGAGTTACTTAACCTCTCTCAGTTTTAGTGTCTTCCACAAAATGGGGGTAATCCTTTTTACCTCATAGGGTTGTTAAATCAAATGAAATAAGTAAAATGTTTTGAAAACCTTAAAGTGTAATGTCAATATCAACCATTTAAAAATAAAAGTGAAGGAAATGATATCTGCATGAACTTTGTGGGTGGAAAGATGTCTGGATTTTTGCACACGAGTAAGATCCCATAGCATCTTCCAGAGCTTCCAGACTGGCCCTGTTTATATGACAACAGTCTAATCCTGAAGTTTGGGGGTTGCATCCAGGCTAGTGTTCCTTAAGACAAGGAAACCTTTGTGACCCAAAGGGTATGATGCAGTCTCTTATGTTTTAACTCCTCTAACCCAGGATGGTTCATACCATGAAGATGTGGGTTATGGTGTTAGCGAAGGCCTGAAGTCAAAGGCCTTGTCTTTGGAGAAGGCAAGAAAGGAGGCAGTGACAGATGGACTGAAACGAGCACTCAGGTATGCTAGGTGGTTTGGATCATAGTTCTATCACCTGCCTTCAAAGGTTGGCCTTTTGAATTCCACAAAACAACAATTTTAATTAGAGGACTTCTCTACATCCTGGATCCCAGTGTTATAAAATGTATAGTAGGTCCTGGCAGTAGAGTTTCTGGGGATTAAATCTTAAATTTCCTGGAATTCAGGATCACTTATCTATAAACAGAATTATGAATTCTTGCGTTACCTTCCTCAAAGTGTGGTTGTGAGAAAAAAACACTATTGTTATTATAACTATTCAAAATTGGTGTTCTTGTCCTGCAGGTTTACATGCTCCATTTCTCTTTGTATTTCCAGGTGTTTTGGGAATGCTCTTGGAAATTGTATCTTGGACAAAGACTATCTGAAATCTTTAAACAAGCTTCCACGACAGGTGTGTGAGAAATTACATATGAATGGGAAAGGGGAAAATGGATATAATTTGACCTGTTGTGGCAATTTCAAATTCATGACCCAGTCTTTGTATTATTGGGGAATTTCCAAAGCCAATTGTTGAGAAAACTAAGGAGGTATCTTTACAAAGAACATTTCTTTTGTTCGTTTTTGAAAGGCAATGAGCCCAACTTCACATATCTAGGTTATTATTAAGTGCCTGAGGCTGGATTTGAACTCTAGTCCTCCAGACTTCCGGACTAGTCCTCTATCCACTGCACCACTTAGCTGCCCTTACAAAGATCATTCTTAGCCATGGTAATGGTGAAGGAAGAGGAAACTCAAAGGAATATTTCAGTAATCCCGGATATTACTTTTAATAGATTGTCTTAAACAGAGAAAAGCCCCCTTTCCTTCTTGATTGATATGTAAAGGGACAGATATTGGATATTGAGAAGCAGGAAGGAGGAGAGGAGTAGACAGTAGGATCCATGGTCATCAATATCCCTGATTATAATTTGTACCACAGAGTAGCTAATAGGAAAACTAAATTTTTTAGGATGACCAGTTTGAATTTTGTTGCACACTAACTCGAAACACTGTTGAAGTGGAAAAGAGGGTTTTCCTGTCATGTAGTTAAAATAATTCCTTGACAGGACATTTTATATGCAATGGTTTAATGAATAGTGTTTAATGAACAACAGACAAGGATAGCACTAGGAAATTAATCCTGTTCCATTGCAGAATGAATATTCTTCAGGTTACAATACAAAATTGAAGAGTTAGCCAGACTAGTAAGGACCTGTAATTATTTGGCCTACTGTTTCTATTAAGAAACACATTCAACAACTATTTGTAATACTAGGTGCTATCAAAAAATACAGAAAAGGGGCAGCTAAGGTGACGCAGTGGATAGAGCACCAGCCCTGGAGTCAGGAGTACACGAGTTCAAATCTGGCCTCAGACACTTAATAATGATTACCTAGCTGTGTGGCCTTGGGCAAGCCACTTAACCCCATTTGCCTTGCAAAAAGAAAAAGAAAAAAGAAAGACTAAAAATGAGATAACCTCTGCCCTTTTGAATCCATTCTACTAAATATTCTATTTATATACTAGGACAGATAAAATATACACAGGCAAGTAAGTATACAGAATTTGAGGAGGTGGCACCTGAGCTAAACTTTGAAAGAAGATTGATTGTCAAAAGTAGATATGAGGAGGAAGTACATTTGAAGTATGGGTGACTACATGTAAGACTATGAATAGCAATAGGACTCATATAATCTGAGGCAGCACCTATCTAGTCCAACCTATACTTAAGAAGAAAAGTTAAAGGAATACCCAAAGCAAACAGAAGAGTCAGGACATAAACAGAAATTTAATTTCAGAAAGAGGAAAAGATATTTGTAAAAGGAAGCTCCTCCTAAGAAGGAAGGATTATCTTAGAGGCATAATTTATGTACATATTGGGTTGGATCATAACATAATCATTTCTCGTGGTTGGCATTACTTGGGACAGTCCAGGCATTCTTGGTCCTGTGAGAAGTCACATGTCTCAAACCTGGAGTGGGGACTTACTCTGTGGGGCACAGAACCAGAGTTCTGTGATGGGAACAGGGGTGTAGTACCTGGCAGTTACAAAAAGGACCAGTGATTGTGAACATGTCAAGAATGTGATAGACGTTCCTGGGAACATCAGGTTCCTGGGAAATAGGGGGACCTAAAGTCATAAATCCCTCAGTGAACACCTGGTACTGGTCAAAGCAATACACTTTGCCAGAGGGTGGGATTACCCAGAGGGCAAAGAATCATTATTATGCCAAGGACATAGCCTACTTGTTGGGCCTTAGCTCCAGGAAGCAGGGTATCTCTAAAATATTTTGACATAGGATGGATTAGAGAGTAACAAAAAACAAGGAGACCAGTTCTGAGGCTACTTTATTTGTTCAGGTAAGAAGTAATAAGGAGGAAGGGAGGGAGGGAGGAAAAAAAAAATTGTAAAATTCAATCCCCCTTTACCAAATGATTGGTAGAAACTACCATTGCATGTAATTGGAAAACAAAATATTTATATAATTTTTTTTTAATGATGGAATTAGTGTGATAACTAAGTAAAGAGAAGAGATTGGAGAAATGTTATCTAGGTTGAATTGACAAAAATTGGCATTGGATTGGATATAGTGGAGAATGAGAGAAGGAAGAGTCAAGGTTGACTCGGGTTGTAAACTTGGATAACTTGTAACTGTTTCTGTGAACCTTGGAAAAAAAATAGGGAAGTTTAGAGAGGTGTCTGTGTGATTTTAGGAGGAAAGAAATAAGTTTGACACATATCCAAAAATATACTTGTAGGATTGGAATCAGGAGAGAGACTAAGTTTGATTATATAGATTTAGAAGTTATTTGCATTGAGATGATAATTGAACCTATGGAAACAAATGAGATCACCTAGAGAGAGGAAGATTGAGCTGATGCCACTCATACTTAGAGATCAGATGATAATGACTTTGCAAGAGAAACAGGAAAAGAATGGCCTGACAGGGAGGAGATTTTGGGGAAATATTATGTAAGCCAAGAGAAAGGAGACAGTATCCAGGAGAAAGAAGTACTTGTCATTGTCAAAAGCTACAGAAAGGCAAGGAGGATGCAGATTGAGAAAAGGTAATAGAAGACAAAGCAACTGAGAGATTATTGATAATCTTTCAGGGAACCGTTTTAATGGAGTGGTGGGGATCAGAGGCCAGATTGCAAGAGTTTAAGGACTGATTAGGTAGGGAAGAAATAAAGGGAGAAAGTAGACCACTCTTTCTAGTAGAAATTTTCTCAGTTAAAGGGTTAACCTTGAGAGGATCACAGAGTCAGGTGAAGGTGAAAGGAGAGTGAATCAATATTGAAACAAGTTGTCAGAAGATAGGGGAGCATTTGGATCAAATGTTCAAATAAAGGGTTACCTTTGGTAAAGAGAGTCCTTTTCTTGAGAGACTTGAAAAGGGGATTATTGAAGATGAAAAAGGTTTATGGGGTGTATATGAGAGATCTCCTGCCTGGAGGCCTTGTTTTTCTTAATAAAATAGGGGATAGAGTCATTTTTTTGAGAGCTAGGAGATAGGAGTGGCATGGGACTTGATCAGATATCAATAAAAGCAGAGAAGGTGGTGAGGGTGGTGACAGAGAGTTCAGACAGAGTGTTTTATTAGTAGGTCCTTTGTTATTGGTTGTAGAGGAACACATCCTGTATCTTGAAAGGAAACATGTCAGATCCTTAATAAAATATATGATGTAACCTTTGAGTTGCTTCAACTTTCTCAGGAATTAGAGGGACTATAGTACAGAGGATAGTAAAATTTAAATTGATGTGTTTTTGCTTTTTTTAATAGCTCCCATCTGAGCTAGATTTAGCAAATATTAAAAGACACGACTTTGAACCTTCTGTAGAGCAGACAAGATATAACTGCCTAAAGAACATGGTTCCTGCCCAACCACAGACAAAGGAGGTGATGGCCCCTTGTGGACCAGATTTACCAGAGATTCCTACCATGCTGACAGAGAGTGAGTCAGGAAGTGACTCCTGGTAAGAGACCTTCAGTTGCCTCATCTTTCTTCCTCTGTCCCTTTCCCTTCCTCTTACTCATACTAGGGAGCTTCTAGCTCTTCTCACCAGAACACTTGTAGTCTCCATGTATCAGAGAAGCATACTTGTACCTTCTGTCTCATCTATCTAAAGCAGAAACATCTTATCCTTGGAGGGGGATGCTACATATCAGAGGAAGCTTCGGCAAAAGCAGTTGCAGCAGGAGTTCCGGGAACAGATGGAGAAGCAGCAGCAGCAGCAGCAGCAGCAGCAGCAGCAGCAGCAGGATCAGTATCAGACAGCAGCTCCTCCAGGAGAATTTCAGAGTCACAGCAGATCAGAAAAGCCAGCCACAGAACTCTTGAGGACAAAGAAAGGAGGTGCAGATGGGAGGCCATGTCTCTGAAGTCACTGCTGTACCCCAGCCCCTTTACTAGGGGGTACAAAAACTAAGGAGCAAACAATTACTACTCCTGAGGAATAGTTTTACATTTTTATGAGGAAGCAAAGAGCACATATGTAAATATGTGCAGGATAAATATAAAAAGAATAAATACGGATTTAAAACATGAGAGAAACTAACAGTTGGAGGGATAAGGAAAGATTTCATGTTTAAAGTTGTACTTGAGTTATCTTGAAAGAAAGGAGGGAGATACTCTGAGGCAGAGGTGAAAAAGCAGAGTTTATTCCAGGCATGGGGAAGAGATTCTGCAAAGGCATGGACACAGTGCTGTGTGAGAAGAGTAGAACCTTGGGAAATATCTACAACCAGGGGGGATGAGGTGGATGACCAGCAAAGGAGCCTTATGAATGGTCAGGTAGTTTAGGTGAAGAACCAGGAGAGCAGTGTCACAAACATTCAGAGTGGAATGAATATTTGGGAATATACAACAAAAGAGGAGACTAAGAAAATATCATCAGACTTGACTTTTAAGAGATGATTGGTAATACTGAAGAGGATAGTTTTGAGTGAGAAGGTTGGAAAAGAGATTTGATTTCAAAGAGTTGATTAAAGGAAGAAGAGAGGGCAGGGAACAGTGATAGCTTTTTCTAGTACTTTAACTGAGAAAGGAAGATAATTAAGTACTAGGATTACAAAAAGGTAAAAAGACAATCCCTTCCCACAAGGAGCTCACAGTTGAATGGGGTAGACAACATGTAAACAACCTATCTACATGAAAAATAGGAAATAACAGAGGAAAAGGCATTGGAATCAAGAGTTTGGGGACAGTTTCCTATAGAAGGTGGGATTTTAGTTGGGACTTAAAAGGAAGCCAAAGTAGTCAGTAGTTTGAGGCAGAGGAGAGAGGGCAGCCAGAGAAAATGTTCATAACTGAGAGATGGAGTGTCTTGTTTGTAGAACAGCCATGAGGCCACTGTCACAAGATTGAAGGCATGTAAGACTGAGGGTATAAGAAGACTGGAGAGGGCTTTGAATGGCAGAGCATTTTATATTTAATCCTGGAGGTGATAAGGTGTCATGGAATTTGTGCTTTGGAAAATCACTTTGGTGACTGACAACTTGAGGGGTATAGGATCTATTCAAGGATTTTTTAAGGAAGTCCTTATGAGAAGGAAGGAGAGAAGGAGCCAGTAAGTAGGAAGAGGTTGAGGATAAGAGAGAAAGAATGGTAGATGATGATTTCTGTTGGAACAGAAATGAATAGAATCAAGATATTGAGGTGTTGGCCTTGGCAAGGAGAAGGACTGCCTCATCAGAGACTGGAGGAAAGGAACAGAGCTGGATAATATCAAGAGATGGGGAGAAGATGGATCTGGTATTTAATAGCTTACATTTCTGCAAGGTCCTCAGCTGAAAAAGTAAGGAAGGAATTGTGGGAGGCTTGAAAAGAGAAGCCAACCTAAGATGAACCTTGAAGGCAGCTAAGGATTCTGAAAGGATAAATTCCTGAAGGTATACATTCTAGGCTTTGAGGATGGCCTATACAAATATAGACATGGGAGATGGAATATCTGGCTTGTGGAATAACTAGTAATTCTATTTGGCTGGAAAATATGGAGAAAAACTAAAGTATTTGGAAATAGGCTATGGAGGGCTTTAAAATGGAAAGCTAAGGAGACCACAGTGAGTGACATCAGATCTATGTCTTATAAAATATTTTAGTAGCTTTATGGAAGATGAATTAAAGGGAGTTGGAAAGCAAAGTAGACTGTATTTATATATTTGTTCTTGTTTGTTCTTCACTCTTGAAAAAACACCATATCAGGGAGGTGATGCCATGATGAGCATGTGTATTAGATTGGGGGGGGGGGGGGGCTGTGCTAAGTCACCAATTACCAATTTCACTTTTTCCTCCAGAGCCATCTGGGTCCAGTGACCAGATATGAATCAGGACGACTGGAGATGCCCCTCAATTCGAGGCAGTCAGGATTAAGTGACTTGTCTAGGGTCACACAGCTCATAAGTGTGAGGCTGGATTTGAACTCAGATACTTCTGACTCCAGGGTCAGTGTTCTATCCATTAGCTACACTATTTATATATTTATTGCTATTATAAGTAGTCCAAGTGAGAGGTAATGAAAACTTGAACTGCTAGGGTGATTGATGATTGTATTCATGAGAGAAGAGGAAAGGTAAAAAGCATATGGAGGTAAAATGTATAAGGATTTAGCAATTAATTTGAATATAAGTAAAGTTGGGACAAGAGTCAAGGATGAGCCAACTTGCCCCATATCAGCTGATCCTTAACTCAGTTTTTTTTTATTGTTTTATTGTTTTTGCAAGGTGATGAGGTTAAGTGACTTGTCCAGGATCACACAGCTAGGCAAATATTAAATGACTGGGTTTGAACTCAGATCCTTCTGACTCCAGGGCCAGTGCTCATTTCATCAGTCAGCTTCCCCTTCCAGTTTTTTTGAGTTGTTTATAGTTAAGATTTATAGATGAGCTCCATATTTGGATTTTCCTCTTAAATCTCAAATTTTCAGGTAATTAGGAAGCAGAAGAAACTTTCCAAAGTCTCTGCTCTAAAAATTTGTTTTTCTAACTTGATTTTTTTCCCTTTTGTAAGGGGGGAAAAAACAAGTCTATTAACTGTAGACCTGAGGTGAGTAAAGCAGAAAGAATAGACAGGGAATCAAAAGAATTAGACTAGGGGGCAGCTAGGTGGCACAGTGGATAGAGCCCTTGAGTCAGGAGGACCTGAGTTCAAATCCCGCCTCAGACACTTAATTATTACTTAGCTGTGTGGCCTTGGGTAAGTCACTTAATCCCACTGCCTTGCAAAAAAACACCCTAAAAAAAATTAGACTTGTAACCTAAAACATAATCACTAACTTCTCTGAACCTGTTTTTTAGTCAGACTACTAGATTAAAGGTAGGATACTAAATTGCCAAGATTCTTTCCAGTTCTGATTCTTTGCTGGACATTTTCTTTTGTTCAAACTAAAGGACTTGGAGTGCCTCCCTTAAAGCACAGTACTCCCATGGCTGCTATTGCAGGGCCACTCACTGAGGATGAATTCCTTGAAGGTCAGTAGCTAAGTCCTGTTGTGAAGAGTCATAGCAGTTTTCTGTGTGGATGGGCGGGTGGAATGCATTAGTAATCAGTACATAGTTATTAAGGAATAATATTCAAATTATTTTACCTGGACATTTGATAAAGACTGTTCCTCTAAAGACTTTCAAAAATCATTTTGTTTTTAGTGGCTTTTGAAAATGCCTTGGAAGAGAGGAAAAGTGGGAAACAAAGGAAACATTCATATATTCACCATGTAATATAAGGGTTAGCTTATAGATTTATATCGGGGAGAGAGAAACTAGACCTTAGAATCTGGAAGACCACAATCAGAATTCAAATTCTAACTCTGACATAGACAAGTGTGCCATCTCAGCTTTTCATTGGTTAAGAGTTTTCTCCTGGAGGATTCTCTATACCAGTGAAATAGCAACTCTTGTTAAAACTAAAGAAAGAGAAGAAATAAGAATAGAAATTGGTTTAGATAGAAAAGGAAAAAGCTGGCAGGAAAGAGGCATAGACCAAATTAAGGTCAAAATAAGAGTGATATATGTTTGTTATCACAAACATGAAAAAATAATTTTAGGGGAATCAGAAAAAAATGATAGACCTGTGGATAAGGGAGAATTTTAATGACCAGATAATAGAGGATAACAAGAGGTAAAAATGGGAAATCTTAAGTATATTACATTAAAAAAAATTTTTCTCAAATATAGAAGTAACTGAGCCAAACGGATAAAACTGAGAGCCTTTTTTCAATTGATAAATGAGCATATGATATAGAGGGGCAGTAGCCTCACCCTGGTCAGATTGGGTACCATGACAAAAATAAATGCAGGAGGGGGAAGTGGAAAAATAGGGACATAAATGGCACACTTGGAGTTGTTAAATGATTCAACCATTCTGGAGAACAATTTGGAACTAGGCCCATAAAACTATAAAACTGCATGCTTTTTGACCCACCAATATCACTACTAGGTGTGTTAAAAAAGATTTTAAAGAGGAAAAGGACTCATATCTTCAAAAAATATATGAAGCACTTCTTTTGGTGATGGCAAAGAACTGGAAATTGAAGTTACCCATCATTTGGGGAATGGCTGAACCAATTGTGGTATATGATTGTGATAGGATATAATTGTGCTGTAAGAAATGAAAAGGATGGTTTCAGAAAAATATGAGAAACTTTTTTAATTTTATTTTTCAGTTACATGCAAAGATAGTTTTCAATATTTTCTGAGTTTCATTTTTCTACCTTCCTTCCCTCCCCTCCTCCCCAAGATACCAAGTAATCTGCTTTGTTATACATGTACAATCATGTTTAACAAATTTCCTTATTGGTCATGTTGTGAAAGAAGAATCAGAACCAAAGGGAAAAAACATAAGAAAAAGGAAAAAAAAACAAGTTTCAAAAAGTGAACATGGTATACTTTGGTCTGCTTTCAGGCAGCATAGTTTTTCTCTGGATGTGGATGGCATTTTCCATAATAAATCCTTCAGGATTGTCCATGATCATTGAACTGTTGAGAGGAGCTGAGTCCTACAGTTGATCATCCCACAATGTTGATATATAATGTTCTCCTGGGAAAACCTAGAAATCCTTAAATGAACTGATGCTGAGTGAAGTGAGAACCAGGAGACCATTGTACACAGTAACAGCAAACACACACACACACACACACACACACACACACACACGCAGACGCAGACACAAACACAAAGCAATAGTAAGAATGATCAGCTATCTTAGCTACTCTGATCAATACAATGATCCAAAAGACTCATGAAAACAAAGAGAGACCTGATGAAGTGAAGGTATATATTTTTCACTTTATTATTTTATTATTTTGCAACATGGCTAATATGGAACTATAATTTTGCATAACTTCACATGTGTAATGGGTGTCATATTGTATGTATTCTCAGTGGGTGAGAAGTGAGAATTTGAAACTCAAAATTTAAAAATGAATGTTAAGAATGTTCAACTCTGGTCTCAGACACTTAATAATTACCTAGCTGTGTGGCCTTGGGCAAGCCACTTGATCCCATTGCCTTGCAAAAACCTAAGAAACAAAAAAAGAATGTTAAAAAAAATTTTCTTTTAAAGAAGTAGGATGGGGGCAACTAGGTGGCACAGTGGATAAAGCATAGACCCTAGAGTCAGGCGTACCTGGGTTCAAATTCCATCTCAAACACTTAATAATTACCTGTGTGGCCTTGGGCAAGCCACTTGCCTTGCAAAAAAAAAAACTTGAAAAAAAATAAAGAGGTAGGACAGCTCTGGTTCCTAAAAGTGATCATAGAGATACCCAGATAAATTGCTTTCTATCATCTGACATTTACATTAAGAAAAGCAGATACTTCATCTGCACGATCATTACTTTTCTCTCTATTGTCATTTTTGCTTAGAGTTTTAATTTTGGGGGGGGAGTACCAAATTATCAGAAGGACCAGCAGCTAAGAGTTTAGTTTCTGAGTGCTAGATGTGTAAAACTTTCTTGTAGATGTATTTTGTTTCGATCTTTGTGTGTCTATAGATGACCCCGAAATATGGGATCTTCCTTTGGATGCAGCAGACATCAATGCTGTCAAGCCTGTGCTGGGCTCAGGTCCCAGTTCATCCCATGCCTCTGCCACCCCTGGCTCAGCGAATCACATGTCAGCCTGGGGTGTGATGCCTCCAAAGCTGAACCACCAGAGGTCCTCTTTGTCAGGTACATAAGAGCATACAAGAGAAGGAAAGTCCAGGATTCAGTCCTGAGTTTAGCAAAGATGAAGGGAAAAGAATGTTGCTCTTAATTGACTAGGGTTCTGGTTTGGGGCAGATCTACTCTTCCTCAGGGAACAAGGTGCAGCCAACATGTTTATTCTGCATTGTATGGCAGGGAATGTTTCACTTGTTTTTGTGTCCCTGATACATATATAGCATTTAGTATCATTTTTGGGGGGCTGTATCCCAAATACCTTTTTAAATGCTTTAGATGAAAGCAGATGATGCTTAATTGAATTGGCATCTTATTCCACTACCTTGGGTTCCTTTAAACTTTTATCTAAACTTTGGATCTTCTCCAACACAGGGTTCTGCGTAGTCACTGTTAGACTTAAGTTATCCAAGAATAACTATGGTTATGTATAGAATTCTGTTAATTTAGTTTACAGTCTGAATATAGATAACATTATTTTCAGACCACAACATTTGATCTTTCTTTTAATTTTCCACAGAGAGCCATAACCCTTACAGGAAAAGCCCGGGCCTGAAGAAAAGAAAATTGGATTCCCATTAACTGGGGCCCCAAACCCTTAATATACTGGGCCTAAGGACCTAGGAAAATACTACGTGGTGGCCTTGCAGAAGAACCCTTGAACACCTTCATAGCCCTGAATTTGGAATTAAAATCAATTCAGTTCCCTACAACTCTACTAGGGACACAAGTCTTTTTTTTTACTTGATATATGTTTTACTCAAGCAAGTTGCAGTGCCTTTCTTTTAAATAGACTGCAAGTGCTATGGAAGGAAGGCTAGAGGGTAGACAGCTTTGGGCAGCTTGTATATGGAGCCATGCTTGCTTGCTTAAAAGCAGCAGAGCCACCCACAATTCTCCTTTTGCTGGTAGTCTGTGAATCTTTGCCTTTCTTGAACACTACAGATTTATTAATAAAATGCAGTTTTTATGAGTTGTTAGCTGGTAGTGTCCAGCAGTGCCTGTTTCCCACTGGTAAAACTAGGTAAAACAAATTGTGAGTAAAGATAACCCATTAATATCGCCTTCCTTAAGCCATTTTTCCCCATTTGAGATGATCACCCTTTTTAGGCACCTACAGCTTTCAATTATTTCCTATAATGCCTTGAATGAAGGTTAAATAAATAAGTATAATCTGTGCAAAAAGTATACAGACAGATATGTCTGCAACTGCCACTAAAACCCCACTGGGAGACCTCATACTATAATACACAAATGATCATGATTGGCTTTTCTGTCTCAAACTTTTGTACACATTTGGTGTTCCCTCCCCCCCAACTCTTGGGAGTTCCTTGAAGGTGTTATTTTTAACATCCAGTGCCTAGTGTATATATAATTGTTGCTATGGAAGAGAACTTGAACCTGCAAGTGCTTTTTTAAAACATACTTATGCAATAGTGTGTAAAAGCTGTTTTGATGTTTTTATTCTTCTACAATAGATTGTAGGCTTGCTCGATTAACAGAGCAAGACCCCCTTCTGTATGCAGGAATGTGACAGCAATTGCCAAGATTCTTGGGTTGTATTCCCTATTTAGCTGTAAATGCTTACGGTTCTATATACATATATATACTTTTTTTTTGAGAGCTTAGGGCATAGATGTCCTAATCATTGCTGCTCCTCTTCTCTGCCCCATCCATTTGGCAGCATATTGATGAAGCATTGTCCTATTACTCTTTGACTTTTTTCTCCAAAAATAAACTTTCTTGTTTCTCTTTCTCCATAAACTTTCTTCTTGTTTCTCTCTCTTTACACTCTTTACCCTCTGACAATCTGCTTGAAAAGAAAAAAAGGGAAATCTTAATTCTCTAATGTATTCTTAGCCAAGAGATTTCTATTAGCCTAGGGTTAAGGCCTTAGGACTCAGCACACCAGGGCACTAGCAAACATGAAAAGAAGCTGCAAAAGAAACCCCACAGCTCAACAAAAGCAAGTTCGGTTTATTTGAATGGTTTCATTAAATAAGTCTACAAAGGTAACAAACTGCAGCGCAAAGCGCAATCTTACAAGAAGCGCAACGGCCAGTTAGTGCAAAATGTACAATTAACGGCTGCTCAGAAACCCCCAAGGTTTGAATTCATTTTATTTTTTTTACAGTGTACATTGTTAAATAATGTAAAGAAAACATTTGTAATTAAGAAACAGTTTTTTTAATGTGGAAAAAGATACTCAAAGTGTACTATTAACACAAAATAATTTAAACAGTTCAGTAGCATTAGTTTATTCCTCTAGGTTTCAGTTATTTCATCCACAGGTGGAAAAAAAAAATCAATAGAAAATAAAAACCAGTTCTTCATAAATGTTTTTTTTTTTTGTAAGTGAAAAGCCCCTCAAACTTTTAAATCAAAATAGCTAAATAACTATGTGCTGCATTTGGCTGCCCAGTTCTTCTGGCAGAATGTCCTATTAAATGGCTCATTAATTATTGGGATCTTTTTTTATTCCATCTTTAACCCTCCATCTCCCCCTGCTCCCCATCCTCCGTTTTAAGCAAGGCCTTTTTGTCAAAATTTGAAGGAAAAAAAAGGCAAAATGGTTTTCACATATGGTTATCAAGGTTCACCATCCCTTCCCCCCCCTTTTCTGTTTTTCTAAATCACTTTTGTTGGAAGATTTGTAGCGTCTACCATTTAACGCAGAAAATAGACCATTCAAAGAACATGAAGGATAGCTTCCCTTGCCATCATATTTGATCAAGTTCTCTTGTTTTTGTGTCCTCTGCTGTAAATCAAAATTGGATCAGGGATTGGAAATATTTCTCTTCCCTTTATTATGGGAAGAGAAGCACCCCAGAGAAATAGAAGTCCAGATACCTTTGAGCAAGTTTTTTGTTTATGTGTCCTCTGCTGTAAATCAAAATTGGATCAGGGATTGGAAATATTTCTCTTCCCTTTATTATGGGAAGAGAAGCACCCCATAGAAATAGAAGTCCAGATACCTTTCATATTTCTATAACAGCAGAAATATCTACTCAGGCAAGTCTTTTTTTCCTTGGAGCCTTGAATGTTCTGGAGTTGCAAAAGATCAGGACATGTGACTCAACCCCAGCATAGCTGGATGCAGCACTGATTAATACTGGTTGGTTGCAGTATTCAGGGAATTCTTATTTCTGAATGAAAAGATTAGAGGAAATTGCAAGTATATGTAGAAATATATAAAAGGTGGCACAATAAGTTATGTTTTTGATAGCACTTGGGCATCTCAGAGAAAGGAAGAAAGGGAAACATCAGTCTTTTCTTTCCTAAGTAGAGGTGGCTTAGATGCCAGTGGTTTCAGGGCCTCCAATGGCAGCAATGGTTATTGTTCCAGGTTGAAAAGGCCCCTGTTATACAGGAAAGGAAAACAACCCCAGCAGATATCCCCCAAGTAAACATCTCTGCCTCAGGACCACTTGATAGTTTAAAAACCAAGCCAACCTTCAAGTTCAGCTTTTTCCAGATAATACACTCCATCTGATGCCTTCTCTGGAATAATAAATAAGACACCCTGAAGTAATGAGCTTAGCTAGCAGATGTTACTATCTGTAAACAAGCTTCCTCTTCATCCTTCAATCTTTTCCTTCTACTACATAAATATCATTCCCTAGGACCTCAACCTAACTGCTCAATACAGTTAAAAATCACTTTTCCCCCTAAAACTTCTGCCTCCAACCAACTTAACCAACATAACCCTTCCCACCCTCTTTCAAGACATGCTTTGGGCAAAGTTTCCTAGATGATTTAATTGCATCCTTTGAATTGGTTTGCCCTGTAGTATACCTAATGGACTTTAAAGGCTCTTTCAAACTATCCTCTGGCTAGGGTCTGCTGGGAAGATGATGCTAACTGCAGAAGCAATAGAAGTCCAAGGCACTAAAATATCCAGCAAGCAATACTGGGAGAACAGACAAGTATTCAAGTACAGTAATTTTACAATTTTACATTCACATTTATTTAGCTAATTACAATGGAAATACAAAGGAAAAGTTAAAGTGTCTCCAATAAGTATATGGTTATAGCTAGCTTTTTTTGAACTTTTTTTAACCCTCTATATTCCACTCTTAACTACTGTTGTCCAACAACATTTATATATCACAGTGTTTCCACATCAAAACTGATGGTAAAGTTACATGTCCGCAGGGAACTTTAAAAAAACAATTTAAATGGCTAATGCTGCAGCCAAAAGCTATCAATATTGTTTACTTAAAAGCAGTATGACCTATTTTAAAGCAACAGAGCTGCAACTCCATTCTGCTTGAGCTCCCCAGTGGGTTTCCAGGGCTCCAAGGAAAGTGAGTTGAAAGGGAAAAGATGGGAAAGAAAGATCCCAACAAATTTTTAATCTGTGGCCTGGACTCTTGGGGGTGGTAGGCAAGGAATTTAGGGCAAGACTCAAATGTGCTATTAAGCCTCATGCTAGGACTTTGACCCTCAGAGCACAGGTGGGCTTGTTTTGATAATATTATTTCCAGTGGCTGTCCCAGTGACTTCCCTAGTTGTTGGATACAGAGAAGCAGGAAAACTTAATAAGAAGCTGACCTCCATCCTGAGGGTTAAGTATGGTGGTTAGAAACATTCTTCTGGCAAGAAACAACCAGTTATATGCAGCATAGTAGTTAGTATATAGGCTATCTCCCCTCCCCCCACAGTCTACCCAGTCCTATCTATAAGTCTGGCTAAGTTGTCCTCAGGTTTGAACCTGGGGGATTGCTGATGGATTTCTGCAAATTGCTGATGTTGAAACTCTGTAAGGATGTAGCCCCTACAGGCTGAAACTGGCTGAGGGGTGGCGGTGCTGGGCCACTAGTCCCACTCCACTGAGTGCTGAAGGGGGCAGCTGGGAAACTGTACTGCTGTGGGGGACACATAGCCTTGGTGAAGTGACCTAGAGAGGTAGCTGATGCTGCAGATATGGGGGCAGAGCCACCCAGGTTAGAGGTCATGGAGATGCAGAGCTGTCCAGGTGCTGAAAATTTCCTTGCCATTCCAGGGCCCTAAAATAAAGCCCAAGAGGTAATATTTAGAAAGTTATTTTATTAATAAGAGATTTTGTTTATCATAAGAGATTTTTCTTTTACTATTCTCTAAAGTAGTGAATGCTTCAGGATTTATAGACTTGAATCTATCAGGCAAAAGTTAGGTTGGACTAATGGAGGGATAAAGAAGAAAAACCAAGGGGGAAAAAAATTGGGAGCTATTTTACTGGTCCTTTAAAAAAAGTGGCAAGATTAAGTGGAAGATAAAAATGTCCTTGTTAGAACTGCTGCTAATTCAGGTATAAGTTGAATATTTAGTAAGGAGGGTCTCAATGATTGAGATAGTTTAGGAGAAAAGTCTCACCTCATAGTTCATGTGCCCCTTGCTTCCTCTCCTGCCTGAGAGATTCATAGCATCTCGGGCCCAGTTGTCTACCAACTTGTGCAGATCGTCAGTGAATGTTCCCTTTCGGCTGGGTGGCTGGGCCTGTGGAGCTTGGCTATTGACTGCTCCCCCAACTGTGTTGGTACTGCTGGTCCCTAGAGTTAGAAGGGAAAGAATACAGGCGTTACAAAAGTTTTGGAGGGGTTTCACTTTCAGGAGATGATTAAAGATCACAAAATGATGAAATGGAGGGCATAGGAAAAGGAAGAAGCCATGCAGAAAGAAAAGCAAATAGTTAAGATTCCTGGGTTTTATGTAAGCCATATGCTTTAGCTAAACAGAATTATGAGGAAGGATTTTCTCAGGAGCTATCAAGGTACCTGGAATGATTCTAGATGAGGGTTTGCCTAGGCCAGGCCTCAGAGCATTAAAGGGCACAACAGGCAAATGGAACAGGTTTTCATTTTACATATCATCCAAGGGCCAGTGACTACTCTGCTCCTAGCCCCCATGCTGTGGAAGACAGAAAGGAATGCTACAGTCCATGGGGCCAGCTGCTCTGGTTTCCAAATCACCTTGAAGTGGGGAGAGCAGGAGGACTTTTCATGTCAAGGGCAAAGTTGGAGGAGGAAGGAGGAAATGACTTGATCTCAAAGAGGATCTACAATCCCATGTAGACACTGATTCACTTCTTCAACATTAGGCTCATAGGAACATCCCAGAGTTGAACTAAGAGGCTAAATTAAGTAGTGGTTTATTATCAAATACAACTTGAGTCCATTAAAAATGAATTTGTAGACACCACTGTTGGAAGAGAATGAGCATTTGTCTTTCCTGATGTGATGAGCCAAGGCAGGTTCATTTACAACTTGAAAGTATCATGGACTTGGGTCATTTGGCTCATAAAGAAAGAACTATTCTGAGGTTGTTAAAGGCCTTCTACTTCTTCTCCAAACCAGAGCAGCAAGCACTTTAACATAGAAGCAGCAGGAACATTCAGCTTGGGGTAGAGGTGCACAAGGGATAGGAAAGCTTTGAGGCTATGGAGAAGGTAATTTCATTTATATGGTTGATGAGAAAAGAAGGAGTCTGTGTCCTGCCTGATTTCTGCTCTGCTGGAGGGCACACTGAAGATTATTCGAAGAGGCAAGTATTAGGGAAAAGGGAAAGAAGAGTCACTGTCTCATACTCACTCTCATCAGATCTCACATTTGCACTGCAGGATAAATAAAAGCTGTGTAACATACTGGGATGTGATTCCAAGCCAGCAGGCTGTCAAGATACTCAACTGCTAGGAGCCAGTCTTCTAGCCTTTGCTTCCTTGTCATGGGCAGCAGTAAGTACATGCAACTGCTGCATGACAACAAACACTGAAAGCCACTATCTGGAGCTTTCCAGAAAAAGGGCCTTTCTAATCAGAGACTGGCCATGAACCAAATCTAAGACTGATACAGGAAATTAGACCCACAAGCACTGCTGAGAGAGGATTAGACTAGCCTTTCAGGGAAGCTCCTGAGGAAGGCATCATGTTTTTCTTAGTGCTGTGGCAACCTGGGGAGAATAATGGAGGACTCTTTGCCCTCATAAAGACTATATACCCTAAAAGTGGTATTTTTGTTTTTTAGTGCAAAGCACCTGAACAGGAAGAGTAGAATTTCAGGGAACTTTAGAAAAGCAAACGGAAGATAGGGCTAGAGTGGGAGTCATATGCAGTGAGGATGAGTGGACATGGTAATATGGAAATTCAAGAGGTCACATGCATGATGGTTGAAATATTTAAAGGGAAAATGTTTGGTCCTGGTCATTAAATAAGGCAAGCACAAAACAGATAAAAGTTCAGTTAGACATAAGGGAACTATCAAAAGCCAAAGTATTTTAACAGGGAAGCTCAATTACAGAAAGAAGAATCTTATTCACATTAAGAAACTTCTTATTTACACATGCTAGGTGTGATACCTCTTCATTTATTCTGGAGGCTATAACCCTTAAAAACAAGTTATCTCTACAGAAGGTTAATTTCATCTTCTTTCACTCTGTATCTATGTTGGGATATATAGAATACTGGCTTGTGACATGGGGAAGAATCAGACACAGTAACTCCCTTTACTAAGAACCAGCTGTTACAGTCCCAATTCTGACCACTGGGGACCATGTAGGCCATGTAGATTTTTTTTTTCCATTATGATTCAAATTCCAGCCTATTTCTTGTTGGAGACAGATAACTTACTATTTGTGGGTATTCCCTGGGGGGTGGGGGGAGGGAGGGCTAGGGGAGAAGGAGGAAAGGGGAATAGAGTTCACTTAATCTCATTAGTCTTTCTATCCATTCTCTGTGTACCTCCTTACTAAATCCAAATAACCATAATGTGTTCCATGATTTTAATGAATATCATTCCTGATCTTTAAACCTAAATAGAAGTAGCAGTGGAATAATTAAATCCACATACAATCTTACTGAATCAAACCCTTCCCAGTGTGGCAGTTATCTTTCCCCAAACAATCAGATATCTCTTATCCTCCTGTACAACTTCCTGACTGTTGTCAATTCATCATTTGCCTTGGAATTGGCTCTGAAGGGGATTGACAAAAGTCTTGACAGTTTAGCTTGAGGTGTTTTCAGTCTGAAAAATTAATTTACCTGATAACATTTAGGAATATTAATAAACATCATAAGAGGAGACAGAAAGAGACAAACAAATGCAAGACTGAAGTCAGATTGAGAGATAAAGACTTTGGGGTCTGGAAAATTAATGGATAACAGTATAACAATCAACGACCAAAAATAGCAGAAAAGAGATAATTACTACAGAGCTGGTTGCAAGGACAGACTTTTTTCACCATCTTCCCTGAAGCACAAAGAAAGAGCAATGTGTTAAAAGAAACATCAGTGCAAAATATTTAGTATCTGCACATAGCATTAAAAGGCCCAGCAAGAGAAATCATGAGTAGAGAAGGGGGGTAGTAGAACCCAGTGATCCTTGATATTTACAGGGGAATAGAGCAAACCTTAAAAAGTTGTAAAACTATAGCATCTGGAAATCAAAAAACCTGTTTATTGCTGATTGTACCCAATCAAATTAATCTGAGTTACCCACCCCCAGAAAGGCTTCTCATGAGTGTCTATCAAATGGATTTGAAATCCTTGGTTAAGGAGAAGACAAACTGTTTGGGGATTAAGATATGGGAATTTATCAAAGCCCTATTTGCTTAAGGTTGTTCAAATACCCAAAGCAGAGAGTTTTCCCCACTGATCCATTTCCCACTCTGTTTCTCCTGCTGAGTAGTTAAAATGTAGGCAATTAAATGTATTAGCAATCAAGAATCTGCAAAGCCTTTCATAGCAGCATTACAGTCCCAGTTTCATAATTTATTCACTTTCACTTGTTTCCTCCCACCCTCACTATTGCAATCTTTAAGATTATGCTGTAAGGGAAGGTTAGAGGATTCTGGCAGACCAGCAATCTATGTTCCAAGCCAAGCCGTGCTTTCAATAAACTATTCTTACAGGATAAAAATGATGCAAAGAACCCATGCACTACCGTAGCTACACCTCACCTTTCCTATAATTTAGCTTCCCTGCCCCTTGGAAACTGGCTCATGAGCAGTTATTTCATGCATAATGATGCATCTTAGGGCCCATTCCTTTATCTTCCATAGGAAGTGCTAAGAATGAAATGTATTAAAAACGATCCCAAAATAACAGAAATGGATCCTCTCCCCAGACTTCTGACATATTAGGATATGTGAATCTTTTCTCTATTTCCCCCCAAATTCCACGACTTTAGGTCTTTATACCTCTCTATAGATAGAAACAAGTTATATGGGTATTGTTGGATATGAAAGGTGATGTAAAATAAAGTGCTTGATTTGGAGCTAGGAGAAATCTCATTCAAATTCTATCAAATCACTTAACTTCAGTAGATACTCAAGTTTCCATCAATAATAAAATACAAATAATACTATAAGACCTAAGCTCAGAAAGCTTTTGTGATGATCAAGTTAAAACACTTAAAAAGTGCTTTTAGGGGCTGCTAGGTGGCGCAGTGGACAGAGTACCAGCCCTGGAGTCAGGAGTACCTGAGTTCAAATCTGACCTCAGATATTTACTAATTGCCTAGCTGTGTGGCCTTGAGCAAATTACTTAACCCCATTTCCTTGCCAAAAAACCCTAAAAAAAAGTGCTTTGTAACTCTTAAAGTGCTACACTAATTTAAACTTGTCCATTGAAATTACTGCTGAGACTGTAACTAAATCAAAGTCCTTTTAGAAAAGAACAGTTACAATATTCTGTCCCAGAAGTCAAATAATTTTGGAATCACCCTCTGTTGCAGAAGTCTAGAGAACCCCCTACCATACTGATCATCCTATTGCTAAAGTAAAAGGAAAATGGGGGGGGGGGGGGGGGCTGCGGGGGAAGAGTAGGAGGAGACAGGCTACAAGATGCAAGGGGATGAAGTTAAATGGGTAAAGGGGAAGGATGCAGGGGAATGAAGTTAAATGTGATCCATGAAGATGAATCAAAGCACATCCCTTACAGACCCTGTCAATACAGAGAACAGAGGGGCAGAAATATTTCCATCAAGGAAAGTCTGACCACCCTTGAAGCACACTCAGAAGCATTATATTGGCAGCCTTACTTATAATTAGTACATGCATTTAAAAACACCTCAATAACTACATCAGAAGTTTGAGGTCTTCAGAGACAAGATTTTTCCTTAAACTCTGCAAAAGACTATCTTTTGAGTTTCCTTATAAGGAACAGTCAGATAATATTTTAAAAGCCTATTATAATAAGGCAATTTCTAAATATTGTAGTTCACTTGCCATTTGTGAATGAAGAGATCCTATCTTTGCTGGGCAATCAAGTTTCCAACTAATGAAATGCTTTTACTAAAGGAGCTATAACAAAGATAAGTGTATTTTAGTTTTCCTTTAAAGAAAGTTTTATAATTAGAAAATCTATGAATTATTGTATTTGGGGGTGAAAAGTAAAGTAGTTAACTAGAGAGCTACTGGAAGAATTAAATGGGATCCAGGTGCAATGCAAATAAGGTTTTTATGTTTTTTGGAGATTCTAGTACTCTGTGGTTATTTAATCTGGACTGAAATTAAGGCTTGTTATGAGTACTTCAATTACCATGAAATAGAAGTCAGAATAAACAAGAAAAACTTCATCATGTTCCTACAACATATTTCAACCTAATTTTATTTCCATGTGCTGCTAGAACCATTCTATCTTTCTGGCACCTTTAATGCCAAGACCATGGACCCTAAAGTTATAACCTTTAAAAGTCCAAGGTTCATTATCTCTAGACACTTGTGTGTTCTTGTGTTCTGCTGGAACAACCCTCTATATACTGGCTAAATGTAATGTGAAGAAATCTTCAGCATCCCATTAAGATCATCTACAAGTTCAAGAAATATGCTCTATTTCTAGAGTTTTATGTTATAAGACCAAATGGACCCAAACTTCTGAGTGTAATAATAGTTCAGCCAAGCCACTTAAGAACATGGACTACAAGAGACAAATGAGAATGGGCTGCATGAAATATCAAATCCAAGCAGCAGAAAAACAAAAACAAGGAAGGAGTAAAGGTGTTACACACAAAGAGCCAAGCAGGGCGTACTCAGAAATCGGGTCCTCCTGCCACCAGGTTTGAACGTCACCCGCTCAGATGCACAGTTAAACTTCGCACAGCCTGTGAGAAGGTGGGGGGAAAAGAGGGAAGAACAGAGAAAGGAAGAGAAACATAGAACACAACTACAAGATGTTAGAAACTTGAGGTTGGAGAGGTGAAATGTACTAAGATGACACAAAGAAGAACAAGCTTCAGGAGAAGGGCACCCAGATAAGAGTAGGAACCAGGAGTTCCATTCCATTCTCTCCACCTGTAAAAATTCAAAGCTCTTCACTGGAATAATGCTAGTTTATTTTGCCCCTTCATAACAGAGTACATTCATCTTGCTAAGATTTGGTACTCGTTCAAAAATTTCTTTCAATTCTCCTGAAAATGTTCTTAGAGGAGAAAGGGTATGGTGATACTTGCTTCTGAGTTCTTTGGAAGCAAGTCTGTTATCTATCTTTAGACCCTTTCTTCCTCCTTGGATATCCCACAACTAAATTTCCTATTTTTTTTTATTTCTATTATTAATGGAGAACATTTTGATGGGAATGTTTTGTTTAGTAAAACAAGTGGCAAAGTGAGTTTAAATGAAAACAGAATGACCCTATCCCAGCAGAAGGAAAAAAAAAATCTGCCCTGGCAATCTGTGCACTATCCCCTAGTATTGACTACTGCCTTATTTTTTTTTTTTTTTGGGGGGGGGAATATCATCACTTTCCCAATCTTCTTTCTGATATGTTTTCAAGGGCCCCCAGTCCATCAGTGACTGCAGTGATACCTCCTCATAAAGGTCTCAGACATGTACATTTTCATTTTGGTCGCTACATGGCTTTCCCTGAAGAGGCTCTTTGACCAGATAGTAGCCCAACTCCCATACTGACTGATCTCTCTGTAATAAACCCACCTTATCATCTGCTGATCACCTCCAACTGTCTTAAGATTAAGACTTCTGAGCAGGTTGTGTATATATTATCTATTGGTTGGTAAGTCTTTTGCTTTCAGATTCCTCAGTCCAAGCTGTTACCCTGAAGTCTTCAGGAGCATTTGATCCATCACCAAGGCTTTGGCAATTTTTCCACCTTAGTGCTATCAAAAGATGGTGGTTGCCAATAGATTTCTTACCTTGGCCAGGAGCAGAAAGACTTGGTACTGAAATGGCACCATCACTGGTAAAAGCTGAATAGAGGTTCTCACTGGAGGGAGATGGTTTAAGGGGCTGTAACAGCTGGTTCTGTCCAGTCTCTGGGATACTGCCAGGAGGATGGAGGGTCTGCTGGGGGTTCAAAACTGAAGTTGCACTCTGAGCAGACAGGTTGCCTGTGAAAAGACAGAGTGGCATCAGGAACAAGGGGAAGTTTCTTAGTAGTTCAGTCTTCCCACTGCACTTCATAGATAGTGATAGGTAAGGCTACAAAAAAAGGCAAATTTGAATGGATTGCATGAAATAGTAAACTAAGCAGTAGAAAAAAAATAAGAAATCTTATATTTTGACTGGGGAGGGATGGAGGTGGGAATCAGGGAGAGATGGGGATGAGAGATATTGTAGAAAAAGAAAGAACTTTATAGACTGGAAATATAGGAGTGGAGTGCAAAGTAAGCCAATGCCCTCCCCTCAAACCTGATAGTAAATCAGGAGGTTCCCTTTATAAACTACTTAAGAAGGTTTTTAAGATAGATTGCCCAGAGTAGTTAAGTCTGAGTCAAGTAAGAAGTAGCTGCAGGACAAGGGGAACATGCAATTTTCTAACTGATAATTCTGACTCCGATCAGGTTGAAAAGAATGTTCCAATTTCCCTATTGAGAAAGACATTGAAATATGATACAATTAGTTTTCCAAGCTCTACCTAGCTTTCCTTCTAAGGAAGCACTTGCCAAGTCAGTAAAACTGGTAAATGGTGTGAGTGGCCACTGAACACCAAGAGAGTTTTTGCACCCTACTTCTTGGTAAATGTCACACCAGTGACAGTATCTTAGTCCAGTATCCTGATTTCTCATTCCTGGATATATATCTCCTGTTTAACAAGTTTGTCAACCCCTTGCTGGTTTTTTTGGAGCAGGTAAGGTTAGCAGATGATACCACTTAAGCATTTTTCTATCAGTAAGTACTATGAGCGCTCCCTGTGATGTTGAGGAAAGGAATTAGAGCTAAAGGTCACAAAACACTAGGCCTGAAGGGTAGCTCTCTCTAAGGGAGAATATGTCCATAAGAAAGGTGGAAATGAAACAGAACTGTTTTACCAAAATAATCCTTTAAAATTAGATAATCCTTTTCAGAATTTTACTAAGATGAATTCTCATTATCGGGGATCATCATCAACACTAATGAGACAAAGAATGGCCAATTCTTCACCAATGGCCATTTCCAGAGCACGTACAACTAACCATCACACTCCGTGTAAAGCAAAAACTACTCAGAAGGAAAAAAAGCTATGCTACTAAGTGGCTTGACATACATTGTTTTATGTTATATATTTTATTATTTATGTGGTATTTTAATATGTTATCTTCTACACACATATCTAAATCTAAATATTAATAGAACCCATTCTCAAGATATATTTCTTTTGAATAATGTCATCAGAAGGTCACTTCAGATGTCCCAAATAAGATACTTACAAGACTCCCAAAGGAGTCCTCTGTAACACATCAATCAAGTTTCCCTTTTATGGAATCATATTAGAATTACTGCTCAAAAAAGGCTTTTTTTTCCTTTTAATTTTTTTAAACCCCTTTGAAAGAAAGGATTGGGTAAACACTAGTAACATTTCAGTTGGTGGCAAAGCTGAGAATTGCTCTCAATTATACCTTTCACTAGAGATTGTGAAGTGGTTTCACATGTGAATTACGCTAAAAAGACCATTCACTAAGACCATTTCCGAGGGTAAAATGAAGGCAGGAAAGGGAAAGTTGAGAATAAGATGTGTAAATTATTTTAGAAAATCAGCCTCTGAAAACTAAGCATAAGTTTTGAAATGCTAGATAGGTTAAACAGCTTCCATACTAGAAAAAAAAGGTTAAACAGCTTCCATACTAGAAAAAAAAGAGGAAAAATATAAGGGAGAAGACATTTTTTACCCTGTCCATAGCTCCTTACCTGAAAGTTGGGGGCTCTTATTTCCTAAAGAACTACTGCGGCTAGACTTGCTGCCTTTGCTTTTAGTGGGTCTCCTTCTTCTCCCTGAGAGTGGAGCAGCTGGGGGAATGATAACCGCAGGGGGAACTTTGCCCAATTTGGTATATAAACATTCAATTTCATGTTTCTGGCGACTCTGCAGGTCCTGGATCTCTTTAAGGTGCCTAAGGGTGAAAGACAGACTTAAGAATGTACTCCATCCCAACCCATTACTATATAACATCAATTTGACAAGTCATTAATATTTCATTAATTTCATTATTTCCTTAAAATTTCATTAATAGTTATGAATCAAGACCCATACAATTATCCTGAATGTAGTTAACTTGTTCTCAAAACTTATAAAACACTACTCACCCTTTCCCTAAAACCAAATAATTTTCACTATGATGAAACTCCAATTTTTCTTCCTGTCTTCCACCACCCCTTTGAAATTTTTTTGTTTTTTTCTGTAGCTTGAGAACAATGAGGGCAAATATAGATCAATTATTACCTAGACAGACCTCACAGCAGACATTTATCCATAGAAGGCAATTTTAGAATGTTTGATAAAATATGTAAGCTAGAATCAGGAAGACCCGAACTCAAATCCTGGTATGTGATCCTGGGCCTTTATTAGTTAGCCTCTGCTTGTCTCAGTTTCCTCAACTGAAAAATAGTGTTAATAAGGGCACCTGTGGTTACTGTGAGGATCAAATGAAAAGAGATTTTGTAAAGCATTTTGTCACCTTAAAGTAAATTTAAGGGAGGCTAGCTATTATTATACTGGCACTTATGTGGCTCAGAGGATGGAGTCAGGAACATGGAGTTCACCTGAGTTCAAACCTGGCTTCATGCAATGAACAAGTCATTCAACCTGTCTGCCTCGGTTTCCCCAACTGTAAAATGAGGAACTACCTTCCTGGGTATGGATAAGAATTGTAAAACACTAAGCATAGTGTCTGGCTACAAAGCAACTGTTTAAATAAATGACTTGTACTCATTCCTTCTATTGTGTGCATGTTTAAGTATATATTTAGGGGCCAAAGTAACGGTATTTAGTCTCAAAAAGGCATACAAGTGAGCAATTGTGGCACAGTGGCATAGCAGCATAGCTACTTAAAAAAAAGAGAATTTAATGAAAAAACCCTCAGACAACTTTAAATAAATAACTTTAAATAAGTCTTTTTTATAACTTCATTTATTTTTCCAACTACTTGCAAAGAAAATCTATATCTTTTAATAGAAAAGACATTCCCTACACTTATGATATATGTAGTAGAGAGAGCTATGGATCTGTAATCTGAAATATTAATCTTACTACTTCATAGTTAACTGATGACAAGATCACTAAACTTCCCTGGGGTATTTCTAAAGTTCTTCCCTTTTCTTTCATAAGGAAAGAAAATAGTCTTACTTTTCTCGTAGCCGACGTAGTTCAGACTTCAAGTCCTCATCTTCAATGTCTGATTCATTGTCACTGCTCATGTAAGAGGAGTTGAATGAATTACTAAGGCTCTGGCTAAGGCTCTGGATAGGAAGGCTGCCTTTTGAGCCCAAATGTTGAGTAGAATGTGGGCTGCCTGAACCATCATCCATATTCTGATTTAGGAAGGCAGCTTCCAGGTCACAAGATGGCCCATTAAGATGACTTGGTAACAATTCAGGCATTTCTTTCTTTGGTACTGCAGCAGAAGGAATAGCCTGTTCAGAATCTATTGAAGGTTGGGTCACAGATGGCTCTTTCTCTACCACAGTGGTGACCTTGTCATCGGTTCTTGACACAGAGAATCGGCCAACTTTGTCTGCTGTAGTTGTCACCTGAAAACGGCCAACTGTTGTGGGCTGCTCAACTTCTGGCTTTGTCTGTGTAGCAGAAGTTTTCTGAGAAGGAACACCATCAACCATATCCAAGGAGCTGCCACATAGAGCTGGGGCAATTCCACCAGGCTTCTGCTTCACCAGAGTGTTCTCTGGGCTGCTGCTTGACAACACTGAGGACTCTGAAGTGCTTGACTCAAAATGGACAGATTTTACTTCTTCTGACTTAATTCTGCTCTCCTTCAATGAATCATCTGGTGCAACTGATACCTAGTAGTTTAAAAAAAAATACTAACCTTAAGGATAGACTAAAACAAACAAAAAATACAAACTAAAGCTGCATACTCCTAAATAATAGGAAATTCCATTTCCCTGTCAACTGTATCCAATCCCTTCATTTTGGGAAAAGAAAGGATTCAAATTGCCTCCTCCCATATTTCCATCCTAATCCTTCCTCTTACTATCTGAAGTGAAATGGTTTTGTTTTGGTTTTATAAAAGGAAAAATAGACAGTGCAGCAGGGAAATTTTAAGTTAAGATTTAAGACAGTACTTATTAGGAATTCAACTAAATACATAAATGATTTATTAAACAATGTGCTAGCATAATGCACTCCACTGGATACTGGAGCCTACTGAGTAAGAAATGCTGAAATAGAGAAATATAACATGTGCTCAGAAGTATAAGATAATTTTAGGCAAAAGGGATCATAACCAGGCAGATGAAGAAATGATTCCCATAGGAAGTGGTGCCTGAGAGTTGAGCCTTGAAGGAAGACAAAGATGCCTCCTTCAGAGGCAAAGGTGAAGAGAGAGTTTACTCCAAGCACAGAAGTCTGTTCAAGGATGGGAGACAGAATAAAAGACTGGGAGAAAGCAAAAAGGCCAGCTTGGATAAAATAAATTGGGTGTCTAAAGGAGATATGAAAAGTTTAGAAGGGCATTCAAAAGCCAGATTGTGAAGGGCAAAATGTTTCTAGTCCTGGTTCTGTATCTAATTAGAGAAATGATTCTTTAGGAATTTGTTAGTCATTGTATTCCACTGGTAAAGATTCAAGAACACTCCCGATAAATGGTACAGAGTCAACTCTGTGTTCTTGAAAATTAGACCAGCGAAGCTTTCATATCAATTTATTCAAATATAAACTGGCAATCATATACAACCTGAGAAACAAAGGATTAAGTTCTTGAGAAGTGAACATCTTACCTGAAATCTGCCCATCTTAAGAACACTGGCTTCTGAACTGGTCATTATGGTATTATCTTCTAGGCTTTGAGGTGCTAAAAGAAGTAGAGAAATGAAGCTGACAAAGAAGTTTAAATTATATTTTTCTCTAATCATAACTAAGAGGATGAATTTAAATAGTCTAATTTTAATTTTTTTGCAATGCTCTATCCCTGAGTTTTGAAAAAGTATAGTATTCATGAAGCAAGAGTTTTCTTCTAGACAAGATTTGAAGTTTATTTCCTTGTGTCATTTGACTAAGTCCAGTTTTGGGAACCCAAAGGTGTTTATAAAACAAACACAACAGTACATGAAACATGGCATAGGCTTAAAACTGGATGAATTCAAAGAATTTTATTACTTCTGGGGAGCAATCACAAAGATCATTTTGTTGGAGATAAGACTACTCTGATCCTTTTGTAGTTTTGCTAACTCCAATTTCCACAACTCTTTCAAGAATTCCTTATTTACTACCTAATCCCACTGGAGTGTTAAGGATCAAAAACTGCTTTTGAACTGCAATGTGCCCAAGGTGTCATACTCTACCTCTCTGAGCTGGCACCATAACTGGCACTGCTCCAGCAACTGATGTTGGAGTCACAACTGATGTGGGCTGCAAGACAAAATTTAAAAGAAAAAAAAAAAACTTCAGTTTTTTAAATACTTTTATCTCAACTTAAAAGAAGTATATAATATGACCATGCGGCACAGTTAAGTTTTGTCATTATAAAAGACAAGATGACTTAAAAAAATTTTTTTTGATCTAGTAGATTCAGTCATTCTGGTATGCATGCCGAAAGATTCAAATGTAACAGAAAATCTGATCTTGACATTAATTCAGCCTATAAGGCAAATATATTTTCCTATTAAATTATCTAAATTTAACTTGTAGGTGAGCTTTTAAAACTTTTTTTATGATACCCTTAGTCTGTTTCAGAAAGTACCACAGAAATTCAAAGGGAATTATTTTCTTTTAAAACCTTTTAATCTTCAAATATAAGCAAATAGCAGTCAAAAACTTTAAATTAAGATATCTTGTATTAAAAAAAAATAGATGACAATGTCCCTTACATTCAAATAATATAAAATCAGAGAAATTAAATGGATCCAAAGATCACTCTCAAACCTGAGTTCTTCTTTTGGAACTAGCCAATGAAAACACAGGTAAACTGAATAAATAGTACAATGTGGTAAACATCATAGATTAGCACCCATTTGCCCCAACAGCAGCATGACCACTTATATATAGCTAAAATCTTCTCAAGAGAATTTCTACCTGTCTGAGTTACATTTTCTGGGAGCAGAGTATCCCGGAAAGGAAGGAGACAGGTTTATTTTGGAGCTCTTTCAACTTACAGCAACTGAAGATGTGACTGGGACAGTCTCTGGACTAAGGGCTCTTCTTAACTGAGCATCAAGATCTTCTAGAGGTTGCTGAGACTGAAGCAAAAATACCCACTAATAAGAATGTCTTAAGGCAATTTATAAGGTGTATTTAGTTTGCAAGACTAACATAAGCACTTTATAATCTAGATTTAATACAGGTTTTGGAAATGAGATGTAACCTATATCTTCATATTGTAGTAACCTATATCTTCATATTGTAAGGTTATCACCTTATGTGCCTGATTTTTTTTTCTGTTCTATCATCTTCTTTCTTCTGCAACCAGAAGATGGATTTCATATTCTTCCCCTGTCTAGGATACTTAATGAAATGCACACAGAACTGCAGTTAGCCTATCTTTATTATATCTTATCTATTTTCATTTACTTTTTTCTTCAGTTTTATAAAAACCCTAACTCCAGGGTGAAAGCACTGTCAGCTACACATCATCTCTGAAAAATGATTCTTTGATACTTTTATCATATATCTGTGGTAGGCCACTTCTCTTCTGAGGAGAGAATTACTTTTGTCTTATTAATCCTCTAAAGTTGAATATGAGTAACACATTATTCAGAAGGTCATCCTCGATGACTTAAGGTGGAAAAAAACCATTCTCTCTCCCCCAACAAGAGGGGGAGCTTTGATGTATAATATTTGGTGTAAGAAAGCTAACTTAAAGACCATTTTTATAGGAATGCTATATACTTGCAAACATGAAAGCAGCTTCAAAATCTAGTTTTTACTTTTATTACCTATGGAATCACAAACTCTGAGACATAAATTCCTCACATTTTAAACGAAGATAACACCTGTGCTACTTAACTCATGTTGTTGGGGGAAAGCACTATTGAAATGTGAACTACTATCATTATTATCATCGCCAAAGAGGATTTGCTTCAAAAAGACTGGAGTAGGTTGGGAAATCTTAGATATAAGTGCAACTGAAACCAGAAATGTATCACAGACTAGGCAGTAACCAAATAATGAATGCCAAGGGACAGCTAGATGGAAGTGGATACAGCACTAGTCCTGGAGTCAGGAGGACCCAAGTTGAAATCAGACACTTGCTATATGAAATTGCCTCACACCCCCAGCCCCACAAAAAAGTCAAACTTAAGGAATTTTCTTCTTTCCCCTGGATAATAGAAACCCATTCATCTTGGAACTCCTCTGCTCTTTTTTAGCTAGTTGCTCAGTTCTATCACCTTTCAAATAATAGAGTTTCAATTCTATGCCCAAAGAACAATAAAAATGATCCTTAGATCCAGCAATACCACTACTGGGTCTGAATCCTGAAGAGATCATGAAGAAGGGTAAAAATCCTTATACATGTACAAAATATTCAAACCAGTTTTTTGCAGTGGCAAAAAATTGGAAATTTGAGGGGAAGCCAGGGGAGTGATTGAACAAGTTATGATTTATATGACTATTATGGAGTACTCATTCTATAAGAAACCATGAGGAATGGATTTGAGAAAAGCCTAGAAAGACTTGCATGAATTGCTGCTGAGTGAGATGAGCAGAACCAGAAGAACAGCAACTTGGGATGATGATGAACCGTGATGCACTTGTTTATTTCAGCAGTACAATAATCAGGGACAATTTTTAGACTTGAAATGGAAAATACCATCCATATCCAGAGAAGGAATTGTGGGGTTTAAATGAAGACCAAAGCTAATTAACTTCAACTTTTAAAAGCTGTCTTATGTATTATGTCATTTTTTTCTAATGTTTCTTTCTTTTGTTTGGACCTGATTCTTTTCTCACAACATGTTCATCTATGTTTAGCACAGTGGTAAATATAGAGCCCATATCAGATTGCTTTCTGTTGGGGAAGGAGGGAAGAGGAAAAATTGGAAAATGTAAAAACCTTGTGGGGCAAAAAAAACTGGTTCAAAACTTACTGTTGAGGGGTGGCTAGGTGGCACAGTGGATAGAGCACCAGCCCTGGAGTCAGGAGTTTCTGAGTTCAAATCTGGTCTCAGACACTTAATAATTAGCTAGCTGTGTGGCCTTGGGCAAGCCACTTAACCCCATTTGCCTTGCAAAAACCTAAAACCTACAGTTGCATGTAATTGGAAAAACAAAACAAAAAAAAAATTCAAAAGAAAGTCTCAATTCTGATGCAATCCTATCAATAAAAAAGGAAAAAAGGAACAAAGGGAAAAATCTCCCAAACCTTGTCTTTTCTCACTACTTTTTCTTCCCACTCTTAATCCAGTCCCTACATTAAAGCATCCCTTCATTAAGCATAAGGTGCCTCAGACCCTTTAACTTTATGCCTAATTGCCCTCAGCTTTCTGCCTCATTATGTTCTTCCAAGAGTCCCCAGATCTTGTTCCTAATTATCCCTCTCCTATCCTCAACTAGTAGATTTTCTCTTGTTTTGTAGTTCAACATTTCATAATATTCATTTCAAAATCTGAATTAGAGCAACAAGGTTATTAAGTTTAAAAGATCTTTAACTACAAATAACCGATGTATCAAATAAAGCTTACATATCTTCACTGTAGAGGTAAAGTGCTAATTTAATCTGATTTAAATATTTATGAACTTGTTTATTCATAAGTACTGATAAAGGTGAGATTGGTATTTAAAAAAAGTTATTCTAGACTACATAAATACACGTAATTTTCTATATGATCCATGGGATAAATGCAGCAATATCCCAAATACATTTTAGAATTTAAATCATCGTTTAATAATATTCAATAGTTTCAAGGTTCTTTCTAATATGACAGCCCTGACAGTTTTGTATGACAGTTTTGTAGTATTGCTACAAAACTGCAAGGGTGTTCCAATTCCTATCTTGAAGTTAATCATTATTTTTAAAATATTTATTGTATATTATAAAAAGTTGTTTTTAGCTCTCAGGCCATATAAGAACCAGGAGGAGGGCTGAATCTGCCCTGTTTAAGTTTGCTAATCCCTGTATTATATTGAATGAACATCATAAAACTTTGAAGAAATCATGTTTTCAAAATTATCAATAACTTCTCAAAGAATGAATAATAACCTTGCGGGTAAAATTTGGGGCTTTGAGAAACAGTTTTTCAGAAGAGCCTCAAAACTACTTTGAAATAAATACCTCAGATTTCTCTTTGTATCTAGAATCCAAATATTCCAAATAGAATCCTCAGTTTAGATGGGTTCAAACACTATTCTAAAAATTTACAGTAGGGGTTTACCTCAATTGAGAGAGAAAGAAACTTGGAAAAGCTAATACCATGCAATGAAGAATTTAACCATGCATTTTGAGAGCCAAACAAAGAGAAGAAACAGAAAGAATTCTGCCAAGTTATATAGCACCTGTGTTAGTGAAGGTCCTGGAAAAGGTGGCAACTGCTCACTGGGTGGGGTACCAGATGGAAGATCAGTACCTACTGGCAGTACCTACAGACATGAATAGAAGAAGGCTCAGAAGAAGTTGCAACTACTACATATTAAGGAATAACAAATCTAATTTGACACAAGGTTACAGAACAAAACAAAAAGTTTGAGCCTTGCCAGAAACTGTACAATTTGCTGTAAAGTATTTATCAAAGGAAAGATCCATGGGAATTAAGATTATTCTTGTGTATCTGGTAAATGACTTCATGCTATTAGTTCTTGTTAGGATTGAAGGCAGGTAGGACTTTTGACAAAAAGTAAAGCATGGTATGCAGTAATTTCCTCTTTTGGAAAAGAACAAATGACCAGGATCTAATCCAGGAGTGCTGAGATGAGGCAGCAATCTTAGACAACTTTAAGACAGAGGACCTTTAAGACAGCTAAACTGTCTCTGATTGGTCCTAAACTAGTGAAAGACCCTAATTTGACAATGAGAAGATTAGTTCTTTTCTATTAGGAACAAGATATTCTGGGTCGTCTCTGCCTGTCATTTTAACCAAAAAAGATAACTGGAACATGCAATGTTAGAAAAAGTCCAGCCAAGTTTTATAAAAATTGGAGATATATGAAAGATTGTAAATGCCAGAATTAGGAAAACCCATCACAGCAGAATCAGAAAGTATATTCCGGTTAGTAATTTTGTCACTGGTACTTGAGAATCTGACTCAAACAAATCTGATCATCAACACTCATTTACTTTAACACTCTAAATCTTAAATCTTGACTCTGTAGGTAAAATAATGTGCTGCTTTAAAAGCTGGCTTCACCAGAATAGTGATGTACCCTTTCTCTATACTATAGACTAATAAGAGAAAAATTCCTTTTTTTTTTTGTGGGGTAAATTTACTTTTATTTGAATAAAATGGAAAAAATATTTGTATGGTATCTAACATTAATATTTTGTATAAACTAAGTTTATTTATTTAAATGTAAGAAAACATAAAAGTAGAATTCCTAGAAGTTTTTTATAGAATTTCAAACAAATGAAATATGTGTGTGTATAAACAAATAGACACACACTTTTAATGAAATCCAAACATATAAACTAAGTTCAGTCTGTTAACAGAATGTCTACATTAGCCTCTGAATTTGTTTTCATAACCATATTTCTACTTTCTTGAGATCTAGGGTTATTATGTGTAAAATTTTTTAACTCTACACTTGAAAAACAAGTCATTATTTCAGTGGAATAAGAGAAAAAACTATGTAAAAAGAATCCCTAAGAATCTTACCGGTACCCTGGTAAGAGGTGGCTTTGAGGGAGGGGTTCCAGGTTTCACCCCTGCTGCAATGTTGGCTGGGGCTGGAACATAGCTGACTGGGGTGGAAGCTTGCCCAGGTGTGACTACTGGTGTAACAACTGACAAACCACTAGTTGTTCCTAGAGGCAAACTGCTCGGTGGTAAGCAAGTACTTGTGGTGGAAGTCATAAGCTTGCTTTGTGCGACAGCAGTGGTTGGGACGCCTGGCATGACTGTGGTCTCCACTACCAATGATGTCTCCAGTGAGACAGGGGCATGCTGGGCTCCAACAGAACTGTGTTCACTGAAGAGAGACCGCAATTTTTCTTCCAGAGTCTTTATATCATCAATACCAGGGGCTTTGGGTTGTGTATCAGTATCTATTTCTGAACAGTGGGTGTGGGGCTGGTTGGGAAGTGATGCTGGTTGAGGTTGACTATGGATCAATGTCTGCTGTACGGCAGGCACATTGGTGACAGGCTGTGCTAGGGGCAGGACCCCCGGCAAAGGTACCTGGGACAATACTGGGGTGGAGATGGCCCCTGCTGCCTGTGAAAGGCCAGGAAGAGAAGCAACAGCAGATGGGACTTGTAAAGGATGCACTGCGCCAGGCTGACTAGTGGAATCCAATGTCCCAGCTGCAGAGGAAGACACAGCTACAGAGAGGGGTAGGGATGGCTTATCTGGTAAATGGGAGCCATTGTGCTTGGGATGGAGTGCACTGACCACCACTGTGTCAGCCAGAGTAGGGGCTGAACTGCTGCTACTGAGCTGGAGAGGTGGCTGTGAAGCCATGTTCGGGAATGGAGTGGTGGTGGGTGTGGTAGCCAGGGGTGCTGCTAGGGCTGTACTTGCTGCCATCTGGGCAGGCTGAGAAGACCCAGCAGTGAGGAGAGCCCCTGGAGGAGCAGCACTGCCTAGGCCAGGAACAGGAACTCCTGATACTGCTGCAGGAGGAAAAGGGCCAGCATTAGACACTACTCCCCCCAGCGGTGGAACCTGAGCTGATTCAGCTGAAGTGGACAATGTCACAGCTGGAGGAATATTCGTGCTGGAAACCACACTCGTCATTAATGATGGTCCAGACACTTGTGGTCCAAGAAAAGAGCTTGAAGTTAGTACACCTGCACTGGAGGCCACTCCGGCAATGATCTTTTCGGTAGGCATGGTGACCACAGACTGAATGACTGGTGCAGATATGCTGTTAAAAGGACTACTTGTTGCAGGGACTGAGACTGAAGACACAGCTGTTGCTGTTGGAGGAAAAACTACAGTCATGCTAGTCATGGTGGGAGGGACAGATGGGAAGGTTGGTCCTGCATGGCTGAAGTTTGGGGGAGCTGTACTGGGTCCTTCTGCCATTTGAGCATGCCTGAGTTCTGAGAATGCCTGTTGCAAACTAAGGGATGAAGCAGAATGAGACAGATTCATAGGGCCATGGGATGGAGCAACAGTGGCTGCAAAGAAAAACAACAACAACAACAAAAAAATGAAGTTAGTTCATTATTTCTAAAGGTTAGCAATACAACATGGCCTAAAACTTTATTAAAAGTTCACCAATACAAACATTAAAATAGCACTCTGCTAAGGGGACATTTTAAATAGTTGAGAGTGAGAGTGACCTGGGCAGACAAGCCTAAATAAGGATAGAGGATCAGGTTATAACATCTAGCACCATATGAAAACACTTGATCTACTCCCAATTCTCATCAAAGAGACTCTTCCTTGTTCTGTTTCAGCCTCCTATACTTATCCTTTTTACTTCTGCCTCATGTTTATCTTCTATTCTTAGAGTTTTCCATCTACTGAATTTGAGCCAAATTCTAAAAAAGAAAGAAGAAGCTTTTTGGGAAAAACTCACCTGTATCTGTTATTTCACTGGATGTAGCAGTGAAAAATATCGATTCTCGCAACCGACTTTCTGGTACAGGACTCACTATAAATCGACGTCCAGCTGAATGTACCACTTGAGTTAAGGAACTGGAGGGAACACCTAAATTAGAAAAGAAATTGTGCATTATTATTCATTTGGCTTGGTCTGATCAAAAGAAGTTTATAAACTGTATTATACAGAAAGAACAGATAAAAAACTGACTACTATTTGTTTTCCTGGAAATCAAATGCTAAGACAAGACAGTGTGGAAAACTGAAAGGAAGATTGGTTACCTGCTCTCTGAGGTATAGAAGATGCAGGATTTGGTTGCTTGAACTCCTCCTCCAATTTCTGCAACAAACAACAATTTGGTAATCTCCTGTGTAACACACTCTCAAATCGAACCTCATGACTGTATTCATTAAATCCAGTTAGATCTTTAGCAAGATCTGGCAGAGAAAACTACAACTAGCATGAGATTCAACTGGTCATATAGGTGCCAGATGCTCTGCTAGATGCTGGGGGAAAAAAAACAGTCAAAGACCAGAACCTGCTCTCAGAAGATACACCCAGAATAAAATGGAAACAATCAATACATACAAGTTACAGGAGCAAAAGGAAAAGGTTTCTTGAAGATGAGATTTTAGGCACAACAGAATAATGATTGTAAAAACGACATATAATTGCAAAATAATAAAGTGAAAAAAGACATAGAAGGCACAGGTAATTTGTGAGATTAAAGAAGAGAAAGAACAGCAGAAGAACATTAACAACATTAACCATGAGGGACTTGTTCATTTCAACAGTACAATAATCAAAGAAAATTTTAAAAGACTTGTGTTGGAAAATACCACCCATACCAATGTATTATGTCATTTTTTTTTCTCTGTAATGTTTGGATCTACTCTCACAACATATTCAACAACAATCTATATTTGGTAGACTTTTAAAAGAGCTTACATTAAATTGCTTTCTGTTGGGCGAAGGAGGAGGAAGGAAGAAAAGTTGAATGGTAACAACTACCACTGCATGTAGTTGGAAAAACAAATAAATAAAAATATAGAAGAAAAAGATCATTTCTTTTTTTTTTTTTTTTTGGCAAGGCAATGGGGTTAAGTGGCTTGCCCAAGACCGCACAGCTAGGTAATTATTAAATGTCTTAGGCCAGATTTGAACTCAGGTACTCCTGACTCCAGGGGCGGTGCTCTATCCACTGTGCACCTAGCCGCCCCATGAAAGATCATTTCTGAAGAAATCAAAAAAGGTTTCAGGGATAAGGTGACATTTAAAAGGCAAGGAGGATTTTGAGAGCCAGAGATTGGGTTAATAGGGCTAGAGAATGAATGGCATTCCAGAACTAGAAACTGTCAAAGGCTATGGAGGTGGAAAAAGAAGTTATATGAATGTGGGATGGCAAGTGATCCAATTTAACTGGAAAGTAACATATGTAGGCATGCAAGAGATGCCCACAGGAACAATGATGAGCCAGCAGAGTATGGTAACCTGAGCTCAGTGCCTTAAGAGATTCATCTGTCCAAACTGAAGTGTCTAGGTGTCTGAAGAAGACAAAGATTGAGTAGCTGAATATATCAAAAGTAAAACATGTTAAAAGTAAAAGCAAGTCAAAGATGAAATCATTAAAGGAGTGGGAGGGCAAAGCCTACAATTTAGGTTAAAAAAAAAAAGACTGGGTTAAAGAAGCCAATGAATCCAACCCACTCATTTTACATCCAATAGAGGCATCCACTTATAATTATAGTCGTGTTTTCTACCCCTGATTAGAATGAGGATTCACTGAGAACAAGTGTTTTTTTGGTGCTTCTTTGTATCCCCAGCACCTTACACACTGGCAGACACTTAGAAAGAAATATTTGTTGACTGTCAAAAACAAAAGAGAGATCTAGTAATTTTGGAGAGAATAATTGTGGTGGGGTGATGATCTCAAAAGTCAGAATACAGAGTTAAGAAGAAAGGAAATGGAGACATCAAATTGTAAATGGCGTTCTCCAGGAGTTTGGCTGGAAAAGGGAGAAGAGCTATAGGATGGCAGCTAGAAAAGAAGAATAGACCAAGTGTGGGTCTTGTGAGGGAGAAGGGATGTTTATAGGCAAGAGGGAAATAGCCATTAGACAAGTAAAGATTAAGAAGAAAGAGAGTGGGGGCTGTGGGAGGGCTCATGGAGATGAGAACAGTGAAGATGGGATACAACGAGATCATTTTGTGCATATAGAATAATCTATGTTGGCAATAAGTTCCTCTTCATGTGAGACAGAGGTGAAAGAGAAAAAAAGAGCAAAAGGCTACTCATTTTTTGAGTGAAATATAAGACAGGGTCATCAGGAGAGACAGGGGGTGTTAAAAGGGAAAAAGAGCCATAGCAGGTTTCAGAAAGGACAAAAAGGTCAATAAAAGTTGCTGTGGTAAAAAAGGACTACCTTGCTAGCCCAGTTGACACAAGCAATAATCTCACAGTATGAAACAAAAAGATCAATTCCTGGATTTATATTGCCATTCCTAGGTTATCAAAGATTAACTATTGATGACACCAAGTAGCTATACCTGTAATATTTTAAAAAGTTTTGAGAACCCTCATAGATTGACCTAACCTGGGATCCAGAAAAGCCATAGTCATCTTTTGCTTGTAAGATCTCTGATCCTTGGTCACCTTCTGGTTCCACACTAACATCCTCGCTGAGCATTTCATCAGCCTTTTCTATGATTTCTCGAACTTGGTCCACAAATGAGTCTCTCTCTGTTGCTAGAATAAAATCGTTGTTCACCTATAAAAGAAACAGTTTCTGAATTTTCTTGGTGAATGGGGCCAATGATTCTTGTAAATCTAACCAAACAAACCTTATCTTTAAAAAGATGCATTTTAAATTCATGGATTTAAGAACTTCCCATCTATAAGTGTAAAGAAGTGAGAGCAAGAAGACTCATCATTAATAGGTGAAAAAGACAGCAAACACAGCTTCAAGTCATTTAAGTGAGATATAAATTCCAATTTCAATGGGGGGAGACAGGGAAAGGGGAAGAAATAAGGTTTAAATTCTTAATTTATTATCTATGAAAATTTGTTTTTAATAGAGTCTTTGAATTCATTGTGTCACAGAATTTCACTATGACATAATGGTACAATAGCAGGTAATAAGTTAGTAACTGACAACTAAGGTAACACTATAATTTTATCTTTTCTTCATTTCCACTGAGATGAAAATTATAGGCTTAGGAAAGTATAAAAGTGAGAATCCTGACTACCAAGTTTGAATCATTGGAACAAGTTACAACAAAGAATTTCGAAAGAAGACAAATTCCAATTTGTTAAAACAAAGAACTTCAAATTCTGTCTAGGAAAACAAAAATCACAATTTCACTCTCACCCGAAAGAAATTAATGCTTAATCCATTTTAATGTTAAAGTATTTCCAAATTAGCAGCATACAAGTCTACATAAGACAATGTAAAAGATCAAATTAAGGTTCTAAAGAATGCAAAGAGCACATAAATGGAGGAAGGTCTTTAATTCCATTCTTGATAATCATGATACTGAAGCAGAGACAAAAATCTCTGACTGGTGACTGATTTCATTTCTATTTGTTTTTTTCTCCAGAGAGAGTTTATATTAGGGTTTAACTAACAAGATAAAGATATGAATATCAATCAGTGTCATTATACCATAATTGATGCTATCTCCTCAGGATTGTCACCATCCAGGTCAAATTTGAATGTAACCATTTTCCGGTTATGAGTCTCTAACTGGCATTCCACTACTCTGTCTCCTTTGTTTGACACCTGAAAGAACAAGAACAATTTAATGGGATCATGTACTATATTGTTTTCAGAACTTGGGGTTTTAAGGTAATCAACTCCAAACCAATGTTTTACAGTTACAGAAAATGAGGCATTTTGCCTAAGATCACACAAGTATTAGACAGTAGAGGAAAGAATGCTTTCAGGGGAATAAATATTGCTTCAATTTGGTGAGAAGAAGTAATGTTAAATAGACTGGAAAAGAGGGAGATTTCAGAGAGACACTGCTTATATGGTCAAATAATTTGTAATCCCAACTAGAGGAAATAACTGAAGTTTTAAAGCAAGAATATGTGGTCAAATAATAGATGATCGAAGCAGGAAAAATTTAGTCGGAACATTGCTCTGATATTAATGTGTAAGATGGGGTTAAATAATACAGATTACCACTTCAAAATTCAAGTATAGTGCTGCCACTATTCAAAAAGCAGATACTTTTTATATTCCTTTATTTGTGGAGTGAGCAGCAGTATGACCTCCTTCATGATTATTATACTGATCTTCAAACTACTCACTAGTAATCCGCTGAATGATTTCAATAGCTCTTTTTAAAATAAATGCTTTAGAGAAATGAAAACTATCAGATTGGTTAATAAGACAAAAAAAGGAAAATGATTGATCTTGGAGGGAATGCGGGAAAACTGGAACACTAATGGTGTTATTGTGAACTGATTCATCAACTATTCTGTAGAGCAATTTGGAACATTGTCCAAAGGGTTATAAAACTGTAAACACCCATGGCTCCAGAAAAATCACTACTAGGTCTGTATCTCAAAGAGATAAGAAAGGAGAAAAGACTCACTTATACAAAAATATTCAGAGCAACTCTTTTTGTAGTGGTAAAGAATTGAAAACTGAGGAGATGTTCATCAATTGGGGAGTAGCTTAACAAATTGTAGTGTATGAATGTAATGAAATACTATTGTTCTGTAAGAAATCATGAGCAGATTTCAGAAAAATCTGGAAACACCAACATGAATGATGCTGAATGAGTGAATAGAAGCAGGAAAACATTGTTCAAAGTAACAACAATAGGGGCGGCTAGGTGGCATAGTGGATAAAGCACCGGCCTTGGAGTCAGGAGTACTTAGGTTCAAATCCAGTCTCAGACACTTAATAATTACCTAGCTGTGTGGCCTTGGGCAAGCCACTTAACCCCATTTGCCTTGCAAAAAACCTTTAAAAAAAAAGTAACAACAATATTATGTGATGATGAACTATTCTCAGAGTACAGTGATCTAAGATAATTCTAATAGACTTGGGATGGAAAATGTCATCCACATTCAAAAAGAGAACAATGGAGTCTGAAAACAGACCAAAGCACAGTATTTTCACTGTTCAAAATTTTGTTTTATATTTTTTCTTATTCATGGAATTTTTTCTCCTTTGTTCTGACTTTTCTTTCACAACATGACTAATGATGATAAGGTACATGTGATCTCTATCACTTTACTTGCTGTCAAGAGGAGAGAGTAAGGAAGAGAAGTAGAAAAAAATGTGAAGTACAAAAACTTATAATAAATGAATGTTAAAAACTACCTTTACATGAAATGGAAAAAAATAAAATAAAAAGGAATGCTTTGAGCTATTTTTCTGTACATACTGTTAAAAAAAAGTACTTTGTTCTAGAAATGCGGTTGAAAGAAAAATTATTTGGCCAAAAATAAGGGATTTTAAGTTCTTATTCTGATATTTAAAAGAGCTCTAATTTCACTAATGTGGGTTAATTCACACTGATGAAGATGACAGACCCTCTCCATCTTAAGCAGGTAGTTTGTGAGAGTTTTTGTGTCAGTCTGACTTTTCCCCAATTTGAGATTTTCTAGGCAAAGATACTGACGTGGTTTTTATCATTTGCTTCTCTAGCTCATGTTCCAGATGAGGAGCTGGAACAAATAGGGTTAAAAGAATTGCCCAGGTCACACTAGTAGTAATCCTGCTTAAGTTTGAGCTCTCATTTGAACTCACAAAAGTGAAGTCGTCTTGACTCCAGCACTCAATCCATTGTACCAACTAACTGCCTAGCTCCTAACAGTTACTATGTCCAAAAAAATTTTGTGGTTAACTTGGTGATGAACTTTTCATAAATACATTTTAACTTTCTGTCTGTAAATGATCTCAGTACTTCATTGTATATTCTTTTCTTTATAGATGAAAAACCAAAAAAGACAGTCTAGGAAGGAATCATTGGTATTGTACTATTTTTGAAATACTTTAAATAATACTAAAAGCATAGCTATAATAAAAGGATAAATTTAACCCATGAAACTTACACAGTCATATAATTCAGCATGCTCAAAAATATCACTAATTCAGGACAGCCTATAGACAAGGAGCAGGGGGGGAAACAAATTATTTCTAAAAAATTCAAGAGGTAGCATGGCATAGTGAAAAGAACGTTGTACTAGGAATCAAGATTCTACTTTGACCTCTGTTTTTAAATACATATATGACCTCAGGGCAAACCATTTAATATCTCCGAGCCTAGTTTCTCAACTATAATATCGTGTTAGATAATCTGTAAAGTTCCTTCTAGTCAAAATTTCTTCTTTTTTTCTGCCCTAAGCTTTCATAATGTAAAATGATATCTGATAGAATCACACTTACATTAAGAATCCTCAATTTGGGACGATTAGTCTTCTCATGACGAGAACGACTCCGCACAGACTTTCGATAATGTCGTTTTGTAGTTCTCCCTTCATGTCTCCCGCTGGATGATGGAACATTCTCATTTCCATCACTCATACCTGAAGCAACATCTGAATGTGCACTAAAAAAGGAATGAAAAATTTAGCTTAGATGTTTAAGTCGTACCAATGATGTAATTTTTTTGCAAATCAATGGGGTTAAGTGGCTTGCCCAAGGCCACACAGCTAGGTAATTATTAAATGTCTGAGACCGGATTTGAACTCAGGTACTCCTGACTCCAGGGCCGGTGCTCCATCCACTGAGCCACCTAGCCACCCCGCAATTATGTAATTTTAAGATTAAAAATAGTGTCATAGGTCTGAGATGTTCCCAGCCATAGTTCAAGAAAGGAAAGTATCTAATCCTATACTTACCTATCTATAGAGGAGACCAATGTGGTGGTCTGTGGCTGTGCTGATGGCACAGACTCTGGAGGGCTGGACTGGGAAACACCTTGTGTACTCTGCGAAAAGAATAATTGATCAGAGCATCACAAGTCAAAGATTTGTTTCTCTTTAATCACCCACTAAACTAACCTTAAGACTTCTTCCCATAAGACCTGGAAACACATTATTAGGCAAGTCTGGGATAATCAGCATCTAGATAGTGTCTTACAACCCCAAAGAAGAATTCTATTGGCCAGTCTCTGGTATAGACTACCCAGTGAGATCAGCCCTCTTGTCCTAGTCAGTGTGACACTACAACTTGCCATGCAGCCAGCATCTTACCAGAAGAACGTACAACAGGGCAGGCAAAGCAAAGTGCCAAGATGATTTAGATCTCTCTCCCAGCAGGGCAAAAGGGCTGCTGGGAGCACAGCAGGATGAGATACTCTCAGGACTGCCAATGGCAAGAGTTGGTGAGAAGACAAGAATAAGATCTATAGAACTAGCCAGAAGTGAAGTGCTAACAGGGCTAAGCCTCTCAGAGGCACACTCACTTCCCAACAGAACAGCCAGTGGCAACAAGGCCCCCACATTGGTATGTCATTCTGCTGTAAGAGAAAGTTATTCAGGAGTTAGTTGGTAATGGTGTCCAAATAAATTACAAGAAAAGGGGGAACCCAAATTTACTCTTTTCTATAATTTGTATCCCTTCAGATTTATGGTTCCCATACACACATGCAGAGATTTCATTTACCTCCAGAGCTGCTTGCTGGGAGGGTGCAGAAGGGGCCTGCTGTGCTAAGCTCACTGCTGAATGGGATGCTTGAACCTGTCCGCCTAGACCACCCACAGGAACTAAAACACTTGGCTCCATGTGCACAACTGCAGGAAGGTACCCTGGTGGAGCCAATGCTTCCGTGGGTAAGGGAGGGGACAGAACTGTAGAAGGGACGCAAACAGAAGCCACGGTGGAAGAGGGAATAATATTTGAGTCTCCTGGGTATGGAGGTGGCAGTCGAGGTGGGAACCCCTGCGACAGAAATGAGGGAGCTGAGTTAGTGCAGCCTGGGTCATCAAATAAGCAAACCAGCAACAGACATAAAACAATTACACAATGCAGGGAGGAGTTAAAGCACAATCTTTTGGTTCTATTTTTACCACATCCAAAGACCATTTTTGAGACTGTTAGGTGACTGGACAAACATGGATTTTTGAAAGAGAAACAATAGTTTTTCATATTCTTTACAGAAAATCAACATTGGTTCATCTTTTGCTGATCTTAAATAGGACATCATCCAGGTTATCATGGTAGCTTCCCTACAATCCCTGGGAATTTTCTTATTAATTTTGGATATGGGCTTTGGATACAGTATTAAGTTACGATATGCTATTATATTAGGGTAATCATTATCTACTCAGATACTATTTCATTTAAAAAAACAAATTCAGTTTTAGCTAATACACTAGGTAGACACAAGATTAAATGTTTTATCTTATTATCATGATGACTATTCCACTTAGTATAGTTATAAAACCTGATAGTAAAATCTAGTGTATTCTCAGATTCAGAATACTAATTTATCCATTTCTTCATTTATCCAAATAAACAATCTAAACTGAACACTGAAGTGATTGCTTTGTTTTCTTTAAAAGCTGCAGTTCAAATACATTACTAGAAATATTCATTGCTCTCTCTTCTGCACAGAATGGCTATGTTGTTAAATACTGCTGAACTCTTCTATTGGAATTTAATAATGTTTGCTGACTTGTTACATTCCATGAAACAATAGTTAAAATTTTCTGGTGTTTTGATTTTTGCAGCCAAACCCTCGTACCACTGCTTTTAGTTCTTTAAAGGATTCACGAATATCTTTTCCTGTTGGTGGATCTCCACATGTAACTATGATCCTGAGGTCAGGTCTGGGCTCTTATTAGAGTTGACCATGGATTTCTACTTAGTCTAGCACAATACCTGATATAGAGAATCTCCAGAGAGAAGTGAAGCCTCAGCAGCTTGTCCAGCTTGTCCAGCTGGTATTCCTACGGACTGAATTGCTGGCTGAAGTAGCTGTGGGTGAACCTGACTTGGCAGCTGAGTCACAGGCTGCAAATGGGAGGGGAGCTGACTAGGGACCACAGTTGCTCCCACAGGGACAGCAGTCACTGCAGCAGACGAGGCCACGGTGAGCAGAGGCTGGTTAATGCCAGATACCATAGAATTTGGCAGGGATGCAAAACCTGTCTGAGCCACAGAGACATGAGGAGTTGATATGGGAATCTGAGAAACTGAGAACTGAGGGAGTAAGGATGCTGGAAGTGGCTGGCCCATGGGAAGAAAGTGAGCACCAGAGAGAGATGGGGTAACTGAGGGCTGTGGAAGGGAAGGTGCTGCAACTGGTATCTGAGGTTCGCCTTGGATGGTCGATACTGGCTGGGAAACAGGAAGCTGGGAAAGTAAAGAAAAAATAGATAGAACTTTTTTTAAAGGAAGCAAAGTAGCCAAAAGCAAGATTTACTTATAAGCCAAAAGAAGAAAATCACTTAAAAAACCCTAGCACCAATGACACTCAAGAACAGGATGGGGAGTGCTGTTAGAAAAATAGCTGGCAGAGTGACTATTGCTCCAAATATGCAGGGAATTTTATTATTGTTTTCTTAATAAGCACTAAAAATAGGACTATTTCACAAATAGTTGACCATACTTGTAAATACAATCAGATTGATCATGGAAAAAATGTATATATGTTCCAAATCAAAATATTCTTAGCAAAATATTCTTTTGTCTCTAGTGAGGAATCACTCACTTATTAGTTCACATTGCTTTTGGGATTGCTGAACTAATACTGAATAGTGAGTGCCTTGCACTGTTTTTTGCACATCTGCTGACTGACAAAACCTAGTGACAAACCACTGTGCCAACATATAGTAAAAGGAATTGTCACATAAAGCAGAGCAAACATTAATGAAATTTGAAAAAAAAAAGAACATGCAACAAACATTAACTTCAGCTTCTTTAATGTGATCCTTAAGATAGCATGCACAGAAGCAATTAGGAAAAAAGCAAGACAAATGCAGTATATGCAGATTATGGTCCTGGAAATGGAGTATCAGAAAGGAATTAGATTAATTTCTAGATAGGAATATTTCCAAATAGTCTACAAACTAGAGTACTAGAAATTTTCTCCAAATGTAATATTACAAATGAATTCTTGATTCAGATCAATAAAAATATTGTCAATCTTATAGAAGTTCCACCATCCTATTTCCTTCTTTACCAACAGGATATCACTTCATTTTACGAAGACTTCAAAAAGTCCAAGAAGTCTCCTTTGCTCTTAATATCAGCACATTTTGACCAACATGAATGATGCACAAAGGAAGCAAATTCCACATTGGGTTGAAAACACTTTCTTTGGCTGGTACTTCATTGTGAAGAAAGAAGATACATGCAGATAACTACTTACAAATCAGAATTTAATGACTTACCTGTTTCCCAACTGAAACTTGAGACATTGGCAAGACCTGTGGAAGCTGAGGCTGAGTAACTGGCTGTGCAGTTGTAACCACTCCAGATGCTGCTGACTGAGGAAGATACTGCCCAGTCTGTGGAGGAGGAGCTGCTTGTTGTATACCCTATTGTTGAAAAGGTTTAATAAAAGAGCCTTATTCGAGGCCATCATTCACATTTATTTATTTAGGCTTTTTGCAAGGCAAAGAGGTTAAGTTACTTGCCCAAGGTCATACGGCTAGGTAATTCTTAAGTGTCTGAAGTCAAATTTGAACTCAAGTCGTCTTGACTCAAGGGCAAGTGCTCTATCCACAGCATCATCTAGCCATTCATTATTTATTTATTTTAAAAGAAATGTGCTCACTAAAGCCTTTACAAGTTTAATGCATAAAAGATAATTTCAATTCTCTTTAAAAATCAAGAATGACTTGGAAATGAATACATGACCAGAAGTTTTCTGTTCAAAAACGGCATGTAAGTGCGATTTTATGTGACCCTCTGTGGGTTTACTAAATGCTTTATTAATAAACAAAGTCAATCTACCTCAGAACTCTCACCAAAATAGCAAATCAAAATATACTATTTTATTTTTTTAACTTTTTTTTATATACAAGGCAATGGGGTTCAGTGGCTTGCCCAAGGCCACACAGCTAGATAATTATTAAGTGTCTGAGGCCAGATTTGAACTCAGGTACTCCTGACTCCAGGGCCAGGGGCTCTATCCACTGAGACACCTAGCTGCCCCCCAAAATAAACCATTTTAAAATAAGATTGGAAAGCCCTGATATTGGCCTTATTTAACTTTATATCATCATTAGGAAAAAAAAGGAGGGAGGAGGTAGTCGAAAGAAGCCTATGCGGTAACAAAGAAAAGGAGACAAGAAAACTTAAACATTCAAAATCATACTAAATATTATAGCATTTTAAAAAATAACATTTCTTGAAAAATATACTGGCATATGACAACAGAACTTCTTTGACTCCCGTTATTATTGCATGGGGTCCTAATAAACTGAAAAAGAAAACAACACCAACCCAGGAGTTATTTATTATAGGAGGCAGAATTAATTTCTTTAGAGACAGCCCTAGCCCTGACTCTGGCTTAATTTCCTAATGTTGGTCTAAAGGACTTCAGCTCCTGGAAAACTAGTATTGGAATATTATCCTGAATATATCTGCATGTATTCATCTTGTTTAAAGTTAAAGCAAAATACTGCCAAAAGCTCTTCCTGTGTACTTCCGCTAAAATGATTCCAAAGTGGATGACTTTAACCTGTGAGCCTGAGTCTTACTCACCCCTCAAAGTCTGCCATTCCTGGGTCTGCTGATCCTCCAAAATCTCCTATTTGATAATTTTTAGGGCCTAAATGTGCTGCTGCAGGTAGCCACCTTTTTGATTTGAACAAATCACTTATTAAAAAAAAAATTTGTACCTGCTGAGCATGTTGTGCTGCTTGGGAAGATGGAATCCCAGTTAAGTTACTTGAAGCCAGTTGACTTTGACTTTGTGCCTGTGTCTAGAGAAAATGGATAAAAACCGAAATGAGAAAAACCATAAGAAACTGCTTTTGTAACAAATATCTAAGTTTGTAGGGGTAGCTAAAGAGAATGGAATATTTCTATAATGACTTATTTAAGGTATACAGAGACTGGATCATTTTTTGTAGGGTAAAGAAAGTGTGAAGATAGAGGTTTATTACCTTTTGGAATATATTTTGGAATATATAAGTGACCGATGGTTGAAAAATTAACCTACCAATATTTTCTATTACCTTAAACTCCTATCAAGTAACAGCAATAGAAATATTAAACACAATTCCTATTAAAAAATATTGGACAGCTTTAAAAAAAACAAGAAAACTGAAAGATAAGATTAATATCATGAATTACTTCTATATTTCAGAAACCAGATCAAGAAAAAACAGAGTGGGTAGAACCATTAAGCTTGTTCTTTTTGCTATTTAGGATGATAAGTGCAAAGGCATTAAATCAAAGATATCATTAAGTAACAATGTAATCAGCTGACATGGAAAAAGTCTCAAGCTAAAATAAGGATGAGAAGTTTGAATAAGTAGGCAAGCGATGAATGCATGACTAAACAAAGGCAATAAGGAAAGGTAATGACATTCATCACTTTTAGGATGTCAATTCTATTTGCATTTTTTTTGGTATTCCTCTTGACTATATGACTCTTTGCAATATAAGTACTAAATATTATAACCCTTCTAACTTCAAAATGGTAATCCTGAAGATTATTGAGAACTGATAAGAAAATGATGAAACAGAAAACATCAGTTTTTACATTAGCTCTCCTGAGTCATCTGACACATGTAGAGTTTTCATAAATGCCAAGACATTCTTATGTGTTTTTTCATGTACATATTTTCCAAGCCAAAATAAACTAAAAACTGTTTTAGGAATCTCATTTTCAGATTTTCTTAATTTTTTTTTGCCTTTTAATAGAGTTCTAGGTCATATGGCTGCAGAAGTTTCCTTGGATTAACTCACTGAAATCACCCTATGTTACTAGATTTGAAGGAATTTAAAGAAATAAAAGAACCATGGATTAGATTCTTTAAAAGGATAGTATTTAAAAGAAAATCCAAGAGGTGTCATATGATGTAATATGTTTTATCAAATCTATGGACTATTCAATACTAACAAGCTTCCCTTTATTTTAATTGCCTTGGTCTTATATGGAAGAGTACTGCATATGAATCATAATTTAATTGTTAAATTTATGAAAAATGTAACCTCATCTGTCTCATTTAACTGGGTTCAATCATACTATTTATAGCTCACAAATTCTTCATAACTCAGTACCAAGTACTGGCATAGGCATCAATGCTAACAACACCCTTTAATTATGAAGTATCCCTGTAGATGTATTATACTGGGGCTTGTTTCATAGATGATTTTAAAAATGTTTGTTTATCAGTCTGTTGTAACATTTAAAATTTCTATATTTGCCTTGCACATTTTATAGGCAGTTTTAATCCAATTAAGGTTTTCAGACCACATAAAGAATGATTATTTCTTAACCTCTCTTCGGGGGGGGGGGGGGGGGGTGCCTAATAAAGTATATGCACCAGAAAGTGTAAAGTAATAATTAGTGTGGGTTTTTTCTTAATCCAAAATTCTCCATTATAGGGGTACTGTAAGAAATATTTCATGATAAGACAGGTCTAATGCTTCCCAACCAATTTTTCCAGGAGGTATTTCAATTCTTTTTCGTTTTTTTTTTAAGGTTTTTGCAAGGCAATGGGGTTAAGTGGTTTGCCCAAGGCCACACAACTAGGTAATTATTAAGTGTCTGAGGCCAGATTTGAACTCAGGTACTCCTGACTCCAGGGCCAGTGCTCTATCCACTGTGCCACCTAGCCGCCCCAGTATTTCAATTCTTAATTAATGCAACCTACATTTGTCCACTCTAAACAAGATTTTCCAGTGGGCAGATATAAGATAATGGCTTTGACTAAGTGGATCACTAGAAAAAAAGTTAACTCTACTGTTCAGTTTATGTATTTACATCTCCAAAGATTGGTTATGTATTAGGGGTATATTTAGCAGTTTTTTTATGCTTCATTCTTACATGGGGTGGTGTGGGAGTGAAGGTTTTGCCTTAAAACCTACTGAATTTATTCCAACACATACAAAAAAAGTGAGTTTTCTCAGCTCCAGGATTCAACATTCCCTGAACAAAAGAAACTTTGAGAATGATAATGTGCTACCTAATAGAGTAGTAAAACATTATTAACAAAAATATTCTGCAACAGTTTCTCCTATAACCTGAGCATAGAGTGTAGATCCTCCTGAAGAGAATGAAGCTGATAAGGCTTGCTGAGTTGTGGCACCCTGGGGAAAGCAGAGTAAAAGTGGGGACTCTTGTAATACTGTCTGAGGCAAATGGATATAGGGTAATGAGAAGTCAGAGCCAAAAGATGCAGATGTTCCCCCTATAGGGGGAGGTGACTGGAAATCTCCTGTATCAGAAGATGTAAATTGTGATGAATCACTGGAGTACTCTGGGCTTCCGATTGGCCAATTCTGTCTGCTAGGCTCCATAGTGGGAACAGTCAATTCTGGACCATGGAATTTACTCTGTTCTTCAGTTACAGGCTGAAGGCGACCATGCAATCCAGTCGGTTGAGGAGGCAACACTTCCTGATTTAAGTCAATGGTCCCCTGAAGACCACGATAAAAACGCTGAGATAAAGCATCTTTTCCTTCTCCTGAAGAGGAGCTTGGTGTATGTACATGAAATTCAAATACACAGCCAGTTCTGCCCTCATTGCTATGAGTTAACACAGCAGGAGCAGAATGAGGAACAAAAACTGGGTGAAATTTCAAACATGTAGCATCTGCACTGATAGGAGCAGAGACACTTGACAGTGTAGAAGCTGTACCTATTCCAGAATCTAGCCTCAGATTTTGAAGGTGTCCTACCAGGAAAGCCTGACCAGGTGGGAATTCAAAGACAGAGCTTGAGGGAGGAACATTTTGTATTAGCTTCTGTTCAGGAATCTGCTGCGCAATATTTGACAACACCGGGGAATTGTAAACTATGCCATCATGATGTTCTACTCCCTGGGGGTGGTAAGGTATCCCTGCTAGATATATTGTTTCCTGAGGCATCAAATAGTGAGCTTCTTCTGGAGGTGCTAGTCCAGGTCTACAGTCACTATAAATTTGAGTTGGTTCAAATACAGGATGAACTTGTACTTCATGTGGCTCTCCAGTAACCCTAGTGGTTGTAGTACCCAACATGAGCACTGCCTCTGTTGTCCAATTAATTGGGCTATTACTGGCAGAGCGAAGGTTTTGGCCAAGAGTCCTCAGCAGGGGTTGGCACTGTCGTGTTTGGGATTCCAGGAAGGAAGTGCTCTTGCGACGCTGAGAAATGGCCACCTTGGGTGGGCAGGTAGGAGGAGGTGAAAAAGAGACAGGACGCTCATGAATAGATGGGAAAAATATCTGTGGTTCTGAGAATGTTGGGGTCCCCCCACACGGATGCACGATGGACTGAGGCTGTATCAACATGAATAAGACAAGTAATTCATACATTTAGATGTGAAATTACATTAAACATGAATAGCTTGCTTAAGAGAAATTTTGCATAACCTTATGAGATCACTACTACAAATTAAGATTAGCAAGACATACATATAATATATTTTTGAAAGTTATAGAAAAGATGTAAATATCTATTAAATACATCCAGAGCAAAATGGACAAATGTCTTTGCTTTTCTAAGATAATGCTTTTTCAATTACAACCTCTTTTCCTTATCAACAGAGAATATATCCCCCAAAAACATGTCCAATTATGGAGATTGTTGGATCATAGCTTTAGAGTTTTATAATAAATGCTTATTTTGTTCACTATTCAGTGATAGCTATGCTTTAATAATTAAATTAAAAATAATTAGAGCAAGAATATTGCCAATGGAGAAGAAATTACAGAACAAAGGCTCAAAAATCATTTCAATAAAATGGAAAGTATCCTTCAATTCTAGTTACTGTATTTATTATCTCATAAATCAATGGAATATATACTAATTGATTTGCAGGAAATGGAGTCTGATATAGATTATAAGGAAACCTGTGAGGGTAAAGTTGTATCTCCCGAAAATAACTGAAATATCATATGAATTGGTTTTCCTATGTCTGCTGTCTGTATTATTATATATGAATGAATGAATGAAAAATAGCATTTTGAGCATTTACTAATTGTAAAGCACTACACGAAGAGCTGAGGATACAAATAGACAAGGCAGCGCCTACTCAAGGCATTCAAATTCTAACATCCATTAAAGGAGCAAAATTCTTAGCATACTAAATTTGGATAAGATGTACCTTTCATTACACTGCTCAAAGTGCAAGTCAGAAGATTTGTAATGAAATAGTACTAATGTCTAAACACTAGAGTACTTTTAAAACCTTAAACAAAAACAAAATTATCTAAGAATTTTATGATTGTAGTATTTGGTACCCAATCATAGGCATATACAATAACAGCTGAAAGGTATAACATACTAGTTGAATAGAACTTCTAATAAGGAAGTAAGAATTCTTTCATTTCAGCTCTGAGAAATGTAAAATGTGTGATCTAACCAATTGTAAAGATAATTGAATTTGGAGTCCAATTCTTAACAATTTCATCCCTCTTCTGCGTTTTATATAAAATGAGGGAATTGGGTCAAGTATCTTTAAGATAACTTCCAACTCTAGGTTCAGTGACTAAACTCAAGCAAGCAAAATGATCAAAACAAACTGCAAGTCATTTGTATATTATATACCATACAAAAAAAAAGTCATCCTATGTTCCTTGATTGGAATAACACTTCAAAAGCAGTGTAGAAACATCTACAATGTCAGCTTCTGAAAAGTCGAGATCATCTTTTAGAAATTATATAATTTACTGTATGGTGCTAACTGTAAAAAAAGAGATGATGAGACAAATACAGTCATAGTTCTGACTGAAAAATCTTATGGTGCCTCTTTTCATTCCCTCCCTAGAAAAGTAGCAGCCCCTTCATAGAGATAGAAGTGAGCCACAAATGTCAAGCACTCTGGAAGCCAATTTCATGGGGATCAAACTCCAATTCCTCTTCAAGTCAAAGAGAGATATTTCTATAAGCAAACAATAGTATATGCATTTTTGTTTTACTGAAATACCCAAATAATTCTACTATCCTATTTACGATCCTATTTAGCCAAAAGGGAATGGTCCTTAGGGAGAACATCCTATTTTCTCTTAAAAAAAGTGAAACTGATCAATTTCTGTGCGGGTATGAAGAAGCCTGTGTTAGTACTTGAATTTTAATAGAGACCTTCTTAAGAAGGAACCCCAAAAGTGACAATTTCATTCATTGTAGCATGCCTTAAACTGATAGAAGGTGAATACTTTTGGTTAAGTGAGCCTTTTTGGCGGATCTTAAATCTCTAAGACTGAATAGATTTGTTTTTCCCTTTTAACTTAGTATGGAAGATAAATATGATCTCCATCTTTAGTCAAGTTATTAAGTCTTCAAAGTTTCACTGCAACTATATTGTGACCCCAGAAATAAACAAAATAAAAGCAAAAGACACTCCAGAAATAGAATGATATATTTCTGTCTACTCAAGTCTCTGTTCCATTTTTATTAAAATTCTAAAAGCCTGGATGTATTTAATAGTGACTTATCTTCATTTTTCCAATAAGTATAGTAAATATTCAGGACTGACAAAAAGGGAGGGCAGACTGGAGCGTCGATGCTTGCGTAGAGAAGCAGAGTGCATAGGTAGGATATCCTCCAATGCCTTAGAAAGTTTTTCAGCAAATGTTTCTTCAGGGGCAGTCCGAAGGTGGGAAGGAGAAAGAGGTGCAGACAGCACTGGTGGTGGGGTAGAAGGAACACTGGGAGAGATGCGGGACATAAAAGGAACAGCAGAAAGATGGGGAACACAAACCAACATGCTACGATCACGATGAGGCTAAATAGAAAAAAAAAAATGAAGATAAATATAATACTCTGGGGGGGGGGGGGGGCTGTTTAACAGAAATGTGGCATAGTTGGGATGAAACAGTTACAATTCCCATCAAGTCAGTTTTGCTTGAACTACTCATGAAGCAGCCTAGGTAAATTCACTTGACAATAAGTCACTGGGCTAACAACTCACTGCTGCTCCCTTTCCATCCAGGTAGATCCATAAAGTCTGTTGCCTCATATGTTTTCTAGGCATATAACCCAATTAGCCTCTACTATCCTATTGCTTGCGAATGCATAGGAATGATTTTAACTGACAGAAGGATGGGAATATAGTGTATTTGTATGCATTTGAAAGGTCCACAAATTTGTTTCAAGAGCATATAAGAAAAAGACACCTGCACTTCATATTCCATAGGGACCAAGTCTCCAATGATGATGGATACATTGGGAGAAGCTTATGTTTCTTTAACAGGAAGCATCAGACTTACAAATATACTATTTTTACTATATATATATGTTGGAATAGAAAGAAAACTATCTCATACTAGGGAAAATTTTAGCTTTAGGAAGTGACACACAGCTAAAACAAAATAATTGTTTTATTGATTTAATAAAATGGACTCTATTCATCTTCAAATTGAAATAATGTTTGTCTTTTTTCAAGCTACCCAGGTTAAGTTGTAAGAAACAATACAATTTAAATGATTTGAGCTTTTTTAGGAGAAAAGGTACTATATAAATCTAAAGTAAGAGTCAAAGACTGTGAAGCTCATTTTTTAAAAATAAGAGATATCGAGTTCCTACTATATTACTATAAACTGTTAGATAGCAAAGAGATTCCTGCCTAATAATCAGAGCTACCACAGCTATATCTATGAATCAAAAGTTTAGTTTAAGATTATAAACTCAATTCCCAATGTTCACAACCCTGTGGCAAATGAAGCCAGTAGGTTAGAAACTTATTTTAGGAAAATGAATTAGAATAAAATTGGAAACCTTAAATAAATAAGCCATTTGATGTTTTCAAATTACTTTTTTCTATGAAGACTAACCTCTCCCTTACTCAACAGAACTATATCAATTTACTGAGATAAATACTTGGGATACAAATACAAAAATTAAATGGTTCCTGCCCTCAAGGAGCTTACATTCTATAAGATGTTTAACATCAAAAAAAGTTCAGACAAAAACTGTTAAATGCATACTATGGAAACTAGAAATGTTTTCAAGGGTATGAGAGCAATTTTGAAACAGCTTTTCTGGAGCTCTTCCAATTAATTTACTTTCTTTCCAACTCCACCCCATGTGTGAAATTGAACAGTTCAAAACCAGAAGTATTTGCTTTGTATTATTGTGGTCATAAAACCTGCAAATCAATTGAGTCAAGACTATTTGGAAAGATTATGATATAAGCTACATCCCCCTACCCCGCACACTTTGGAACAATAAGCTATGGCAAACAAAAGAACTTCTACAACTTAATAAAAAAACATTTAATAAAAGTGAAGAATACCACAAACTTCAACATTAATAGCCTTTGGAAAAAAATTGGAAAGACTGGCTATTTGCTTATAGATGTAAATAAAAGATTTTGTAATCAATAGTTCTTTTAGGATAGATGATAAGATACTACTACAAAGATCCACAGAAAAAGCCTAAGAACCTTAGAGACTCATGAAATGTGCTATTACTGTAAAAAACATCTCAAAATGTTCTCCATATTAAAAGGAAGAGACTAAATAGTGATCCCAAGGATAGTAATATCTACAAGAAATAAATGCGCATATATGTAGATACATACAATATTTTAGAAAATAGCCCCCATAAATCAATTCTGAAAATAAACAAGTAATTAAAAACAATAACAAATAAAGGGGGTGAGGAGGCAAATATAGAGTAGGGAAGGAATTTGTGCCCAACACACTTTCCAAGGAAGGTATATGCACAGCAGTTTATGATAAACTAAATACAAGCACTAAATAAAATGGAAATGCAAACAGGGGATCTGATCATTCTGGAGTACTCACATGCAGCATTCTATATAAGTCACTTACCTGTGACTTCCACAATCAGAAATCTACCAAAAAAATGCTTAACAAATAACACTTCTGAAAAAAGATCTATTATTTTCAAATCAACTGTTTTCACAGTTCCTGATTCTTAAAACCATTTTGATTTGACTGTTCCTTACCAGCAAAAGCAGTATATTACTGTATAAAAGCAGTAAAAAGCAGTATATTACTGTGATTAAAATTCAGGCTTATATTTTCTCAGGCATGTCACTATAAGTGGAGAGTATTAGCACCAAAAAACTTGATATCCTTTTTTCTTGCTTAATAGATGTTGGTATCTTGACAATAGGGCAGATTGACCCTGAAAACTTTTTCCACTGTAAATATATAACTTCTTATGCTGTTACTTACCACTGTGGAGGAAGGATATACACCATGGGGCTGGGATTGTGCTTGAACAACAGAAGCTGTATAGCTTGGGATCGTGCCTGTTGAAAGTGCCTGCTCATGTTGAGATCCATATGAGACAGTCTGCTGGCTGCTCACTCGAGATTCTGTGAAGACTGAAGACCCCTGACCACTGTCAACTGTTCCATCAGCTTAAGGGAAATAACAAGAAATTTCACAAAAGTTCAGAAAATTTCTGAAATTACTAATTTAATTTTACCCTGTTTTATGTCAATAATCAGCTTTTACCACAAAAAGAGGCAACTTAATAAAGTGGACTGACTGGAGTCAAAAAACCCAGGTATGAATACTGGTTCTAAAACAAATTATGCCCAAACAAGTCACTTAAACCCTCTGTACTTCTGCTCTTTGGTCTATAATCCAAGTACAATGTTATACTCCTGAATTTATAAGAATGTTATAAAGGTGTTAATTATGAAAACTCACATATTTACTTAGCAAATTAAGGTTTTCAAAGCCAACCTCATCTAGAAAGCTATAAATACCAATAAGAGTGTTCAAAAAGGGGTGGCTAGTTTTTAGCTGGGGGCGGCTAGGTGGTGTAGTGGATAAAGCGCTGGCCCTGGAGTCAGGAGTACCTGGGTTCAAATCCAGTCTCAGACACTTAATAATTACCTAGCTGTGGCCTTGGGCAAGCCACTTAACCCTGTTTGCCTTACAAAAAACTAAAAAAAAAAAAGTGTTCAAAAAAACGACGTCGTGGCGAGAGTGTGAAAAATCATTTTGAAGTCTTGAGGGCTGGCACTCACACTTTCTACCTGAACAACTAGTGAAAAATTACTTTCTATGTCAGATTCAGTTTCTGCATCTATATAGACCTCACAGAACGGGGAGGAAAATACTTAGTACACCTCAAAGCACCATAAAAATGTATTATTATGATCAGCAAAGAGTTATTAACACTGACTTTAATTAAATAAAAATTTCCTATAATGACTAATCCTCTTTAAGTCAGCTATATGGAAAAAAAGCAAAATTTTCATTCCAATTACCTTGTGTATGTGTGTTTATTAGGTAATAAGAACAAATAGCATTTGTTAGGTTATTTTTATTTTATTTAGGTTGAATCTTGGCAAAGAACATTCTTCTACTACTTGAGCTCTGCACCCTTTTTGCCACACTGAGTCTTATAGCTATTTGGGATACTACTAAGTTAAATGATATTGTTTTATACTGTTAGTATGTGTAAGAGTCACAAATCTCTGTGACTCTGGGACTGGCTCTTAATCCATCAGTCCATGCTGCTATCAAACTTATATAATTTTCAAAATCTTCCAGGAACTGATGGTTAAGGAGTACATGGTTTACTAGTACCTCAATTAAAAACTTGTGCTGTTACTTCTTCATGACCAATTACATTCAGCAAACAAATTGAGTCTATCTAGGTCATTAAATGGAACATTAGCAGATTAATGGTTTTAATTTCATGATCATAAATGTAGGAAAGGGAAGCCAGATCTAACTCATTTCAACTTTTAACTTAGAATTAGAAGCTGATTCTTTTAAATCCATTTGAAATTAAAAGATTACTAAAGAAGGAACAAAAAAATAGTATTGTACTATGTTACTGTCAGAATTACTTACACAGGACAGATATACTAGGTTGTTGATATTGCAGTTGTTGATGTTGATCTGCCTCTGGTTCTTCTGGCTCCACTTGGGTGGAAACTGAGGCTGAAGTAGTAGAGACAGTGGTGGAAGGAATTGGTTTGGTCCCAGCCTGAGAAATGGTTGTTGGTTGTTCAACTTGTTCCTTTAGACTGATCTCTTCTTGTTTTCTCTTCTCCTGTTCTTCCCTTACCAACTGCCGCTGCTCTCGTTTTCTCTTTATCAGGGATACTCTGTCTTTGATGGCTTTGGCCATGGTCTTATGATCTCCTTCACAGACATATCCTGACTCTACCTACAGGACAATACAGTACATTATAAAGTATCAAGATTTGGGCCTGGAAAGAAACAGTTCTAAACACTAGTTTGTAGGGAGCACAGTGAATTTAGTAGAGCTTAAAGGTTCCCTCAATTCACTTTTCAGAAGTAAATACAAAATACTTGCAAGGGCCTTGAACTGCCACACCTAAAGTTTCCCTTCAGGAACATAGTGCCTTAGATTTTTCCTTCACACTCCTCCCTTATTAAAAATAGCCTGCACTGGGCCTCATGCCATTGGAAATGGTCTCTTTGAAAAATACTTATTAAGCAAGCAAGCACTAAATCAGCTGACTCCATGCCAGACACCAGGCTAGGTGCTAAAGATAACAATGACTGAAGATCCAACTATTCCTGACATTAAGGGGCTTACGTTCTTTGAGGGGGAAACCCCATATATGTAAGCCTGCTTATACAAAATTTATACAAGATTATGACTAGAAATGGAGAGTTGTATAAGGTCCAGAGGCAAGACCAATCTGACTTACAAACTACTAACCAAGAGAAATATACTAAGTATTATTAGGAGGGCTAATGAGTGATTGCTTCAATGTTCATCTCACTAGGGTCCTTAGTCTAAAAGGGGGACTTCAATTTCAAGAGGCAATTTCAAGCACCATGAATTCCAAGCACTGTTGCTTGGTAAGGTGTTTTCTGAACAAATGATTTTTTGGTATCATTCAAATCTATTTAGTTAACTGAGTAATCTCAAGGTTTCTCTCAGCTCAAAAATCTTGTGATTCTAAATAAATGTTAAAATCATACATATAATTGCAATGATATGTATGATTTTAAGTGTGAATGTATAAAATTGGCCCTAGTCTTTCTGATCAAAGGTTAGTGTTCCTTTATTTGTGATAGTCCTTAAGAGTACTTAAGTATTTCTATTCTTAGTTTTACATATTTATTCACTGAATGAAAAAAAAAAACTTTTCAAAAGGAAATTCCTTTAACACTCTAGAAAATGTAGCCATTGAGCCTTTGCCCAAGACTTCTTTTGAGAAAGAATTAACTAAATTCTGAGATAGTTCATTTCATTTCTAGCTGACTGTATTTGTTAGGAAGATTTTTCTTATGTCAAGTCTAAATCTGGTTGTGCACCTTACAACAATTATCCCTACTTCTACTTCCTGAGGCTAAGTGTTTCCCATATACTGAAGGACTACTCCCAGGTCATGTAAATCTTCACTTTTCCTTATTAAATATACCCAATTTCTTCAACTGACATTAATATGGCATGTTGTTGAGACCTTGTACCATTCTGGTTGCCCTGCTTTGAATACACTTGAACTTATCAAAGATCCTTCTAAAATGTGGCACGCAGAACTGGAACCCAACATTCCAGACAAGGTCTGATGAAGACAGAGTATAATAGTAATTTCACTTCCCTCATTTGGAGAATATGCCTCTCAAAGCAATCTAAAATTGTATTAACTTTCTTAACTATTTTATCACATTGCTGATTCAAACTGAGCTTGCAAGCTAATTAACCTGCCAAAAACTTTTTAAATGAATTATTGTTTAGTCATGATTTCATATTGTGCTTGACTTTACTTTTATTCTTATAAATTTCATTACTCTAAGCTTCTTGCCTATCAGGATCTTTTTGAAACTTGAAATTTAGTATATTAGTCACACCTCTCACCTTTGTGTCATTTGCACAATCTTACACAACACTATTTACCATTTCTTGAGCTACATCTTCTGGAACATCTCTCTCCAAATCAAAGGAAAATTCAATAGCTTCATTGTCCTTGTATTTCCCCTTCAATTTCTTTATGTCTTCAATTCGTAACCATAGCTTAATTGCTATTTTTTCACCATCATCTTCTTCAGCTAGTTCAACTCGTACCCCTGTTTCCTCCTGGAAGAAGGCATGGTTCAAAAGGTCTTTGATAGCATATCTAGAGAAAAGAAAGGAAATAATAGCATTAAAAGCAAAACAATCTTTCAACGTGGCAGAATCCTTCATTCTTTCTACTAAATATAGCAATTCATCTTATTTCCAAATAAGTTCCTATTAGTTCAAGGGAGCTGGTAATACCAAGATAAAAATGACAGGATTTGCCTTCAAAGAATCCTACATTTTATTAATATAGTTTCCCTTGAATTTTCTCCAAACATAAGACAGATTATTTTACCAATTTATTAATATGAAGTTTGACTAGTAAAATGCAATGTAACTCTCAAACTGTATAGAAATTATAATTTAATTTCAATTACTAAATATATATGTACACCTATATTTATAGTTAGAATTTAAGGGCTTCAAGATTTGCAAAGCATTTAACATTTTATCCCATTAATCCTCATAACAAACCTAGAAAGTAGTTGCTGTTATTATCCCCATTCCATAAATGAGGGAATTAAGAGGCAGACAGAGCATTAAATGATTTGTCTAAAATCACAGAGTCAATAAAGACTCAGGTTGGATTTGAACTCAGTTTTACCTCACTCCAGGTCCAAAACTCTGTCCATTTGTGCCACCTAGTTGCCTCCTACATATGTTTAGTCCAATTTCATATCACTGTTGAATGAAACCTGTAAACCCTGGTTTCAAACAAACTGTCCTATAACTTTCCAGCCCTATATTACAGTATCACATTAACATTTCAGTTTGGAATAAAAAAAATCCTTAAATTAAAAATTCATTCTTCTTGCAGCTCTCTTCTATCTATAAGAAGCTCTTTCAAAAATTGGAAACTAACTTTTTAAAAAAGAATTTCTACACATAAGAGTTTATGAGAATGGGAGGGAGAGAAGGATACTACTGATGCAATAGAAGTTATTAATAAAAAGGTATTTTTTAAAGAAAAAATAAAAACTTTAATTTGTCGTGTCTGGGATCACTGTAGACTTAGGTCAATCAAGACCAATGCACAAATAATTTTAACTGACTCAAAAAACAGATATTGGATCTTAGCCAGAGTCCAAATGATGATGAGTCAGTCATATGGTAGATATTTGCCACTCCTCTGAGAAAAGTCCTCCCTTAGTACAAGTGACTAAGCTAAATCTCCTCCTAAGCCTTAGGCGGAATCCTTCCCCCACCCCCTTTTTTTTAAAATGAAAAGAAACTGGATGTTTTGTTCCTTTAGGTTCTGGCACAAAGGCAATAATGATTCAAGACTTGTAAATTTCAGTTTAAAAAGCCATCATAATTTAGTATCTGAATGAAATTTTTAAAATGTTGTAAAGCATTCAGTCTTAAATTTAACAAATAAAGCACCTCTTGCATATTTTATTTGGGAAAGTGATAACCATTTTTGTTTTATCTCCAAAGTTTTTCATATAGTTGGATGTGGGGATCAAAGAGTGGGAGAAGATGGCGTGGAGGAAAGCAGGTGGTATAATCTAGCCTGTGGTATCCCCCCCACCCACCCAACAGTATGTTCAATACATTTGGGGGGGGGGGGGGGGGGGGAGAAGAGGGTCTATAATACAAACAACTAGGTCCCAAAGAAAATCACTTACCTTTCATCTTTGTTTTGGCGTATGCATCCTTCAATAATTTCTTTTACTTCAGGAATTGCTACTTTATCAAAACTAGCTGGCTTCACCCCCTGAAATTCATAAGAATATATGAATAGATTTAAATTCAGATAACAAAGTGGAAAACCAAAACAAACTTTTCAGATATTATCAATTTGGTTTTTTTCATGCAAAAAAACACAGCAGTTTTTGGTTTCCTCCTAAGAACCTGTCATGCCTTCTCTAGAAAAATCTACTTCAGAAGCAAATTACAGTGTTGCAAGAAGAAAATACAAGCTACCTTCCTGGCTTTTTTTCTGATATGCCTGCAGGGGTTAAGCCATGCAGGGTCAGAGTTGGGTAGCTCCAACTCCAGCTCCTCCCTAAAGAACAATCTTCAAGAATTAGATAATAGGGTTACCTACCTCCATGTGGCTCTTGTCACTATCCTCACTATGTGACAATAGAAGAAGTCAAGACTAGTTGTATAACAATATCTTTTGTGCTTTCCACAAAGGAAGTGGTTGGGAAGAAGAATACAAAGATTTCATTGGCTGGAACATCTTTTGTACAACCCTTGTTTACTAGTACATTAGTCACCAGAGAATTTACTTTTGAATAGCTAACCCATTCATCAGCATGAAGTTACATGTTCAATTTTGCAGACACAGTAAGGGGATTCTATTATAAAACTTAGTAACACATAACAGGCTAAATAGTTTAGGTTAAAGCTGATGATTGCAGAATTTAAAAAATTTAGTGTGGGTAAAATACAAACCTAAAAGTGGTAAATTATTTAACTTGTTTTAAGAGAAAAAGCATCTAGTTATTTGAATAATTCAGTGGTGGCAATGTACAATTTCCACAGAAAGTCTTTCAATAATGTTTTTAAAGGGAACTAGGTGGTGCAGGCCTAAAGTCAAGAAGATTCATCTTGAATTTAAATTTGACTTCAGAGATTTAGGTGGACCTGGGCAAGTGACAGAAAACCCAAAATGTGGTCACAAAAAGTGACCAAGTGGGCAACAAAAATGAAAAGAAAATTAAGACTTAAGAGTAGAAATGGAAAAGTCATTTAATCCAACCCATACGTGAACAAGAATCATCTCTGCAATATACCATATGCAGCAAAGTTCTGATATTCAGAATTTTTAGTATTCTGAAATTGACAAATAAATATAAACATTTCCATATATAAAGAAAACTAAATTCTACATGTTTATTATAAAAGTATCTTGCTTATGTTCCCTTCTAAATTTCATTCAGTTCTGTGAATTTAAGTCTACTGATTTTTTCTTTTTTGGACATCACTATGACTACCCATCCTCTCTCTTCTCATATCTCTCCCTCACTTAAAACAAAACACACATCCTAATTTATAACAAGAAAGCATAGACAAGCAAAACAAATCAACACATTGGACATTCCTTCTGTTAAAATTGGGAAACATTCTTCATTATTGGTCTTCTGGAATCATGATTGTTAATCCTTCAAATTTGTTAGTTGTTTACAATGCTATGAGGCCTTTTTCATTTCATGTAATATGAAATGTGGTTGTTCAGTTGTGCCTAACTTTTTATTTAAGGTTTCTGCAAGACAAATGGGGTTATGTGACTTGTCCAAAGTCACACAGCTAGTGTCTGAGGCCAGATTTGAACTCAGGTATTCCTGACTCCAGGGATGGTGCTCTATTCACTGTGCCGTCTAGCCACCCCATGCCACCTAGCTGCCCCTGTACCTAACTCTTCATTTAACTTCATTTAGAGTTTACTTTGATAAGATACAGAAATAATTTTCTATTGCCCGGTCCTGCTCAGGAACCTTAGGCAAACAGAATGAAGTGACTTGTTCAGGGTCACACAAAATTAAGTGTCTGATATCACATTTGAACTCACAAAGATGAGTTTTCCCGATTTTAGGCCTGACATTCTTTATTCTGTACCATCTACTTCCCCTTTTTAAAATAGGGTATCTTGAAAGTATATGCTAAGGACTTTAGGAGTATATGCTAATAAACTTTTTCCTTTTGGATAAATTCATAGTTTCATTACCCATCAGGTATGCCTGTTTGCCACCTCCAAGAACTGTTATTTTCCTTTATTCCCTTAATTTTAACAATCTGAATAAGGGAAACCATATGACTTGTTTTAACTTGAATGTCTTATAATTTGGAGAAATTTTTTAATATGGTTCTTGATAGTTTTTTCTTTTTTACATATTCATCTCTTTCATTATTTATAGAATTGTTCTTATTTTTAAATATTCAAATTAGGCTTTTAATAAAGAAACTTATGGTAAAATCTTTATTCTAATAGTATTTAATCAAGATTAACCATTTTTACCTCCTATGGCTTAAGGAACTTTTCACCTATCCACTTTTGGGAACTGCAGAATGGAGAACAAAGAACAGCACATGCCTCTGTTGGGGAAGGTAGTATTCTTCGAACTAGTGTGCAGCTTCTGGAGGGATGCATATAGAGTAGTGAGGAAGGGGGCAGTCATCTAAGCCAGAAAGATAAGTCCATTCAACCCTGGCAATGAATGGGGTGACATATAGATGTCATAGTCAGATTGCCTTCACATCCCACCTATCCACTTTTCTAAGAGTTCTCTCCTCTCAAACTGGCTTTTAATGTAACCTTTTCTATCTAGGTTCTGTATCATTTGGAAGTTATTGTAGTATATATTATGGAATTGGGGGGGGGGGGTTAGGGTAGTTAGGAAATCTACTGTTTGTCTACTTCCTCTTACTGAAGTTATCTGATTTGGAAGCACAGATCTGTAATTAACTGTTATTAACTGTTAATCTCTAAATTAATAATAACAGCAATGGATCTGTAAGGTCTTAAGAGAAACCTAAGTCACCTGAGAGGTTAAATGACTTGTCTATGGTCACACAGCTATTATATGTTAAAAAATAGAATTTGGTGGCAGAGTGGATAGAGTACTGCCCCGGAGTCAGGAGAACCTGAGTTCAAATCCGGCCTCAGACACTTAATAATTGCCTGACTCACTTTAACCCACTGCCTTAAATAAATAAAATTTTAAAAAAAGATAGGACTTGAATTTAAGTGTTCTTGACTCTAAGCAAGCTGCTTTTCAATAAAATGATCTTGCCGAATAATTGAATTAGAATGATGGCCCAAATCATGTCTCAGCTATATGATTATGTCTTAAATGTGAAATGAGAACATGCTTAGAAATAAAAAAAAATTTAAAAGAATTTAGACTTCAGTTTGTCTCTGTATGAGAATAAACTTAAAACTGAATAATTACTACTTATTTACATAATGTATAACTAATATTGAAACAGCACTTTAAAAAACTGGTATAAAAGTCAGATAAATACATATTAAATTGATTCTCATTAATCACTGGCTCAATTTTTCAGCAAATTTGACATCTGACATTTTCTGGTTGTGACTATATCTAAATCTCACAGAAAATTCTGCTTTCCTAGATAGCCTAAATCAGCTCTCTCTCTCTCTCTCTCTCTCTCTCTCTCTCTCTCTCTAAGCCAAAGGCCACCTAAAATTGTTATCTTGACATCTGAGTAATAGAAAATGCTTCATTTTAATATTGTTAACAATATTGTTATCGCACGCCAAAAGGACCCTTAACCATTTCTACTTCTGACAAATCAAAAGAAAAATTAACTTTAACTAGAGATTAAGGTAGCATAACTGACAATACAAAAAGTGAAACCAAATATAGCAAACCCAATAAAGTAGCTACACAGACTGTATGAGTAAGGGAATTTATGTTCTCCCAGTCATAATTAACAACCTACATTGCTATTATCTTTGGGACAGCTTGGAGGCACATCATGAGTTCTCAAAATTTCTATCAGAGCACAAACTCTTAAAGGATCTACACCAAAATTTTCATGTATTCAAGTTAAAGTGGTCTTAATCTCATTTGGAAATAATAGAACTTGGGGTGGGTAGGTGGCGCAGCAGACAGAGCACCAGCCCTGGAGTCAGGAGTACCGGAGTTCAAATCTGGCCTCAGACACTTAATAATTACGTAGCTGTGTGGCCCTGGGCAAGCCACTTAATCCCAGTGCCTTACAAAAACCTTAAAAAAAAAATAATAGAACTTGATAACTGTCACCTAGGGATGTCACCTGTATGTCCCTAGTGTGACAACTACTACCCAAAACAACTACTGACAATCATATACCAAGTCAGAGAGGGAATGCAGTTTATAATGGTGAAGAGCACCCATACTGACAAAATCATGTGCCATTCAAATATAAAACAACTTTACTCAATCCTATTTTAAGTTTTTGCAAGGCAATGGGACTAAGTGACTTGTGCAAGGTCACACAGCTAGATAATTATAATGTGTGTGAGACCAGATTTGAACTCCAGCCCTCCTCACTTGAGGGCCAATGCTCTATCCACTGCACTGCCAAGCTGCTGCCAGCAATCCTTTTATTTTCAAATCAGGTTAAGAACACCTCAACTTTTAAAATAGGCAAACAATGTAATATATTCAGGGTCACATATGAACTTGGTGACTGAATCAGAAACTACAACTTATGCTGTACTACTTTCCTTTTAGAAATAAAAATTTTATTCATACAATCCCATAGCATATGGTTCTACTTAAGATATTCTATCAAGCCAAATTTTTAAGACATAACTTACCAGCCAAATAGTCAGATGATTATAAGCAAATCTGAAGAGATTAAGACTACTTACAACAATACACTTTAAAGTGAATGGATTTAATTAAAGGATTTAATAACTGAAATAAATGGTATCACAAGAAAATTTACTGGCAAGTCAATATTAGGATATTTAATACAGTGATCTAATCATTTATTGAGCAGCAAAAATATACAGTCTGTTTATTGAAGATCATGATACTAAAAAAAAAAAGCAACGACAATATGGAAAGAACCCACTGAATTTCATGTCAACTATAAGTAAGCTGACCTTTTCAGCAAATTTGATATCTGACATTTTCTGGTTGTGACATATCTAAATTGTTACAAAAAAAGTAAGTTGTCAGGTGATTTGACATAAATTCTACTGAAGTAATCACAAAAATCACAGGATTCTAGTTCTAGACATACAATAATAGGGTTTTTTCACCCCATTTTCAAAAGCAAATTGTCTACATCAATCTACTAGTAATCACTAAAACTAAAAAAAGGACTCTGACTAACAGTTTTCAATCAACTAATTTAATGACAAATTAAGAATTATCTTTAACTAGAATGCTTCATACCCCTTTCCCCAACTCCCTAATTTTATTGTATTCAGAGGCTAGTATAGGCAACAAGAAGATCTGTTCTTAAAGAAATGCAAGCATTCTCATAAAAAGCGAATAGAATCCAAGTTGGATTAAGAGAGCACTTTTACCAAACTTCGTAAAATGGCCTGCACTTAGTTACAAACCTCCCAACCTTTGAATCTTTGCTAAGGGTCCTAATCTTTTTTTTTATCCTTTTTACTCTTGGTCTAATTTACCTTATCTAGATTCCTTTGTATTAAAATTTAGGTAACAATTGAGAATTTTCTGCATTAATCATATTATTATATTATATATATATATATATTATACATATATGTACATACACACACACACACTATTTTATATATTTTAGTTAAATCTCACATTTTAAGATGAATAGGTTACTGTTTTAATATAGGCATTCTGGATTCTCTCAAGAAAAATGACACACTAAGTATCATTCAGAACAAATTTGAGCAATTTCAGCTGCTCAAGGGTTTGCAAGTAAATAAAATCAAGAGTTGATATGTGAATAAAACATATTTAATATATATACAAAAATAAAACTTTATTTGGATAAAAATTGACTCACTTTGCTTTGCATCCCAAGTACTTACGGCCCTTTGGCCAAAGCATCCCAAGCAGCTGCAAAATGATCAAGTAGAAAAATAAAAGTGCTTCCTAATGGATAATATCCAATGGTTCAATCTACTAATTCCTAGAATTTTCAGCCCCATTTACGTTAAGCTTCAAGCTCAAATCTGTTTTCCCAACAGTTTTAACTTTTATCTTGATGGGAAAAAAACAAACACTTTTTCTTGACCATTCAGAATAGAGGAAACCCTTCCTCCCTCAAAAAATACAACTACTTCAAATATTTGCTTAACTTTGTTTTGTTTTGATTTTTTGGTCAACTAGTTATCCCAAGGAAATTTTCCTATTTATAAACAACAATGAGAAATTTTTAAATAGGAATCAAGTGGTTTAAACTAAAGTTTAACCAAACTGGATTAGCTTATTTTATAAATATGCAAAACCCAATTCAACAGTATTTTATGCCCAAGAGGAAGCACACTAGCCTTTACCCACCTCATTTGCACAATCCTTTTGAGAGCAGCAGCAGCAATGGGAATTAAAGATGACCAACACCGAGCAAAAATCTCTCTTTGTAAAATCCATCAGAAAAGACAAGGTATGTAAGCTACCTTGTCCTTACAGAAAGGAATAGGGTAGGGAAGAATGGATAAAGAGTGGGCTAGTGGTTTATTAAAAGACTAAATTAACCCACAGCATAAGGAAAGCAAATTTCCAAGTTGGAATAAAGCATAGTTTCCTGTTTAACATTAGCCATGCTTCCCCAACTCTTAGGCATCACAGTTTGCTCTGCTTTGGAATCTGGTTGTTCTCTTTTAACCCCAAGAACAGTATTACATGCTAAGCAACAAATAAACTACTCTGCTTCACTGATCCTCCTCCAATAGCAAAAGTTCCCAAGGGCAGGTAAAATGAGATTTTTATTTACTCAAGCTCCACCCCCTAATCCATGGGGATCAGCACCCTCTTCTCAAAAGTAATTACCTCAAAGGCTAGTATGTATATAAAATTAGAAATTCTTTAACTACTTAGTCTGAAAAGACAAAAAAGGCAGAATTTAGTGGTAAAAAAGTAACAATAACAACAATGATGATGATAATAACAGCAGCTAACATTTTTATAGAGTATATAGCTCATACTATGTCCCAGGCATAATCCAGACAACAACTTGGGTAGGTAAATGTGTTATAACTCCAATTTTATAGATGAAAAAACCAAGGCAAACAGAACTAGGAATGACCTCTGCATATTGTATCCATCCCTTTTCTACTACAAACCCTACAAACTTAGTAAACTAGTTTTTAAAAACATTCAGTGAAGCAAAAAACAAGCATTAAAAAAAAACTGGTCAGGTCAATAAAGGTCTATGATGTGCCAGATACTGCATTAAGTGAACTTAATTTCTATGAAGAAATTTAAAAGACAATACCCTTGGCTCCAAGGAGAAACATTCAAACAGCTATGTACAAATAAGATTACATATAATATAAACTGGAGATATTCAACAGAGGGATGGCACTAGCCTCCCTAAGGGGAATCAAGAAAGGCTTTCTCAAAAACTGTGGAATTTTAGGAGGTAGAGATGATAGAGGAAAAAGAAATGCAGCCAAGAGCGACTAGAAAGGTGGCCAGGGTCAGTATGTTAAGAGTCAGGAAAAGGGAGCACCCTATCAGAGGATGAGCAGTGAAGTAGTCCATTTCATGTTATCTTATTTGCTTACCTGAATTCAGACCCTCTACAATTTGATACCTACCTAACTCTCTAGGGTCTGGCAATAAGAATTCTTAAACAAGAGTATTTCAGATAAACAAGACTATTCAATTCACTTCAAACATAATATTCATATATCCCATTTTCTACCTTTTTTATCCTGGTCCCATGTTTTCTTTAAGGCTTAAATCAAGTCATACAGACACTATGAGATCACCTTCTACTTCCCTAGTTTTAAGTGACTGCTTACTCCTTTGAACTTCTATTTGATTTACAATTTCACAGAACTCATTCTGGCATTTACAATGAATTACTTTATTATCTCCTCCAACTAGATTCCCCCAAGCATGAATGATGCTTTTTGTTTCTCCCTATCATCAGCATTTAGAATGCTCCCACAGGTATTATTAAATGTATATTGTGAAAAAGATAAGACAATGTCAACTGCACAACACTCAGAATGCTACTCTTTTTTTTAAAAAAACAGTATTAGTAAACCTGGTACAGTAGAAAAGTCTTACCCAATGGTGAATTAAAAGAATTATGACAGACATAAGAAATGAGTATCACATATCTGTTATAATTTCCTCCTTCCCTTTATTGCTGAAACAGACAATTGAGCACGCAGGAGCAATGGCATTGAGTGGCTTTGAGGACAAAAAGACCTAATTTCAAGTCCTGCAACTCAGGCAAGGCACTTTCAGTGTTCTAAGTAACTTTATAAGACTATATGATAAAGAGCAAATGATAATTTGCATCCAGAGAGAGAAGGGAGCTTCTTCACCTAGAAGTTCCCTACACCACAGGTCCAAGTCTATATCCCTATTTAATGTTACTTAATGAAATATGGAATGAGCCCAAAGTAAAATCAAGGATTTTTTGTTTTTAACCAAAGCAATTATTTCACTGAATAAGAAACTCAATGAGATTTCTCTACCAATGTAGATTATCACTTACTCCACAATTTAATGTCTTAGAGTTATCTCTAAAAATTGGACTTACTAAAAATAATTCACAATTCCATGAGTTTTATGAAGCAACTCTAACTTTAATAATTTTATGTTTACTAAATTAATAGAGTTCTATAAATACCTTTAAAAGGAACCCACAATGAAATACCTCTCAGAAAGGCTTGTAGGCTACCCATAATGATTTTCTTTTACTTAAAAAGTTCAATCTAAACAATAGGAAAATGAGTAAAATTGTTATAATGATTCAAAAGAGGTCATTATCACTACTGGAAACACCTGAATACATATTATACAGACAAGGGGAATCTTCAAAGACTTATGCAAGCTGGCATCCAAATTCACCAATATAGGGTTTGGGGGAAAAAGGTACCCCATATTACAAAAATTAAAGGTTAAAAATTAGAAATGGAATGATTTCTTCTGAATAAATGTTTTTAAGTCTCTATCATCTATGACAGGCATACTTATAGTTTATTCCTTTATCAAGTGAATACTGTAGCTTGTTCCAATGGATCTGAAACAGTATGAATAATTTAAGGCTATTAAAAAAATCAGGTACATTTTCACTTACTCTTTAAAAGCCCTATCTAATCAGAGATCAGATTCAATGTTTCTGCAAAAGAACAGGTGAATTATACACCTAGCTATGTAAAAACTAAAAGGAATTTTACCCTAACTGCTTTAATCTTTTTTCCCCCTCAGAGAGAACATTCAGACCTTGAAATCTAAGGACTAATGGAATTAGTAACAAAGTCAAATTACACAAACAAAGTAATTAAGATCTCTACATTTCTTGCTTGGTTGTTAAGGAGCTGGATTCAGCCAGATACTTACTGGTATGAACCATTAGTTTACAGGAATTTGAAGAGATCCTATGATCCTGATGGAAAACAAGCCTCCTCCAATTTCCTTACCAAACCCTGCTAAGTAATACTGTTAGAGGAAATTAGTTGGTCTCATGATTCCCATAATGTACAAGGCTCATTACTCTCTGGACATAAAAAAAAGCTGTCCATATATAAAAGTAATGTGACTGATTACTGTAATGTATTTAAGGGATTCTTATGGAAACAACACTGGGTTGCACAGAAAACATTTCCCTATAACTCTTACTGAATTGTCCTGCAATGTTATTGCTGGTAAGGCAGGCAGCTCAAGAGCTAAAATAAAGTACATTAATTATAAATAATTTTTTCTTTGTACAAAACTGATTGGCTTATACTCAGTTTAAGTCACTATTATGGGCTAAAAGTTTTTCTGCCAAAAACTGAGCCAGGTGCCTGAGTCTTATTACCAGAAGAAATGAGATGAGATCTGGAAATAAATGCAAAAGATAGCAATAAAAAAGGTAATGTCTCTCCTACCCCAAGTCCTTGCTTTGTCCTATCACTATTAGATTAATAACATTTTTAACTTATTTTTTTTACTTGCTTACGGTATTCAGTAACTGATTTCAGTAATTTTTTAATAACAGCTTGCTAAATCTTAGACAGTATAAATAATTCAAGGCTATTAAAAAAAACATGTACATTTTCACTAAACTCTTTAAAACCCTATCTAATCAGAGATCAGATTCAATGTTTCTGTAAAAGAACAGGTGAATTATACACTTAGTTATGTAAAAACTGGTTACACTGAGAACAAAACAAGGTTGGACAAGTAAATTATGCCCCTCCAAAAAAGTACACTATGTAGTAACCTCTATATATATAATACATGCTGTAAAAGGAAGGGCTACCTAATTGATCTGCCTCTAGCTTTTAAATAGAGCCACTTGCCTGTCAGAATTCTTGGACCCCTGACACAAAAGAGCTATATTCACACGAATATGAAGAGCAGAACTAGTGGCTCCCCAAGTGACTGAAGGTACCTGTTTTAGGATGATTCTTGAATATGAACTCACAGATCTCAACTAGAGAATTATCTATGGAACTGGAGTTTCTGAGATGAGGGTCTTTCTTTTAATCAAACTCCCACATTTGTCAGGTCCTGCATGTGCATGGAATTAACTGAAGCTAACATTTATATGACTCTTGAAGGTTTGCAAAGTACTTTACAAGAATTTTATCTTTACAACAACCCTGGGAGGAGGGTACTATTATTAGGCTTTTTTTTAAAATGTGAGGAAACAAAGTTGAATGACTTATTCAGACTCACCCAATTAGAAATGTCTGAGATTGGATTTAAACTCCACCACCTAATGTACCTTTGGTACCTGGCAATAATAAATTATTTGTAAAAAACTTGTATTTTGTAAAATAAGGATTAATAGGATGGTTGTCAGGAAAATGATTTTAAAATCTTGAAACACTAAATAAATGAGGTAGTAGTAGTGATGATTTGTCAAATCTGGGTTTTTTAACATACATTATCATTTTTAGTTTTTTGCTAAAGACTCAGGACTGAAATTGAAGCTGTTTCACATTTTTCAATGTAATTCAAAATTTAGTATCATAACAGTATGGGCAAAGTATTTATAGTTTCATGAAAGAGTCACTCATTGTTGCTATTTAAAAAGTCAAACAAGAAGTGGAATTCAGTTGAGAAAGTGAATTTTGTTGTGTATAAATAACTTCACCATCACTAATAAAATACAGCATACCTCTTGAGGAAGGTTACAGCATTTCTACATTTTAGTTTATTCAAGAAGAAAATTGACAGCTGGTCATTTTCCCTGAATTAATAGAGATCTTTACCTTCCAGAAGGGTCCTTCTGATCCTTACTAGATTCCTTCTGGCTTAATGATTTATATTTTATTCACAGAATTGAGAAACAGAAGGCATTTTAATTTCAGTGAAGTTTTAGAATTAATAAATGCATTACCTTTACCCCAAAAATAATTTTTATATTTGAAAATAAGTACAAGACTAATTCATATGAATATCAGTTCTTTTATATTCTTTCTCTTTTGAACTTCTGGATAAATGAAAATAATCGGGCAGCTAGATAGAGCACTAGTCCTGGAGTCTGGAGGACCTGAGTTCAAATCCAGCCTCAAACATTTAATAATTACCCAGCTGGGTAAGTGACTTGGGCAAGTCACTTAACCCCAATGACTTAACAAAAAAAAAAAAAAAATCAGATTAAAGTAAGATTAATTTGTCTTTTATTCCCCTTAGCTCTCAAATAGTTCTATATTAACATGTAAATTTACATTTATATCTATAACCCCATCCCCCAAAGAAGTTCCTAGAGGCTATTTTTATTTTGCATCTTTGCTGTGGTACTTAGCATACTGCCTCATATACAGCAGATGCTTAATAATTTGAATTACTTGAATGAGTCAGTTGTCATCCTAATTCTAATAATTTCAACTGTACTCTAATATAACTTCATATATGCTGTACATAAGAGTGGCATGATCATTTTATGATAGAATATAAGTAGAAAGAACAATGTATGTCCTTTGGATTAGTGTTCAATAATCAGGGCAGCTAGATGGTGCAGTAGATAGAGCATGGCCCTGGAGTCAAGAGGACCTGAGTTCAAATAATTACCTAGCTGTGTGAACTTGAGCAAATCACTTAACCCCATTGCCTTAAATAAAATCTTTAAAAAAAATTTTTCCCAAAATTTTATTTGCTTTACTTATTTATGAAGTTGAAAAGGAAAATAGTATCACAGATATGTAGAATGGGGGGGACCCACTCCCCCTTTTTCCTTTTTTTTAGGGTTTTTTTTTTTTTGCAAGGCAATGAGATAAAATGGCTTGCCCAAGGCCACACAGCTAGGTAATTATTAAGTGTCTGAGATCACATTTGAACTCAGGTATTCCTGACTCCAGGGCCATGCTCTATCCACTGCACCACCTAGCCCCCTTTTTATAGACGAAGACAGCACTCTCTCCATATATATATATATATATATATATATATATACACACACACACACACACACACACACACACACACACACACATATATAGATAAAAGTAAGGAGGTTAAGTGACTTTCTAAGGACACAGAGGTGATTCTAAGTAGGCACTGAGCTTCAGGGTCTTTTTTGAGTAAAGACAAGATTTCATACAAGTACAGCAATGATGACAATTTTATGAGCTCTCATAGCCTGTTATTTGCTTTTCTAATATAATAAGCAGGGTAGACAAAAGCTTCAGCTTTGAATTCAGCATACCCAGGTGTGAATTCTGCACCTGCATTGGTAAGACCTTCAGCTACAACCTATAAAACAATGAGGAGGTTGGATTAGGTGTCTAAGGGTTCTCCCATTCTATATTATATGTCAGACTTGATTCTATAATTTTTTATTTATTTGTGAAAATGTCAATCTCTCCTGTTGAACTGTAACTTCTGAAGGCAGAGATGTTCTAATCACTCTGGTTATTTTTCTTTAGGGCTAGTGCAAAACAGATGTTACATAAACATTTCTTGAGCCGAACTATACACAATTCAGAATATCAACTGAACAACTCAGACTTGGAAAAATGGAAAGTATATTTCAAGTGAGGAAAACAGTCATCTTGTGACAAATGACTTCAATCAACAAGAATAATAAAAAAAAATGAAATGACTCACCATTGAACACAGCTAACAAACATGTAGATTTAGAAAGGAGAGGAAGCAATCATAAGTAATGGGTAAAGTGAGTAGAAAAAGACCTAGGTTTTGATGCCTGTCCTAATGATTATGTAAGCAAAAGACAAGTAATTTCACCCTTGTGATCTTCAGTTTCTTTATTAGTAAAGTGAGGATGCAACATGTTTGCAAGACCTATTTCACAGGGATGTAAGTGCTTTGCAAAACAATATGTAAATGTGAACTACCAGTGATAAACTACTATAAATCGATTTTAGTATGAAAATCATATTTACACATAAAAATAAACAAAGCAATGATTATTCACTTTATGAAAAGATTAACAATGGAAGGGAGGCAAGATTCCTCAAATGTTTTTCTAATGACTAAATTAAAAAAAATTACAAAATCTACAGAAATACCCATTTTTATAAAATAAAAAGTTCCATGCTTTGTATTTTCTTTGAAACTACCAATAGCTTTCAGGTTCAAATGGATCGAGATACTCCACAACTAACAAGTGTACCACACCTTCCCTCTTTACTAATGACACTAAAAGAGGAGGAAACCAAAGACCCTGCAGGTTATACTGTTAGAGCTTTACATAAAAACAAAGCTGTGTGCGATAGTTAAGGATAACTATTCTTTTATAAATTTTACAAAGGACATTCTCGATCCTGCATTCTACCAGGCCAAGAAAATCTCATTTATAAAGAGGAAGTTTTAAAATATACCTTTAATTCAGAAGAATTTAAGTAGAATTATTTTTTTAGTTCATATTAATAAAAATAAACCAACTGCATGTTTCTTTGAGATATTATGGGGCAGGTGTTATTTAGGAAGAAAAATAATCAGAAATTTGATTCCTTAAGATTAACTGGAAACATTTAGAACTAAAAGAGATAGTCCAGGTAAAGAATCTCTAATAGCAGTCTGAAAAACAGCAGCACTATTGTCTGTGATGTTTAATGAAATCCACACCAGTTTCAAAATAAGAATATTGCAACATCAAAAGTGGTTAGCGATCAAAAGAGATAGCACGCTATGTCTCAGTATATAGCTCCCACAGGCACAGTCCATTTTCCCTGTCTGTTTGGTATTTGAACACCCTGGAACAAAATCAGAAATGAATAGAGATACTGGTTCACAAACTCTATTCTTTTTTTCTTTTTCTTTTAGATTTTTCAAGGCAACGGGGTTAAGTGGCTTGCCCAAGGCCACATGGCTAAGTAATTACTAAGTGTCTGAGGCTAGATTTGAACTCAGGTACTCCTGACTTCCAGGACCGGTGCTCTATCCACTGTGCCACCTAGCCACCCCCAAACTCTTTTCTATTAAGCAGAAACCACTGAAATAGGCCTTGTCTTATGCTGTGTAGTTGAGTTTGCTTGAAAAAAGGTAATTTCTATTAAATGCATGAATAGATGACTATGCTAAAAACAAAAACAATCCATTAAAATCATACCTTAATTCTGCTTATTATAAAAACAAAAAGTGAAGGCTTCTATTCTTTATAGCAAAATGAATGAATGCTAACAAAGACTCAGATGTAAGAAACAGATGACTGATTGCCTGATAGCAAATCTATATATCTAACTAATGTAGGTCATTAAGTTCATAGTAGTATTTACACTGAACTAGCTGTATTTTTTTCCCTTCATTAAAGTTTTGAAAAAGGTTGTTTAAATACATGATTTAAAATTTGCTTTTATTTCTTCTATATCACTATTGTGCTACTGATTGAAAGAGTGACATCTCCTTCACCTGTAAACCAACAATCATGAAAAAAAGATCCATATTAAGGTACCTCTAACTCAATTAAGCATCTACTGATTGAAGAGGGAATTGACCCTATAGTTATGAATATCTAGATTCAAGTTCTGTCTTTGACATATACTAGCTGTATGAAAAGTCTAATCACTTAGTTGTAATCCCATAAGCAACTTTGTAAAATCAAAGTATATATTGCTGATCTAAAATCAGTTGAGAAGATGTTATACTGAGTTCAAATTAATGAAATTACACTTATGAATCAAAAAAACAACTAAGTTCAAGGCATGATGACAGACACTGGGGACACAAATACAAAAAAAAAAAAAGACCTAAATCTTATACCTTCAAGAGAATATGAAAAAGTAGAGCATTTGAACTAAACCTTGAAGGATTGTCAAGGATTCTGAAAGGTCAGAATTCTAGACATAATGAATTACCTGGGCAAAAACAATGAAGTAGAACATTGAGGGAAACTTGGAAAGGATGTCTCCAGTGTTGTTCTGGCCCTGTGTTGTTTAAAAATCTTTTTTTAAAAAAAAAAAAACAACAACAATGATTTAGACGAAGGCAAAGATGTCATACCAAATTTGATTAGACACAAGTTAGAAACTGTAGCTGTCAGTTAGGATCCAAAAAACCCTTGATGAGTTAGAACAAAGTTGAACAAAGCCTGGGGATAAACACTTGTCAGAGAGGTTCTTGAGGAGTTTCTTGTTCAAGTACAGGTTGGTTTGGATGACCTTTAAGGTCTCTGTAACTTCTGTGCTTCTATGCATCTAAGAAATAGGGAAATGCCTGCAGAACTAATACTCATATTCACAGAAAGATTATTAATGGCAAAACATTTTCTAATAAACCTGGAAAATTTCTATCCACATTTCTACATGAAAACATGTAAAGCAAGTTGTCTTCTTTCAGATTTGAATCTATTTGCTCATTTAATGAGGAACTAACTGCTCATTTAATATTATGAATTAATAACAGAATTAGCCAATGAAGAAATTTTTTTAAAAAACCTATAAAAGATGTTAAATATAAGAAAGATGTTTGAGTATTATATTTCAAACTTCTTTCTTAGATTATAAGACCAAGAGAATGGTGTTATCATTGGAAAAAGAGACATTTTTAAAAAGATTTATTAATGATATATTTGATTTTACTTAGAAATAAGAAATTAAAACTTATGGATAAAGATCTGAATGTCAGGGTTCAAACTGAGGAGATATCCTACCCTATTAAGAGAAGATATTTTAATATTGAGCCTCGTGGTTAACCATTTAGGCAAGAATTAACAATGCACCCCATATATATGTCAAATTTTTTTCTTTCTCATTAAGATGTTTAAGAATATCACTCTCTCTAGCCAGAAAATATATATGTTGATCATTACCACACAGTTATCATTTTTTAGTATGTTAAAAAATTTAATATAATCACTTGGATTAATTTTGATACTTAGTCATGGATTTATTATGGTACTTCTTTTTAATACTATGTCACTTGTTTTGTAATTATTTACCTAAAGATTTTGTTAAATGTTTCAATTGGACAGCACTGGAAAGCTTTGCCAACAGACTATTATAGTCAAGGGTAATTTAAACACTAGTCAGCTATTAACTTATGATCACTAAGACTAGCACCTAGCTCAATAATGTTTGTTGACTGAATTAAATCCCTAAGGATAAACCAGACAAACAAATCGTGGGTATAACATCCTGAATTTAAACTTAAAAATGTGCTCTTTTTCAAAAGATTTATAGATTTTTAAAAATTCTCCAAATGTATTTCTCATGGTGGAAATGGGATTTAAAAGATTCAAGATATTTGCATAGGAACATTTTTAAACAATTTGAAAAGTGCTATTTCTGTAATTTTTTTTGTTTTCCAAATGAATACAAGCAAGGCTCAGCATAAAAGGGGCAAAGTAAGAATTCAGTAGAAGCTGGGGCTTTTTTGGGGGAGGGAATAGGGAACTGGTGAGAGGGAAATCATTCACACACTGTAACTTATGCTATTCTAGAAACAAAAGCTTATTTTTCCCCTAAACTTTTCAGCATGCCTTTCACTATTTTCCTTATTGTACTAAGCTATATTATCCATAATGATATTCTGGGTTTCACATAGCAATCGCTCAAGAATCTGTCAAAAGGGGAAAACTTACACTGGTTACTCGACGGTAGATCTGCGCAGCATTTTGGCATTCAGAATAAGGGTATTCAGATGTAGCCATCTCAAGCATGCACATTCCAAAAGCATACACGTCAACGGATTCATCATATTTTTCCTCGTACATCTCAGGGGCCATGAACTCTGGGGTACCTTAAATTAAAAGAACGATTCAGTCTCAATTCGAGCAGAGCCAGCAGGCGTTACTCACCGCAGGGAGAAGCAGAGGGAGCCACCTGTGAGAGAAGAGAGAAAGTAGAAGCAAAAAATGAGGGAGGAACCCTACTTAAGTCTGCTGCATCAATGTAACTAAAAGGTGTCTTCTACTGCAAGGCCTTTATGAGAAATAAGAACAGATTGGAAAAAAATTTATTGATTTACTGCCTCATAATAGAGTTTACTGAACAAAAAAAAAAATCAAAATACACCCCATGGCTATAAATGAATATTTACTATCACTCAGATTAATAACAAATGAAAGAAAAAAGTCAGGGACTAGAAGCATTACACCTACCTGTAAGTGAAAGATGATGCAGTGAACATTCCTAAATACCTACTGCCCTCTACTGCCAAGCAGTAGTACTGTTTAAAATTCCCAGCTAACCTATAACTAAAATTTATATATTCCATCTGTTCAGTTCCACTTTTTAAAGGCCTTGCAATGAAAAGCCCAGTGTTCAGTAAAGATTTGCAAGGAATAAATTAAAATGTATTTGTCCACAAAGGCCACTCACCAGAGCCCTTTTCTTCATACTTACCATCACACCTGCAGTACACATTTTAAGCCTACTGCAGATACAGGAAATATAGTGAAGGGCATCCTACAGGCAAAAAAAATACTCAGAAATACAGAAAGATTGAGTTACAAGCAAAGAGTTTAAGGAAGGTTAATCCTAGACTTTATAGTGAATTCCCACAGGGAATTGTACACTATATGAATCAAGACAAAGATTTGAGGATGTCAATGAAAATATTTCTTCTGGCCAATTTTAGAAAAATTCAGTTTGAGACTCTCCTATTATTAGCCATAAAATGAATGCATGACAACTACAATCCAAGATTTCAATGACGACAAACTACAATTGTAAAATATTATCTACTTGTCCTTTTCCAAGAACAGATACAAATTTGGTCTACTTAGGAACCAGTTGTCTAGTCTGAAGACATTTCAAAAATCTAGGGCAACCTCTGAGATTCTGCCTTTAGGAGAGAATGATAATAGCCAGTACAGTGCTTTCTCCTTTTTCTTGCTCCAAAAGATAAAGTACAATTTAGTTTCTTTTTCAGACTCTTAACTCTGGGAGATCAGGAGTAAAACTAATCAATAAAACCACAAGTCAGTGATTTTAATATTTTTCAACCAAGTTGCAGTCACAGCAATTGCTGAACAATATAAAATGGGCTATTTCAATGCATAGCAAAAAGATCAGAATTCAAGTTCCATTTTGTTAATACCACTTTATACTTTCTCAGAATACAAGTACTGCTCGACAAAAATAAGAGCCAAAAAAGTTCAATGTACATCATCATCATCACCAGAGAAATCTCTGAAATATCAACATTATCCAAGATGTTTTATATCATTATATAAAAGCTTCTAGAAGCCACAATTACCAAGAGATCCATTCCTCATAAGCAGAAATAATCACTTTGATGCTCAAATCAATTTGTTTTTAAATTGGCTTTATGTAGTGAAAAATCGCCAAGCCTCCAGATTAATGACTGCCAGGCCAGCTAGGGTCCAAGGTACAAAGGAAACATACCTATCACACTCTTGGCAAAAGAAGCCCGCTTCAGAGTTGCCAGACCCAGGTCTCCAATCTTGACTGATCCTGTTGGGCCAGTGATAAAGATGTTGTCACATTTAAGGTCCCGGTGAATAATAGGTGGTGTTCGGGTATGAAGAAACTGAAGCCCTTTCAGAATCTGACGGCACCAGCTTCTCAGAACTTTGATCTTCATCACCTTAAACCTTTTCAGGTACCTGGAAGAAAAAGCATATACCAAAGAGTTGTTCAAGATAAAAGTTTGTTGCTTTGAAGTATTCCATTAAATTCTAACATAACAGAGATATTTTGAATATAATATTGCTAAGATACAGTGGTTTTAAAACTGTGACTTTAATGAAAAATATAAGACACTGATAGCTTAAAATTTATTTTCACTACAGGTAAAGAAAAAGTCTGATTTCTTTACTCTTACAAGTAAGTATAATATCAAGTTGACAAAAGACTCTTAAAAGAATCAGATGCTCAGTAGATAACTACTTCAAAAAACCAACAATATTTCAAATGAAAAGGATGAATAGTTAATGATAGTTCTGAAACAATTCCCAACTGCAAAGCTATCAATTCACATATGTAATGAATTCTCTGGCATGAACATGACAGGAGTTAGCATATGCTAGGCCAGCGAAACCACCTTGGTTTCAACCAAACCTTAGACCTTAGGAGAAACAGTTCAGAACACTGAGAAAAGAGTCTCAAGAACAAGTGTCCCTCACTGATAATAGCTAATCTTGCAAAGAAGTGGTGCAGAAAAATCTTTTTTAAAAAAATAATAAAGTAATTGGGGGAAAGCAATTTAAAAAAAATACCCCAAAAATATAATTTTGAATATTTAATTAAATATTAAATTAAATATTAATATTAATAATTAATAATAAATCCTTTTGCATTTTGTTTTTAGGTTTTTGCAAGGCAAATGGGGTTAAGTGGCTTGCCCAAGGCCACATAGCTAGGTAATTATTAAGTGTCTGAGGCCAGGTTTTAACTCAAGTACTCCTGACTCCAGGGCCAGTGCTCTATCTATCCAGCCTCCTAGCCGACCCCTCCTCTTGTGTTTTGACATGCACATAGGAAAGGTTTTTTATTTTGCAAAATTAAAAAAGCAATTTTTTAAAATTATCAGTGAAAAGTCAGCTGACCAACTCTCCAAGGAAGAATAGACCCCTGCTTCTAGCCAAGACTCTTAAGAAATAGGGCAAAGGAGCAATCTTTGTGAAGGAGAAATATCCTCTGCAAAAATGCACTGTCTGCCTCCTCAGCAGCAGTATTTAATAAAGGATTCCAAAAGAAAGTTCTCACTATTAGAGCACTGTCAAATGGTTCACCATTAGGAGCCAATAAGATATCATTACTAGACATGACATAAAAGATATATTATTATCTGCCTTCTATTCTATCTAACCTTAAGTGGAAATCAATACATGATGTCTCCCTCCTTTAGAATGAATTCATTAAGAGATGGTACAGGCTTACTTTTTTCTTAATATTCCTTGAACACAGCATAGTGCATGCCTAAGTAGTTAACAAATGCTTTATAATTACTCATTATTCTGTACTGCTGCAATTAATTTACCAGTTATAGGATGAGTTCACTCATCCACAATAATAGAATCAAAAACAAAGTTAAATTCATTTGTCCCTATACTAAATGTTATTTTCTTTCTTCTAAGAGGAAAAAAAAATCAAAACCAACATTTTTCTAAAGCAGATCTCAGTCACAGAAAACATGAAAATGAGATTAACAGAGAAGTAGTCTTAGAAAGGTGCCTTCCAGCAGTTTATGACTAAGGAAGAGATGGAGAATATTACTAATAACAAACTAAATGATTTCGATTACATTAAATTAAAAAGCTTTTGCACAAATAAAACCACTGAAACCAAGATCAAAAGAAATGTAGTAAACCAAGAAACAATCTTTACAACTAATATTTCTGACAAAGGACTCATTCTTAAAATATACAGAGAACCGAGTTATTTTGTTTTTTTAAAAAAGCCATTCCCCAGTTGACAAATAGTCAAAGGATATACAAAGGCAATTTACAGATGAGGAGATCAAAGCAATCCATAGTCATATGAAAAATTGCTCTAAATCATTACTTATTAGAGAAATGCAAATTAAAGCTTCTCTGAGGTGCCACCTCACACCTCTCAGACTGGCCAGTACCAGAAAGGATAATGATCATTGTTGGAAGGGTTGTGGGAAATCTGTTGTTGATGGAGCTGTGAACTCATCCAACCTTTCTTAGCAAACTGTGGTATATGTACCTCATGGAACACTATTGTTCTATTAGAAACCAGGAGGGATGGGAATTCAGAGAAGCCTGAAGGGATATGCATGAACTGAAGCTGAGTGAGATGAGCAGAACCAGAAAAACACTGTACACACTAACAGCCACATGGAGGTGATGTTCAACCTTGATGGACTTGCTCATTCTATCAGTGCAACAATCATGGATAATTTGGGGCTGTCTACAATGGAGAATACCATCTGTATCCAGAGAAAGAATTATGGAGTTTGAACAAAGTTCAAGGACTATTCCCTTTACTTAGGAAAAAAAAACTGATATGTTATTGTCTGATCTTGTTCTCTCTTATACTTTATGTTTCTTCCTTAAGGATATGATTTTTCTCTCTCATGACACTCAATTTGGATCAATGTACAACATGGAAACAATGTAAAGACTGACAAATTGCTTTCTGTGGGGGGGGGGGGGTTGTTAAAACCCAAAAGAAATAAAATCTTTAATAAAAAAATAAAAGAAATAAAGGTGCCTTCCAGAATTCGTGAAATTTAGATGAATGGCTACAGATATCTAGATATACGTGACAGATCTATATTTGCATATAAATCAAGAACTTCGGTTCTGAACCAATTTATAAAGTATTCCACACATGCCAGGTAGCTATCTGGGAGAAGGGAATAATTTACTTGAAAACTGTTGTCTAGGGTCTCTCTTTTGAATCCTCCCATCAATGGGTTGGACCCAGCACCATGATGCAAATTTTTACGAAAACTTTGGTGGGTAAAGTACATCACCCTTGACATCAAACCATCTAATACTACTGAAAATGTCATGGCCAAGATATAAGATGAGAAAGGTATTCCCCCTGAACAAAAAAGATTGATTTTTGTTGACGAACAACTGGAAGATGGACATACTTTGTATGACTACAACATTCAGAAGGAATCTACCCTTCATCTTGTTCTGAGGCTTCGGGGTAGAGCCAGGAAGAGAAAGAACAAGTCTTATACCAATCCCAAAAAGAACATATATAAGAGAAAGAAGCTTGCTATTCTGAAGTTGATAGTTTATGAGAATGGCAAGATTACCCGCCTTCAACAGGAATGCCCTTCTGATTAATGAGGTGCTAGAGTCTTTATGGCTAGCCATTTTGACAGACATTAAATTTGTGGCAACTTTTGTCTAACCCACTGCTTCAACAAGCTAGAAGACAAATAAATGTATGTATTAATAAGAAATTCAACTATTAAAAAAAGAAAAAGAGAACTTGTGTATTTGGAGGGAATAATAAATAGCAAGTTGAACATAGTGGATTTACAGTTTCATCAGCTATTTTCATGTAATGTGTTATGGAACTGCTTACTTTGTTCCATAAACTGAAAATAAATTAAATTAAAAAACAAAAAAAAAGTCATCAACAAGGTTTTAATGAGATCATATTTAGCTGGATTACATAAAAAGGTAAAATCCATAAACCCACAGCTCAGGAAAGCACAATTTCATTATGTGACAACAAGGTAATGATGAAAGGCAACCATGGCTTAGAAATCAAAATTATTACTGTGAAAGGAAGCAACTGAGTTTCTCAATGTGGTTATTGAAAAGAAGGCCATATATGCAGTCAAGAGGAATCTAGGTTTGAATATCTTTAGTCTGTCCCTTGTGGACATAATACATTTTGTCTGTGTTCTTAAATTGTGATTCTCAGAAATGAATATAGCATTTGATCATTATATAACGGTATTCAGTGGGATTGACTGTATTCTGTATTTGTTTTTCTGTTTTGCTGCTGTTTTGTATTTTGTATTTTTTTGGTAGATCTCTTTAATGTCTGACAATAAATTAAGCAGGATTCTGCTATCCACTGTAACATGACAACAGAAAAAGAAAAAAAATAATAATTTTAGGGGCAGCTAAGTTGCCAAGTAGATAGAATATCATTCCTTGAGCCAGGAGGAACTAGTTCAAATTCAGCCTCAGATACTTAATATTTAGATATGTGACCTTGGGCAAAAATAAAAAAATAATAACTCATGGACCCCTATATAAAACATCTTGGGGGGTTCCCTAGGATCTGCAGACCACAATTTTATGAAATGTTGCCCTAGCCTATCTGATATAATTCTGCATAGAAATGAAAGGCCAAGAATCAGAACCCATGGCTAATTCAGTCAGCTCAAAAATATTCTCACACTTGAGTAATTTAAAGTCAAGAAAGAATTAATACAAATTCATTGAGGAGGAAACTGACAACTAAGGAAATGAAAGAAGACCTCCATTTAAGAGGAGACTTAAAAGGGATTAAAGAGAGATAAGAGAGTGGGAGAATATTCCAGATATGCTACTTCAAAGGCATACAGAATGCCAAGAATGGAGAGAAGCAAGTAAGCCAGTTTGTCTTAAGTGAAGAGTCAGTAAAGAAAAATAACGTATAATCAAACTGGAAGGATAAGAGAGGGTTTATTTTAGAATCAATAAGGACTAGAATTTCTTGACTAGGGCAGCTAATATTGTCAGATTTCAAAATGTACTGGAAAGGGAAGAGTTGAATGCAGAGAGACTAATTACAAATGAGAACTTTTATCAGTGATATAAACAGAAAGAAGGGGGTCACAAAGGAGATTTAAGTTGTCTATAAAAAAGCAACCCATTGAGGGAAGCTAGGTCAGTGGATAGAACAGCAGCACTGAAGTCAGGAGAACTTGAATTCAAATCCAGCCTCAGATACTTGATAATTACTAGTTGTGTGACTTTGGACAAGTCACATAACCCCATTGCACCATAAAAAACAAAAACAATTCACTGTTAATGCCTATTCCTCACTTCCTTTTCTTCTAGTCATTCCAAATTTACATCAATTGTACATTTCCTGTATTTTTTCCTCAGTGGAGCTTTTTAAGTCTCCCCTCCCCAAGTAAGCTCCTTGACAGCAGGGCCTACCTTACTTTTATCTTAGTATCTCCAGAATTAAGCAAGAGTACCTGGCTGGTATTTAATAAATGCTTGCTGATGGATGAAAATAATCAATCATGTTTAAGAAGAACTAAGACAGACTTCCCTGCTCTCAATAGAGGAGGTATATTAAAGATGCAGAATGAGGTACATGTTTAGACAAGGCTAATATTTCAATTTGTTTTACTTAAACATATTTTTGTTATAAAGTTCAATTATTTTAAAGGGAATTAATATTTCTTGAAGTTCTTTTTAAAGGACATCAATAAAAAAAGACATCAATAAAAGCATCAAAACTTTTTGTATTTTCTTTTTTTGCAAAGAGATATAATATCCAGAAAAAGAGCGGTAAAATTCCTGGTTGAACTTTGTGTTAGTCAGACCACAGTTGAAGAACCCTGTCTTTGGTTATCAGCCCTATAGGGAAGGGTCTTAAGTTCATGTTATATGAGGATTGGTTGAAAGAAATAAGGAGACAAAAGAAGAGATGACTCAGTTTGGGTGTAACACTATGGCTGTCATCAAGTAAGTAAAGGTCTTCTATGTGAAAGAGGGGTTAAATTTATGGGGAAAGAGGAGGAAAATGTGCTGAGAAGTCAGTAGAAATGATAGGTAATAGTTTCAGAAAAGAAGATTTAGTCTTGATAAAAGGAAAAAACAATAACACTGCTATAGCTCTTACAAAAATGAAATTGAGCTACCCAGGGAGATAGCTTTTACCAAACTAAACTGTTGGGAAGTGAAAATTATATAATTGAGAACAAACCCAATGAACTGATGTTTCATCTAATGATTCAGTCCTTTGCCATTGGATTAACCATGGCATAACTAAGAATTACATTGGGGTTTTTAATTTATCATGTATATGAGATTGGACTCTCTTGGAGGATTTGGGTAAAAAAAATGTTTAATTTAAAATAAATCAAGAATATGGACTTTTCTCATGATAACTGCGGACAGGTGAAGTGGGTAGGGTGGGGGGTCTGTAACTAGGATATGGAAAAATCTTTATCAGTTATGTGATTTTGTAATTTTATATATTTTGTAAATTTATAATTATTTGGTTCTCTCTTAAAGCCTATTATTATTATGTTATTATTATTATTATATTAAAGTCTGGAATTAATATGTGATTTCTTTGAAGGGGTATTAAGGGAAATATAAAAAATTATTATCCCTTCTGGGAATCTGTCAGTTCATGTACAATCGAACAGTGGAAAAATTGTCTTGTAAAATTTAGTAATTCTTACTGCAATTTTGTCACTAAGATGTTCTAATTTAAAGAATTTTGACACTAGTAATTTGTATTTTGAATAGAGCTAGTAGTTGAACAGGATTAATATGAAGTTTTCTTTATGGAAGTTTGTAAGCCACATAGGAAAATTGTGACTATTTTGGAGATATATATCTATATCTATACCTATATCTATATAGATATATCGATATAGATATAGATCCAAAACATGCTTTGGAGTAAAAGCACCTATGTAATATGAGAAAGATAAACACAAGAAAGATAATTTGAGATTTAGCTGATTGTTATGTGAGGCATAGATTGCCTTGGCAATCTACTAGCCAAAGGATGTATTTAGTTATTGTATAATACTACAAGCTAAAAAGGAGGGGTCTCTAGCCAAGGAGAATCTAATACATTATCTTTAAATACATATAGGGAAGATAGGGATGTGGGTCTGGAGATTAGACACCTTGAGTAAAAGGTAAGAGATGAGGCATACAGGCCCAGAAATAGAGCAAGGACTCAGGAAGGACACTCAGAGCTTTAGGAAGGGGATTCATAAATTGGGACCCCATTAAGATTATAATATGGAATTTAGGGGCAGCTAGGTGGTGAAGTGGATAGAGCACTTGCCCTGGAGTCAGGAATTAAATAACTAATTAAATAACTAATTTAAATTAAATAACTAATTAAATAACTGTGTGACTTTGGGCATTTCATTTAACCCCATTGCCTTAAGTAAAATAATTTTTTAAAAATTCTACAATGGGGAATTTAGTGAATTGGACTTCCCCAAAGTTCTAATTATCTAGAATTACTACATTAGATCTTCAGTTTTCTCTTTTTATGTCTGATACCAGAATGGCCAACAAGAAGGAAGTGTGACTGGGTCAATGTGTTCTTGGAGCCAAGGAAGCCAACAGACTGAAGATTTCAGGTGACAGGGATACAGTTGAAGAGGCTGAATTTTCAGTGCAGCCTAAGGTTAGACCCTTTTTATTTGATTTCCCCAAAAGTGACATTTGGATAATGTCTCACCTGGCAAAATAAATCTCGCCTTAAGACGTTTAGCTACCCATATGACCTCTGCTTGGTCACTGACATTCAAAAATTCTATCAATAAAGGAATTTCCCTTTGATGTCCTGGATCTTTATAGTAAGAAGTTTTAGGTCAATTAGATTTAATAGGCAGTTAGATTAGGTGTGTATCTCTGACACTTACTGTCAGCTACATGTTTAGATAGGAATTTTTATGTTAGAGGGAATATTTATGTAAGAAGAAGAATGGGAAATTTTTAGGATAATTAGAATTTCAAGGTTTAAGGAAGGAATGGGAGTCAGATAAATACATCAAGAAATGGAAAATCTATGGCATATTTGGGGGGAATAAATTCATTTTGGTTAAGAATGTTGAGTCATTATTGTAATGAGAGCAAAAAGTTAAGATTACTTTTATTTTTAAACAATACGCTGTATTCTTTGTACTAAGATAGCTGTTAAATGTGCATGTTACAACCTTAAGTTTATGTGGTAATTCTCATTGGAGTTTACTCATGCAGTGAAACATTTATGGGTTTATTGTATGTCAATAGGTCTCAACAAGTCACCTGAGCTGGAGAGGACTTCTTGGAACAGATTCAGAAGATAACAAGTACATATATGCTGTATTCTGGCCAATATAATTCTGTCAAGTTTTAGAACAAGCAAACAGGAAAAATGTTTTTAAATTAAAGTCTTACAGTATTAATTAACCAAAATATTGCAAAACAGCTACTGCCCTTTTCTAGTCATCATCATTCTACAATGCCACCTTAAAGTTATTCCTCCTTAACCTTTACCATATAATCCTAAAGATGGAAACAGTCTTTTCTGTTGGTGCTCCAAAAAAGTTGATCCTGCCCCAATTGACAAAGGTCAAAGGATATGCAAAGGCAATTTACAGATGAGGAAATCAAAGCGATCCAGTCATATGAAAAATTGCTCTAAATCATTACTTATTAGAGAAATGCAAATTAAAGCATCTCTGAGGTACTGCCTCACACCTCTCAGGATGGCCAATATGACCAGAAGGAGAATGGAAGGGATGTGGGAAATCTGGGATGCTAATGCATTGTTGGTGGAGCTGTGAACTCATCCAACCTTTCTGGAGAGCAGTCTGGAACTACACCCAAAGGGCAACAAAAATGTGTATACACTTTGATCCAGTAATGCCACCACTGGGTCTTTACAATGAAGAGATTACGAAAAAGGGTAAAAACATCACTTGTACAAAAATATTCATAGCAGCCCTGTTGATGGTAGCAAAAAACTGGAAATCAAGCAAATGTTCTTCAGCTGGGGAATGGCTTAGCAAACTGTGGTATATGGTATGTCATGGAACACTATTGTTCTATTAGAAACCAGAAGGGATGGGAATTCAAGGAAGCCTGGAGGGATTTGCATGAACTGATGCTGAGTGAGATGAACAGAACCAGAAAAACACTGTACATGGGGGTGATGATGAACCTTAATGGACTTACTCATTCTGTCAGTGCAATAATCAGGGACAATTTTGGGATATCTGCAATAGAGAATACCATCTGTATCTAGAGAAAGAATTGTAGAGTTCAAAAAAGGACCAAAGACTATTACCTTGAATTTTTTTTAAAAAGTTATCTTATATAATCTTGCTCTTATATTTTTTTCTTAAGGAAATGATTTCTCACTCAACACATTCAATTTAGATCAATGAATAGCATGGAAACAATGTAAAGACTAACTAGCACCTTATGTGGGAGTGGGAGAAGCAAGATTAGGGGGGAGAGAAGCAAGATTGGGGAGAAAATTGTAAAAGTCAAATTAAATAAAATCTTTCACAAAAGAAAAAAAAATTGATCCTGGATAGTACACCAAGATCTTATTAATGCTATGCCTAACAACTTAACAAATGAAGCCTTTCCTTTGGGTTGTGGATTACAAAGAATCCTTCAGATAATGAAGGGGCTTTCAGGTGACTCCCTTCACCAGTCTCTGGCTTCCACAGCTGCTGGTTGTACTCAGTGGCTGCCTCTATGGCAGCTACATCTCTCCCACAGCTGCCCATTCCAGTTCCTGGAGCTGCTCCACAGCATACCCCTCCCCAATGCCTTGGTTGGGGCTTTCCTGGTTGGCTCAACCTACCTTTGTCAGGTAGAAAGAGCAACATTCATTGAGATATCCTAACTCGCCACTATATTACAAATGTTCAAATCAGGATTTAATATATGCCAGGAATTGTACAAGATGCTAGATTGCAAAGCAAGGCAAAAAGTGATTTCATCTCTCAAAAGACATATATTCTAATGGGGGAAATAACTAGGTAGTAGATATAAAATATATAAAGAAAAGGGAGGATGGTCCATCAGAATCTAGAGATATCAGGAAAGGTCTCTGGCAAAAGGTCAGTTGAATCTTGAAGGATGATAAGGAAACTATGAGTTGTAAGTAAGGATCAGAGCATTCCAGACATAGGGAACAGTCAGTGTTCCACAGGCACAGATGGAGAAGGAGTAAAAGAAAGATGGTGTAGCTAGATCCCAGAGTACATAGAAGACTGCTAAAGCAGGAAGAGATCGAAAGAGGCCAAAAAAATTACTCCTAGGGGGCCACTGTAGCTTATTGAGCAGGGAACTGACATTGTCAGACTCAAGAAAAATTGCCTTGGCAGCTGAATTGAGGATGGACTGTAATAAGGAGGGCTATTGTACTAAATGTTGAGAAAATGAATTAGAATCATGGCTTGTCTGACTAGAAAAAAGGGGACATATGAGAGAGAAGTTGCAGGGGAAAAATACAATACTGGGCTGAGTGAAAAAAGTCAAGTGAAGATGGGAACTCCATTCCCCAACTTCCCCCCTTCCCCATAATAAGAAAAGGTAAAAAAGAAAAGCAGGATGGAAAAGAAAGATAATGACTTCTTTTAAATATGATGAATTTGAATCATCTACAGGACCCCCAGTTGAAAATGTCTAATAAGGGGCAGTTAGGTGGCACACTGGAGTCAGCCTCAGACACTTAATAATTGCCTAGTTGTGTGACCTTGGGCAAGTCATTTAACTCCATTTCCTTAAATAAATAAAATTTATAAAGATGTCTAATAAGCAGTTGGTAATGTGGAACTGGAACACCAAGAAAGAGGCTTGGGCTGCATATATAAATCTGGAGATAACTGAGGAGATCACTAAATAAGAAAAAATGAGAAGGGAATAACAATGGTTAAGAGTATGATAGTTTCTGCATCAGGAAAATCAGGAAAAAAACCAAAAATCTCAAAAGGAGAACATGTTCAGGGAAGAAACAGATCTAAAATATCAAATATTGAAGAGAAATCAAGACAGATTTGGAAGTTAACAGTAACAGTAACACTGTTACCTGTTGAAATGGCAATTCCAGTTGAATGCTGAGGTCATAAACCAAACTTTAGAAGAGTGACAGGGAAAAAAACAATTCTGTTCATACAGAATCTAGATTTTGTTAAGGTTAGGCCATGAAGGGGATTAGATATACAAGGCAACTCAGAAGAAATAAAAAAAATTTTAAGGATAGGGGAGATAAGGGGAGGCTAGGTGGCACAGTGGATAGGGCACCAGCCCTGGAGTCAGGAGTACCTGAGTTCAAATCTGGCCTCAGACACTTAATTACCTAGCTGTGTGGCCTTGGGCAAGCCACTTAACCCCATTTGCTTTGCAAAACCCTAAAAAAAAAAAAAAGGTAGGGGAGATGCAGAAATGTTTGGAGGTATCAGGGAATAAGTCAAAATAATGAATGAAGATTTTTGTTGTTGTTGTTGCTGTTGTTTTGTTGTTTCAGTTGTGTCCAACTTTCTTTTGGAGGGATATTCTTGGCAGAGATACTAGAACAGTTTGTCATTCTCTTCTTCAGATCATTTTACAAATAAATAAAATGAAGAAACTGTGAAGTGACTTGCCCAGAGTAACACAGCTAGTTAAGTGTCTGAGGCCAGATTTATACTTGGATTTTCCTGACTTCAGGCCCAGAACTCATCAACTAGATGTCCTAGATAAAAGGTGGTAGGAGCAATGTGCTGAAGAGGTTGAGGGAATGCCAAAAGACTTCACACTTGATCCTAGAATAGGGAACACTGAAGTTCTAAGTGGGGGTGGGGAGAACCATGGTTAGACCCATATTTCTGAAAAACTTAACTAAGTGGAGGATAGAGTGGTGTGGGAAAAAACTGGAGTCAAGGAGGCTATAGTTAAAAGACTATTGCAGAAGTCCAGATGAAGCGATAAGGATATGACCTTTGGATTGTGGACATTTGACTGGAAAGTAAGAATATGGAAGATATGCTGTAGAGAAAAAAAAACCCACTAGACTTGACAGGTGATTAAAAAAAAGAGTTAAAGAAAAGAGAAGTTGAGAACCTGAGTGACAGAGAATGGTAGCTTCTATGACAGTAATAGAATTGGGAAGGCAGAGTTTGAAAGTATTATGGGATATCCAGTTAAAATATCCAAAAGATATAAGATGAAAACTAGAGCTGAACAAGTTGACCTTCTAAATTCATGGATGCTGATAAGATAAACAAGTGATCAGAGGGGAAAAAAGAAAAGGCCCAAGAAAAGTCTAGTGAGAACAACATGATAAAAGCACTGGCACAAAAAAATTAAAATGGAATATTCAGAGGGTTGTATGTAAACCACAATGGCAAAGACTATGGAGAAGTTAAGAAATATAAAGTCTAAGAAAAATGTCTTATTAGATTGTCCTTAGCAGCAGCTCAAAAGCAGAATATATTCTTTGTATCTTTTCTTTTCCTCAGCAGCAGGTGGCAGCAGAGAGCACTCAAACTCTGAATGGTCAAGCAAGTTACAATTCTCTCTGAAACATCTTTGCGCCATAATCTTTTTAGTACCAATCTCTTATCTCCTTCCTAATCTTCTTAGTTAGTCTTATGTCAAAGACTTTATCTTTGTTTATGGTTACCAACCAAATTCCATCTTTTGTCCAATCACATAAATTAGATCTATTCAATAATTTATAGAACAATTCTGATGTTCATATTTCCCCAATTTTTTAAATTAAAAAATTTCCAATTCTTTAAATGTAAAGTAGGTCATGTTCTCTATTCCTACAAACTTCCTTTTAGAAACTATGCCCCAAACAACAAGTGAATTATCAAGACAGACTTAACTCATCAACTGCTCATCTCAGAAGGAGACTAATGGACTATCAAGACTCACCCTCTTAGATTAAAGAAAGACTTGATTAACTGAAATCAGGGTGGCTAAGTGGAGCAGTGGAGTTCAAATCCAAGCTGAGATACTTACCTGTGTAATCCTGGGAAAGTCACTGATTGCCTCCAAAAATTAAAAAAATACAATGATAGGAGAGTAGAGATGATGTATAATGCCCCTTTCAATTCTAAATTAAAGAAGAAAACATCTTTGAGCCTAGTGTTTCATATAGCTAAGGAAAGAAAATTCTTTCAGAACTATGGTTGGGGGAAAAAATTCTTAAAGAATAGAGGTAACCACAAAAGATAAACAACATTTTCAATTACATACATTTAAAAAATCTTTTGCATGAACAAAGTCAAAGAAGATGAAATATGATATGAAGCTAAGGCTTGGGGCGGGGCTATGTTAGCATCAAGTAGCTCCTATTTGGCATAAACATAAGACAGTCAAAAACATAGTCAAATAACAATTTTCAAAAGGTGAAAAAAGGTCCTCCAAAAACTAATGAGACTGAGATGTCACTTCATATCCAAATTGGCAGAGATAATGAAAAATAACCATAATAAATACTGGAAGGATTATCCTAAAGACAGGTGGACTCTGTAAAGAAATACATTGATTTATTTAATGTACTGGTTCATGACTCTTTAAAAAAAATAACAAAAACAGTAAGAGTCTTTATAGAGAGAGTCCCTACTATGTTCCAGGCTATATGATAAACACTTTACAAACATAATCTCATTTGGTCCTGACAAGATCTCACAGAATTAAAGTTCTAATTGTTCTCTCTTTCCTTATACATTTCCTATTACAAATCTGTAAACTTATACAAAACAAAACTCCCTATTACTCATGTTTTATCTCCTCCCCCCTACACACACACACACACACACACACACACACACAAACACACTCAAATAAGGGGGAAAAATAAGCTTCAATTGCACTCGAAGGTGTTTTATCCTTACTGTGGTAAGTCAGAGAGAGGATCAAAGAAAAGTCTTTCAACGATGGTTAGGTAGACTCATTAAAAAATATTTTTTTTCAAGTGAAAGAAAGTCTACTTTCTCTCCTACCAACCTCCTCTGCCAGAAAGACTGGGTTGGGGGTAAAAGGAGAAAGACAAACAAAACTTTTATAACAAATATACATAATAAAGCAAAATTAATTCCTGCATTGGCTATGACATCTGTGTGCAAGTATATACATATGCATGTGCAACATGGGTCTGTTAATTCTTCCTCAGGTGGTAGGTACCATGTTTAATCATGGAATCACAGATGGTCATAGCATTGATTAGAATTCTCAAGGTTGTTTATGATGTTATTATTCTATAATGCTTTCCTGTTTCTTTTCCCTTAAATCTACATCACTTTATAAGAAATTACCAGATTTCTCTGAAATTATTCCTTTCATCATTTATTATACGATTCCATTACCATAGTACAGAATTATTCAGACACTTCTCAACTGATGGTTTACTCCTTTAAGGTCCAATTCTTTCGCAATACAAAAAGAACTTCTAAAAATACTTCTGTACATTTGGGATCCTTTTGTTTTTATCTCTGTGAGTTTATTGTGGTATTAAGTCAGAAGGAAATACAGTTTAATCATCTTGGAAATAACTCCAATTTTTTTCCAAAATGACTAGCATAATTCACAGCTCTACCAACAATAAGTATTACCAATGACTTAAAACACGTGTCATTTTCTTCTGTAAAATTTGTTACTCTAATGATGTGAGATGGAACTTCAAAGTTCTTTTTTAATTGGTCTTTCTCTATTAAAGCATTTTTTCATATGACTTGGATTTTGTCCTTGAAAACTCCATTTTTACCACAGACTTAAAAAAATCAACTAAACACATCATATGAATGTGGATATTTTATCAGTACCTCATATTCCACATGTCTAAGACAAAAATCTCTCTGCTAAATTATCCCAATTGTCAAATTTCTATAAATAGTACAACCAGGTTCCACATAAATAGGCTCATAAACAGAGCCGCTGTTTTACTCTTTCCTGTGAAACGTCCAAATCCAATTGTTTTTTGATTCTTTTATCATCAATTTATACCCTCTCCTCACTCCTTACTATTTCCACTGTGACCACTCTAATTCAGGGCCACAATAACTGTTCTTTTTATTTTGTTCAAATAAAAGTTAAATTTTTTTCTAACAAATCTAATAAATCCCAACATGACATTGATAAAATCATTTACAATTTTCACATAACATTAAAATATTATTTGATGTAGTCTTTGGCATTATGTTATTCTTCCATCCACTCCACAGAATGATGCTCAATGTACAGTTTTTTACCAAATCTTTCTATAACCTCTAATTTTCAAGAACCCTTACATAAGCTGGTTCCAACCAATTTTTCAGCCTTAACTCGACTATTATTTGCATATTTGATGTTCCCATTGCCATTTCCTGTATAGGGCTCACAAGTTGGATAGAGGACAATTTCAGGAGAAATTTCTATCAAGGGATTACTTTAACTATGGTTTTCTACCCTTAAGGCTCTGTACAAATTCTGTTTTAAGCCTAGCCTCTAATACTGAAGAAGATACCCGTGGAAGATGTTTTCTAGACAGATTTAGAGAAAACGTGTGAGAGCACAAGGACAAAAATGAAATTTAGCCTCAGCTAAATAATGTTGAACTTGTTCCAGCCACTAGAGGGCCATCTTGCTATATAATTTTAGTTGCCTTGTACTTTCTTTCAATTCACAATCAAATGCAGCTGAGGTATTACTACACCAATTCTCTTCTTACTATTCTAAGAAATTAAAATTCAACTGAGAGCAAACAAATCTCTAAATCCAAGTTTTTGTATTTCAAAAGTATTTATATAATACTTTATATAATATATTATATATATTTCTATAATGTGATTACTATGGGTGGTAAAAATGGATAGGTTGCCAGGTCTGGAATCAAGAAGAACTGAGTGGAAAAAAAAAAAAAATCAAGCCTCATAAAATAGGTACCTGTGTAAATCTGGGCAAGTCACTTAACTTGGTCTGCCTCAGTTTACTCATGTATAAAAGTATCTACTTCATGAGGGTTGTCATAAGGATCAAATGAGATAATATCTGAAGATTACTTAATACAGTGCTTGGCAGTGGTGAATGTCAGCCAGAATTGAAAAGGATACTGATAAAGTATTGGGATGAATCTAACAAGCTGAAATTCAATTGAGATATATCAAAGAACATTTTTGAGGTACCTAATATGAGTTAGGCACAATATGCTACCATCCCCCATATCCTATAGTCCAGTGATACTAGCCTTCCTTATTTAAATCAGACAATTCCCAACATTATACATTTGCCACAGTAGGGCTACAAAAAAAGAAGAGAAAAGATTGTCTCTGGTCTCAAGAAGCCCACAGTCTAATGTAGAGGACTATGTACAAATTAACTACATACAAGAAAAATATTAAATAATCAAGTACAGGAAGTAGAAAAGGCTTCCTACAGAAGGTATAATTTTAGCTGGGATTTGAAGGAAACCAGGAAAACCAGATGGCAAAGATGAAAAAAGAGAGCATTCAAAGAATGGGGGGAGGCAGACTGAAAATGTGCAATGTTGGGAATTGTCTGATTTAAATAATAACACAGGAAGGCTAGTATCACTGGACTACAGGATATGGGGATGGTGAAAGGTGAAAGGTGAAAAAGTAATAGTGAAAAAATGATGAAAAGTGAGTGGAGGATTAATTATGAAGAATTTTCAATGTCAAACAGAATACTATATTTGATCCTAGAGATAAGAAAGTCAATGAAGTTTATTGAGTATAAGGATATACCCATGCTTTAGGAAAAACACTGATAACTTGAATGGAAGATAGACTGGAATGGGAAGAAACTTAAGGCAGGGGGACCAATTATTAAGCTATTCTAATAGTCTAGCTATCAGAAGATATGAGAGTGTATACAGAGTGCTGGAATTCTCGAGAGACAGAAGGAAGTATATGCAAAAGCTGTTATAAATGTGAAATTGATAGGCTTTCTCAATGAATTGAATATAAAGAATGAAATGACACCCAGGTTATACTTCTCAGAGAACCAAGGAAGTAAGATCATGATGCCCATGACAGTAATGGGGAAATCTGGAGAGAAGAGGAGGGGAAGATTTAGTGGAAAAATAACGAGTTCGGTATTGACTGTGAAGAGTTTAAAGTATCTACAGGACATCCAGTTTGAGATGTCTGGAGGTCAGGAGAGGTTTGGGCTGGACAAATAAATCTGAGACTATTTACATAAAGATATCATGGGAACAGATGAGATCACCAAAGGAAATTGTAGAAGCAGAAGATGGTCCAGGACATCACAGTTAGTGGGCATGACCTAGGTGAAAATCCAACAAAGGAGACTGAGGAGGAAGGATCAGATAGGTAAGAGAAGAACCAGGATTCAGAGGTATCACAGAAAACTAGAGAGAAGAGATATCTAGAAGATAATCAAGTGTGTCAAAATCTACAGAGAAGACTTCCAGCCCAGATGGTGGCGAGAAGGCAGGCACTGTGCTAAGGTCTCCTGATCTTCCCTGATTTATAATATGAAACAAATTTCTTAATGGAAATCTGATTGACAAAACCCAAAAAGAGAATCTAAGAGAAAAACACCTACCTCAAGTTCTGTCTTCAGGGATCCTGGGTGAACCCGGGAACAGAGGACAGCGAGTGGGGAAAGGGTAAGAACTGGACTAACTTAAGATCAGCTCCACAACTAGGGAGCAGAGGTACTGGCTGTGGGACTGACCTGTGGGACTTAGCAGAAGGGCTGAAGGGTAAGTTCCAGCCTCAAAGTACCACCTACTGATCAGGTGGAGTTATTACATTCAGTGAGCAAAGCCTCTAGAACTCCCTACTTGCAGGCCCCCATAGAGTTACTAAACCCAGTGAGTAAAGCTTTTAGGGATCCCAGTACCAAACCTCTGTAAACCAACCCCTCCCGCAACACAGGATCTTAGGAAAATGAAGAAAGGCCAGCAGAAAAGAGGTCCATAGAAAAATTCCAAAAAGACCCTAACCCAGAGAGACATAGAACCTCTGAAGAGAAAATTATTTGGTCTCCAGCACAGAAAGACTTCCTTGAAGAAATCAGTAAAGAGCTTAAAAATCAATTGAAAAACTTGGGGAAAGAAACCCAAGAGAAGGTTAACACTTTGCAACAAGAAAACAAATCCTTGGAAAATACAATTGGACAAATGCAAAGAAAATAATTCTCTCAAAACCTCAATTGGTCAAATGGAAAACTGTGGTATATGTATGTGATATTGTTCAATTAGAAACCAGAAGGGATGGGAATTCAAGGAAGCCTGGAAGTATCTGCATGATGTGATGCTGAGCGAGATGAGCAGAACCAGAAGAACATTATACACCCTAACAGCAACATGGAGTGATGATCAACCTTAATGGATTTGCTCATAACAACAGGGCAGCAATCAGGCACAATTTTGGGATATCTGTGACAGAGAATGCCATCTGTATCCTGATAAAGAATTGTGGAGTTTGAACAGAGACCAAAGAGTATTACCTTTAATTTTTTTAAAAAAAAAAAGTTATCTTATTATGTAGTTCTGCTATATCTCATATTTCATGTCTCTTCCTTAAGGATATGATTTCTCTCTAATCACAATTCAACTTGGATCAATGCATAGCATGGAAAAATGTAAAGACTAACAATCTGCCTTCTGGGGGGGCCTCAAGATTGGGGGGAAAATTGTAAAATTGAAAATATATAAAATCTTTCAAAAGAAGAAAAAATCTACAGAGAAGGCAATAAGGATGAGATCATTATTGGGGATAGGTGAACAGTGGATAGGTGAACAGTGGACAGAGCACTGGCCCTCAAGTCAGGAAGACCCAAGTTCAAATCTGCACTCAGACACTTAATAATTACCTAGCGGTGTTACCTTGGTCAAGTCATTAACTCCACTTCCTTGTAAAATTAAAAAAAGCAGCAATTTACCAATTAAGATTTTGTCAATAACTTTGAAAAAGAAATCACTTTCTTTAAGGAATGAAGTTAGAAGCAGACACTTAAAAGGGAGAGGAAAGGAACTGGAGACAGCTATTACAGAAACCTTCTTAAGGAGGTTTGCCAAAAAAGGGAGAAAGAAACAGCATGATAGCTAGTTGGCAACAAAGTCTTTGAGGATAAGGGAGACAAGGACATGTTTGTAACAACATGGAAGTAACCAGTAGAGCTGGAGATATTAAAGTGAGAAAGGGGGAAATTTCCTAGAGAAGATAGGGTAGAATAGATTCAATTCATATCAGTGGTATAATAATGGGCAAGAGACTCAAGAATAAAGGAGCATATAGCATTGAACTGTCTTGTTAAGGAGTAAATATGAAGAAGGGAGGAGGGTGTAGTCTGTGCAAGGGAATGATCTCAGAAAGGACTAAGGGACTGGAAGTCATAGTGCATGAAGAAGAGACACTGCAGTGGAAAGACAGAGGAGGAAAGGTGTGACCAGATAAGGGAATTTCAGACTTTATTTGACGTGAGAGACATGCATAGAAGGGGTTCTGAAAAAAAAAATCCAGAAGTTTTGGTGAACTGTAAGCTCAACATGAATAATGTTGATATGGAAGACAAAATAACTAATGTGATCCTAGGTTTCAGTGATGGACTTGACTTTCAAGAACAGAGAAGTGATAATACTACGTACTCTGACCTTTTCAGATATCCTTATGTGGAGTCCTTTATTCAGTCGTGGGCAACAAATCCCTCAGACAAAGAATAGAACTCGGGGAGATTGATGAATTTACAAGAAATCAGGACTCAATAATTCAAAAACAAAAAAATGAAAACTTAGAAGAAAATGTGAAACATCTCATTGAAAAAACAACTGATATGGAAAACAGATTTAGGAAAGCTAATTTAAAAATTATTGGAATGGGGGGTGGAACCAAGAAGACGACATGAAGGGATCGAGTCTTAGGAGCGCTCTGATAAAAACTCATGAACTAAGGACTCTAACTAAACTTTCGAGAGACAGAACCCACAAATGGACCCAGTGAGGCAGTTCTCCTACTCAAGGTAACCTTGAAAAGAGCAGAAAGGCTCTGCTCCCCGGGGCAGAGGGGCGGCCCACCAGAGGGGTAGCCCGCCAGAGCCAAAGAACTTCAGCCTCCCGGAGGCAGCATCAGGGCGCTGGGAGCCTGAGCTCACAGCAGCAGGGGAGTCTCCTGAGCTGCACCCTGCGGAGCACCAGCACAAAAAGTGGGGGAACAGCGGGGGACCTCTGCCAGAAAAAGCACATGGAGCCCAGCCCTCAGGGAACACAGCAAGTAGCATCTTCTTTCCGAAGCCCTGATCCAGGAAACAGAAGCAGGTGGAGCCTGTAAGCAGGAGCCCCAGGGCATGAGCCCATTGAGTTGAGGGAGGGGAGTGAAGAGAGACTGCAGAGCTCTGTCCTCTGCCCCTGGAACAGGACTCTGGGGCTCTGACCACATTCAGATCCTGATCGCAGTCTAGGCCCCCTCATAGAACAGCAGTGCCCCCCCCACCTCAGCCGTGTGGCAGAGGGGGGCGCTTATGGTCATTCACAGACCAGGAGGGAGGACAGAACCTCACACACTGAGACCCTTGTGGGAGTGTCCCAAAAGCTCAGGAAGCACCCCCCAAAAACAGGCTTAGGCTGGGAAAATGAAGAAACAAAGAAACAAGAGGAAGACCATTGGGAAATATTTTGCAAATGAGCCCAAGAAGGATCAAAATACTCAGTCTGAAGATGAGGAAGCACAAGCTCCTGCATCTAAAGACTCCAAGAAAAAACAGAAATTAGGCTCAGGCTATGATAGAGCTCAAAAAAGACTTTGAAGATCAAATGAGGGAGTTAGAAGAAAAACTGAGAAAAGAAAGGAGATGCAGGAAAAATATGAAAATGAAGTCAGCAGCTTAGTCAAGGAAATCCAAAAAAAAAATGCTGAAGAAAATAGCATGCTAAAAACCAGCTTAGGTCAAATGGATAAAACAGTTCAAAAAGTTATTGAGGAGAAGAATGCTTTAAAAAGCAAAATTGGCCAGATGGAAAAAGAGTTAAGAAAACTCTCTGAGGAGAATAAATCCTTCAGACAAAGAATAGAATTCAGGGAAATTGATGAATTTACCAGAAATCAGGAATCAATACTTCAAAACCAAAAAAATGAAAACTTAAAAGAAAATGTGAAATATCTCATTGAAAAAACAACTGACATGGAAAACAGACTTAGGAAAGATAATTTGAAAATTATTGGAATACCTGAAAGTAATGATCAGGAAAAGAGCCTTGACATCATTTTCAAAGAATTACTACAGGAAAATTGCCCTGATATTCTAGAAGCAGAGGGCAAAATAGAAATGGAGAGAATCCACTGAACCCCCCCAAGAAAGAGATCCCAAAAAAACCAACCCCCCAGGAATATTATAGCCAAATTCCAGAACTCCCAAGTCAAAGAGAAAATATTACAAGCAGCCAGAAGGACACAGTTCAAATATCGTGGAGCTGCAGTCAGGATCACACAGGACTTAGCAGCAGCTACATTGGAAGCTCATAGGGCTTGGAATACAATATACTGGAAGGCAAAAGAGCTTAGAATGCAGCCAAGAATGAACTACCCAGCAAGGCTGAATGTCCTCTTCCAGGGGAAAAAGATGGACTTTCAATGAACCAGGGGAATTTCAAAGGTTCCTTTTGGAATGGGCAGAGCTGAACAGAAGGTTTGATCTTCAGATACAGGATGTAGGTGAAGCATGGAGATTGGAGGAGAGGGGGGAAATATGAGGGACTTAATGAGGATGAACTGCATGTATAGAAAAATGATACTGATAATATTCATATGAACCATCTCAGTTAATAGAGCAGGTAGAGGGAGCTTTTATAGTTGAAGCACAGGAGAAAGCTGAATTCGAAGATAAAATATGGTGTAAAAATAGAGTCAATAAGAAAAAAAGGGAAATGGAATGGGAGAAAGAAAAAGGAGAGGGGGAACAGTCCAAGCTATTTCACATAATGAGATTTTTTTTTTATTACAATGAGCTATTGCCAATGATATGGAAGGGGGGAGGCAAGGGGGGAATGAGGGAACTTTTGCTCTCATCAGAGATGGATAGGAGAGGAAACAGCAAATATACTCAATGGGGTATAGACAACTGGAGTAAGAAGGAGGGGGGAGCAGGGGGAAGGGGTGGGGATGTGAATAAAGGAGGAGAGGATGGACCATGGGAGGACAGTGGTCAGATATAACACATTTTCTTTTTTTACTTCTTGCAAGGGGCTGGGATTGGATGGCCTGCCCAGGACCATAGGGCCAGGTGGATTCTGGGCCTAAGGGGTGGTATGGGGGCTCAGGGCCTCTTGGCCCCAAGACCAGGGATCTGTCTGCTGTGCCACTCAGCAACCCTACAGCAGAGTCAGAGTGAAAGGAGAGAGAAAATATAGTACATGGTAGTGGAGAAATACAAAAGGAGGGAGTTGTGATCAGCAATGGCAATGTTGGAAAAATATGGAATTAACTTTTGTGATGGACTTATCATAAAGAATGTGATCCACTCACGACAGAGTTGATGGTGTTGGAACAAAGACTGAAACACATTTTTTGTTATTATTATTTGGGGGAAGGTGCAGGGCAAATGGGGCTGGGTGGCCTGCCTGGGGCCACATAGCAGGGTGATCATTGGCTGTCTGGGGCCGGATTCGGACCAATTGGCTCAAGGGCCAATGCTCTGTCTGCCACCCAGCCACCCCTACTATTATTACTATTTTATTTTATTTTGGGTCTTTTTTTTCTTTCTTCTTCTTTTTGGTTTTTGCAGGGCAGTGGGGATCGGGTGGCTTGCATGTCACACAGCTGGGTGATGGTTGGCTTTACGATGCTGGATATGGGCTCGGGTGCTCGTGGCTCCAGGGCTGGTGCTTCATCCATTGCACCACCTGGCCATACCTACAATTATTACTATTATTTTTTTTATTTTAATTTTTTTTCTCCCCCTTTACTTTTTTGCCCAAGCAAGTCTATCTATATTCATGGGGGGAGGGGTATTTTGTTTACTTGTAAACAAGTATATTTTATAATGTAAAGAAAAACATTTGTACAAAATGAGAATAAAAAATAAATTAAAAAATAAATTAAAAAATAAAAAAAAAATATTGGAATACCTGAAAGTCATGATCAGGAAAAGAGCCTTGACATCATTTTCAAAGAATTACTACAGGAAAATTGCCCTGATATCCTAGAAGCAAAGAGCAAGATAGAAATGGAGAGAATCCACCGATGTCCCCAAGAGATTCCCAAAAAACCAACCCCTAGGAATATTATAGCCAAGTTCCAGAACTCCCAAGTCAAAGAGAAAACATTACAAGAAGCCAGAAGGACACAATTCAAATATCGTGGAGCTGCAATCAGGATCACACAGGATTTAGCAGCAACTACATTAAAAGCTCATAGGGCTTGGAAAATAATATTCCAGAAAGCAAACTAGCTTAGAATGTAACCGAGCATCAACTACCCAGCAAAACTGAATGTCCTCTTCCAGGGAAAAAGATGGACCTTCAATGAAGCAGGGGAATTTAAAATGTTTCTGTTGAAATGGCCAGAGCTGAACAGAAGGTTTGATCTTCAAATACAGGACGCAGGTGAAGCATAGACAGGGAGGAGAAGAGAAAAATATGAGGGACTTAATGATGATGAACTACATGTATTCCTGCATAGAAAAATGATACTGAAAATACTCATATGAACCTTCTCAGGTAGAAGGAGCTTTTATGGATGAAGCACAGGAGAGAGCTGATATATTGTGGTGTAAACATGGAGTCAATAGATAAAAGGGAAATGTAATGGGAGAAAGAAAAAGGAGAGGAGGAATAGGCTAAACTATTTCATATAATGAGATTTTTCTTTATTACAATGAGCTACTGCAATGATATGGAAGGGGGGAAGGCGAGGAGGAATGAGGGAATCTTTGCTCTTATCAGAGGTGGCTAGGAGAGAAAACAGCATATATACTCAATGGGGTATAGACATCTAGAGTAAGAAGGAGAGAAGGGGGACAGGGCGAAGGGGGGGAATGTGAGTGATGGAGGAGAGGATGGGCCATGGGGGAAGAGTGGTCAGATATAACATTTTCCTTTTTACTTCTTGCAAGGGGCTGGGATTGGATGGCCTGTCCAGGACCATAGGGTTGAGTGGATGCTGGGTAAGGGGTGGTATGTGAGTTCAGGGCCCCTTGGCCCCAGGGCTGGGGATCTGTCTGCTGTGCCACTCAACTACCCTACTGCAGAGACAGAGTGAAAGGAGAAAATATAGATCATGGTAGTAGAGAAGTATGAATGGAGGGAGTTGTGATCAGCAATGGCAACTGTGAAAAAAATATGTAAGTTAACTTTTGTGATGGACTTATCCTAAAGAACATGATCCACCTGACACAGAGCTAGTGGTGTTGGAACACAGAATGAAGCACATTTTTTATTGTTATTATTTTCTGAGGGGGTGTTGCAGGGCAAATGGGACTGGGTGACCTGCCTGGGGCCGCACAGCTGGGTGATTGCTGGGTGTCTGAGGCTGGATTTGGACCACGGTGCTCCTGGCTCAAGGGCCAGTGATCTGTCTGGCTGGGTAGCGACCCCTGCTATTATTATTATATTTTATTTTGGGTCTTTTTTTTTTGTAGGACAATGGGGTTGGGGTGGCTTGCATGAGGTCACATAGCTGGGTGATTGCTGGGTGTCTGGGGCTGGATTTGGGCTTGGGTGTTCCTGGCTCCAGGGCTGGTGCTCCGTCCACCGAGCCACCTGGCCATACCTACAATTATTATTTTTTTTAATTTAAATTTTAATTTTTCTCTCCCCTTTACTTTATCGCATATGCGGGTCTATATTTTCTTGGGGGGAGGGGGTATTATGTTTATTCTTGAACAAGAATATTTTAGTAATGTACAAAAAACCATTATTTGTACAAAATAAGAATAGATATTAGACTTACAGATTACTATCCATGGGGGGTGGGGGGAGGGAAATAAGATTTGGAAAAATTGTAAAATTCAAATAAAACCTTTAATAAATAAATAAATAAACAAACAAATAAAAGAATTTGTGGGTAAAAAAAGAAATTTTGAAATTGTTTTTAAGGAAAAAATCATAGAAAATAGGAAAGAACCACAGGATTGGTAGAAAACAGTCATAAATTTCAAAAACAAAAGAGAAATCGATAGTCTGGTAAACTTTATGACAATGAGTATGACTTTTGATTCCTAGGAATGCCCTAGAGTGAAGGTTTACTGAGCATTTAAGATCAATGGCATGCTTCACTATTTGTATCCACATTGTATACTTAGCACACTATTAATCCTTAGTTAGAGGCCATGTGGCATTGTGTACAGGGAGCAGGTCTTAGAAGCCAGGAAGACCTAGGTTCAAATCCTACTTCTAACACAAACTGGTTGTGGCATCCTGGGTCAGTCATAATTTCTTAGGGCTATAAGAAGTTTTCAGTCTATAAGACACAAGGGTAATAACCTGAATTGGTAGAAAAGTCCCCCCACCCTTTCCCAAAACTTCCTTATAGCAATGAAATCCCAGCCCTATCCTTATCCCTAGGGAATTTCTAACAGAAAGTAGTGATGACAAAGAGGCAAATGTCATCAAGGACAGGAAAAATCATACTAATTTTACTTCACTTTTTGAGAGTGAAACTAAAATGACAAATCGGGAGAATGTAATATGGTTTACTTAACATTTTAGGAAAGCACCTAATATAATTTTAGTGGAAAAGAGATAAAAATGTAGCCCATTATATGTATTTAAAACTGAATATTTAAAGACTAACATCAAATTGGCAGAAGTTCAAGGGTCAAATAAAATGTGGAACCTGAAATATTTAACGTGTTAATTTTTTGGATAAAGGTAAAACGAGCATGCTCATTAAGTCAGCAGATGATATAGCTAAATGATAAACGTAAAAATCCAAGATAACTGAATCTATTCAAACTGAATAGAGAAACACTAGTTCTACGCTTGAGTTCTAGAAAACTTATTTGATCAGTACAAGATAGGGAAATAAAGTTAGTTAGACTCTGTGTGTGTGTGTGTGTGTGTGTGTGTGTGTGTGTGTGTGTATAAAAAGACCTAGTGGGGATTGCAAACTCACTATAAAATAGCTAAAAAAATATAAAATTACAATCCTTCATTACAATGCCTAAAAATAAGATGGTGGGAGTGAGTTCTTATCCTTTCCTTCTCCAGCTCATTTTATAATTAAGAAACTAAGGCAAACAAAATTAGATGACTGGCCCCAATGTCACAAAGTTATTAAATGTTAAAGATTAGATTTTAATTCAAGAAAATGAGTCTTAAGAGGCGGCTAGGTGGCACAGTGGATAGAGCACTGGCCCTGGAGTCAGGAGTACCTGGTTTCAAATCCGGTCTCAGACACCTGATAATTACCTAGCTGTGTGGCCTTGAGCAAGCCACTTAACCCCATTTCCCTTGCAAAAAAAAAAAAAGAAAGAAAGAAAGAAGATGAGTCTTCCCAACTCCTAGCCTGTTTCACTTTTGTCTTTGTATCTGCCACAGTTAAGTGGCACACAGTGAGTGATGTTTACTTAGTATTTAGTTATTTACTGACTGATTTTGATGGATTCCTCGCCATCTCAGGCCTACAAACAGAAGCTGAATGAGCATATATCAAGTATATTATAATGGGGATTCCATGTGAGTTATGGATGTAGGCAATGAAATCCAAATACTTTTGAACTCTTATGAGTAAAATATTATGATTTGCATTATTCCTTTATGTTCTCCTACTTACGTTTTAAGGGTTCCAGATGTCATTAGTTCAGTGACCAGAACAATACATTTTTTTCCCTTTACTGTAGACTCCCAAGAATCATAGAAACGAACAATATTTGGGTGTTGAAGGCCCTTCAACATTTCAGCTTCCTCTTTAAATCTTTGCCGTTCAGACTTTGTCAATTTTCTATCCTGAAAAGTAAGTAAATAAAATGAGATTAAAATGAATTATGCTTTCAAAGCATAAAATGTAAACCATGGTGTTGAATCTTAGTAATGAAAAACCACTTCAGTTAAAAAACAATGGACCTTATCCAGAACATTTTTTCCCGAAAGACTCTATGTCTGTTAAAAAGACATTTTTCACTAAAAAGACTGAGTTTCAATTCAACTCAAATTTTTATATTAACTTTTAAGGTTTTCAAAATCAAGTTTTATAGCTTATTTTTTACCCCACATTTAGTGATCATGACCAATACTTCCCAAAAAGAGCACAGATACTTCAGTAAATTGGGAAACAATCTTTACAACTAATGATTCTGACAAAGGACTCATTTCTAAAATATACAAAGAACTGAGTCATATTTTTAAAACAAAAAGCCATTCCCCAATTGACAAATGGTCAAAGGATACGCAAAGGCAATTTGCAGATGAGGATATCAAAGCAATCCATAGCCATATGAAAAAATGCTCTAAATCATTAATTATTAGAGAAATGCAAATTAAAGCTTCTCTGAGGTACCACCTCACACCTCTCAGATTGGCCAATATGACCAGAAAGGATAATGATTATTGTTGGAAGGGTTGTGGGAAATCCGGAACAATATTACACTGTTGGTGGAGCTGTGAACTCATCCAACCATTCTGGAGAGCTATCTGGAACTACACCCAAAGGGCAACAAAAATGTGCATATCTTTTGACCCAGCAATACCACTACTTGGGTCTATATCCTGAAGAGAAGAAAAAGGGTAAAAATATTACTTGTACAAAAATATTTATAGCAGCCGTGTTTGTGGTGGCAAAGAATTAGAAATCAAGTAAATGTCCTTCAATTGGGAATTGGGGAATGGCTTAGCAAACTGTGGTATATGTACGTCATGGAACACTACTGTTCTATTAGAAACCAGGAGGGACGGGATTTCAGGGAAGCCTGGAGGGATTTGCATGAACTGATGCTGAGTGAGATGAGCAGAACCAGAAAAACACTGTATACCCTAACAGCAACATGGGAGTGATGATCAACCTTGAAGGACTCACTCATTCCATCAGTGCAACAATTGGGAGCAATTTTGGGCTGTCTGCAAAGGAGAGTGCCATCTGTATCCAGATAAGGAGCTGTGGAGTTTGAACAAAGTGCAAGGACTATTCCCTTTAATTTAGGGGAAAAAACAGGTATCTTATTGTCTGATCTTGTTACCTCTTAGACTTCTCTTCTCTTCTTTAAGGATATGATTTCTCTCTCATCACACCCAATTTAGATCAAGGTACAACATGGAAACAAAGTAAAGACTGACAAATTGCTTTCTGGGGGCGGGGGGGGGGAGAAGAGGGAAGTAAGATTGGGGGAAAATTGTAACTCAAATAATGTCTTTAATAAAATTTTAAAAAATAAAAAGAGCACAGATACTTCTTTTTCCTAAGCACCCAAAATACTTTAATCAATTTATTCTTCCCTCTACAAGCCAAAAGCATCCAAGTAAAATAAACTCATGATTATTTTTAATGTTTACAATTCAAACATTTAGTTTCTAGAGTGTAGTTACATACAAACGATATGTGAAATACATATAACATTAAAAAAATTAACCTCATCTAGGAAATCCACCTAGTTTATTACATAGAAATATTTAAAGAATCAACTAAATGGTAATTTAGGTTTTTCTTAAGATCTATGTCTAAATAATTCAATACTAGTATAGTATTATTTCCTACATTGTCAAGTCAATAAGACCTAGACCCTTAACCAGACAGCAAAGATTAAAAATAAAACAGTCCTTGTGATCAAGAAATTTATATACTATTGGGAAGAAATGTGCACAAAATAAGGACATAATAAAATATGAATGAACTGGAAACTTCAGGAATAGTAGCATGATTCTAAGGAGCCATAGAGTGGGGACTACAGTGATGAGGAGAGGGCCTGTACACAAAGATGGGAAATATAATAAGACATAATAAGTTTCTGAGCAATAAAATGTGTGAAGACATTATATTCAAACAGGAAGGTGCAGGTTGAAGTCAGATTATAAGGGTTTTTAAATGTATCAGGAAGAGTCTAGATTTAATCCTAGAGGCAACAGAGAATTACTGGAGCTTTCTAAGCAGGGAAGAGTGAGTTCCAGAGTTAGAGACGTTCTTTAGGAATGTTACTTCAAAAATTTGCATAAATGATGGATTGGGAGGGTAGAGGGGGTGGAGAGAGACTGGAGGCAAGTTAATCAATTATGAGGCTACTGTCCAGGTTAGAAGTTTTAAGAAAGACTAGAACAATGACTATATGAACAAAGAGAAAGAGATGGATATGAAAGACTGTGTGAAGACAGAATTGATATGACTTGGCAAGTGATGGGACACACTAATGAAGAAGATTTGAATATAACATAATAACACTAGTATTGTGACTCTTAAGAAAATAGAAAAAGGACAATGTCTGTGGGAGAAGTAAAGAAATTCAAAAGAGAAGATTTTGGGGGAAAGTCCTGCTTCATACAGGTTGAATTTGAGATGATCCTTCTATATTCATTTTGAAATACCTAATATGACTAGAATCCAAGAAAAGTAGAGTGGAATATAAAGATTTGGCAATAATTAAAATGAAAATTAAGCCTGTAAGAACTGAGAAGATCACCAAGAAAAGAAAGTAGAGGGTGAAGAAAAAGGAACTTAAGATAGAGCCTTGGGGTCAAGCAAACACAAAAAAAAAAATTTGGAATATAATTAGGAAAATAGAAAATAATGCTTAATAATTGAAATAATGATGATAATAATAAAAGTAATAACAAAATAATTGCAGTTGAACAAAGATCGATAGCTGAAAAAATAAAACAAAAATGCAAAAACTTGAAAAAAAAAATTCAAACATTATGTAGGACCCAGTAATCGATTTGAAAACTACAGTGAGTAATAGAAATCTTAGTTACTTTAGAAAACAATAATAAAAAGAAAGAGTGGTTAGAGAGCTCTAGAAAGGAAAAATTCCAGGTAATTTTAAGGGAAAAAAATTATCTAAAAAGCTCTTAAGGCAAAAAATTGTTCAATTTGATAATTATGGAAAAAATACTTCACTGTCAAAGATAAATAAGTCAAGTATTAAAATAAAGGATAAGCTATTTTTGGCAAAAGTTATATAAACATGCACATACAAATACAGTCAAAGGTGCAAAGAGATGAATATCAATCAGGTAACCTTTCTCAGGCATCTACTAGGTCCCAGGCAATGTCCTAAATTCAAGGAATTCAATTCTCTCTTCTTTTAAAGCCATGCCTTTCCTTTATAATTTTGTAACCATCACTATTTTTGAGGAATTGGGAAAATAGTTACATTGTGGTCAGTCTTAACTCTGCTTACTTCCCTCTAAATTATTCAAATTTTTAATCTTTCTGGGCTTTTCTATGTTTATAATGTGTTTTTCTCACAGCAAAAATGACATATACCACAATTTATTTAGCATTCCCAAATGTTTCCATTTCTATAATTTCTGCTATAAACATAGGGATAGGAAGTTCTTTACCTACCTTACTCCTTGAAGTATATGTCCAGCTAGAAATGATATCTATAAGTCAACGGATATGGTTATTTACTCATTTAACTCTATATTACTTTTTCAGAATAGTTGTACTGATTCAGTGGCTCCTCCAGCAATGCACTAGTAATACTTTTCTTCCTATAACTCTTTCAACAGTGAATACACTAGTTTTTGTCAATTTGCAAGGTTTGATGTGAAAATTAAGGGTTGTATATTGATTTGCAAATCTTTTAATAGTGATTTGTGGCATGTTTCATATGCTTATTAACACCTTGCACCATCTTTTGAAAACTTTTTGTCATGCCTTTTCTATCATCTATCTATTGAGTAAAAGTATATATTTCGAAAACCAAACCATAATCTAAGAAACTTGAGAGATTTTTTCCCTGTATCTTTTTTTAATTAATTTCTTTTCATCAGTATGTATATGTGCATTTCCAAGTTATAAAATTTCTCTCCATTCTTCCTTCCCACTCCCCCCCCCCAGCAGGTAACAGTCAGGTTAGCATTTTACATACATATTTTGTTAAACATGTTTACAAATTAATAATAATAATAATAATAATAATAATAATAATAATAATAATAATGAAGAATTAGGATTAAGGGGAAAAAGACAAGAGGAGCTGTTTTGATCAAGGTTGTTCAATGCTGTTGTTGATATGTATATTGTTCCCTTGGCTCTACTCCTTTTGTTCAGCATTATATCCTCTAGAGTCTGACCATGTAGGGTTTCTTATAGAACAATTGTATTCATGTACTATAATTTGTTTGGTCATCCCACAATTGATAGGCATCCCCTCAATTTCCAATACTTTGCCACTACAACAAGAGCTTCTATGAGTATTTTGGAACATGTAGGACTTTTCCCATTTTTAATAATTTCTTCCGGACATAAATCTAGAATTGGATTGCTGGATCAAAGGGTATGAACAGCTTTATTATTGTTCTTTGGGCAAAGTTCCATATTGCTCTCCAGAAAGGTTGCATCCATTCACAACTCCATCAGCAATGCATCAATGTCCCAATTCTCCCACAACATCTTCAAACTTTACTCATCTTGGCTAATCTAATAGGTATGAAATGATACTTCATTGTTGTTTTAATTTGCATTTCTCTAATCAATAGAGATTTGGAGCATTTTTACAAATCATATGTATAGCTTTAATTTCTTCATTTGAAAATTCATATCCATCCATAATTTATCAATTATGGGATGACTTGTGATCTTATAAATTTGATGCAATTCTCTCCATACTTTATAAACTTTTGCTTTCCTCCTAATTTCGGCAGCATTGATTTTATTAGTGCAAAAATTTCTTAATTTAATATAGTCAAAATCATTCATTTTGCAATTTATAATGTGCTCTAATTCTTGTTTGGGCATAAACTTATCCCTTTTCCATAGATCAGATAGACTATTTTTTGGTCTGAGTATTTCTTGTCTATTAATTTAACTATGGTATCGCTCTTTATATCTAAATCCTGTACCCATTTTGACCTTACTTTGGTATAGGTTTGCCATACTATTTTCCAATTTTCCCAAAAATTTTTGTGAAATAGCGAGTTCTTATCCCAGAGGCTGATAATCAGTCTTTGGGTTTGTCAAATAGTAGATTGCTGTAGTCATTTACTGCATTCTTTTGAACCTATCCTAATCCACTGATCCACTACTCTCTTCCTTAATCAGGACCAGGCAGTTTTGATGACTGCTGCTTTATTGTATAGTTTGAGATCTGATAGAGCTAGGCCACCTTCCTTTACATTTTTTTTTTATCAGTTCCCCTGTTATTCTTGCCCTTTTGTTGCTCCCGATGAATTGTTACTATTTTTTTTCTAGCTTGGTAGTTATTTGGTTGTTTGATTGGTATTTTGGAGATTGGTACTTCTCCGCCCCCCCATCTTGTCCTAGATGTATTAATTTTGTTATTCAGAAACTTTTCAGTACAATTTAAATTAGAATATATTTATGGAGATATGAATGAAGCTCATTACCTAACAGGAATAAGGAACAATAAATATCGAATGATACTTGATGTACACACACCAAACAATTCAACAGTTAAATTCACAAAAGAAAGCTTTTCTATAAAAAGTACATAGCATGGAACTTATATGCCACTGACATAATCTTCAAGGATCCAGGGTCACCTCTATGCCATAATGAGACATTAATCAATTAATAAGCATTTTTAAATTTAAATTTGTCTTTTTTGCCAATTACATGCATCTATAAAATTTCAATATTTATCCTTTTTCAAGCTTTGGAGTTCCACATTTTTCTAAGATTCCTTCTTCCCTTCTCCCTCCCTATGGCAGTGATTCAAACTCCACTTTTTCTCTGAATGAGGATGGTATTTTCCATAACAGGTCTCTCAGAATTGTCCTTGACAATTGTTCTGAACTGCTGAGAAGAGTGCCAACCATAGCTGATCAGCATTAGTTCATACAAGTCTTTTTCAGGTTTTCCTAAAGTTCGCCCACTCATGATTGATAAATGGTCAAAGGATCTATAGCCATATGAAAAAAACGCTCAGAGGAAGCTAGTTCAGTAAGAACTAGTAGATGGAAGGAATGTAAGAAAGTAAGATTTAAGACAAATAGGCATTTCAGAGGGCAATAGAAATTGGGGGTAAGGGGGATGGAAGTGAGGAATTGGGTGTAGAATAAGATTTGGATGATAATCTATTGGAATTCTGAGTCACTGCTACATGAAGGGTATGACTAGGTATGAGTGTTCATCACTGAGTGGAGGGTGCCACTGTTCTATCATCAAAGGACAGGCATAGCGTATAGCAAGAGATGGAAGGCCTGAAATCAAGGGAGAGCTGTTCTATGCACTGGGGGGGGGGGGGGGGGGGGGGAAGAAAAATAATAGATAATAATAGATAACCTAATCCTATGTTAGATACTGAGTTGGCAGAAGGAGATGAAAGATGCTTTGTGCTGGAGATGGAAAATGGTTGGTGGTAAGATGGAAGGAAGATGCTGGACCCCCAACAGCTTTTCCTCATACTGCAGCCAAGTGATGAAAGGCTCAGAGCACTACCACAAACATGATCTGAGGTGACAGAATTCTCACCTAAGACTGAAAATGAGGTGGCAGCAGGACAGATCTTTGTACCAGATTCTATCAGGCTGGAAAGACTTAGGATATGGGCCGAGGAATAGACCAAGTCTTTTCCAAGAAAGAGTCCAGTTGCAAAAAAAAAAAAAAAGAGTCCAGTGAATTATGGAGAGGGCCTATCACCAACAGACTTGCGATCTAGTGATAAATATTTTTTAGTTACTCCAAGTCAAAATATAAATAAAAGTGAATTATTTTCCTCAGACTTCTGACATCCCTTTCCACTTTAGCAAAAGGGAAAAGAAAGATGGTTCCAAGAAGAGTTTTTACAGTGCCATCAAACTAAAATATTTGACTATTGATACATAAAATATGAAATTTTTGTCCAACAATCAACTAAAGATCTAAAGATTCTAATTTCTGGAAGAACTAAATCATACCAATCTCAATATTCTTACTATAAATGAAATCTGAAGAAAAAAGCAAGTTGCAGTTAAAAGAAAGGAAGGTTCAGAGATTCTCCTTAAAGAGATTAAAAAAAAAAATTCGTGGAGAGGGTTACCCCCCAAAAATTATTTCATCAACCACTTAAGTGTAATGTATTATAGTAATAAAAGTAATTTGCAGAAGGACCAAGCAAAATAATTATGCTTCATGTACCAATATTAGTTGCTGAGAACAAAGTAATCAAGAAATTCAGTACAGAACTTGGTAAGTCCTATGCCAAGCTTTTATGCCACGATGGAAAAAGGTAAGGATGGGGTGAAATATATGGGGGAAAAAAGAAACTGGAGGGATCAAAGATTTGCAGATTATATAGAAACCTCATACCTATCTCACTAACATGAACGAATATTCGAAAAATGAAAGGTAGGCATGCATTGGATATGGCAAGTTCCACATAATGCCTCAGTCATTGAAAGAGATTAAATAAAAGGCTCATTTAATTGTAGGTGTTATCCCTAAATGTGATGTCTCTATGCTTTCTTATATAATTGATTGTTAATTTAAAATTTTATAATAAAATAGTAATGAGAAAGTTATAACTTTCATAAGATTTAAATCTGTATTTAAAAAAATTTTGAAATGGGAAAATAACCACAGAAATGACAAACTCTATATAATTTCCCTCAGAAATTAAATCAATGTAAATTATTTCCTAAAACAAGGAAACCAAATAATCCAAGACCTTAGTCAGCAAATGTTTGACTTACTTGGCAAAGAGAGAAATAACTACCACAGGCAAAGCCAGGTTAGAAGGAAAATTTATCTATAAAATCTTTTTTTTTAGGTTTGTTTGGGGTCTTTTTGCAAGGCAATGGGGTTAAGTAACTTGGTAATTATTAAGTGTCTGAGGTCAGAATTGAGCTCAGGTACTCCTGACTCCAGGACCGTTGCTCTATCCACTGTACCACCCAGCCGCTCCTCTATAAAAACCTTTTAAAGAATTATAATAGAACAATATCATCATGAAGCAAAAAAAAAAATAGCAAAGAATAAAAATAAAGCTAACAAACTCATCCCAGGATGAAAAAAAAAAGACAATCACAAACATAAGAAAATTGAAAAAGGCTTACAAATATTGTTTTCACAAACTAGTTTTTTCTCCATTAAAGTTAGCAGAATCATCACACTAGGATCCACCCTTCATGCTTACAGGGAAGGTTGAAATGACACTAGAGAGGAAAAAAGGTAAAACTTTAAGAGGGGCAAGCTAGGTGGCTGAGTGAATATAACGCTGAACCTCGAGTCAAGAGGATCTGAATTCAAAACCGGCCTCAGACACTTACCTAGCTGTGTCACCTTGGGCAAGTCACTTAATAACTCCGATTGCCTTGCAAAAATTAAATTAAAAAAATAGGACAAGTCATCAGTAATACAAGTACATAAAAAAGAAATCTGTGATGGAGACAACTGATCCAGAGGGCACTGAAGGGCCAATTAAAACATAATTTAAAGGAAGGGAAGAAAGATAATACACTATGGATGAAGATATGAACTGAACTAATAATTATTTTTTTTTGTCGGGGCAAGTTTCTCTTTATTTTAAAATGGAAAACAGTGAAGTAAAGCAGTTTGTGGCTAAAACAACTTTCAGTGGAAAGAAAACTGGAGTTCACATAACTCAAAAGAACAAACTCCAAAAGTCTGAACAAGCTGCCCTGCCTCCCCAGAGTAAAGAACAGTAAGACAGAGAATGTAGGAAGGGTACAATCAGGAAAAAAAAAAAGGTCATTTATTGTCAAATTCAACTTCCCAAAGCAATACAATCACATAAAAAGAGGGTAGCATTTAAATTGAGACAATTCAAAAAAGCCCCACTCCATCCCCAGGGTAAGGTTGGGAAGGGATGGTTCATGGTCTGTGTTATTTTCCCAAGGCCAGGATGTTATCCAGTGATGGCTGCAGAAAATAAGTTATTTTTTCATTAGTAATGTTGAGGAATCCACTTCTTTTAAGTAATACTACCTACCAGGCTTAGTTTACATTGCTATACATGAAGCTGCAAAGAAAAGTTATACTATACAAAAAGATTTACATTAAAAATAGTTTCTCGCTTCTTACAGGTACAAGTGGGTAAGGCATGGAACCCTCCAAAGCAATGGCTTTTGTGGAGTGATCTTATTCTTAGAGATCTTGGGGAGAGGAAAATCAAAAATTCCAAGAATCTGACAATGGGAGGGGGTCGTATCCACTGTAGATAGTTGAGAAATGCCGTACTCAGAAGAAAACTGATTAATCTTCAGAGAGGGGGTGGATGGGAAAAACTGGCAGAAGATTAAGATGTACTTAAGGAAGGGGAAAAATCATAAGGGGAATATAACAGTCTTGGATTTTGGAAAATGTCTCTCACTTTTTGTATTGGAAACTATTTTTAAGGTAATATTTTTTGCCCTCTACGTAAAAAAGAAACTTGTCTCCCAAGAATCATTGATCTTGAATGATTTGGAACTAGGGATCCAACAATTAGTAGACTAGGATCACAATGAGACTGTTTATATTTATAGCAGCGCTTTTTATATTATCAAAAAACTGGAAACAAGAAAATGCTTATCAATTGAGGAATGGCTGAACAAATTACAGTAAATAAACATATGAGAAATGAGAAAGGATAGGCATTTATGAACTGATACAGAGAAAATGAGAAGAATTAGGAATACTAATAACATTGTAAAACAAAACAAATTTGAAAGACTTAAGAATTGACCAACAATACCTGAAAACCCAAGGAAAAGTATGCTTTTCATTTCCTGATGGTCGATAAAACTTCTGTAGGATTATGCTGTTTTACTGGATAGGTTATTCTGGATTGTAATCCTAGCCCCTTTGCCATTTTGAATATCATATTTCAATTCTTGTGCTCCTTTACAGTAGCAGCTGCTAAAACTGGTGTGATTCTAAATCTTGTGGCTCTAATGGTATATGAATTCCTTTTTTCTATATCCTTTCATATTTACTCCTTGAACTGAAAGCTCTATAATTTGAATATTACTTGGAGTTTTCATTTCTCAATCTCAAGAGGTAAAAGGTAAGTTTTTTTCAATTTCTACTTTGTCTTCTGGTTCTAAGATATCTCTGCAGTTTTCTTTGATGATTTCTTGACATATGGTGCCTAAGTTCTTTTTTGATCATGGCTTTCAAGTAATCCATTGATTCTTAAATTATCTCCCTGATTTCATTTTCCAATGAGATTATTTCACATTTTATTTATTTATTTCACATTTTTTTCATTCTTTTGCCTTTGTTTTTATGGTTTCTTAATATCTCATGGAGTCATCTTCCACTTCTCAAATTCTAATTTTTAAGGAGTTATTTCTTCAGACAGTACCTTCTTTTGTCATTTGGGCAATTTTCTTCAATATGCTCTATATCTCTTTTATTATTTTATTATTATAATTTTATTATTTTATTATTAATTCTCTTTTCATAATTTTCTTGCATTTTTCCAATGTTTCCTCTATCTCATTTGATTTCTCAAGTTTCTCTCATGTTTTTTTTTAAATACTTCTTTAGTTCTTCTGGAAATTCTTGTTGGACATGTGTTCAATTTGCATTTTTCTTTGGGGCTCTGCTTATAAATATGTTCAAGTCAAGGCCTTCTTCAGAGATTATGTGTTGTTTTCCTTTCATTATAGTTGGTCAGGTTCCCTTTTGTTGTTTGTTCATTTTTTTCTCCCAGACTGATCCTTGACTTTATGCTAGAATTAGAATCTGCTGACCTCTAGAAGGAGAGGGACGACTAGCCTGAGCTTTAGCTTTGTGTATACTACTGCTTTCAAAGCTAGATTTCTGAGGGCCTGTAAATTTTTGATGCTTCCAAATTAGTATGATCTGGGTGTGGTCTGTTATGGCTCTCTGAACTCCAGTCCTTACCCAGGTAGGATCCCACCAACTACTCCTTTCCCTTCTGGAACTGCAACCAAAACTGGGCAAGTGAGCCCTCAAATGGTTCTCTCAATCCAGAACCCAGTGTTAGTACAGAGATTCGTCGTGTGCGCCCTCAAATGGTTCTCTCAATCCAGAACCCAGTGTTAGTACAGAGATTTGTCTGGAATCTGTCACTTCTCCCAATTTTGGGCTGTCTGCAAAGAAGAATGCCATCTGTATCCAGATAAGGAGCTGTGGAGTTTGAACAAAGTGCAAGGACTATTTTCCCTTTAATTTAGGGGAAAAAAAACAGATAGCTTATTGTCTGATCTTGTTACCTCTTAGACTTCTCTTTAAGGATATGATTTCTCTCTCATCACACCCAATTTGGATCAAGGTACAACATGGAAACAAAGTAAAGACTGACAGAATGAATTCTGTGGGGGGGAGGGGGGAGGGAAGCAAGATTGGGGGGAAAAAATGTAAAACTCAAATAATATCTTTAATAAAAATAAATTTAAATTAGAAAAAATTAGAAAAAAATTAGAAAAATCAGAATTAGAAAAAAATTTCAAAAACCAATTGTTAAAAATTGTTTTGACATGTAATTTGGGGGTAGGAGGCAAGACTTTTCTTAAAAAACCTGGAAAACATGAAAGAGAAAAGAATATGAAAAAAATTCTGAAATCAATTTCCTCAAGGAATATAAACTGCCAAATGTATGATGCCTAAAAGAATACAGTAAATACATTTTTAAAAATTATTAATTATGACAAGCAAGATTTATGCTAGAGTAAACAAGGGAATATCAATATCAGGGAAAAAACATACAAAAATTAAGATGCTAATAGTTATATTAGTAATTGACCTCTAGGACACTTTCATCAATAAATTCATGCCTGGCTAACAGATTCTCTCCTCACCAACTCTTGCCCTCTTCTCAGAGGATTTCACCATATATAGTGATCCTCTATCATTTTCCAGTTCTTCAATTTACAATTTCAATTCTCATATCCTACTACTTTATTCTAGCTCACCTATATATATAGTAATACTTTGATCTTGTGAACACCGGAAAATGCATCACTTTAACAATCATGAACTCCTTTTATGGATAATGTTGTCTTTTCCATCTTCTGTCTTGTAATACTAAATCCAAAACTATTCTTTATTTTTCCATTTCCCTTAAATGTCAAACTGTCTCCCTCTTTCATATGTCCAAAAACCATTATAGCAACTCTTTTTTGTGGTATATGAATGTAAAGAAATATTGTGCTATGAAAGATAATAAAATCATTTCAGAAAAACCTGGAAATATTTACATGAACTGAAGTTGAGCGAAGTAAACAGAACCTGGAGAACACTGTACACCATTAACAGCAACATTGTATAACTATCAAATGTCTCCTCTCAGCAATACAATGAACCAAAACAATTCCAGAAGACTTGAGATGGAAAATGTTATCCACATCCAGAGAAAGAACTACTGAGTCTGAATGCAGATTGAAACATACTATTTTCACTTTTTTTTAATTTTGTTTTTAGGTTTTTGCAAGGCAAACGGGGTTAAGTGGCTTGCCCAAGGCCACACAGCTAGGTAATTATTAAGTGTCTGAGACTGGATTTGAACCCAGGTACTCCTGACTCCAGGGCCTGTGCTTTATCTACTACGCCACCTAGCCGCCCCCACTTTTTTTAAAAAATGTTTTTCCCCACATTTTCCATTTGGTTCTGAATCTTCTTTTATGACTAATATGGAAACGTGTAACATGATTGTGTATGCATAACTTATATCAGATTACTTGTTGACTTGGGGAAAGAGGAGGGAAAGGAGAAAAATTTGAAATAAAAATTTCACAAAAATGAAATTGGTCACTATGATGCAAGTTTATAAATGTTAAATCATACTAGGCATTCTTCAATTTATCAGTTCTTTCTCTGCAGGCAGATAGTATCTACCTTCATGTACTTTGTAACTGATCCAATTTTCTATAATACTCAGAATAACTTGGTCATTCACACCTGTTTCTCCAAATGTGGCTATTATTCTATATAATGTTCTTTTGTTCTGCTTATTTCATTTTTTTTTATTATTTCATACACACCTCATCATTTCTTATAACACAGTAGTAACTCCATCTCAATCACAACATTTTCAGTCATTCTCCAATTGATGGGCATCCCTTCTCAATTTCCAATTCTTTGTCACCACAAAGAGAACTTTCATTTTTCCCCAATTACCTTTGGAAACAGACCATAGTGATTATCAAAGAGTACACTCAGTTTTGTAACTCTTTGGATAATTCCAAATTGTTCTCCAAAATGGCAGGATGAGTTCACAGTTCCACCTATTTTGTATTAGTATTCCAATTTTTTCCAAAAAACATGCCTATCTCACAGGTGTGAGATTAAATAGCAAAGTTGTTTTCATTTGGATTTCTCTAATCAATAATAATTAAAGGTATTTTTATATTACTTTATTTTGCTTCAATTTCTTCTTCCAAAACTACCTGATCATATACTTTGTCCATTTATCAATTTGGGGCCAAAACCTAGTCTTCGTATCATTGTGAGTTTTCACCGTTCAATTGAGAAAGGCTAGGTGTTAAGGAGTGGAGAGGCTGCTGTGCCTGGAGCCAGAAAGACCACTTCTATTCCAGGCAAATCATTTAACTTTAGTTTCCTCATCTGTAAAACAAGATAAAAATAGCATCTACTTTGCAGGGTTGATTTGAAGATCAAATGGGATATTTGTACAGTATTTTGCAAACCTTCAAGTGCTATACAAAATGCTATTATATTATTATGTATAATATAATTATACATTACATAATTACATATTAGATAAAGACAATGACAATGAAGACTAAGTTCATAGAGAGCTTGGTGAACCAGTTAAGACTCTACTATCACCCTCTCTGTAGACCTGTGACCCTTTATCTGACTGAATATCTTGAGGGATTTTCTTTTACTTCTTACACACTAGTGTTGCTAAACAAAGTTAGAAATTAAAAAGAAAAAAAACTATGATGTCCACTGGATTCATTACAATTTTATTTTACATAATTACAACTGAGTCCTCACTGTTCAAAGGTGATAGATATGCCTTTTACAATTCCCTAAATAACTCACTTGTCCCAAAGAACACAGCATCTCTTCCAAATGTCCCTCCTTCAACTTCACCCGGTTTCAAAAGTCACTTACCCAATCAGATGAAAACCTGGCCCCATACTTTACTGAAAAAAATGGAGACGAAGTGCTTTCTCTTCTTCCATCCCTTTAAACACACATCTCCCATACTCTTCACATTCATGATCATCTAACATAATGAGGTGGGTCTTCTAGCCATGGCCAAATACCTCTTCATACAAAAATGAATTCATTTCAGCCTTTCTTCTCCTCCCCCATTATCTCTATTCTTTCACTTATTATTACTCTCTTCGTGTCTAATGATTACTGCCACCAACATCAATCCATCCTCAGTTATCTCATTATCTGACTCCTCCTTCCCACATTCAAGCTATTGCCAAAGTCAGTCAATTGTACTTTTGCAACATCTCTCAAATATAGCTTCTCTAGTACTTCCATCACCCTGGAGGTGGCCAATAGGCCCTAATCACCTATTTCAACAATCTTATCTAACCTAATGGTGATTTTGCCTGCCTCAGTCTTCCCCACTCCAATCCAGCCTTCAGCAAAGCACCAAAGTAATTTTTCTAAAGTGCAGGTCTGAACATGTCACCCTCCAATTTTTCTATCACCTACAAGGTAACATTGGCATTCAAAATCCTTCCAAAACCTACCCCCACCCTTTGACTATTTTCAGTCTTCTTTCTGCTTATTCCACACCATATATTCCAATTCAATAACACTGGCCCACTTGCTGTCCCATTAAACAAGACATATTATCTTTTAGCTATAAGCACTTTCTTTGGCTATCACTCATTCCTGGAATGTTCTCCTTCATGGCTTCTCTGGCATCGTTTAAACGCTAACTAAAATCTCACATTTTATTAGTTTTTTTCAAACCCTCAATTTTGATGCCTTTCCTCTTTTAATTATTTCCTATTAATCCTGTATATAGCTTATTTGTGTATCTGTTTGCTCACTGTCTCCCTCCATTAGAGCGAGACCTTGTGACAGACAGGACAGGTTGGTACCTCTTTTTGAATCCCCAGGACTTAGCACAAAGTACCTGACATGAAGTGCTTAAAAATGACAGATAAACACACCCACACTTTAAAAAAAATCCTCACTTGATCGATCCAACCCTGCTATCATCTAATAATTCTCCTACCTTCTGAGGTGAGCCCGTTTCATTTTCTCACATTTTTAAAAAAATTTCATTTATTTAAGGCAATGGGGTTAAGTGACTTGCCCAAGGTCATACAGCTGGGTAATTATTAAGTGTTTGAAGCTGGATTTGAACTCAGGTCCTCCTAACTCCAGGGCCAGTGCTCTATCCACTGAACCACCACTGAACTCTTTTTAAATATCTACAATCTGGCTTCTAACTCAATTAGAAACTGTTCTCTCCAAAATTACTAACAGTTTCTATATCAAATCAATGTAATTACCTTTTCTCACTCCTAACCCTTCACCTATTTGCAGTCTTTACTCTCTTCTTTCTAGGCTCTCAAACTACTCTCTCCTGATTCTCCTACTTTTTTACCATTTCAAAAATCTGAGGCTCCTTTGCTGGTTCTTCATACAGAATACACTTGTTAGCTGTGGTATAATCTACCAAGGCTCTGTCCTGTATCCTCCTCTTCTCCTTTTATATAATTTCACTTGAAGATCTCATCATTTCTATGGATCCAACTATAAACAGGTCTCACTTTACATAAATTTGCTTTATGCAAATTCAACTTTATGTAGTGAATTCTGAAAGAAAACCATATTAAAAAACAAACAAACAAAAACCACCTATATTTACTGTATAATACCGTGCTTCCTCTCTTCTTTCCTCTCCAATCCCTCAGGTCAGCTCTCTGTGTCTTCTTACACTAAAGGCCCCTTTCCCTAGGGAAACTTAAAAAAACAAACAGAAGTCCTCCAAATTAAAGCAAAAGGACAGATCTGTGGAGATACTGCTGCTGCCACCACCTGGTAGCTTGAGTTTGGCAGCAAGATCTGGGGCTTACTTGAATCTTCTTCAACAGGGAGAAGAAACTTTTACCCCACTCTGCTCACATGCCCCTATGTCCACATGTCCAGCTCCCATGTATCTGTCTTAAATTCATCTATGCCTGGGTAGAGGCTGTCCCTAAACCCTCATTTGTCTCCCATCTTCTCCTATTTGTGTTTGAGTCTGGCTCCCTTCATGCCCTTTTTCTCGACAGGCCTCTCCCTGGCCCCCTTGGCTGGCGCCCTGGTCCCTTCCCTTATACTCCAAGCTCTGCTCCAGATCCCCTTCCCTTCATAAGGACATGTCTGCTGTCAAATTTATATTATAAAAAAATTGTCCACTGAAAGGTTCAATATCTGCATCATTTTTATACAAATGATTCTCAGACTTATTTATCCAGACTTTAATCTTACTCCAAACCTTCTCTTCTTTTGTAACTTTCTTGTTAACATCTTCTCAGGTCTCCCAGATTTGAAACTTATGTGTCATTCACAGCTCCTTACTACTTTTTACTCCTCTATCCAATGGCAAGGCTTGTCGATTTTACCTTTTAACATATCCTGCATGCACTGCCTTCTCTCTTCTGACACTTGAAATAGGCCCTTATCACCTCATGCCTAGACAACAATAACAAGCTGTGAGTTACTCTTCCCTACAGTCCCTTCTCCATTCAGTTGTCAAACTGATCTTCATAAAGCACAAGTCTGCCCATGTCACCTCCTCTATTCAATCAATTTCACTGGCTTCCTATTGCCTTCAGGTTCAAATGTAAAATCCCAGGTTTAACTTTTGAAGTCCTCCATTACCTGGCCACTCCCTACCTTTCCCTCACACTGCTCTTTCATCCCATCTACTCTGCAACAATGACAATGGCCTCCTTCCTTTTCCTCTAACTAGATAATCCATCTCCCAATTCCAGACATTTTCACACTTGCCCTCCCCTATGCCCAGAATACTCTCCTTCCACATCTTCTAACTTCCCTGGCTTATCTTTAAGTCACCTAAAAGTCTACCTTATGCAAAATCTTCCTTAATTCTAGTACCTTCTGTGGATTATTTCAAATTCATCCCATATATGGAGAAGAGGTCCTGGGGTAGGAAGGCCAATCAGAATGCTATAAAAATATAGCTCAGGTGAAAAATGATGAGATGCCAAACTATGGTAGTGCTAGCATGAGTAAAAAAAAAAAAAGAAGAAAAGATAAGGAGTTGTATGTATATTTTAAAAGTTGGCAAGACTTAGCAACCAAATGGAATGGAAACATGAGAGAATATATCAAGAATAACATAGAAGTTATGAATGTAATTGAAAAGGTTAGTGGTAACACCAACAGAAAAAAATAAAGTTGTGACTAAGAAGACTAGATGAAAGAAATAATTTTTCTAAAATAATCTATAGTCTGACATATGATCAGCATTTCTTGAAAAATTCTAAGCGGGGGGTGGCTAGGTGGCGCAGTGGATAAAGTACCAGCCCTGGAGTCAGGAGTACCTGGGTTCAAATCCGGTCTCAGACACTTAATAATTGCCTAGCTGTGTGACCTTGGGCGATCCACTTAACCCCATTTGCCTTGCAAAAAACCTAAAAAACAAAGCAAAAAAAAAAATTCTAAGCAGAAAGTTGTTTTCATAGTATTTAAAATGCTAAGCAATCTGCATAATTCAGCCCCATTCATGGTCAAATCTGAAACAGGTAAAAATAATTAGGTTAAAGAAAATATAGGCTTATCTCATGATATTTAATTTTGGCATAGGGATCTAAATAAAATAGGACATTAGTTAGGTTTCTATACTTTTTAGGCTACAGTGTAAGATACAATGATTTCCCAAACTTAGAACATGAAAACTACCTCTTGAATACCAGGCTCTATCATGTATTGGAGACAAAGAGTGGCAGAGAACAGACAAAAGGTGGCACTGATGAGAAAAATATTTCTCACATTTTTTTCACATGTGGGAGGCTATGGGTATAGAACACTATTAGATATCTTTTTTAAACAGTCATTTGTTTTGCTGGAGCTCTTCCCCCAATTTTTTTTCCTTTTTTTCCCCCTTTTTTTGCTGTAGAAGGGTAACTGGGGAAGGACAGGGGATATATACTAGAAGATAAAAGTAGAAATAAAAACAAAGTTATCAACCATCAATTGATAATTTTATAAAATTCATGATTTTACATTTAACTTAGTAACAACAAACCCTTGAACTGGTAGGGTTTCTCATGCAACCTGTAACTTTCATTTTTTACTTTATCATCACATTCACTTCCTCATATACATTCTCCTACACAGAAAGCCATATACTTTAACAGAATTTTTTTTGAAGAGGATTTCAGAAAGATTCAACCAATAAATCAACAGGGTACAAGTATTTACAATTTTGCACACCCTTTACTCTCATACTTCAGCAAAAAGGGAGATAATTTTTTCTGTGGATTCCTTAGAGATTAGTTTGGTCATTATGATTAATGGAAAAATAGTTTTTCTTTCAAAGTTGTTCTTTACACTTACTTTATGGTTTTCACTGTGTATTATGTTTTATTAATTCCACTTCACTTTTCAACAATTGAATCTCTTTGAATGCTTCTCTGTATTCTTTATATTAAATGTTTAAGACAGTTATTAATTTTTCCATTACATGAATATCCCACAATATTTTTAGCCATTCCTCAAATCAATGTGCATTTACTTTGTTTCATTTTCTTAAATCACCAGAAAAAAGTGCTGGTGGGTAAATTATTCTGGTATGTGTGTGTGTGTGTGTGTGTGTGTGTGTGTATATATAAATATATATATATATATATATATATATATATATTAAACCTTTTTTATTTTTTTTAATTTATTTTTATTAAAGACATTATTGGGGCAGCTAGGTGGCACAGTGGATAAGCACCAGCCCTGGAGTCAGGAGTACCTGGGTTCAAATCCGGTCTCAAACACTCAGTAATTATCTAGCTGTGTGGCCTTGGGCAAGCCGCTTAACCCCATTTGCCTTGCAAAAAAAAAAAAATGGTATTATTTGAGTTTTACAATTTTCCCCCCAATCTTTCTTCCCTCCCAACACCACCCCTGACGGAAAGCTATCTGTCAGTCTTTACTTTGTTTCCATGTTGTACCTTGATTCAAATTGGGTGTGATGAGAGAGAAATTAAGAAGAGAAGTCTCAGAGGTAACAAGATCACACAATAAAATATCTGGGGTTTTTTCCTAAATTAAAGGGAATAGTCCTTAATCTTTGTTCAAATTCCACAGCTCCTTATCTGGATACGGATGGCACTATCCTTTAAAGACAGCCCAATATTGTTCCCAATCATTGCACTGATGGAATGAGCAAGTCCTTCAAGGTTGAACATCATTCCCATGTTGCTGTTAGTTTGTACAGTGTTTTTCTGGTTCTGCTCATCTCACTCAGCATCAGAGTTCATGCAAATCCCTCCAGGCTTCCCTGAAATCCCATCCCTCCTGCTTTCTAATAGAACAATAGTGTTCCATGTCATACATATGTACCACAGTTTGCTAAGCCATTCCCCAATTGAAGGACATTTACTGGATTTCCAATTCTTTGCCACCACAAACACGGCTGCTATAAATATTTTTGTACAAGTAATGTTTTTACCCTTTTTCCTCATCTCTTCATGGTATAGACCCAGTAGTGGTATTGCTGGGTCAAAGGGTATACACATTTTTTGTTGCCCTTTGGGCATAGTTCCAAATAGCTCTCCAGAAGGGTTGGATGAGTTCAAAGCTCCACCAACAGTGTAGTAGTGTCCCAGATTTTCCACAACCCTTCCAAAAATGATCATTATCGGTCCTGGTCATATTGGCCAATCTGAGAGGTGTGAGGGACCTTTTTTATTTTTGATCTAGCAGAGGGATCCCCTGAATCAACAGGTTATAGACAGTTTTGATAACTTTCTTGGCAAAATTTTCATTTATTTTCCAGAACCAATTCATATTTCCAATAGTAATGTATCAGTCTTTTCATAGCCCATCTAGGATTTAAAAGTTCTATCTTCTGTCATATTGCCAATTTTGCTGGATGGGGATATTGACTCAAATTGCATTTCACAATGGAGGAATCTGAAAAGCATTCAAAATTATGAAATTGAAGGTATCCAAAGAGACAAAATGGATGGCCTGAGGTCCTATGAGTAGTCAACAGTAGAAGGAAAAAAAACACAAGTCTGCTAACTCAGACCAATTGGTCTGCTAACCAATCCTTACTTTTTATGAAGTTTTCAGTTGCATACTACTGCATTATGCTCTCTCCTAGATTTCTTTGTTTCACAATGACATTACAATACAAGCCAATACCACCTGATTTGGTAGAGACCTAGTATTTCAATAATAATGGCCACTTAACAAATTCTTGTACATTTTTTTAATTTTTTATTTTTATTCAAGATATTATTTGAGTTTTACAGTTTTCCCCCAATCTTGCTTCCCTCCCCCCACCCCACCCACAGATAGCACTCCGTCAGTCTTTACTTTGTTTCCAAATTGGGTGTGATGAGAGAGAAATCATATCCTTAAAGAGAACAGAATTCTCAGAGGTAACCAGATCAAACCATAAGACATCTGGGTTTTTTTTTTCCCCGAATTAAAGGGAATAGTCCTTGTACTTTGTTCAAACTCCACAGCTCCTTATAAATTCTTGTACATTTAACACTGAGTCTTGTTTCTAGATGACAGTAGGTTTAATTAGTATTAACTGAAAGAAAAACTTGGGATTAAAGATCTGAAGTAAAAATTTTAGTTTTGAAATATTTTTTGAGAATGTAGAAGGTTATAAAGCAAAGAAGAATCTTAAATAATAACTACCAGATAAACTACTTAAACTGGCAAAGGAAAAAATATCACTAAAATTACCATAAGCACAAAGACCAATAAAAAAAGATTACAATAATAAAAGGTTGGTAAAGAAAATTTATGAATTTTAAAAATTTTCTCCCAGAAAATTATATCATATCTAAGCAGCTGTTATAAGTTCTACAAATTGTTATAAAACAAAAATGTTCCAACATGATTATATCATTATTTGCAACTTAGTCCACAAGAAGTATTAAGAACACAGAAAATTGTACCATTTCAAAGTAACTCATAAGCAAAACCATTCTGATACCCTCTTTCACAAGCAAACTTCAAACGTTTTTCCAAGGTAAGCATCATATCTATTAGTAATATTAGTATGAAAAATAAGGAATTTCCTAAATTCCAATATATTAGAAATGCCAAGGGTACCTTAAGAAACTGAGTTTGTAACAGTGAGATGATTCACACATTTTTTATTATTGAATCCATAAAAAAGGATGGCTAATCCAAAGGAATTGCTGTCATTTCAATTTGATTTACCTTTAAAATATACTTAAGATGTAGCAACATTACCCGTTTCACTGATTTTTTCCCCCTACCTACATTGCTTTGATAAGTCAGAGTAACAAGCTAGTAAGTAGGCTTACCACACATGGCTTCCATTACTAACACACTAACAGACTTAGGAGTCTGAATAAACAATTGAAACATTTGTTCACATAAGTATTACCCAAATAACTGAGCTATTTTTTATGGTGTGATTTCTTCCTGTTGGAACAAGAATGTTTATGGTTTGAAACATAAGCTTTATGGTGTCATTTCCTAGACTACAAACATGATTTACTTACACTGTTTCATTACATTCTTTCCCCTTCCCCCCATATTATGTTATGGTATGGTCCTAGAAATAGCCCCATTCCTTTACATCATTCTTTCCTTTACCTTCTGTTACAAGATTCACTTAAAGAATTTAAGTACAGGGCAAGTGGGTAGGGGCAGTGGATAAGAATACTGGCCCTGAAGTCAAGAGGACCTGAGTAAAATTCTGGCCTCAGATATTTAACTTAGCTGTTTGACCTTGGGCAAGTCATTTAACCCATTGCTTGCAAAAAAAAAAGGCTAAAAGCAAAAAAAGCAAGAATTTAAGTACTTTCAGTTATTTTTATGGTGAAGTCATTCATTTTTGGTAATATTAAATTCTGCTGCTAAAACTCAAGACCTAAGTGAACCTTTACATTGGAGGCATTTGGGCAAAGTACAGTATCTGGAATTTCAAGTAACAATGAAGAATTGGCATAGTTTTTAATCTAACAGAGCATCTATACTTTTACAATTCCTAACCTTACTGATTCAAGAGAAGAGTATATGACATCTGTTAGCAATGGGTTTACCACTCACACCATCCTTAGATTTCACACTGGGATGAAATGAGGTACTAGCAAAACAAGATCTTAATTTGCCCTAATAAAGCAAGGATATGTGATATATGATAAGAATTTAGTGGCCCTTAGCGACTCTGGATTCAGACCCACCCTGTCTCTAGATGGAATCTGGTCATCATGAAAGGATACAGGAATTGTGTGGTTTTCAGAAATTAATAAAACTGGATGGGTCCTTATGCCACATAAGTAGGATTTTTATTTTCTAGGATGTGCAGGAAGGTGCACAACAATCAAGTTTCAAGGCCAGTCAGCGTTGTTACCCTGTCATCTGCATTGCAGGAAATGAGAGAACTCAGGTTCTATTTAAACAGTCCACCACAACAGAAATCACAAGGGCCCTGGGCTTCAAATCTTAAGAATACATGAATTTGAATCCTATTATCAGACATTTTCAGTAGGGAAATGTTAGGTTAAGTCACTTAACCTCTTTATTTTGCAGCTTTCTCATTTGCAAAATGGAGGATGAAGGAGTTGAACTCATTGGCCTCTAAGGACCTTTCCAGCTCCAAGCCGAGGTTTCTATGATTACTCTTTATACTAAAAATTAATTATTCTTTATACTAAAAATTGAATATTTAAATAGTACCTCAAAAGAAAACAAACTGGTCTTTAAATAGCAAAGTCAAAAGAAGATCTAGAAGTTGTAATATACCAAGTGGAGAAAGGTCTACGTACAAAAAAGTTATATAACTGGATTCTTCCAGCATTTAGGTAATATTTAATATACTATTAGGGGCATTCCTCTCACATCAAGTCTCCCTGAAATATTCCAACAATAAAAAAGAGAAGCAGAGATTATGAAAGAATTTCGTGATCACTACTGTCTGTCCTCAGTTACCTTGCTCATTTCTTTCCAACTTAGCTCCATCTAATTTTCACAAGTTCAATTCTTCTATGTTCTAGTTCTTAATGAGAATTATCTAATCAGAGAGAGTCAAGGTGATGGAGCAAGGCTCAGCATTTTTGCTCACCCAGCATTACTCCTCCACAACCATCTGCAAAACCAGCTCTAGAAAATTCTGATCAAAAAAGTCTAGAAAATATTAGTCATTTTTCAAGATAAGGACAGCTTAGAAAGATAGAGAAGTCTGGACATTTGGGGGAGACAGGGTAGTAGCAGCAAAGATAAGGAGCATTCTAAAGTCCAGGAATTCAGGGCTAGAAGCACCAGAGCAGAAACAAAAGCACCCTTGAAACAGTACTGAGATTAGAAATGGCTGCCAGCTTGGCAGCTCTGTCACCCATTACCCAATTTGAGTCACAGTAACAGTGCAGAGAGAAGCAGCTGCAGTCATGAGCGAGAGGACCTAACTGAGCACTGAGAGTAAGGGAAAAAGTTTCAAAAATTTAGCTATGAGGCGCTGATCTCAAGAGCAGAAGGGAGACTGACGTCTAACTTCTTACCCTGCATAGAGCCTGCAGTGGAATAACCAAGGCAAGAGAGTAAGACCAAAGTGAGTTAGAGATTTAGTCATTCTAAACTTGCAGAACCTCCCAAAGAGCTACTGAGTCCAGCAATAACCTAATGAAATTCAACCTTATGCAATCCAGTAGACTCAAACCTAGGTCATAGAACAAACCACCTTAGAAACAACATACTGACTTTTAGACAGTTGTCAAATTAGCAAAAGATTCAAAATTTCCTCTCAGAAGTGAGCATGTCCAAGACTGACACAGAATTCATGGTCAAGAAATACTCTGGGGCAGCTAAGTGGTGCGGTGTGCACCGGCCCAGGAGTCAGGAGTACCTGAGTTCAAATCCGACCTCAGACACTTAATAATTACCTAGCTGTGTGGCCTTGGGCAAGCCACTTAACCCCATTTGCCTTGCAAAAACCTAAAAAAAAAAATACTCTGGAAAGAATGAGCAATCAAACAACAAAAAAGAATCAGACTAGAAAGTTCAAAATACAAGCAAAGAAAAAAGAAAATGACTTGAAAATATTTAAGCCCAAGACAATTTTTAAAGCAAAAAAAAATTTTAAAAACAGTAAAAAGAATGAGAGCTATGCAATAAAGTTATAAAAAGAGAATTAGGAGATTTATAAAAGTATAAACTGAAGAAAATACTCCTCCAAAACTACTACTGGCTGGAGCAGCTAGGTGGCGCAGTGGATAGAGCACCGGCCCTGGAATCAGGAGTACCTGAGTTCAAATAAGACCTCAGACACTTAATAATTACCTAGCTGTGTGGCCTTGGGCAGGCCACTTAAAGTAACCCCATTGCCTTGTAAAAATAAAAACCTTAAAAAAAATTACTTATTGGTCCAACAGAAGCTAATGACCTCATGATTCATCAAGAAAAGATGTCAAATCTAATAAGAAAATAAAAACTGACCTGGAAAATACATCAAGGGGAGATAAATCTATAAAGGAAAAATTTGACCAGTAAGAAGACAAAATAAAAATCTAGAGAATAATCTAGTCAGTAGAGTATTGACAATGAAGTCAGGAGGAACTGAGTTCAAATCTGTCCTCAGACACTACCTGTGTGACCTTAAGCAAATCACCTAACCCTGACTGCCAAAGCATCCCAGATGGCTCAAGAGGAAAAGTGAGGTTGGTGAGCAGTACCCCCTCACTCAAATCCAATTCACATGCTTATCAAATGTTGTCACCTTCCTGATATCATGGGCTTCTCTGAGAACAAATGACAAACAACAACAATTATTGAGCATCTACTATGGGTCAGACACTGTGATAAGCCCTGGGGATAGAAAGAGAAGCAAAAGAAGCATTCAAGTAGCTTTCAAATCTAATAAGCAATGATTAACAGATGGAAAGTGGGGAAAATAATGAGCTAGAAAGGCTACCTGTAGAAGGAATTTAGAAAGTCAATAAAGAAAGCTAAGAAATAAAGATGAGAATTGAAAGAATTACAAGCACAACCAGAGAAAAATGTATTTTATCCTGGAGATGACAGAAAGTCACTGGAGTTTATTGAGCGGGTAGGGAATGAGTGAGGAAAGTGACCCACTTTCTTAGGAAAATGAATGGAGAAAATGACCTTGATAGCAACAACAAAGTTTGGAAAAAACCCTCTCTTTGCAAAGAAAATGAATTCATTTTGGGGCAAATTGATATATCAAGGAGTCAAGAGATATGAAAAAGAGAGGTCAACAGAGAGATTGAGGCAGGAAAGGTAAATTGAAAATCATCAGCATAGAAATGATTAACTGATCTATGAGAGCTAATAAGATCACCAAGTAAAGAAGCAGAGAAAGAAAAAAAGAAGAGGGCCTAAGGACTAAGTTATGAGGAAAACCTATGATTAGATGGTGTATTGTGGATGAGGATCCAGCAAAGGATACTGAGACGGAGTGGTTTGATAGGAGGGAGGGAGGGAGGGAGGGAGAGAGAGAATGAGAATCAAGGAAGAGGTTGATCAGAAAGATCAGGCAGAATGAGGATTAAGGAAAAAGGCTATTCATTGGATTTGTATCTAAGTGATCATTAGTAATGTGGAAGAAAGCAGCTTCAGTAGAACGATAAGAATCACAAGTTGGATTATAGAGGACTAACAAGTTGTAGATCATCTTTTCAAGAAATTTAAGCACAAAAACAGATATAGAATGAGTCAGTGGAGATGAAAAGATGAAGTGAGAAACTTTTGAGGATGAAAGAGAAATCCACATCTGTTATGAACTACATTGGATGTCAACTTAAATTACCCATTCTTTAGTCAGTTCTTATTCCTCAAATTTAGAGGAATTGTTTTTGTGGGAGTCAAATTTACTACTTAAACTAAAGAGATAAGTGGTCCCAGTGAAGCTCAAATTTTAATGACCATTGTATAACACTAAAGAATTCTACTTTCAGTTAGAAAACTGAGGATTAGTAATTCTGCAAAACTTTCAAGTTTTTATTTAAGAGGAAAGAAGAAATGAACAATCATGTGAAAAGAGGCGGATAGGTGGCACAATGGATAGAGCACCGGCCCTGAAGTCAGGAGTACCTGAGTTCAAATATTGCCTCAGACACTTAATAATTACATAGCTGTGTGGCCTTGGGCAAGCCACTTAACCCTATTTGCCTTGCAAAAAAAACTAAAAAAAAAGTGAAAATAGCATATTAACAAAAAAAATTGTCCTTTGGTAATTAATAATAAAAAGTTTTAAGCAAAAAAGATTTATCAGAATGCCATCAAAGAAGATAAATGTAATGGGGTCTAAGAAAATTTAAACAAAAAATCTAAGGCATCTAAGACTAGCAAAAGACTAGTAGGTATTGAAGGGGAAAGTAAGGGATTCTCTTGTCTGTTATTTGAAAGAAGAAATTTTATACTACTGACAGACAATCGCTGCTCTGTGTGTGCTTGTATATAGTAGATAAGAGAAAATCTTTCCAAGGTTTTTCTAGCTGGGTTAATGAGGGGTCACCAAGGGAGAGGCCAGAAGACAGAGTTCAAAAATTCAAAAGGAGTTTGTCAATGACAGTGAATCTTTATAAGTCAGTGTTCTCATCTTGTAAGAATCTAGCACCACAGAGAAGGAAATGTGGTATATGCTAGAGAAAACTAGATTTGAACAAAGAATCCACTAACCTAAATGGGTATCTGAAAATGCTCAGTTTTCTTTTATGAAAAAAAAGTAGAAATCTGATATTCTTTCCCAACTTTATTCACCTGTTTATATGCTGTATTCAATCAGTATAGAATGCAAATTCTTTCAGGACAGAAACCATTTTGGATTTGTACCTCCCTCAATCCCCACTTTTATCATAGTTGGCATTAAATGAAAGTAAATAACACTATCACCAGTTACAATAATACTGATCATTTCTGTCTTTTATCATTTTGTCACTTTGCATAGTGAGGTAAAACCTCAGTTGTTTTGATGTGTATTTTTCTTAATATCAGTTACTCAGAGTGTTTTTCCTCCATGTTTATTTATTAATCTTTTATTTGCATTTCTTTTGAAAACTTCAAAATCTTTGAACACTTACTTATTGGAGAAATTGTTTTTTGTTATATATTTGTATCAATTTCAGAGAAATGTATTATTTTCAATCATTTCTTCATTCACACCAGTACCAGATTTTGCAGAACACATGATTTTTAAGTCACTAAAATACAACAAAAACATTTTTAAACCCCAAACCTGTCAACAAATGAGTAAAAATCTGCATAATAAAGTATTGCTACTAAAATAGTTAGACCAGGAGGAGATTCTTCCAGCTCAAAACCATAAAAATTTGTCTGGTTGTCCCCAGTCATTTGCCTACAAACCAAAATTAGTCATCAGTTTAAACTGGCTTTTAGGTGTTTAATCACTTCTTTATGGCTTACAACACACACACAAACACACACACACTCTTCTTTCTCTCTCTCTCCCAAAGATTTACACTTTATCCCACTCCCACCCTGGCAAAACCCAGTTTGTCAAGACAACCAACAACTTCTGCTAGTTTAACTAGCAAACTCTATTATTTGTCAGGATTTAAGTCAATCTCTCAACTGTTGGGGATTAATTTTCCTAAATGTCTTATTATATACCAATAAAGAATTTTTTTACATTATCTGCATTAAGAACTATTTCTACAAGTCTTTTTATTTTTATTTTTTGGCTTTTTTGCAAGGCAATAGGGTTAAATGATTTGCCCAAGGTCACACAGTTAGCTAATTATCTGAGGCGGCCATTTGAACTCAGGTCCTCCTGACTCCAGGGCCAGTGCTCTATCCACTGGACCACCTAGCTGCCCCTCTACAAGTCTTTTTTCACTCCATGCTCAATCTGGTATTCTCTTGCATGTTGCTTGAGTATATGTGAAAGAACTAGATTCCTAAGATATCTTAATTTGAACTCTTATATTTAGGTCCTTAAAGGAACAGAAAGAACACTAAAACAGATGACTTTGAGGCAAATCCTAAATCAATTACTGGATTGTTCAGACTTTAACTCATCATCGTGACATAACAGAACAAGCAATACTCATCCCTCAATAGTTCAAATCTGCCTTCAGACACATATTTGTTAAGTGATGCTGGTTAAGTCAGTTTCTCTCAGTTCCTCATCTGTAAAATGAGCTCGAGAAGAAATAGCAAACCACTCCAGTACTTCTGCCAAGGAAATCCGACATGAGGTCATAAAGAATTGGACTTGATTGAAGTGACTTAACAATAACAAAAAAGATTTTCAATCATTCATGCTTTCTTTTATCTGTTTATTTGTTTTTAATAAACAGAAATGCCTTAAAACTAGTTGTTCAGTTTAACCCTGGGAGAACTCTGTAGCAAAGTTTCCATACAGTTATTTTAATATGTAATAAATTACCTTCTTTGTTAAACTTTTCCTATGGGTGGGGAGGAAAAGACAGGGAAAAGTCTATTTTCTGTCATTAAAGTATTTAAAGACACCTACCATAATAGTCCATTATAAATCTCTTCTGAAAACTAAATACCCACTATTTTCTTAGACCACGTCTCCATGTTTTGTGAAGTAGTAAAAGGAACGAATGGATCTGGAATAAAATAACCTGCATTCAAAACTCAGCTTAACAACTTACTACTTATATGTCACTGAATAAAACACTTTACCCTCTAGATCCTCAGTATCCTCATCTATAAAATAAGGGTCTGGACTTGAATACTCAAGATCATCAGTGAGTATTATTTTCAAGGTCTGAAGCAAACTTCTTTTAATTATGACAAAATTATACCACCTTTTTGGGCAGTTATACAACCTTTTTGAGCAGTCACCTTTATTCAAGTTTCATCAGGATGTTCAATTAAACAAAATACTCAATTTTCTTTTTTAGCTTTTACACTGTATTTAGTTAGTTTGTAACTTTACTCCACTTATTATAAGTATGTGTTATAATTTTTAATATGCTGGCATGTGCTGAGTTTAAAATCAACCAAAAGATGGAGGATCAAATGAGATAGCATGTGTAATACTTTGCAAACCTCAAAGCTTAATATGCATGGTAATTCTGTTATCATCACTATTATTATTACCAAGTAATTAAATACAAAGTAGGCATTGGCAGTTAGAAAGTTAGGTAAAAGTTTCATGCTGAAAATGTGAGTACATGAGCTGGGTCTTAAGGATCAAGAGAATTCTATGAAGCTGAGGTAAGCAGGTACATTCTTGATATGGGAATAGTCATTACAAAAACATGGAGATGGGAGATATGAATGTCATGTGTGAAGAACAGCCATAAGTTTGTAGGCTGGGGATAGTGGTGATAGTGGCAGTGGTGGGGGTGGGGGTGGTAAGTAGTACTAAAGAGAGACACATACAACACAGGCAACTAATACAAACTAGAATGTGATTAAGTATCACTATTTAAATAGAAACAAAGTATTACATACAGGAATTCTGAATGGAATCTCTCCTTTTGAGAGAAAATATAGTTCATGGTAGTAGAGAAGTACAAATGGAGGGAGCTGCAATCAGCAATGGCAACAGTGAAAAATATGGAAGTAACTTCTGTGATGAACATATAATAAAGAATGTGATCCACCTGCGACAGAACTGGTGGTGTTGGAACGAACACCACACACACACACACACACACACACACACACACACACAGAGGAATCTCTCCTTTTCACTTAATAGATTTATGGAAATAAGAAGAACCCATGAAAGGTTCAAGAGAGACAATGTTTGAGTTGAGCCTTAAATTTTCTCTCTTCACTAAGATATGAATTGAGAAAACATCTATCACTATTTTTATAGTAGAAAGTCTGAATCTCTGTGAAACTCAACCTAGTGAAACTGGAGAAGAGGTCAGAAAAATAAGCTCACATAATATATATATAATATTTCAATTGTTAAATTTGTATTTATAGTTTTTGTTGCATTTCAGTATGTCACTTGTATCATTAATCAAACCTGGTCAAATCAGGTCTAACTCTAATGCCTCCACATACTTCTCTGTCCCAAGTAATTGAATGACCCATGTATAAGACATATTTGGCATTCAGATCCCCTTGCCTTTCCTCATAATCTCTCTCACCTGACTGGAATGTCTTTTTCTATCATTTGCCAAATTCTTTTTTAATTTTTGCAAAGCAATGGGGTTAAGTGACTTGCCCAAGGTCATACATCTAGGTAATTATTAAGTATCTAAGGGCAGATTTGAACTCAGGTCCTTCTGTCTCTAGGCCCATTGCCCCAGACTTCATTAAAATCTTATGACAATTTCAGCCTAAAATGACCACTTCTGACTGTAAACATTTATTAAGTGCCTACATGCCAGTCACTGTGCTAAGTGCTAGGCAGACAAAGACAGACAAAAGATAGACCCTGTGCTAAAGGAGCTCACAGTCAAAGGAGAGACAGCACCCACACAACTGAATTAATAAACATATATTAAGTACCTACTTTTGTACCAGGCATTGTGCTAAGTGTCAATTAACAGAGGGAAAGCACTATCAATAAAGAAAGGTGGGATTTTAGCTGGGATTTGAGAGAAGTCAGGCTGAAACAGAGGAGGTGGGATAAAGAGTCAGTGAAAATGTATGCAGCCAGCAAGGAGAACAAGGTCATTTTACTAGAGTGTATGGGGATCAATAAGGTATAGAAAGACTAAAAAGCAAAACAGTATCGTGGACCTATTGTGTTAAAACCTTGAGATCCATAATTTTTAGGACTGGGGAGTTGAGACCCAATCCAATAGTAGGTAAAGTGGTATGAAGTGACTCTCTAAAAAAAAAAAAAGGTTATAGAGTTAGGGAAATAACCTAGAAGTTATTCATCATCTTAGTCACTCTGGGCTCTGAATGTTCTTCAAGTTACCAATGTCTATAATAAAACTGAATATGGGGTAGCTAGGTAGCGCAGTGGGTAGAGCACCAACTCTGGAATCAGAAGGACCGGAAGTTCAAATGGGGCCTCAGACACTTAGACACCTAGCTGTGTGACCTTGGGCAAGTCACTTAACCCCACTGCCTTAAATAAAAACTAAATGCTAGATGTAGTTATCCAAAACAGATCACACTATTCCTAGCGTTTTTCTATCTGGCACAGTTTCTCTTTTGATTCTGGAGGAAAAAGTTGAAAATAACTTATGCCTAGGTGATAAGAATGATGATTATGTCAATATTAAAGGATATGGCTACAAAGATTTATCCTACCCTACTTAAAAGTAATCACCTTTGTTACGCTTCAAGAACACTTCTCTGAGAGTGAATTAAGGTATATAGTTCTCTGAAAAAATAAGTCATTGCCAGAGAAACCCAGTTAGCTATCTCAAAAGTTGAAAAGGTTTTTTTGGTGTCTTGTGTCACCCCTTTGGCACTCTGGTGAAGGCATAAGAATCCATTCTCAGAATTCCATTTTTAAATGCGTAAAATATATTGAAATATAGTCATCAAAATATTTAAAATTAAGTTTCAGGCCCCAAGTTAAGAACCATTATGACAGAAATTCTAAGAATATGGAAACAGTGTCAAAGGAATGAGATCACATAGAACTCAGTTAAAACAAGAGGTAACAGCTCACACCCTAACCAAGATAAAGTCAAAATAGATACATGATTTAGATATAAAGGGATATACCACATGCCAATTAAGAGAGTAAGAAATAGGTTTTTTCTGTAAGATCTATGGAGAGGGTAATGATCACACAAGAGAAAGAGAACATTATAAAATATAAAATAGATCATTTCGATTACAATTAAATCAAAAAGGTTTTGCACAAACAAAACCAATGCAACCAAGATTAGAAAGAAAGCAGAAAGCTGGGAAATAATTTTTACAGTCAGTGTTTCTGATAAGGGCCTCATTGCTAAAACATACAGAAAACCAAGTCAAATTTATAATACCAGTCACTCTCTAATTGATAAATGATCAAAAGAAAAGTAAAGCTATCTAGTCACATAAAAAAAATGCTCTAAATCAATACTGATTAAAGAAAAGCAAATTAGAACAACTCTGAAATACCACCTCACACCTCTATCAGATGAAAAGAAAGGAAAATGACATACTGGAGGGAATGTGGGAAAACTGAAACACTAATGACTATGGTGTAGTTATGAACCAATCCAATCATTCTGGAGAGCAATTTGGAACTATGCCCAAAGGGCAATCAAACTGTGCACATACTTTGATCCAGCAGTATCACACTCCTGGGTCTGGATCTCAAAATAGAGAACAGAATCTACAAGCATAAAAATATTCAGGGTGGCAAAGAATTGGAAAGTGAGAGGATGCTCATCAATTAGGGAGTGGCTGAATGAGTTGTGGTATACGAATGAAATGGAATATTACTGTGTTATAAGAACTAATGAACAGGTAGATTTCAAAAAAATCTGGAAAGAAACTGATAATGAATAAAGTAGAACAGAACCAGGAGAATATTGTATGCAGTAACAGCAACACTCTGTGATGCCAACTAAGACAAACTTAGCTCTTCTAAGTGATCCAAGACAATTCCAAGACTTGGAATGGAAAAAAACCCTCCACATTCAGAGAAAGAACTATGTCATGGATATGCATATCAGAGATAACTTGAAGAAAACTTTCCTCCCAATTTGATTACTTCCTATCTTCTCCTAGTTGAGTTAATTTTGTTCACAAAAAAAAAAAAACACCTTTTAATTCTTAACTAAAATCATATTTTTTGTAATTATCTTTCTTTGGTTAAAAAAGTCATAATTGTGAACTGTATATCATGTACTTCTCTCCTGATTTTTTTAAAATTGTATTCACCTCACATATCCATTTTGAAAATATTGTAGTATATGGCATAACTTGTTGGTCTCAATTTATAGTGGACTATTTCCTAGCTTTCTCAAAACTTCTTGACAAATATTCAAATATCTTCCCTAATACTAACTGAACTCCAGTTAACTTCTATATTCCACTGGTCTATACTTATCAATTTTTTTTAAACAGCATAACAAATGTTTTTGACAATAACCACTTTAAAATATAATTGGAGGACTAGAAATACTATTCCTCCTACATTTCTGCCTTTTCAAATTATTTCCCAGGAAAATCTAGACTTTTTTTTGTTCTTCCAAAAGAATTTGGTTGTGTCTTTTTCATAGTTTGGTTTTGAACACTTAATGTGTAAATTAATTTTGACAGTACTTTTATTTTGATTATATTGTCACTAATCAAGTAATTCAGTGATGAATATTCTTTGAGCTATGTAAATGCTCTAGGTAAGCTTTAGTCTAATTTTACATGTTTACAAGAAAGTAATAATTACAAGTTTTCAAAATTGAAACATTATTACAAATTATTCAACATTCATCCCTATTAAAATACTAAAAAATCATAGGAATAAACACTTTATTAAAATAAATAATATCTCTAAAATTGTCAATATTACCTGTAACAGGAATAAGATAGAAGTCATCCCAGGAAGATTGAACAAGAATAACCATTATCGTCACTATTATTCAGTTGTAGTACTAGATATGTTAGTTGTAGCAACAAAAGACAAGAAAATTTAAGGAATTAGAATACGCAATGAGAAAAAAACTCACTTTCTGTAGAAGTTATGAAAGTATACTTAGAGAATTCAAGAGAATCAACTAAAAAAAGATAGTTGACACAATTAACAATTTTAGGTTTTAGCAAGGCAATGGGGTTAAGTGGCTTGCCCAAGGCCACACAGCTAGATAATTATTAAGTGTCTGAGGTCAAAATTGAACTCAGGTACTCCTGACTGCATGGCCGGTGCTCTATTCACTGCGCCACCTAGCCGCCCCCACAATTAACAATTTTAGTAAAGTTGCAAGATATAAAATAAACTCATAGATCATCAACATACTATAGACTACTAACAAAATCCAAAAGGAACAGATAAATTTCATGTAAAAATAATTGTAGACAAAATACCTGAGAAAAAAATCCAGAATATATAAGCACAAATACAAAACATTTTTCACACAAATACAGATTAGAAAGATATTGAGTGGGGGTGGCTAGGTGGCGCAATGGATAGAGCACCGGCCCTGGAGTCAGGAGTACCTGGGTTCAAATCCGGTCTCAGACACTTACTAATTACCTAGCTGTGTGGCCTTGGGCAAGCCACTTAATCCCATTTGCCTTGCAAAAATAAAAAAATAAAAAATAAAATAAAATATTGAGTGCTCATAAGTAGGCTACGCCAATATAACAAAAATTACAATTTTACCAAATAATTTACTTATTCAGTGCTATGCCAAACTATCAAAGAATAATTTTATGAAATTAGAAAAAAAAATACCAACATTTATTTTGGTAAAAGATCATTAGAATATTCGAGGGGATCAATAAAAAACATGAAGAAGGAAGGAGTGCTAGTGCTATCAAATTTCAAATTATATTACAAAGCAGTAATGATCAAACAATCTAGAAATGGCTAAGAAATAGAGCAATAAATCACTGGAATAGATCAGGTAAACAATACAGCATAGTAAATGACCATACTAATATAGTGTTTGATAAATGCAAAGATCAAGTTTTTGGAATAAAAATTTACCATTTTGTAAAAATCATTGAGAAAACTGTAAAGCAGTTCAGCAGAAACTAGGCAAGGGTCAATTATCTCACACCATATACCAAGATATGGTCAAAACAGGTATATAATTTAGACATAAAGAATGATACCTTAAATAAAAAAGAATGGAAAACATATAGTTGTAAGATCTAAGAGTAAGGGAAGAGTTTATAACCAAACAAGAAATAGAGAGGATCACAGGAAATAAAATGTATAATTTTAATCACACAAAATTAAAGTTTCCCATAAACAAAACCAATGCAGCCCAAATGAAGGGGGGGAGATGAAGAATTTACAGCAAGTAGCAGAATATACATTTTAGCCAAAAAAAAAAACAAGTACATGGCATTTAAAAATTACATATTCTCTCCTACCCAATCCTACACAACACGGTGTCCCACCTACTTCAGGCACAAACTGTTTTGGGAAAATCCTAGTTTCCAAAAGAGCTTTCAGAAGAAGAAAAGGAAATGCAATTGAGAGAAATGCAAATTAAAACCCTAAAGTACCACCCATCAGATGTCTAACATCACAGAAAAAGGATGACTCATTCTGCACTACTGGTGGAGTTGTGAAATGGTCCAATACTTCTGAAGAATTTGGAACTATAGTCAAAAGGCCATAAATCTGTATATGCTTTCTGTCTCTATTCCAAATAGATCAAAGAAAAGGGGAAAGGGCCTATGAATACAAAAAAATTTAAAGCACCATTTTTTTGTGATGGCAATGAAGTGGAAATTGAGGTGATGATCAACTGGCAAATGACCGAACAAGTTATGGCACAATAGTATTCCATCACAATTATATACATAACTTGTTCATGAAATGAGGAGCAAGATAGTTTCAGAAAAACCTGGTAAGACTTGTATGAACTGAGTGAATTTTTAAAATGAATATTAAGTCTCAATGAAAACTTTAATAACTTTTAAATTCTCTTTTAAAATTCATGTACTATACTACAGTAGAATATTAAAATTTTTATAATACAAGCATTGTATTATAATAATAAATTTCAGCTTATCAGTATACTTTTAGTATGCTAATCTAGTATTTCAAAGGATGCATAATTATTATAACAGCAGGCATACAACACCATCTATGTTTTTTCATCCTATTCCTGTCTTATGGATTTCTCAGAGGAACCACACAACATGCAAGGGAACTTATTCTATATATAATGTGTTATATAAATGTGAGCCACCCAAAAATCCGAATATTTCTCAAATATTTTAACATTAAGATTATCTGCTCTGGAGGCAGTTAGCTGGCACAGTAGATAGAGGACTGGACCTGGAGTCAGGAGGACCTGAGTTCAAATGTAGTCTCAGACACTTACTTCTGACTCAGCTGTGTGACCTTGGATAAGTCACTTAACCCCACTACCTTGCCCCCCCCAAAGAGCAATTTGAAACTGCCCAAAGATGGGGATGCTAAGTGGCACAGTGGACAGAGCACTAGCCTTGGAGTCAGGAGTACAAATCTGGCCTCAGGCACTTAATAATTACCTAGCTGTGTGGCCTTGGACAAGCCACTTAAACCCCATTGCCTTGCAAAAAAAAAAAAAAAAAAACAACCGAAACTGCCCAAAGATCAATCAACCTGAACATATATTTTGACCCAGAAATACTGCTCTCCATGTCCATATCCCAAAGAGATCTAAACAAAGGGGGAAAAAAGGACCTACAGGTACAAAAATGCAAAACAAAAAATGCAGCTTTCTATGGTGGCAAAGAACTAGAAATCTCAAGGGGATGGCCATCAATTGGGGAGTGATATATGCATTTAATAGAAAACTATTGATGAAATGATGAACAGGCAGATTTCAGAAAAACCTGACAAGATTTGCCTGAACTAATTCTGAGTAAAGTGAGCAGTATCAGGAAAACATTGTTCACAGCAACATTATGTGATAATTGATTATAATAGACTTTCTCTTCTCAGCATTACAATAATCCAAGACAATTTCAAAAGACTCATGATAAAAAATGTTATCCACTTCCAAATAACTTTCATTTGCATTCAGACTTCAACTGTTTACTTTTTTTCCACATGACTGTCAAAGACGAAAATGTTTAAATATGATTGTGTGTGTGTGTGTGTGTGTGTGTGCGCGCGCGTGTGTGTGTAGAAAAACCTACATAAGACTGCTTGTCATTTTAAGGAGGGAGAAAATTTGGAATTTAAAAATTTTATTTAGAAAATTCATGTTAAAAATATTATATGGGGGGCAGCTAGGTGGCACAGTGTATACAGCATCGGCCCTGGAGTCAGGAGTACCTGGGTTCAAATCCGGTCTCAGACACTTAATAATTACCTAGCTATTTGGCCTTGGGCAAGCCACTTAACCCAGTTTGCCTTGCAAAAGAAAAAAAATATATATGTACCTGGAAAAAATACTATTTATATTAAATAACAAAATAAAATACAAAAGATACTGCTATGGGGCAGCTAGGTGGCGCAGTGGATAGAGCACCTGCCTTGGAGTCAGGAGTACCTGAGTTCAAGTCCAGCCTCAGACAATGATTACCCAGCTGTGTGGCCTTGGGCAAGCCACTTAACCCCATTACCTTGCAAAAACCTAAAACAAAAAGATATTGCTAGCATTAGCAAAGAATTTGTAATTTACTTACTTTCATATAGAACATTTGTAGGGACATTCATAATTACAAAACTATCCAATCTAATAATCAGCCATCACAGTAATGATAAGAAGACCAAAATGTGATTTGTGTTGTCAAGAGTTCTAAAACAGAAGTAAATAGTAGTATACTTTGAAAAAAATGGAACACTACGTATTTAAGAGCTACCGTAAGAAATCTGATATTTTATCATTCATAAATTATTTAATTCTGAGTGGCCTATTTCACTTACCAAAGGGCTGGTATGGCTTAACACACATAAATATCTCCACAAGAACTATTCTGCCAGATTAATGACTATGGCTGCTCTCCCATTAAGGTCTTTTTCCAGCTAGTTACTTGGTACTTAACTTTTTATGGCACTTTTTTTTTCACATTATGCTCAGCAGTGCATGCAACACTGCATTAGGGAATGAACATTCTGATTAGGTCACATTCTGATTAGGCTTTTTATAACTATTTGTCTGGATTTAAATATGTTATTAACTTTTTAAAAAGGAAATTAGCTTCATAAATATATTCTGCATTAATTTACTAAATTTTGCTCCCTATAGCAAAAAACTAAGTTCAAGTCACAAAATTAACAATAAGCACTCTAAGATTTAAAAATCGAAGTGACCAGGCATGCAAAAATGGTTTAATATTTGGATTCTTAAATCCAAAAGTAACTGAGGAGAACATTTTCAGGCTTTAAAATGAAAATTAAGATTTTAAAAAAAAATCTCATCTTTTAAAAAAGTTCAGATTTAATCATTAGGAATTACTCTAGTATAATTTGTTAAGATTTCAAACTATAAGTTTCTTCAAATCATTTTCTAGTAAACATGGTGATTATTTACATTAAAATGTTGCTTTTAATATTTGAAAACAAAATTTGGAAATAAAAAGCAATGAGAAAAGTAAAATTGCAGGTTTCACCACTTTTGCCCTTAGTAAAATAAAATGTCACGTTCAGAAAAAACCCAAAGGAGAGGAAAAGGATCCTGCCAAAGAGTATATTTATACATAATTATACAAATGAAGGGAAATTTCTCACAGTTCTTTCTTACTTATAAATATGACAATATGAAATATTTCTACCCAGTGGTCAGTTTTTATTTCTAGTAAATTCAATGAGAATAAACTTGGGGGGGGGATTCACAACTACATAAATTTGATTATAGACAGACTGACTTAATTACCCAATTTCCAGTTGTCCAATAAAGTAAACTAAAAACTCTTTTACTACTGACACCACACTCTAGTCCCAGTTTCTGCTTTCATTCCAGTACCATTATAGGACGGGGCCTAAATATTGGTTTTGTGTCACACACTAGGAGAAATGGGGGAGCACTGAATTATATACAAGGATTTCTGTGAGTCACATATTGACTTAGAAAACTACATTAGTATCATCTGTTTTGTTGGTTTTTATTTATTTTATTAAATAATTTCCAATATCTGGATCACATTCAAGAGTTGAGGGGTCCATATTTGATACCTCTGGGAAAGTTTCAGGAAAAAAAAAAATACCAACCCTACTGACACTTAATCTCTCTTCCCCAACTACAAACCTCTAGCCAGCTCTAAAGAGATAATGTTATAAAATACAATAAACTTATATAAGCCTCTGAGATACAGATAAATCTTATTCTAGCTTTCTACTACTAGATCTATTCTCACTTGCAGGCTTCTATTCCCTTCTTTGGTCCAAATGAAAAAAGAATAAAAAAATAAAAAATAAAATATTCCCTAGACCGAATTTTAAAAATTCTTAGAAGGCCAAAAGGATTATTACCCTGGTTTCAGAAACAGGAGGAAAAAAGTGAGGAATTTGGCCAGTCGAATGTCTGGCTCTTCCTAACTCCATTTGGGGTTTTCTTGGCAAAGAGTGGCTTGCCATTTCCTTCTCCAGATTATTTTATAGTCATGGAAACTGAAGGAAATGGACTTAAGTGACTTGCCAGGGTCACATAACTAGTAAGTGTCTGAGGTCAGCTTTGAACTCAAAAAGATCAATCTTCCTCATTCAAGGGCTGGCACTCTATCCATGTATTCGTGTCTCCAAACAGGTAAAGTAGATACACCGAGAGGATACAGAGATCAGATGGAAGATAATTTTAGAGAGCAAAGCAGTAGCAGCTGAGGGTAGATGACCTTCCTGCAAGTGGATGAAAGGTCCCTTACAGAAACTGAGAATCTAGGTCTTGAAAAAAGTCAGGGAATCTAAGAGGGGTGAGGTATGGGAAGCCAGTACAAAGGCAAAATCATTGGAGAAAAGAATTTTGTATGTGACCAAAACAGCAACTCCATCAGTGTAGCTACATCATAGATACTTTGGAGGGGAGTAAATTTCTAAGACTGGAAAGCGAGTTTAAATGACTTTACATTTGATCCTGGATGTAAACTAGGAGACACTAGAATTTACTGAGCAAGAAGATAGTAACAGGGTCAGACCTGCACTTATTTCTACAAAAAAATCATTTTGGCAGTTGAGTAAAGATGGATTGGAATGGGGAAGGATGGGGGGGGGGGGGGTAAGAGGTATTTAAGATTGTAAAGATTGTATAAAAAAGAAATGTTAAGGAAAAAAGGATTTGTCAACTGGATTGAATATATGGGCTGAGAGTGAGAAATTAAAGATAAAATTATGTTGTAAGCCATGACTAAGAGGATGGTATAATCCTCAACAGTATAGGGAATTTGAAAATAGGGGTGAATTTGAGGGTAAAGAGTATGAGTTTTGTTTTAAACACATTTAGATTGAGATACTCATGCAATAACCAGTTCAGATACGTAAGAGACAGTCTGGATTCACAGGACATGGGTTCCTAGCCCCAACTCTGCCACTTACTACCTACCAGTCTAAAACGGAACAAATCATTTGGCTTCTTAGGTTTATGTTTCCTTGTCTGTAAACAAAAAAAATTGAATTAAATGATGGCCTCCAAGATCTCTTCTAGTTCTAAGTATATGGATCTAATAGGGGAAAAAAAGGTCCGAGACTAAGTTTGCTTCCCAGTTGACTAAGGAAGGAGAGATATTCTGGTCAAAGCAACATCTGGCAACAGTTGATAAAGGAAAAAGGCAACTCAACTATTCCACTCTACCTCTCCAAGCCTTCAAGGTAGAGTTCAATGCCTTTATATTTGAAAATTTTTTATGATTCCTGTACACATTTTTCCTCACCCACCTCAGAAGGCTGTGATGAGGATCAAATAAAATATATGTAAAGCCCGTATTAGTGCAGTTCCAGGCATATAGTAAACACTTGTTCCCTTTTCCACCCACCTCTTTTCCCTCTAACTTTATTACATTCAGTGTCTATCAGACACTCTAGTACTACTTTAGACTCTCTTGTTTTCTAGTTGTTTCATGCATACAAGTCTCATGTCCCACAAAAGTTTTATTAAAATATCACCCAGAACAACTGGATCAATTCTAACACATATTACATTCTCAAAATTTAAAAATTCATTGATGTTATTTTCATGTACTTGGTATCTAACTCTAAAGCAATTGTCAACATATAACACAGACATATACAAAATGAACCACTACTTGAGGATAGTCTTCCATAAATTCTAACTAGTTCTAACACCATGTAGAAAGTAGAAATTAAAAGGACCCCTGGCAAATAATTATTATAAAACTCATATGTACTCTAAAGAAGTTAAATTCACCTTTAGGAAAAGCATCCCATCTCTTGCGCCCCAGGACAATCTCTAGTGACCAAGTCAGCTGTCTCCAAGAACTTAGGCAGTAGGATGAGCTATATTACACAGTATTTGAAAAGTGACATCTAGGGGCAGCTAGGTGGCGCAGTGGATAGAGCACCAGACTTGGAGTCAGGGATACCTGGGTTCAAATCCAACCTCAGACACTTAATAATTGCTTAGCCGGGTGGCCTTGGGCAAGCCTCTCCTGGTGAAGAGAGAAAATAAGTAGAAAAATAAGCAAAAGACTAAGATACAAAATAATGATTCTTCCCAGTAATTTTCAAAAGCTGCCTAGACCCCAATCCTTTTATTACTCTCTAAAAAGAAAGTAGGTTCTGGCCCTGGGACCTTGAGGTCTGATAGGTGAGCTTTTAGCTAGTCTTCCTAGAATCAGGCTACCACTCCACTTCAAGGTCATGTCCAGATCATGATTTGCACCTATTTTACAATTTTGTCCCTCCTTTATGTGACCTTCCTGTTAGAATGTAAGCAACTAGAATAAAGAAATTATCAAGCTTCCTTTTTGCCTGTACCCTCAGTGCATAGCAGAGTGCCTGGAATATAGCAAAAGTTAAAAAAAAATTTTTGTTGTTGTTCATTCAATCAAAATAGATACAGCTACTTCATAACTTTGTAAGTGGGAGTGGAGTGGGGGTGGGCATATGGGTATGTTGGGGTGTGTGTGTTTGTGTGTTTGTGTGTGTGTCTATGTAAGGAATGCAACCTCACCTGCCTATAAACAGAAAAAAGGAAAGACAGAAAAGATTGAAAAATTTTGAGACGCAAAAAAATGGAAATTTGTGCAAGATAATCTCAATCTTATTTAAAAGAGGGTTTAAGAGTATGGATAAGCGCACTCAATTTGGATCAATGTACAACATGGAAACAAGGTAAAGACTAACAGATTGCTTTCCGTGGTGGGGAAGGGGAGTAAGATTGGAAGGGAAATTGTGAAACTCAAATAAAATCTTTAATTAAAAAAAAATTTTTTTTTAAGCTTCCCTGAACTAAAGAGTACTGACTAATAATGGAAGCAGGTATTTTTTGTTGTTCCCTCTGGTTAAAAGTACAGAATAGGGGCAGCTAGGTGGCACAATGGATAGAGCACCAGCCCTGGAGTCAGGAGTACCAGAGTTCAAATCCTGCCTCAAACACTTAATAATTACCTAGTTGTGTGGCCTTGGGCAAGTCACTTAACCCCATTTGCCTTACAAAAACCTTAAAAAAAAAGTACAGAATACATAATGGAGACATAAAAATGACTTAAGATTTCATGAAATTATGCCTCTTCTACTACCCTATTATATCAATTTGTACATGTTGTAAGACTTCAAAAAAGACTGAGATATCTGTAGTCTTATTTCACCTTGTCAAATACAAATTGTCCTTGTTAATCATTTTTACAAAATTAACATTAAAATGCTACAACATTTCTATGCAATTTTCCCTTTATTTAAATAAGTTACCATATCCATATTTCAAAAGGGGTTGAATGGTTACTTAAGGCTGTAATAAAACTGCATGTAAACTCAATTTGAAGATAAACTCCTTGAGAACAAGGTCTGGGTTCAATCTTCATATACTTAACATATATGACAGGATTTTTCCACTTAGGAGTTGCTTAATCAATTTCTGCTAAACTCAATAACTTGCTTGTTTGATTTTAAGAAGAAAAAATAAAAAAATCTTAATTATAACATCACTGTCTTCTCAGTCGAAGAACTAAAATACACCACACACACAGCTACTGAAAAACACATACAATTACTAGGTGATGGGGTGTAATTTGGACAAAGTTCTCCTGATTCCAAATCCAACACTTTTCTGACCAAAAATGAGCCTTTGCTAAAGATTTTTGAGAAGAGGAAGACATCTGGGCTTCAGCTCCAAAATATCAGAAATTTTGAGTTTGGTCACCAGTTAGACAAGTAGGGAGAAACAGGTGGTCTCAGGGGGAAGGGACAAAGGTGGGCTTGAGGGAGACAAGGCAGAGTGCTCCAGACCTCAGATTTCAGAGTGCTGCCTGGGATGGTAAGAGTGGGACAGGGATTAAAAAAAATGTGGCAGAAAGCATCAATTTTTGGTCAAGTCAGTAAAAATAGGCTATCGCACAGATTACAACAAGAATTTGGATGGAAATCTACAGAGCTTATATATTAGTCAATCAGAATTTATATCTGAGCTGACAATAAGTGAACAAATTGGACCCCAAGTTAAAAAGGAAATGACTAGTCTTGACTGCCATTAGGAAATTACAGGGCTTCTTTAAAGACCCCATGAAAAGGCCCCATCTTTTTACTACTATTATTCTACAAGTTTTCTATATGACTGTGATATATGGAATACAACAATGAGGATCCCTGAACAAAAACTGGAAAAAATGCCATCAAGAAAACAATAATATAAATAATAGATAGGCTGGTCCTTGGTGAGAGATGTCAGATGGAGAGTTAAGAGTTTTCTACCAGTACCCTCAAAAATCTCAGAAGTAATTGAGGAAAATCTCCAGCAAGTTAAACAAACTCTTTTAACAACTTTATGGAAGGACAAAAGTCAGAAGAGAACCAGGCACTGATGAATTGCAATCTTCATAAACAGAAGGAATTCCCAAATCAATGAAATAACATATCCACAAGAATTTCTGTACTGACAATGCCATTTTTTCTGATGCTGTCAAAACACATCATAATACTCATAATTCAATTGTTAGGGAGAGTCTGGAAAGATGGTAGAGTAGGTCAGAAAATTCCAAGCTCTTCAAATTACCTCCAATAACAAGTCAAAAAAATACCTCAAAGTAAAAGTAGAGAGGCTTTTTTTTTTTTTAGCAGGACAGTGCTCCTTCTGGGTAGATGGGAGAAGATGCAAAGAAAGATCATGATCCTGCTAGCTGAGTAAAATGTAAACACCTCCAGGATAGCTCCCTGACACAGCAAGGGGTGAGCCCAAGAGGCAGCCTCTGCCACAGCCACAGGAATTTTCATCTCTGAATAGCATGAGGAGTCAGGCATCTGAGTAGGGGAACCTCTGTTTGGTAACAAATAGGACCAGCTGTGCAGGTGAGACACAAGGACAAGAAGGACATGGGATACTACTGGCTTTTTAACACTTAGAGGAGAACAGAGTTCTTGGTGTGGGTTCCAGGCCAGATGTCTATAGCTACTGGAGGGTTCTCAGGCAGTAAGACCATTTCCAGCAGTGTGCTGAGAGGCCCCAGTTGTGATTTGAGAGGGGGAAAAGAATGCATAGACTGGACCTTGGACAAAGTTCCTGAGACCAGAGGCACCACCCCCCACCTAGCAGGAGTAGAAGTCAACAATAAGCTGCTAAGGAGAAAGAACCCAACCATAGACAATTACTATGGGAATAGAGAAGATCAGATTCATCTTCAGAGGAAGACACTAAAGCAAAAAAAAAAAAAAAGTCTTTTCTACTCTAAGGAGTAGTATCAAAATGACTAGTTCTCTGCTCAAAAAGAATTCATAAAAAGGAACTCAGGAAAAGATTTTTAAAATCAAATAAAAGAGATTGAGGAAAAAAGAAAATTATGAAAAGAAAGTAACCAACTAGAAAGGAAGATATAGAATCTTAATAAAGAAAATGACTTTGAAAAATCAAAATTGAACAAGTGGAAATCAATGAAGTTAAAAGAAACAAAGAAATGATAAAACAAAAACACCTCACAAAAAAAAATGATTTAGAGAACAGATCAAGAAGAGAAAACATAATAATTGAACTAACTGAAAGCTTCAAAGTATTAAATTGTCCTAAAATATTAAAACAAGAGGGGAAAGTAGAAACAGAAAAAATTCACTGACCACTACCTGAATGGGATCCTAGCAGGAAAACTGACAGAAATATCATAACTAAATTCCAAAACCCCTGATTAAGGAGAAAATATTAAGAGCAACAAGAAAAAGCAATTCAAACAAGGTACAACCTAGCTGTAGCCACTTTAAAAGACCACAAGTCTTGGAACACAACACAAAGAGAAAATGACTGGGTTTGCAGCAAAAATATCATACCTAGCAAAGTTAAACATCATAATCCTGAATGGGAAAAAAAATGGACATTCAATGAACTGCCAGATTTTTTCAGGAATTTAATAGAAAATTTGACATACAAGAACTAAAGGAAATATAAGGTAAATATCAAAGACTAAAGGACTCAATGAAGACAAATTGTTTTCTACCTATACATAGAAATGTAAACCATGTCCAAGACTGCTATTAGTAACTGGGTAGTTAAAAGGAAAAATGGAGGGGTATAACTGAGTAGAATAGAATTCTTAAAAGTAAGACGGTCTAAGAAAATATATAAAAAAAAGTTACCATCTATACAAATGAGGTGTAAGAAGAATTAATGCAGAGAAATTAGATGGAGGATTGCTGGTGGCTCTGGAAACCTACTTACATCAGGAATGGATTAAAGACATATATGCATATATACATATAAATACATGTGTGTGCATGTATGTATATGACTGTCTTCTAAATTCAGACAGAAATAAGAGGAAGGGATAGAGAGAAATGGAGTTAGAAGGTAAGGGATTAAGATAAGAGAATATACACAAGGGTGTGTCGCTTAATCAACAGTTCAGAAGTGTGAAGAAAGGACTCTTTGAACGGTAACCACCTTTCAAGGAATAGGAGGGCAAAGTAGCAAGTAGAAAGTAGTAAGAGAAGAAGAATGAGGAGGTGTTGGTGCTTCCAAGAAATATTATAAAAATGAGAGCTATACACAAAACAAGTATCTATGAATATGCATGTGTATCTGTATGTCTAGGTAAATGTATGTGGATATATGTATATGTATACATAATTTATGAAAATGTCTACGTATATATGGGTATATATGTTTATGAGAATATGTATATAAGTGCATAGGTCTATGAAAATATAATTTATGTATATGCAATGCTTAATTATAGCTCTCCTGAGGGAAGGTGGAAGGAAAAAATAAAAAGTGCACAGCAGAGAACAGAAGAAAACCTACAAGAAAGCAAAGAATAGAGATAGTTTTGAGCACAATGTATAATATTTATTGCATTCTTGAAATCAAAATTTGTTTTATATTATAAATTCTCATTTTTTTGGTAGGCACATTTTTTATGTAAAATAAAAATAGGTTCAAAAAATTTTAAATAAAGAAAATAAATTCAATTCTTCAACATATTTCAAAAGTTATTTAAACAGATTATACAACAAAGACCAGAAAAAAGTTAAAATGATCAAAACTGTTTGGTATTGGCTATAAAACAGAGTGGTGGACCACTGGAATAGACTAGGTGTAATAGCAGGAAACAGTTATAGTAATCTGCTGTTTGATAAACCCAAAGAGTCCAACTAGTGGGATAAAAACTCTCTGATAAAAACTGCTGGGAAAATTGGAAGTTAGTGTGGAAAAAACTTAGATTAAGACCAACACCTCACACCCTTTACCAAAATAAGATCCAAATGGATACAGGATTCAGACATAAAAAACAATACTATAAGCAAATTAGAAGATCAAGGACTAGTTTACCCTGTCAGATGTATGGAAAGGGGAGCAGTTTATGACGAAGGAAGAGTTGGAGAACACCACCAAAAACCAATTAGATATTTTCAATTACATTAAATTAAAAAGCTTTTGCACAGATAAAAACCACTGTAACCAAGGTCAAAAGAAATGTAGTAAACCAAGAAACAATCTTTACAACTAATGTTTCTGACAAAGGACTCATTTCTAAAATATACAGAGAACTGAGTCATGATTTTAAAAATAAAAAGCCATTCCCCAATTGACAAATGGTCAAAGGGTATGCAAAAGCAATTTACAGATGAGGAGATAAAGCAATCCACAGTCATATGAAAAACTGCTCTAAATCATGACTTATTAGACAAATGCAAATTAAAGCTTCTCTGAGGTAACACCTCACACCTCTCAGACTGGCCAATATGACCAGAAAGGATAATGATCATTGTTGGAAAGGTTATGGGAAATCTGGGACACTATTACACTGTTGGTGGAGCTGTGAACTCATCCATCCTTTCTGGAGAGAAATTTGGATCTACCCCCAAAAGGTAACAAAAACATGCATTACCCTCTGATCCAGCAATACCACTACTAGGTCTATACCCTGAAGAGATGATGAAAAAGGGTAAAAACATCACATGTACAAAGATATTCATAGTAGCCCTGTTTGTGGTGGCAAAGAACTGGAAATCAAGTAATGTCCTTCAATTGGGGAATGGCTTAGCAAACTGTGGTATGTGTATGTCATGGAGCCCTACTGTTCTATTAGAAACCAGGGAATTCAGGGAGGCCTGGAGGGATTTGCATGAACTGATGCTGAGTGAGATGAGCAGAACCAGAAAAACACTGTACACCCTAACAGCAACATGGGGGACAATGATCAACCTTGATGGACTTGCTCATTCCATCAGTGCAACAATCAGGAACAATTTTGGGCTGTCTGCAAAGGAGCAGTGCAACAATCAGGAACAATTTTGGGCTGTCCGCAATGGAGAATGCCATCTGTATCCAGATAAAGAGCCATGGAGTTTGAACAAAGTTCAAGGACTATTCCCTTTATTTTAGGAAAAAAACAGATATTTTATTCTCTGATCTTGTTATCTCTTAATACTTTTTATTTCTTCCTTAAGGATATGATTTATCTCATCACACTCAATTTGGATCAATGTATAACATGGAAACAAAGTAAAGACTGACAGATTGCTTTCTGTGGGGGGGGGTAACATTGGAGGAAAAATTGTAAAACTCAAATAAAATCTTTAATAAAAGAAAAAAGGGGAAAAAACTTAAAATGAATTCTCTGCTTAAGGTGGCAAACAAAAATGTACTTAATTTTATAAAGATTATTATTAAAAACTTTTTTTAAAAATTGGAAATTTGTATGGAATATATAACACAAAGATTACCAAGATTAAGTTCACCTATTACTAGAACTTGAAATTTAACACAATTTATACCTTTTTTTTGGTTTTTTTGCAAGGCGAATGGGGTTAAGTGGCTTGCCCAAAGGCCACACAGCTAGGTAATTATTAAGTGTCTGAGACCAGATTTGAACCCAGGTACTCCTGACTCCAGGGCCAGTTCTTTATCCACTGCACCACCTAGCCACCCCCAATTTATAACTTTTTTAAGATTCAATTATTATTAAGAATGACAGTTATCTCTAAGAATGACTATTCTTGGAACACCTGAGTGGTGATGGATACAGCACTGGACCTGGAGTCAGGAGATCCTGAGTTTGAATCAGCTACAGTGTCAAGTATTTTATTGCCTTCGTGACCCTGGGCAAGTCACTTAACAAGGACTGCCTTGCAGAAAAGGGGAAAACAAAAAGAAAAAAAATTGACTATTCTCTAGGGTATAATAAGTCTGATGTCCAAACAAGAGCTCTATTTTCTCTTAGATATGAAGTTGACATGTCTTCACTATATTGTATCTACACAAGAAACCTTTCAACATTTTAAAGTGAGTTCTTTTTAAATCCTAAAAAATGGTTTCTCTTAGGAACCAAATCAAAACTATTCAACAACTTTTAATATTTTATCCAAAACTGAACTAATTATCTTTCTCCCCAAACCCTCACAATTTCAAAAACTTCTCTCTTTCTCTAAGGGGGCACCACTATCAATCAGTCAGATTTGTAAGATCAGTTTCATTTTTAACTTCTTATTCTCCTTTACCTCACATATTGAATCAGATGACAAATCTTAGTGTCTACCTTACACAGTACCTCTTGCATCTATTACTTTCTATGTACATAAACATTATCCTGTTACTCATCATTTCTCCCAAAGACTACTACAATAATGTAATTCATTCCTGCCTTATAGTTTTCTCTATTCCATCCTTCACACAGCTGTCAAAGTGATTTTCCTAAAATGCAGGTCTGACCATGCTACTCATCTGCTATTTATTAAATTCCAGTGGTTCCTTTGTCTCTGCGATCGAGGGTAAGCTCCATTGGTTCAGTTTCTTACAACCAAACTTCAAACTATCCCTCCAACATTATTCGTCATTCCCCCTTCTGAGACTTTGACTTTGTGCTTTGGGTTAAATTGGTTTCATTGACTCCACAACTTTTATATGACTCTCCCCAATGCCTTCCAAGCATTCCCAACTACCTCCAGCTCTCACATTCTTGACTTCAAAACACTCCTCAAGCAATACTTTTAATACGAAGACTGTCACATGTAACAGTGCTACAACAAAAAAATCTTATGCTCGGTTCTCTGCCTGTAGGTTAAGACAAAATTCTACTCTACAAGTTGATATTATTTATCTGAAATCAATTTCTTCTCTCCCCTCCACCCCAGGTTTTCACTGCCTTCTTCCCTACCTCTTAGTCCCTAGAAAACATAATATCTTTCAGGCAGAAAACTTCTTAGTTCCACATAAAATAACATTTATCTCTTCAAATCCTAGGCTCTGAAATGACTTGAGTAAAATTAAATGAAGCTGAAAAATAGAAAAAGTTTTATAGCATTTTATCTAGAGTCAGGATAGTGTCTGGTACATAATAACCACTTAAATGCTTGTTGCTTCATCAACTTAGTAGAGAGGGAGCATTGGGCACAGTAGAAAGCAAGCTGATCTCAGCCTCAGAAGTCATACCTAGGTTCAAGTTTGGTTTAACCTCTGACACATTCTAGCTAACATAACCACTCAGAACCCTAGTGGATCCTGTAAGACAGAGGTTTTTAACCAGTTCTGTGTCAAGGACCCCTTTGAGCAATTTGATGAAGTTTATGAGCCTCTAATCAGCCTCTAAAAGCACAAAATAAAATATAGAGGCTTCACTAAAATAATGATAAAAAATATTAAGAACCATTCCTCTAAGTTATAGAATAACTGCTTATTTGCATTACTGAGGGGGCTCTGAAAAAGATAAAAAAATCTAGCTTACTATGGGTGAAAGTAAAAAACTATGATCAAAATAGAACAACTTCTGATTTGAATATACATTTAAAAAAAAATTTTAAACTTTCATTCTTAAAATCAAGTATCTTGAACAGTCTTTTCAATGTCAAAAGAATCCCCTGCAAGAATCCCCTAAAGTAAATGGCATATTAACAACTAAAATTTTATTTAAGCAAACCATGACCTTCAATTCTTAAGTCTTCTGCTGTATCACACCATTTTTGAAAAATTCTTGTCCCATGAACTAAAAAAGGAGCCTCTACAAGTAGATGTGAAATCATTGAGACCTACCAAATATGAGAAGTTAAAATTTACATTTAATGCAGCATAGATGACCATGATTTTTAAAAAAAAAATTCATTTTTTTAAAGATCTTAAGATCAAAATTAGGAAAATTTTGCTCTAAATGTAATTATATTTCAGCATGTTTTTGATATAGTCTAGATTTTCTTTAAATTAGTATAAGTGTCTGAAAAAGTATACTGCCCCCTCCCCAGTATTTCTAACTTTGTCGCAGTCTCAACTTCCTTTTACCTGTTCAGGTTGGTACTTACTCTACAAGTCTTAAGAGTTGTCTACATCTCTTGAGAGGTGAGGTGATGTGACCTCAATCACTCAATGTGTCAGAGGCAGGTTTTGAATCTAGGATATTCACTATGGCATACTGGCCCTCAGATCAATTAAACTAATCCTTTCAATAACCAAACAATAGAATCATGAAATTGACACACACATGAGGTACACTAATCTAACTTGGTCCTAAATCACCAACAAGTGGAAATCCAGCCATCTACTTTAAAAATCCTCCTGTGGGAGAATCAAGTGGCACAGTGGATAGAGCACCAGTATTAAGAGTCAGAAGGATCTGAGTTCAAATCTATACTCAAAGACACCTGGCTAGCAAGTTGTGTGAACCTGGGCAAATTACCTAATCCTGACTGCCTCAAAAAAAAAACTTAAATTAAAAAAACCTCCTACGAGTCTTATCACCTCCCAAAGTAGCTCAATTCGCTTTAGAACAGATCTTAACTGTTAGAAGTAGGTTTTTTCCCCTCCTTCAAATCAAGTAGATATATTTGTCATTTTTCTGTTTTATCTACCTTCTAAGGTTAAACAATTAAGTTTTCACATGATGGTCCTCTCCCATCCTCAAGCAATCAGTTCTTCTCTGGGCTAAACATACAAACTTAATCCAAATGACCTTCTCACTATGCCCCTTCAGCTTAATCTGCATATCAACTAGCACATAGTGTTTTTTAACCTCTCAATATAAGACCATGAATTTGATGAGAAGCACCAAACCATCACCATGATTGGCAAAGAGCATGCAAGTGCTTATTCAATCACTTATGTGATAATATATTAGGTACTTACTATATACCAAGTATTTTGAAACAATGACATTATAACTAAGGAAATTACAATACACAAATGCAATCTTTGCCATTAGGGAATTATAGTCAAAGTTCAGGACAATACCAAGATCAATCAAAAGGAACAAGGTGGATATGATTTCCAAGGTTACTGAAAATTGTTCAGTACTTTCCACCAAAGTGGGAGCTTGAAACTCCAGTTCAAAACAATCCAGGTCAAGATCAATCTACCCTTCTCAGGGCCTTTTGGACTAGGTATGTGACATATAATCTGACTGAAATTCCAGGCCTAGGAACCAAGTCAGCATTACCATGATTCCACAAGAGAACAGAAGAATCTGAATATTTTGCTTCCTTAAATCCCTCTAAAAATCAACTCAAGAAGTGATCAGAAGCATATCGTCAGTCAAATTTATCAATCAATAACTATTTGTCGAACACCTATGTGTTCAGCATTTGCTGTGGGGAATACAAAAATAGAACAAATTGAGTTAGCTATTATATTTCATCTAATCGAGACAGAATGTTGTTGTATTCATTTAACATGTGGCATTTTGCTTATGTTTTTGCACAATTCTCTCCTCTATTAATTATTAGAAAATAATTTCTTGTCTGAATTAGGTTGAATGTTCTCTAAGAACAGTGCTCTATCCACATCTCTCTTAATATCTACGTGATTCACAGTGTTTAATATGCACTTAATATTTATTGTAGGGGTGAATGTGCAACATGTGGAACATCCAACACTTTCTTTACAACAAATCTTAAGAGGTAGGTAGTATATGAATATAATTCCTCTTGTCATCCCCCTACAGAATATAAGGAAGGCAAAGACTTATTTTTGTCCTGGAATTCCCAAAGCTCTGCACACTCTAAACACTTAATAAATTACTGATTGTTTCCTATTTTACACATGAAAAAGACATGGTTCAGAAATGTTAAGTTCAGAAAAGCCTTTGACTACAAATTCAGAGCTCTTACATCTATGCATACATATGCATGCACACATATTATGCTGCTAATATGTTTTCTGACAGCTATTACAAACATCTGAAACTATATGGAGTTAAAACACTCTGCAACCTTCCTAGAAGAGAAGATCTTTAGGTTTTCAGAATGCAATAGAAATACAGACTAAGAGCTGACATAACTAATCCTAATATCTATAAGCAAGAAAAGAAGCTAATACTAGTTAACTATAATATTTAATGTCTTCAAGAACTGACAAATGTAATTTTATGCCTTTAAAAAGGCAAGATAAAGCATGCAAGCAAAGACCTATGCAAAGTAATACAAAATGAACAAAATAAAAAAAAAAAACACAAGTGTACATATTGATTAAAATTGTATAGACAGAGCAAAACTAAAAAAGTAGAACTTCGGAGAAGTTTGAAAGAGGACATAGAACAAAAACATTTTTTTGGCTTTTTTATTTCATTTGGCCTGACTGTCAAATTTTAAAAATTTTGGGGGTAGAACAGTGAATAGAGTACCAGCCCTGGAGTCAGGGAGTACCTGAGTTCAAATTTGACCTCCAATACTTAATACTTGTTTAGCTGTGTGACCCAGGGCAAATCACCTAACCCCACTGCCTTGCAGAAAAACAAACAAAAAAAAATTCTAAAGATTTTCTATAATATTTAACCCCTAACTTTTACAAGTTTAAAAATAAGCAAAATTCAAAGGTTATTCCTACATAAAATTGTACTTTGTGTTCTCTTTTTTAAATTTGTAGATGGTCAGCGAATTAACTATTACTGGACATTCCTTTTCATTCTCAAATAAATGTTACTAAAACTAATGATATTCTATCTCATTTGCAGGAACAGGCTACACTAAAAGTAGTAAGGTGAGAACAATAGATTTTTTTCTCATGATCTATAGGAATCTCAACCTAAGAACAGTTAGAATTGCCTGAGAACCTAGAGGAATAAATAAGGTGTGGTACATAACTATAAAGTTCATGACTCAGATAACATTCTTCTATCTTAAGTAAGTACTGGTAAAAGCAATTCTGTTGTCAAAGGTCTTTTTACATGAAAAAAAAGAGATTTTAAAGAATTTATAATTACAATTAGTACATGGAGCTGAAATATCAACTTGGTATCCTGTCTAAATTAAAACAGTAATCTTAAAATTTTTTCTATATTCAGATCAAGCACTATTCTATTACTAAAATATTGTACAATATCACTAAAAAATTTTGTATAATATTGTATTTATCATAAAAACAATTATTTTGGTAGTTGACACAGCAAAAGATAGACTTGCAAAAAGCATTTTGTATAAAAAGTCACCTAAATAAAAGAATTTATTTTGTTATTTACTTCCCTCATAACCTATCACTAGTCACAATTATGACTACCAAATAATTTGGCAGGTTAAAAAAAAGAACTCTTAAGTTAAAAGGGGAAAAATTAAATTTTTATCTTTAATAGGTATAATTACATCTAGAATGAAGAAAACAATTCATATTTCAAGATAAAAAGTGTATCTTCACTAGAATTCTTCTAAAATGTGTATTACATCAACAGCTTTAAATAGCTTTATTAACAGAACTATGAGGTATACACCTACCCTAGAATTTTAATAAAGACCATGTAAAATTTAAGAATTAAGGCTTCCCCAGAAGGACACAATTCAAATTATCGTGGAGCTGCAGTCAGGATCACACAGGACTTAACAGCAACTACATTAAGGGCTCATAGGGCTTGGAATATAATATTCCGCAGAAGGCAAAAGAGCTTGGAATGCAACCAAGAATCCACTACCCAGCAAAACTGAACATCCTCTTCCAGGGGAAAAGATGGGACTTTCAATGAAACGGCAATTTCAAATGTTCCTGTTGAAACGACCAGAGCTGAACAGAAAGTTTGACCTTCAAATACAGGACTCAGGTGAAGCCTAGAGAGCTAAGGAGAAGGGTGAAATATGTGGGACTTAATGATGATGAACTGCATGTATTCCTGCATAGAAAAATGATATTGATAATACTCAGGAAACTTCTCATTTAATACAGCAGATAGAAGGAGCTTTTATAGATGAAGCACAGGAGAGAAGGTATTAGAGTCAATGGCTAAAAGGGAAATGTACTGGGAGTAAGAAAGGAGAGGAGGAACAGGCTAAGATAATTCATATAAAGATATATTATTTTTTTTTGCAATGAGCTTTTGCAATGATATGGGGGGGAAGGCAAGGGGGAACAAGGGAACCTTCACTCTCATCAGAAATGAGAGGAAACAGCATATGCACTCAATAGGTTATAGACATCTAAAGTAAAAAAGAGAGATGGGCAAGGGGGAATTGGGGGGGATGTGGGTGATAGAGGAGAGGATAGATCATAGGAAAGAATAGTCAGATATAAAATACTTTCTTTTTTACTTTTGGCAAGGGGCTGAATCCCAGTGACCTGTCCAGGACCATGGGGCCAGGTGGTTGCTGGGCCTCAGGGATGGTATGTGGACTTGGGGCCTCTTGGCCCCGGGGCTGGTGATCAGTCTGCTGAGCCACTCAGCTACCCCTGCAGCACATTTTAGAAGAGGGACAGAGTGAAAGGAGAGAGAAAATATAATATATGATAATGGAGAAGAATGGATGGAGAGGGAATTACAATCAGCAACAGCAAGTGTGGAAAAAATATGTAAGTAATTTCTATGATAGAGTTATGATAAAGAATGTGATCCACCCGAGACAGAGTTGATGATACTGAAACACGTTTTTTTTTCCTCTTTCTTTTACTTTATTTTTCATGTGGTTCTATATTTTGGGTGGGGAGGGGGTATTGTGTTTGCTCTTAAAAAGGAATATTCTAGTAATGTATTAAAAAAAAACATCACTTGTACAAAAATATTTATAGCAGCACTGTTCATGGTGGCAAAGAATTGGAAGTTAAGTAGATGTCCTTCAAATGGGGAATGGCTCAGAGAAGTGTGGTATATGTATGTGATGGAACACTGTTGTTCTATTGAAGGCCAGGAGATATAGTAGTTCAGGGAAGCCTGGAGAAATTTGCATGGACTGATGCTGAGCAGGACCAGAGGAACACTGTGCAGCAACATGGGGGTGATGATCAATCTTGATGGACTTGCTCATTCTATTAGTGCAACAATCAGGCACAAATACTTTATTTTTCTTCCTTAATGATATGGTTTCTCTCTTATCACATTCAACTTGGATCAATGTATACCAGGGAAACAATGTGGGGACTAGCAGACTGCCTTCTGGGGGGGGGGGGGATTAGGATTAGGGGAAAAATTGTAAAAAATTAAAAATAAAAATTTTATTTAAATTTAGAAGGAATGACATATTCATCTTGATTAAAACAAGAAAGGATATTTTCTCAAATAAAATTGTCAGAGATGAAAAGAAACCTAGTGGGTTTTATCATACAATAACAAATTTTATAAATAATAAAAAAAAGGACAAAAGGCAATTTCAAGCTTCAAAAGTCAAAAGGCTAAATTGATTAAATAATAAGAAATAAGGAAATCAAGTTTATTACAATATCAACTCCTTTTAACAGCATTTAGTTAACAGAAGTCTCCCCAAATGCTACATTAATGACAGAGAAAATTCCTATGAAAATTTGGCAGGTGTAAACAGAATGAACTCTTTTAAAATCTGTTTTCTATATGTCCAGTGCACTAAGACAAAAAAATGGTCTCAAATTTCAAGATTTTTAAACTCCTTAAAACAAGACTATAGTTTAGCTCTTGTGACTGATTTCCTTATTTGCAAATATGTACTGTGCACAAAAAAAACCTATTTTAAAAGGGGCAGTCTGAAGAAACATTTATGGAACAGTATAAGTTGACTAGAAGGGAAAGATTTAAATGCTTCAATTAAAGCTCTATCTCCATAGAAATCTACTGTCAAACCTACTTTATTACAGGGGTGATGGCAAATAGTAGGCCCGGAACTCTATTCAATGTATTACCTAGCTGTCTGTAAGGTGAAGAGAATACATCTCATATATGACAGAGATTGTAGTGGTAGAAAAGATAAGATTTTGCTATATATGTGGGGTAACAGTGAAAAGTAGAAGATAACAACAGCTAGATGGATAAAGCACTGACCCTGGAGTAAGAAAGACCTGAGTCTGGGGCAGCTAGGCGGCATAGTGGATAAAGCACCGGCCTTGAAGTCAGGAGTACCTGGGTTCAAATCCGGTCTCAGACACTTAGTAATTACCTAGCTGTGTGGCCTTGGGCAAGCCACTTAACCCCATTTGCCCTGCAAAAAAAAAAAGACCTGAGTTCAAATCTAGTCTCAGACAGTTAATAATTACCTACCTATATGACCTTGGGCAAGTCACTTAACCGCAATGCCTCACCAAAAAAAAATTGTAGTGGGAAAATTCAGGTCAATGATGACTTCTGCTTTAGATATGCTGAATTTGAGATGAGATAACCAGTTTGAGATATCTATGGTTTCTCTCTCATCACATTCAACTTGGATTGGTGAAGGACTGGAGTTCAAGGAGACAATACAGAATACAAAATCTATCTCTAGGAATACTACATAGAAAGATGAGGACCCAGGACAGTGTCTTGGAGACATCCACAATTAGAAATATAACAATGATGATGAACCAACAAAGGAAACTGAAAAGTAACAGTGAAATTGAGAAGAGAATGAAAAGAGAAAAAGTTTAGAGAAAAAAATAGACTGAATACTAGAGATAATTGTCAAATGCTGCAAAGTCAAGACAGATCAAAATTGAGCAAAGATTCAATTAAGAGGCCATTGGTAACGCTGAAGAAGTTTTAGCTGAAAGATAAGGTCAAAACTCTTAACTGCATAGGGTTTAAAAAGAAAGTGAGTGAGTTTTATCTAGGAATTTAGTCAAAGGAGAAGAGAATTTTAGGATGAAAACCAGCAGATAATTTAGGTGAGTTTTTTTTAAAGATGAGGAAGACATACATATTGCAGAAAATATGGAAGAAAAGAGGATTATTAAAAAGGAGAATAATGCATTCACTTGCATTGAAATTTGGGGAGATTCTTATTACAAAACAAAATCTAAGATTTCCAGTTGTCAAACTGCCAGATAAACATTTCTCCAGAAAGCTGATTCCAATTCTTACCATAACTATTTCTACTTATCCTTTCCTTTCACACCTTGAAAAAGGAAAAAAAAAAAAGGAAGCAAAGATTTTTCACCAACAGGTCAAGTCAAAGCACACAAAGGACAGTCTTGTCTTTCCTCGTTTTAATTTCCGCTTATTATTCCACTTGTCTGTCCTTATAATTTTGTTCATATACAGAAACTTAATTTGACAGAGAAAACAGAATGAGATATTAAGTGCCTATGCATTGTCATACAGTTTAAATCAATAAATACATTTACTAATGGATTCCAACTAAGACTCCTCTAATAGTATCACCAAGATTCAGTCATGTCAAGTTCTGTTTGCTTGCTAACATGGTACAGAGTAGAAAGAGAAGAGATTTAATATCAAGCAAACTTGAAAGCTTTGTCCAGGTCTTTGTAATAGATGAAATTGGACTATGTTTTCCCTACTACCCAGCTTTTTTTTTCAAGCAACTGAAATGTAAGTTAAATGCCCATCAAAGGCACCAGGTGATGAACCAATTTAGTAGATACTGCTAATGGCTCGTCATGTCCAGACTCTTCACAACAACAAATTTTAAGGGTGGGGTGGGCAGAGGGAGGTTGACAAAACTACTGAAGCCTGTTATTCTGGCCTTTGTTTAGGTCTTTTTTAAAAAATGTAATTATTTTTCATTAACTTCAATTTGACCTCTAAAAATTACTTAATCTTTTAAAAACATTTTTGGAAGCAATGTATATAGTTTTGTACCCCCATAATCTCCAATCTCTGAAAGAAGAAATTTTAGAATTTTCCATCTTTTTCCCAGGGTTAAGTGTAGTTATTATTATTATTACATAGCATTCAGTTTACTTGAGTTTTTAAAAAATTGTTTTAAATTAAAATTTAACTGAGTACATTGTCAGTTCACCTAAGTCTTTCATTAATTCTCGGAATTCTTCATTTTAGTCAGTTCTTTTGGTAAAATAAGAGTGCCTTTTTGGAGGGGGGGGGTCCATTCTCTAATTAATGAACATATATTTTTTTTTCCAATAGTACTTTACTACCAGGAAAAAAAATGCTTCGATTTATTTATAAAGGACTCTATTTCTATTTCTAATTGTATTAAGATATATATATGTATGTATATATATATATATATATATATATATATATATATATATATATACACGCAAAGCAGTGAGACCATTTGGTCAAAGGGTATGGCCATTAGTCATTTTTTTTTAAAGCATAATTCCAAATTGCTTTCCAGAATGGTCGACTCAACAGTCATTTGGCCTGTTGCATCCCTACAATTGATATTCCTGTCTTCTTCCATATTTTCCAGGTTGTTGTTGGATATGAGGTGAAACTTCAGAATTATTTTGATTTATGAACTTATTTTTTTAATAAATAGTCTTTTGCTGAAAGAGCTCAACTAAGTGTTTTGTTAGGTAGGATTCTGCATCTTTGCATCTGAATAAACATACAGCAAAATTTTCGACACAGCAACCTTTCTGTACAAGGAAGTATAAGGGTAAAAAGTTAAAACTAGGGGCAGCTAGATGGTACAGTGGATAGAGCACCAGCCCTGGAGTCAGGAGGATCTGAGTTCAAATCTGCATTCAGACACTTAATAATCACCTAGCTGTGTGACCTTGGGTAAGCCACTTAACCCCATAACCTTACCCCCCCAAAAATAAAATAAATGAATAAGTATTTCTTTGATGTAAACTTGAATTTTCAAACACAGCTTATAATTTCATACACTGATATAGTATAAAATGACCTGGGTTTTCCTACTAAACATTCCATTCCTATCTAATAGCCTGGTTGTCCCATGGTCCAGAGACTTATTTCCAACCTTATCTTTCCTTAAGGTACTCACAATTCCTTTCTCCACCCTCCTCCTTAGCACAGGACCTCACTTCAAACTTTGTTAAAAAAATTTGAGATGATTCCCTTCTTCCTAATCTCTAATCATTTAGAAAAAATTATTCAAAAAAATAAAAGAAAGGGGTGGCTAGGTGAGGTAGTGGATAAAGCACCAGCCCTGGAGTCAGGAGTACCTAGGTTCAAATCCGGTTTCAGACACTTAATAATTACCTAGCTATGTGGCCTTGGGCAAGCCACTTAACCCCGTTTGCCTTGCAAAAAAAAAAAAATTTAAATTATTCATAATTCCTAAGAGTTCTACATCTTGCCTTCAAGCTACAATCTTAATGTAAAAATCAAATAAAATAACCAAGCCTTCCCAAACTGGAAACATTACTGATAAAATAAATGACAGTATTAATCAGGGGCAAAATACAGCCCCAAGAAATATAGCAAATAACTTTGGTCTTCTCCAAAAAAGAAATCTCTACTGGAAGACTTAATTAAGATAATATTACCATGAGTCAAAAAGCATGGAAGCAGCATGGTAGAGTGGAAAGAACACCCAACTCTGGAATCAAGACAATCTAGATTTTACTACTTCTCACAATACCCTCCAGGAGTGTCCCACCCTTTTAGTCAAGGGCCACCTTGACAAAATTTTGTTGGGAAAAGTTAAAATGCTGGAAACTCCTCTTAGGACTTTTGAGGAGTTTCTTAACTTCCCCTTTGCTTACTTGTAAAATGAGAGGGGAGGGGGGAGGTTGGATTAAAATGGCTTTTAAGGTCCCTTCCAACTGTATCTTTAACAACAATATCATTATGCCTTATAAGGTACTACCACAAGAGGACATAAAACACCTTCAATAATTTTGAATCCACAGGTAGCAATAGGTGAAAAAAATAGCCAGGAAGGAAGAGACAAGTAGTGTTGATTGGTGATACCCAGCTAATACTACTTGACACTATAAAAACAGAACTGAATCACATCTGAGACCCTTTCAGTACTTGCCAAATCTAAAGATTCCTATACTACACTCCTGGTATTTTAATGCCACAAAAGATACTTTTTAAAAAAAGACTCCAGGAATTAGGGCAAGAACCTGAAGTCCTGTCAGTCAAAAGTCTCTTTCATACGAGAAAAGGAAAAATTAGTAAATGAATGAATTAGTCGTGAATAAATTGTTAAAAAGATTTTGTCTGTTTGAAATTCCACATCACAACTTAAATGATAGGATTAATGAGTCCCTGGCTAGGACTGGTTAATAAAAATTTATTTGATTAGATTTCTAGACTTTGGGTGAAAGTATTTTAAATGAAAAGCAGGGAGGGAGAAAAATGCCTACCTGTATGCCCTTTCCAGCCAGATGACAAAGAATAGTTAAAATGTGGGAAGAAAAACTGCAATAGTGATGAGCAGAAATTCTCGAGATGAAAATCTAAGGTAGTCATCAATAAGACTATCTGATAACCTCAAGTTTTTATAAAAATGAATAGTATAGCTGTGATTAAAAGAAATAAAGAAAAAGAAGCAACTTTTTCTTCTAAGAAATAAGCCTGAAACAAGCTAGATTGTCAAGGGAATATATGCTAGAGACCACCTGAACAAAAAGAGGAAGGAGATGAAGAATTTAAAGAAACAGATCACAAGTTTAGTACAAAAAAATAAAATAAATAAATAGTAGTGATGGGAGACTCTAGCTGTCTGTTGCTGCTGTCAAAAGCAGCATCCTTCAAAACCTGGAGGAAGCACTGGGAGAAATGCTATACTAGACTCAGTTCTCATAAACAAGGAAAAACTTGTTCTTGAGTACAAATGTAGGTGGGTGTTGTTGGGATGGAAGTAACCATTCCAACTTGTAAATTGTGATAAACAATATATGCTGAGCACAGTCTTATATACCCTAGATTTGAGTTAAGTCACGATTTATTAAACCATCTACATCCATTTTTTTGAATGCAAAGCAAAACATAACATGTTCACTTTTTAAAATTTCTTTTGTTTTTTATCATGTTTTCCCCTCCGTAGTTCTAGTTCTTAGTTCTAGTCACAGCTTGACCAATATAGAAATATGTTAAAATGCAGATTTTATACATGTACTACCTATATCAGAATGTTTTCTGCCACAAAGAAATGGAGGTGGGTGTCAAGAGAGTGATGGAAAAATGTGGAACTCAAAAGCTTGAAAAAAGATCAAAGTTTCATGTAGTTGGGAAACAAACAAATAAATAAGGAAGAGATAATAAACAAACAAAAAAAAAAAAGAACAACAGCAGCATTTATGAAGCTCCTAAAGTGCCAAGTAATAAGCTAAGCTCTCAGGGTTACAAAGAAAAAGAAAAATGGTTCCTGGGTTAAAAGAGCTCAGTCTACTGAAGGAGAAAATAGACAAACATGTCCAAACATATATCACATACATATGATAAATTAGAGATAATCTGTAGAAAAGCACTAGAATTAAAGGGAGATAAGGAAAGGGACTTTAACTGAGACTTGTCATCTAAGACTTCCAGATGGCTAGTAAAAATACCAGTAAAATAAGTCAGGACATGTATATCTTGTTTAAAAGACTGAGGAGGCCAATGTCAATGGGTCACTGAATAGGTAAAGAAAAACTAAAAAGGTAGGCAGGGGGTCAGGTTATGACAGGCTTTGAATATCCAACAGAGGATTTCATATTGGGGGTCAATGTTCTCTAACCTATATCCACCAGAGTTAACTAAATTGGAAGGTGGGAAAGAGTTTACCTACCCGTTAGGAAGATCAATTTGGCAACTGAGTGAAGTGGGCTGCAGTGTGGAGAAACATTTCAAAGAGAAAGGATAATCAGGAGCCCAAGTTCATAAATTATAAATTGGGAATCAGCTGAGAAGGAATGGAAAATTCAAGAGTGAAATTCTGAAGATAAAAATAATTCCAATAAAGAAAAGCTATTTAAAGAGACTAATGTGGCCACACAAAAACTAATTTAAAATTGTAATAATAAATGTGCAAAGAGATGAAAGCAAGAGTAGGTAACAGAGGAAGAATGTAAAAGCACAGAACTGCCCTAAAAGATCACTTGCAATACCGCTCGGAATGAGATGGGCTTTACATGGAATTCTAAAAACAAACCCAAAAGTATAGCTCTGTTGCTAGGAATAAGTGAGACAAGAATCACAGACAGCAGTGAAGGTAGAACTACTTAATTTTATTTTGCTTTCTTAACCAGTAATTCATTTTCCAAATGCAAAGATAAAACAAAAAAAGGCTAACAAGGCAGTTGAAATCCTAGATAAGGGAGAAGTTAAATAAAGAAAGCACCTATCAATGAAACTCTCATAAAATGAGGCCTGTCTTTGTCTGGGGAGCACCAATACTATTAAAAACTACAACTGTTCACAAAGACACTACATCTATATCTCAAAATCAATTAAAATCATTTAAAATTTAAATCATTTAAAATTAAAAACTTTCCCTATAAACCCACCCTTCCTCCTAATTTCATGACTTCATTCACTCAAGTTTGCAGACCCAGGAATCCTCCATTCTTCATTCTCCTTTACAGTTACTTCCTACTGATTTCCATCCAATCATTATTTCGGATTACACCTCTTCAACATCTCCTATTCATTTTCATTTCTGAATTTTCATATTTATTCACATCTTCCTTAATTATCATTAAGTCCAGCCTTCATGGACAACCCCTAAAAGGTCTCTTTCTAACTCCAGTCAATGGCTGTCTACAATTAATCCTTTACACATACCTGTCAAATTGACAGTCCTAAAGCACAAGTCTGACAATGCCACTCTTTTGCTGAAGGGGTTTTAGTGACTATCTATAGTCTTTAGAACAAAATAAAATTAAAATTCATTACCAAATAATTCCAACCTATCCTAGCAGGCTGAATATTATCATTACTCCCCCTATTCACCCCAAACTGTCCTACCTGCTATTTCCTGCATATAGCCTTTGTACAAGCACCTTGACCTCTAGGAATGAATGCCAAGAGTCTATCAAAGCTTAGCTCAAGTCCCATCTCCTTCAGACAATCTTTCCTGACTGTACTGTCATTACTGCCCTCTCCCATCAAATCACTACATGTAGGGGCAGCTAGGTGGCGCAGTGGATAAAGTACCGGCCCTGGAGTCAGGAGTACCTGGGTTCAAATCCAGTCTCAGACACTTAATAATTACCTAGCTGTGTGGCTCTGGGCAAGCCACTTAACCCCATTTGCCTTGCAAAAAACCTAAAAAAATAAAATAAAATAAAATAAAATCACTACATGTATCTCCAATATTTATTTATGAACACATTGATTTCCCCCAACTAGAAAAGAAACTCCTACGAGGCAGAAACTTATTTCACTTTCATAATCTTCAGCACAATATCTGACATACAGTAAAATATTTAGAGTTTATTAGATTGTAGTTGAATCAAACATAAATGTTCTGCTCTAAGAACTGACCATTTCTGAGCAGAAGCCCTAAAGGGTCACAGAAAGACTAATGCAGGGCAAGTATTACAGTGAAAAATAATTTTAAAAAATAGAGCCTGAAAATTCAGAGAACTGAACTTTAATTTCTGGGAGAATAGTTTAAAACATTACCAAAAGGGATGATTAGGGAACATCTAGGAAAGCAAAGAACAATCACAAAGAGTGAGTACTGCTTCATCAAAAACAGATCAATAAACTAAATTCACATCTTTTTCTGACAAGATTAATTAGTAAATCAAAGGAATGCTAATGAGACAGCTTACACAGATTTAAGTAACAGTCTCTCATATTATTCCTATGTAGCTAGATATCATGGTGAGACGAATTAAAGATCTGCTTTAAGCAACAGAGAAATGGTCATCAGTAATGATAAGACATCAAACACATAGTTCTTCATAAGTGCTTAAAAGATTTATTGATGCCCTTTTGAAATTAGGTCTCTAGCTGAGTACCCCAGGGATCTGGGTTTGGCCTTATATGGTTTAACATTTTAAGCAATGTCTTGGACAAAGACAATGATGGCATGTTTATCAAACTATGAAGATAATATAAAGGTCAGAGGGATAGTTAATATACTGGGCGAGAGTAAGAATATAAAAAGATCTTGTGCTCAGAATCTAAGATCAAAAAATGAATAGGGATAAAAATGATAAAATTTCCCAAGCTTTGAGAATCTTTCTCATCTATCAGATTGAAGATCCAAAGTGTATGTAAGATCCCACTCGAGTTAAAAAGAAAAAATCTGAACTTCATAGATGTACTACTTGGAATAGGCAGTAGTGGGGGGGGGGAAGCTCAATAAGTCAAGTGTGTTGTATGACAATCAAAAGAAGGAGTTAAAAGCAAACTAAATTTTCAAGAGAGGCATAGAATCCAGTGCTAGGAAGGTGATAGTCCTACTGTGTGTAGTCATTACTGTCTCTGAAGGACTATGTTCACTTCTATGTACATTTTTACAAAGGACACTGATAAGTTGGAGAGAGTAGTTGAAGTTAAGGACCTCAACTGAGAGCATGCCATATGAATATCAGTTTAAAGAACTGGGGAAAAAGCCTATGGAACAAAAAGATGTTGGGTTAAGGGATGGAACACTATAACAATTGTGTATTTAAAGAGCTCTCAGGTAGAAAAGGGTTTGTATTTCTTCTGTATACAACCAGCAACAGATCAAAGTTGCAGAGAGAAATTCAGGCTTAATTTAGGGAAAATTATGGAATATTTTGAGAATAAAAAAAAAATAGAATGAGCTGCCAATGGAATTATTGGCTATTCTCTCACTAGATCTTCAAGCAGAAAACAGATAGCAATTTGTCAGTTTATAGAAGGAGAATTTTTTTTTCCTAGTGCAGGATAACTGATAGAATGCTGGGCCCAGCATCAGAGAGTAGCTGAAAATTCCAACTCTGAGACATACATAAATATGTATACATACAGGAGTAAGTTTTGATATCACCTGAGCTTCAAGCAACTGTCTATAAATTACAGACAGGGTTCATTCAATCTGCACTGATTTATTGGATAGTTGATCATTTATAATAAATTCAATTTAGGTCTTAAGTTTATCCTGTTGAAATATTAGTTTCAGAAACTGGTAAGGGTTTCTACAGTTAGGAATTTATTTTGAACTACTATATGTCAATTTTTCACTTACAATTTTATTTTGCAGCTTAAAGTTTAACATTTGCCAAGAGTAGTGTTTAAACTTTTAATTAGAAGAATTTCATCCACAAACTGCTATTAACTAAAAGCTATTTAAGCTGTTTCCATATTCTAATGTTATTTGGCCCATTTCTTTACTACTTCATTAAGATTTGAAGGCCTTATAGGGCCCTTTCAAAAATAGTCTGGATAATATGATCCAATAAAGCCTCAAAACTTCTAGCATTTTTTTACCGGGAAAAGACAGTAGTAGCCAACGAAGGTGTGAACAGACAGTTTTGTCTATGATGGTGATCATCTCAGAAGAGCTTTTAAAAGGGTTTAATAATGATGTTTTAGATTCTAGGGGAGTGTGGCCCAATGAACTTTTCTAATCAAAACTCTTCAATTCTAAAAGCACTTTTTTGGGGGGGGGGGGGCAGCTGTACACCTGACAATGTGTACTGAATGCTTACCTTTTTAAATAATAGCATCAGATTAATGCTAGCAACTATATGGTTTAAACTTATTAAATGCACATTCTTGTGCCTCATGCTGATTGAGGGTCCTCAACTGGGAGAGGGGAGCGATAGATAAAGGAGGAAATTTTTCAATCTAATGACTACTTTTGTAATAAGGGGCCGTAAGGAAGGACGTGTGCAGCCATTAAGTGACATTCACGTCCAGGACGCGGCGTGCAAATCCACACAGAAAGGCGCGGTGAGTTTTACGCCTTTGGAATTTAGACTTTTCTCTCGGGGATGGGAAGATCCGCCTGGCACACCTCTGAGGGAAGTATAAGGTTTTGAAGGAAGAGCCTGCCTGTCCCTTCCAGTCGGTGCATCCTTTTCTTCCTCAAAACCTGGGCCGCGGCGCTGACTCGGAAAGCAAGCCCCGGGCCCTCAAGGCCAGAGCCCGAAGTCGGCGGGGAGGCGCCGCCCCCTCCGCAGCTGCCCAGCCCCCCCCCACCCCGCCGCGGCCAGCCGGGCTGGGCCCGCGCCTCCCGCCCCGGCCCGCCCCGGGCCCAGCCCCCGGCCCTTACCTGCAGTTCGCACCAGGCCACCTCCACGGTGGTTTCCGTGTCCAGGCCTTTGTAGACCGTCTTGAAGGACCCTCGGCCGATCTCGATGTCGAACTTGAGGAAGCGGCCGTCGTTGGAGAAGGCCACGGCCTTGGTCTCCAGCTCCTCGTTGTCGTCCTGCGGCTGGCCGCGCTCCTCCGGCTCCCGGGCGCCGCCGCTGCCCGCGGCCGCGGGCTCCTCCCGGCTGCCCACATGGTCGGAGGCGGCGGTGGGAGGGGCGGGCTTGCCGGCGGGGTCGCGGCCGGCGCTGGCGGCGGCGGCCGGGCCGCCGTTGGGAGGCTCCGCCGGGGCGGCGGGGGCCGGGGCCCGGGGGGCCGGCGGGGCGGCGGGGGCCGCGTGCTCGTCCCGCCGAGGCGGCGGGGCCGGGCCGGGCGGGGCAGCGGCGGCGGCGGCGGCGGCCCCGGAGACGGCGGCGCCGGCGGCGGCGGCGGCGGCCCCGGGCAGCGGCTGGGGCAGGCCGGGCAGCTCCAGCGCCGTGGCGTTGGAGTCGCAGATGACGCTCCGCCGGAAGAAGCGGTGCTCCGTGGTGGTGGTGGTCGCGGCCGCCCCCCGGCTGTCCTTGTCCATCGTGTGGCGGCGCCGCCGGTACTCCTCCGTCCGGCCGGCGCCGGGCTCGGCCGCGGCCGCCCCCAGCTTCTCCCCGACGGAAGTGTCCGAGCTCGAGCCGTTTTTCGGGGGCGCGGCCGGCGGCGAGAGGAAGCGGGGCCCCGCAGGGCCGCTGTGCTTGTCCGCCGGGCCGCCGGACATGGCCGAACCGCGGGCGGGAGGCGGGCGGGCCGGCGCGGAGAGTGGCGCGGGGTGGGGGAGGGGCGGCGCGGCCGCGGGAGGCGGACGCAAGATGGGAGCGAGGCCGCTGCGGCTCAGCACCGAGCCTGGCCGGCGGCGGCGCGGGCCGCGGGGCCCGGCTGGGGGGCGCGGCGGCGCGGCGGCCGCGGCGGGGCTGGGCTCGTCGCTGGGGGCTCCGGGCGCTGGTCCGAGGGCGTCAGCGCCTCACGCTCCGCATCCATCCTGCGGCTGGGGGCGAGCGGGCGGGAAGCAGGGGCCGAGGCGGCGCAGTCATCGGACGCGGCGGGCCGGCGGCTCCGAGGGAAGCGGATGCGGCGGCCCCCCCCGGGGGCGGCTCGCCCCAAGGCGCGGGGAGGGGCCCGGCGAGGCTGGCGGCGGCCACACGCGCCCCCGCCGGGGGGGTGGGGGCTCACTGGGCGTCCATCGGGCCCGCCGGCCTGCGGCCCAGCAGAAGCGCCCTGGCTGCCCGGGCCGCTGCCGGGCGCCTCGGGGGCAGGGGGGGGAGGGTCTTCCCGCGCCGCCGCTCCCCGGGCTCGGGCTGCAGGGGAGGCGAGGAGGATCGGGCGAAGGGGCGCGGGGGGGGGGGGGAGGGCGTCGTCACCCCCCCACCTGGCGCCTTCAGTCACGGGGAAAGGTGGGGCTGGGCGGAGGGAAGAGAAGCGGCCCGTCCGCCCGAGAAACTCCGCGCTAAATGGCGCCGGGAGCCAGAAGCCTCCACTCAGCCCCGCGGCCCCGCCCCCCACCCGGGGCGGCCCCGCCCCGCCCCCTGACTGCCCCTCCCTCCCTCCGGCCCCTGCGCAGGCGCGCACGCCCCGCGCCTTCCTGGGAATCGTAGTTGGCCGCCGCCCGCGCCCCGGAGGGAACTGGGGCCAGCGGCCTACGATGCCCGAAGCGCTCCGCGGCGCCCCGAAACCCGGTGTCTCCTAGGAGTTGTAGTTCGGCCCAGAAGTCGCCCCGCTTTATGCTTCGGGAGGGCTGGCTGGACTCCGTGGATTCTCCTCTCGGTCCAGAACGCCGCGCTGCCAAGGAGCTACGTCTGGAGGAAGGAAAGGGGGGAAAATGAGGGCAGGGAGAAAGGAAGGAGTGAGAGCCGGGAGACTCCCATCATGCTCCGCCGAGCCTAGAGCCCTCTTGGGGCTGCCGTGCAATGGAAAACGGTCTGTTGTTCAGCCTCGACGGAGAGAGCAGTGACTGTAGGGGCGTGAGGGCACAAACGCCAGCGGGACCACAAGTGAGGAGGCCGGGAAGGTCGCCCATGAGTGCTAAGAAAGGATTAAGGGAAGAACCTATCCCCCTCCCTCCCAGTTCCAGTGTAAGGCCATTTTCTCAGCTTTTTCTCTAGATCTCAGATACAAAAAAAAAACAACTTTCTGAGAGCCTGGGGTGAGACTATCTAAGTTTCCCCTAATTAAAGAGTAAAACAAATTAAGCGCATTGAAACCTGACATTGGGGGCAGAGAAGGAGGATTGTTAGGGAAGGAGAGAGAAAACTGTTTTCACTAATACGGAATCTTTGGATCTACCTTGGCCTTCATTGCTCTTCTTTCTTTCCATGGGTGCATATGACTTAAGAGTCATATGTTTTACTTTGTGTTTTTGATTGTTTCTTTTGGTGGGGTTGTTGGTTTTGGATGTTGTTCTCTTTTCTAATACTAGTTACTGACAAAGTTGAAACAGGAAACGTTTTAACTTGCGAGCATCCTCTGGAGTCTCCGGGCCCCATTGGTCCATGCTCTTACTTGAAGTTATACCAACTCAGAGCACCAGGGGTCACCAAATAAAGAGATGAAACTTGGGACCTGGCCCATCTGTTGTAACAGAAAACCCAAGAGCATTTAAAAAATAGTATAACGTCTGTACCTCCTCACCACATACTCCTATGCAAGCCAGCTCAGCATTGGGCCTTTTAGCTACATACGTTACTAGCATACAATCTCCTTGAAGCTGAATTTTACAAAATCATTCCATATAACCAAACTTAACTCCCTTTTTTTTCCTGGATAATGTTTATTCTAATCTCTAGAGTCCTTTTCCCACAATTGTAAAAAGGTTTTAAAATTCGTGTTCACTGACAAACTTTTGGTAAAGGTTAATTATTCCTCTTAGAGCTGAATAGTTACAAAAATACAATGCAGAACTCAAAATTTCATTTATATTCATTCATCTTTCTTTACTAAAATTTTGGCCACACCACTTGCTAGCCTAAGCAGGAAAACAATAAAAAATATTTATTACTTGTCCACTGTATGGCCTTTGCTAGCACCTAAAAGATACAATTTCTTCTTTTAAGATAAAATTTCTCCTTTTAAGAGCTAGACTAAAAGTCTACCTGTCCCCATTGGATGCTAACAAGTTGCAAATTCAATTAATCACTCTGGGCCTAGTTTCTTCTTCTATAATAAGAGGGAGTGGGACAAATGACCTCTGAGGTTTTACGGGCTATAATTCTATAAGAGCCCGCATAGCAGTGGGGGGAAAAAAAGCAAAAGACTAAAATCTGAAGCTTCTTAACTATGAGATTATGAGAAAGTCAATCCATCTGAGCCTCAGCTTTTTTGTCCTTAAAGTAGTGATAATACTTGCTCTAACTACTTCATGAAGTTATTATGAGGAAAGAACTTTACCCTATTTAAATGTGAACTATTATTATAATGATGATTCAAGTCATGAAACTTTTAAACTTCCTGTACTTTAAATGGGGAACTACTGTATTAGGGCTCCACTGTTAAAACTATCAGTTTTTACTTTTTGGGCTGCCTACCATTATTTTTTTTTTATGCTTGCTTTGTACTTAAGATCTGTTCTGCTTTTAATATTATGTTTAGTATTAACAGTAACTCTCTTCAGTTTATTTTAGGTAGGAAGAGAATAAACATGATTTTAAATGGATATTACTCAATTATAGTTCTTCAAGCCAAGTTTTCTAGTTCTTGAACAGGTATTACTTTGAAAAATAATCATTCCAAAAAAAAAAAAGCTTTTAAGGAAAGTTACTTTTCTATACAGGAGCTGTTCAGCTGTGTCCAATACTTCATGACCCCACATAGGATTTTCTTAGCAAAAAGGTCCTGGAACAGTTTGCCGTTTCCTTCTCCAACTTATTTTACAGATGAGGAATTGAGGCAAACAGGATTAAGTGACTTTCCCTAGTGTCACATAGCTACTCAGTGTCTCTGAACAGATTTAAACTCAGAAAGATAAGTCTTTCTGACTCCAGGCCCAGCACTCCCACTTAGTCCTATGAAGTAAGTACCAGTATGAAGGGGGCCAGAGGGGAGAATGAGAGGAGAGTGTTGAGGTTACCAAACTGTTTATAACCTTTAGCCCAGCAGTCCTACTTCTCTCTTGTATTCTGGTCTCACATCATGAACTGTCTCAAGATCCCCTTGAACTGCCTGTCCCATGAATTTCATTAGCTTTCTGGTGGACTTCCCAAACTGATCTTCCTAAACCTAAGTCTGATTCCCCTACTCAATATAATCCAGTGCTTCCTTGTTACAAGGACCAAATATAAAATCATCTCTATGACTTTTAAAACAGTTGTTGCCTTTCTACCTTTATCATCTTTTTACTCTTTCCTCTATGTAATCTTAGATCCAGTGATACTGTCAAGAAGAACATTCAGCCTCGTGATTGGACATTTTCACTGGCTGTTTCCTATTCCTGGAATGTTCTTTCTGTTTGCCTTTACCTCCTGATTTTTCTGATTTTCTTGAAGATCCAGCTCACATCTCTGCTGCACGAAAGCTTTCCAGTCCTCTCACCTCCTTATTTGAAGAACAGCGGAGAGCAGGACAAATTTAGAGACATCAAGGAAAGAGTCGATAGAAAAAAAGAAAAAGTGAGTATAATCTTAAATACAAGTTCCTAGAGGAGTTTATAATGTTCTCCATGAGGACAGAGACTATTTTCACTTATTGAGGAGGAGGGGATTGTCCTGCCATTAGCACAGAGTTTGGCAGATAATGAACACCTAATAAATTCTTGTTGATATGTTGATTGATTGGAGATAGGAAGAATGGAATCAATAACTGTAATAGAGGAATTAAGAGTTTTCATGTATGCAGTAGGGAGAAGAGGAAGTTCACTGTGAATGACCTGAATTTCCCTGAGAGGGAGAATGTCCAAAACTTGAGAAGAGGGGGAAAAAAGGTCTGCATCAACTGTTGAGGTGGGCAACAGGAGAAAACAAAAGAAGTGTGTTGCTGTGCAACATTGAGGTCCCAACTGAGATGATTAATTAGATAATATAATTTGTGGTGAATCTGTCTATCAAGATTATAGGACTTCTTTCTTTACATTTAGCTAGTACTACTGGTCATGGTGTATTCAGTTCCATTTCTTAACAAGTTCCAGCAACATGTCCTCTTAACCAATAGCTCTTAAATCTACTGAAATAAGTTTGAATGATTGTTTCCTTGTTAAAGGACTTATCAGTATAATGACCCTTTCCCCTGTATGTATGCATGTATGAAGACCCAGTTTAAGTTGTGATCAAATGTGCTAAAGACTCTGATAATTGCAATGTGCTATACAAAGATCAGATATTTATTTTATTTAAGCTATTGGTTGACACTTTTAGCAAGATGGCAGAGCGAACCATTATGACCACAACAAAATAAATCCACAAAAAATCATTGACATTTCACTGTGTGAACATAAGTCCTGGTAACATGAATACAAAATTATTTTTAAAACATGTTTTTTATAACAAATAATTATAAAAGTTTGTTTTAAGAAATAAAGGAAGAGGGGGCAGCTAGGTGGCACAGTGGATAGAGCACCAGCCCTGGAGTCAGGAGTACCTGAATTCAAATCAGACACTTAATAATTACCTAGCTGTGTGGCCTTGGGCAAGCCACTCAACCCCATTGCCTTGCAAAAAAAAAAAAAAAACTTTAAAAAGAAAAAAGGAAGGAAGGAAGAACTAAATAAGTGTGGACATAGTCAATGTTCAGTTTATGACATGCAAAAACAAAAATGATGATGATGCTACTAATAGATGACACTAATTATTATGATTAAATAAACCACCACAAAATATTATCTTTCCTACATTGCTCTTATTGATCATGTAAAGCCTTGAGAAGAGGAAAAAAGGACTCAGTCCATCCTTATGACTTTTTGATATACTGCAAATATATAAAAGACTCAAGTATAATAGGAAAATTGGAATATTTAGTGTCCCCATAGAAAATGGCTTTTTAAAATATACTACTGGGGCAGCTAGGTGGCGCAGTGGATAAAGCACCCGCCCTGGAGTCACCTGGGTTCAAATCCGGCCTCAGACACTTAATAATTACCTAGCTGTGTGGCCTTGGGCAAACCACTTAACCCCATTTGCCTGGCAAAAATATCTAAAAATTAATTAATTAATTAATTAGTTAGTTAATTGAAAGATGAAATGTGCTACCAATGAAATAGCAAGAATAATTGATATAAAATATTACATTTTCAGGGTGACAATATAACCCTTATTATGGTCCTGCCTCACCTTGAATTCATTATCATCTCACCTAACTAGATCTAGTTATGGCTTGTAAGTAAAAGAATGAATTAAACAAAATATATTAATTGCTTGATATACACATGAGAATGTGCTGACATTTAACAACCAGATTCCCTACAAAAAAAAAAATACCCATATGCTACATTTTTGAGTTTGTTGTTGTTCACTTGTATCCAACTCTTTCTGACCCCCAGATAGGGTTTTCTTGGCAAAGATATGGGAGAGATTTTCCTTTTCCTTCTCCAGTGAATTAAGGCAAACAGGTTAAGGAATTTACCTGGGGTCATATAGCTAGTGTCTGAGGTCAAATTTAAATTCAGATCTTCCTGACACCAGGCCCTATATGCTACCTACTTCACCATCCAGCTGCCTCCACTTAAAAGTTTGATCTACATTATTAATGTTTTTCTTTCTCTTTCCTTAATTCTAGACAATAAACAAAACAGTAAATCAAACTGATATTTTTTTTGCCAATTTCTGAGGTATAAATTCTCACACTGAAAATTTAATAATCAGTTCTCAGAAACCTATAGGAACTGGTTCTAGCACACTTCTGTAAGTTCCATGGATGACATCAAGATATATGATTCCACAAAAAACATTAAATATTCCTTTTCAATTTTATATAACCAATGTTATAGAATAGAATCTTTTTACAATGATATGAAATTGCCCTTCAGAATCAATAATTGTAAAATTCTTAACATATATATATATATTAAGAAAATATAGACACAAAAGAATTCAATAATTCCTATTCCTGGAATGTTCTTTCTGTTTGCCTTTACCTCCTGATTTTTCTGATTTTCTGAGTTGAGTTTCATGAGTTGATTTTGAACTCATGATGAAGGTAATACCTACAAAGATTGTGATAAACACACTGAACATAGAGATTTCAAGCAAAACATTGTGGATACATGAAGAAACTGCCATTCTGAAATAAAAATTAAAAGGAAAATGCACACATAAAGTAATTAACATATAACAGTCACAGAACTATAAAATGGGCATTGACAGACTTGAGTTTTCTCAGATATGTCCAATTCTTTGTGCTCTCATTTGGGATTTTCTTGGCAAAGATAGTGGAGTGGTTTTTCATTTCCTTCTCCAGCTCATTTTACAGATTAGGAATAAGGCAATCAGGGTAAGGTGACTTACAGTCCTAAGTGTCTAAGACCAAATTTGAACCATGAAGATAAGTTTTTCTGTCTTCAAGCCTGGTACCCTTCTTAGACTTAGAAAGCATCAAAAACCCATGCAATCTATATTTTTTTTCTTTTTTAATGGAAAGACTAGCCAATGAGGACCCTGTGAAGAAGCGGGGTGGGGAGAGAGAGAGAGAGAGAGAGAGAGAGAGAGAGAGAGAGAGAGAGAAAGAGAGAGAGAGAGAAGAGACAGACAGACAGGAGACAGAAACAGAGAGGAAGGAGATACAGAGAGACAGAGACAGAGACAAAGAGAGAAATAGAAACAGGCAGTAGAGAGAGAAAGAGGAAGGAGAGAGAGACAGAAAAAGAGGCAGAGAGATAGAGGAGGATGAGGAAGAGGAAGAGAAGGGAAGAAAAAAAGGAAGGAAGGAAGAAAAGAAAATTAAAGTTGCTGGTTCATATATTTTGACAATATATCATCATACCTTTATGATAGAAATTTGCTTTGAAGAGTTTTTAGTAGTTGTCTCTGTTTTGATTCTACAGGCATTGAATTTGTTGTACAAAAGTTTTTCAATTTCATATAACCAAAGTTATAGATTTTATCTTTTGTGATCACCTCAATTCATTTTTTTTTTAGTTTTTGCAAGGCAATGGGGTTAAGTGACTTGCCCAAGGCCACACAGCTAGGTAATTATTAAGTGTCTGAGCCGGATTTGAACTCAGGTACTCCTGACTTCAAGGCCAGTGTTCTATCCACTGTGCCACCTAGCTGCCCCCCACCTCAATTCATTTTTAAGAGTTCTTCCCCAAATTCACGGTTGTAAATGATATCTCTATTCTTATCTACATCATGTATTCATTTAGAATTTATTGTGGTATGCAAAGTATTAGTATCAAAACTCCATTTCTATTAGGGTGCTTTCAAATGTTCCTAGGAGTTTTTGCCATATAGGGAATCTATACCCCAATAGTTAGTTGTCTTTAGGTTTACTAAATGTTTTGCTTCTATGTGTGATTGCTTCTGAGTCTTTTTTACTTTATTTGATCTGATGACCAACTTTTCTTTTAACCAAGTAGTACCAAATACTTTTGATAATGACTTGTGCAATCTGATCCTGCTAGACAACCTTCCTTCTCATTTTTCCCCCCTTATATCACGGGGTATTCTTGACCTCTTGAATTTCCTGCTGAATTTTGATATAATTTTGTCTACTGATAGAAAATAATCCTCTCGCAATTTGATTGGGATGACATCAAATCTGTAAACTAATTTAGGCCACCTTTACACAATTAATTATGTAAGTCTTCCTTTATTTTTATAAAGTATTTTTTAGTTGTAGACTTACAAAGCCCATGTGTTTCTTGATAGGTAGGCACTCAGATATTTTATGTATTGTGCAGTAAATGGAATTTGAATAGAATTTCTTTTTCTTTCTCTTCTTGTTAGATTTTGGCAATAATATGCAGAAAGGCCAGTGGTTTTTGTGGATTTGTTTTATACTCTGCTACTTAAATAAACCTATTAATTATTTTATCTAGTTCTCTAAAGTTTTGAGTTTTCTAAATACACTTCTTTACCTTTGCCTATTCCACCAATCTATCTTTCTTATTACAATAATTAGCATTTCTACAAATGTCTGCTATATAACCTTGCTTTACCTCAATTCTATTAGTTTTAGGGTTTTTTTAAATAAATATTCATTCATTTTAAGCATTTTTTGGTACATAATTAAGCAAAATCATTTCTAACAAATTCTTTTACTTTCTTTTTGTGAACCATTCTTTTTATTGATTTTGGGTTTTTTCTTTCTCTCTTGAATCAAATCAGTTAATAATTTGTCTACATTTTAAAAATAGTTTCTAACTTTATTTGTCAATTCAGTGATTTTCTCTCTTTTGATTTTCAAAATTTTTATTTTATGTTTAATTTTCTTTTTTAGGTTTTTGCAAGGCAAATGGGGTTAAGTGGCTTGCCCAAGGCCACACAGCTAGGTAATTATTAAGTGTCTGAGTGTCAGATTTGAACCCAGGTACTCCTGACTCCAGGGCCGGTGCTTTATCCACTGCGCCACCTAGCCGCCCCCATGTTTAATTTTTTTATGATTATTTTTCTTTCTGTCTAGTTTTTTCTAAGTTGCTTACCTAATTCTTGGATCTGTTCAACTTTTTTTTTGTATTTAGAAATATACATTTTTCTGCTTTGGCAGAAATACTACAAAAGTTTTGATACAAACATTATCTCATTATTTTTTTAAAAACTAATTTCCATTATTGTTCTTTAATGTTTATAATTGTTAGTATTATTTCATTTAATTTTCATTTAAGTTGAATTCTTCAAATGACAATTATTATTTATAATTGTGTTGCTTTGTGGTCAGAAAAGGATTTGCTTACTATTTCTGCTTTTCTTAATTTGTGAGGGTTTATACATTCTCATAATTTTTTTTCAGTTTTTATAATGATAACGTGCAAAAACAATATTATAAGCAAATTAGGAGATCAAGGAATAGTTTACCCCGACAGATCTAGGGAAAGGGAAGCAGTTTATGACCAGGGAAAAGATGGAGAACATCATTAAAAACAAACTAGATAATTTTGATTACATTAAATTAAAAAGCTTTTGCACTGACAAAAGATCAAAAGAAATGTAGTAAATTGGGAAACAATTTTTACAACTAGTATTTCTGACAAAGGACTCATTTCCAAAATATACAGAGACCTGAGTCCAATTTAAAAAAAAAAGCCATTCCCCAATTTTCGAATGGTCAAAAGATATGCAAAGGCAATTTACAGATGAGGAAATCAAAGTTATCCATAGTCATATGAAAAATTGCTCTAAATGACTACTTATTAGAGAAATGAAAATTAAAGCATCTCTGAGGTACAACCTCACAACTCTCAGACTGGCCAATATGACCAGAAAGGGCAGTGATCAATGTTGGAAGGGATATGGGAAATCGGGGACACTAATACATTGTTGGTGGAGCTGTGACCTCATCCAACCTTTCTGGAGAGTAATTTGGAATTGTGCCCCAAAGGGCAACAAAAATGTGCCTACCCTTTGATCCAGCAAATACCATTACTGGGTCTGTACCCTGAAAAGATCAGGAAAAAGGGTATAAATATCACTTGTATAAAAATATTCATGGCAGCCCTGTTTGTGGTGACAAAGAATTGGAAATTGAGTGAAAGTTCTTAAATTGGGGAATAGCTTAACAAACTGTGGTATATGTATATAATGGAACACTACTGTTCAATTAGAAACCAGGAGGGATGGGAATTCAGGGAAGCCTGGAAGGATTTGCATGAAATGATGCTGAGTGAGATGAGCAGAATCAGAAGAACACTGTATACCCTAACAGCAACATGGGGGTGATGATCAACCTTAATAGACTTGCCCATTCAATCAGTGCAACAATCAAGCACAATTTGGGGCTATCTGCGATGGAGAATGCCATCTATATCCAGAGAAAGAATTGTGGAGTTTGAACAAAGACCAAAGACTGTTTTTTAAAAAAAACATTATCTTATGTAATTTTTCTATCTCTTATACTTTATTTTTCTTCCTTAAGGATATGATTTCTCTCTCATCACATTCAACTTAGATCAGTGTATACCATGGAAACAATGTTAAAGACTAACAGACTGCCTTCTGGGGGGAGGGGGAGGGAAGCAAGATTAGGGGGAAAATTGTAAAATTCAAAATAAATAATTTTTTTAAAAATAATGATGACATGCACAGCTGAGAATATTTAGATTTCTTTCTAGTAGCATTCAGTAATATATATAATCGTATCTAAATTTTCCAAAATTCTATTTGTGTCCTTAATTTTTTTATTGTTATTTTTTCTTGTTAGATGTGTATGTTTGAAAATGACATAGTAGGGTAGGTCCTCCATGATTATTTATTGTATATTTTTTCTTGAAATTTGGTTAGCTTCTCCTTTAACTTTGTAGTTGTTAGGTAATTTGATGGATATGTAATCAGAACTGAAATTATTTCATTTTTTTCTAGTACCTCTAAGTAAGTATATTATGGGTTTCTCTGATTATTTCTTTTCATTTATTTTTTTAGTGTTGACTTGTTTGAAATCATAATTTCTACCCCATTTTGTATATTCCCTTTAGCCATAATAAATTCTGCTACAATCCCTAATTTTAATTTTGTATGACTTTTCATATTTCAAAGATATTTCTTGTGGCAAAATATACAATTGGCTTCTACTTTCTAAATCATTTTGCTACCTACATTTCTTGGGAGAGTGTGTCCCATTCATATTCAGTTATGATTATTAATTGTGCTTTCCCCTCCATATTATTCCCTTGTAATTTTTCTACTCTTTGACTCTGTCTCCCTCTTTACAAAAAAAAAAAAAAAATAGAGCAGAAGAGAAAAAGAAATGTGGGGGCAGCTAGGTGGTACAGTGGATAGGGAACCAGCCCTGGAGTCAGGAAGATCTGAGTTCAAATGTGACCTCAAACACTTGGTAATCTTCTAGTTGTGTGACCTTGGGCAAATCAATTCCATTGCCTTAAATAAAATTAAATTAAACTTTAAAAAAAAGAAAAGGAATGTGATTAGTATTAGTACTCTAATTGAAATGGTCTCACCTTCCTCTACTCCTTTCTCTCTTCTATCACCTTACAGTTTCTTTCTCTGCATTCAAATATTCCTTTCAGATGTACTTTCTAAAACTGAAGTTCTTTTTATTTATGACTACTTTCTCCTTCTTAAATCCCACTCACTGTCCCTACCTATTTCTCTTTTGAATTTATTTCTAAACCAAACTTATGAGTGTGTGTGAGTGTGTGTGTTTGTGTATGATCAGTCCTCCTTTAATTGTTTTTTTAAAAGACAGAAACTTATGTGATGCCCAGGTCCTCCATACCTCCTTCATGTTTGTATACCCTTCCTTTAGCACACTTTAGTTATAAGAAAAAGTAATCACCTTTTTCCTTCTTCATTTCTTCCCTATAATTTATTTCTTTTCCCCAGCTAATTTTCCCTCTCTTTAAATTATCAAACAAAATATTGCCCTTAGGCCCTGTGTTTTTTTTTAATTCCCTGTATGAAAATAATGGGATTCTAAATGAACATGTGTTCTTTGCCCCACAATATAATGTAAACATTAGCTAGCATTTAGCCCCTTCTAACTGCTCTAATTTCTTGCTGGAATGTGAAGAAAGCAATGAAGTTCCTGAAAATAAATTTACTTCTGCTTTATTAAAAACACTAAAGCCTCTAACTGTGGATCACAACAAATTGTGACAAGTCCTCAAAGAGACAGGAGTACCAGTTCAGATTCCTTGTCTCCCTAAGGAACCTATATGTAGATCAAGAAGCAACATTTAGAGCTGGACATAGAACAGCAGATTGGTTCAAGATTGGGAAAGGAATACAACACAAGGCTGTATATTGTCACCTTATTTATTTAACTTAAATGCAGAGCACATCATGCAAAATGCCAAGCTGGATGAATCAAAAGTCAGAATTAAGATTATTGGGAGAAATAGCAACAATCTCAGACATGTAGCTTAGGGGCTACAGAGAGGCCAAGAAGGTTTCATCTTTGAGAAAAATCCATTATATATGTCAGGTAAAAGAAAACTTGAGACTTAAAGAGCTTCTAAAATGTCTTATTATCCCATGGAATCACTGGCTTAGATTAGCTCTATTTTTCAGAGAGATCATTACTTGAATAAGGATATCTTTTGTCCTAAATGTTTTGTTCTCCCAATTTATTTCCTCAGGAGCTTTAATTTCATTTTTTTATACTTTGCTCCATTTTTTCCCTTTACCCCTCTACATTCCATTTTTTTCTGAGGTTCTATTTATTTTTATTGCAGAATTTCTTTGTTTACCTTTTATGGGGGGGGGGGCTAGGTGAAACAGTGGACAGAACACTGGCCCTGGAGTCAGGAGTACCTGAGTTCAAATCTGGCCTCAGACACTTAATAATTACCTAGCTGTGTGACCTTGGGCAAGCCACTTAACCCCATTGCCTTGCAAAAATAAAATAAAATAAAAATAGAAAGGTCTAGAAATTGAAACTATTCAGGATCAGAATGAATATTTCCCCATATATAAGATGTTCCCGCGTATAAGATGCACCTTAATTTTGGGGCCCAAAATTTTGGGGGGAAATGTATTACATAAAAGTTATTGAACTCAAGTTTTATTTATTATGAAATTCCAGGACCTTCTGCTCATAGCTTTCAGGCATCTTTTGAGCAAATCTGTTGCATAGGCACATACTTAGTCCATTCTGTTTCATGGACTGAAGTACCAATTGTGTCCTCCTTGGAAATCATTCACTTCTTTTTCATCAGCAATTCTTCTTGCCTCCTGCTGAACCATCTTTGTGGACACGGGAATTCCAATGTCCCTTTGTTCTTCAATCCATCCCTTCAATCCCCTCTCTACCTCAGGTCATTTGACTGACTTGCCTCTCATGCTCTTCTGCTATGACATTTTCAGTAAGAATTTCTTCTTCCCCTAGCCAGTTTCAGATTGTTTTCTCAGTTGGAAGAGGACCAAACTGAGGTTCAGCCGCATGATTTCCATTCACTTTTGCAAACTGGATCACTTTGAATTTGAATTCAACACTGGACGAAAATCTTTTGTGAGCCATTTCTGGACAGAATGTGGCAAAACATAACCTAATATACCAGTAACAAATGCAAAACAATGAGCACAAAGACAATTGTGAAAAGGTGGGAAATGCAAGTGAAAAAGTCTACAACCAATGCATAAGATGCTCCCAGTTTTTAGACCCCCAATTTTTTTAAAGGGTGGGGTCTTTATACATGGGGAAAATATGGTATATGGCATCTCTATTTTCTTGCTAACTGCTAGAGGTAACCTAAAAAGGCTTTTTGGTGAGACTACTGTAAATACATTTAAAAACAATACTCTAAATCCAGTTTCCATATTTGCCAGGGCACACCTAGGACAAACTCACAAGGGGGACTGTAGGATATCTAAAATTTGACTATACTTAAAAATTTGGTAGTACACCAAAAGGGGCAGCTAGTGGCACAGCGTCAGGAGTGAGACTCCACTTCATGAGTTCAAGTCCAGCTTTAGACTAGTTGTGTGACCCCAGGCAAATCACTTAACCCTATTAGCCTCAGGTTCCTCATCTATAACATGAGCTGCAAGCAATAGCAAATCACTCCAATTTCTTTGCCAAGAAAATCCAAATGGTGTCAGTTAAGTTGGTTATGACTAAACAATAAAACTGCATAAACATTTGTAAGAAAATTATACATTATTTAAGGAACTAAAAGGTTATACCAAAGAGTCATAGAGGGGAGAAAAAGATATTTATTATATTAGCCTTTAGGTAATTACCGAATAAGTTCCCTGAAAGTGTCATAATATTTTTTTGCTGCTTTTATGAATTCTAACAAAGCTTTCAAATCAGTTCTGCATTCATGACTTATTTCTATACTATGTGAAATAGATCCAAATACAGTGAGAATGTTGGACTATTTGGTGATCTATTTAAAATATGCCATCAGCACAATATCAAAAATAATTGTAAAAAGTAACCTTAGGGGCAGCTAAGTGGTGCAGTGGAGAGAGCACTGGCCCTGGAGTCAGGAGGACCTGAGTTCAAATTCCACTGCAGACACTTAACATTTACCTAGCTGTCTGACCTTGGGCAAGTCACTTAACCCCATTGCCTTGGAAAAAAACAACAACAAGAAAAGGTTGGGGGGGAAAAGGTTGCAAAGTGTTTCTTGTGAGTAGGAGTTCTTCCTCCTTTGTCCTTATATCCCTAGCACCTAGTACAGTCCCTGGTGTGAGGTTAGGGATTTAATAGATGCTTGTTAATTTATAGATTGATTATCACAGACTGAACTATTATCACAGACTGAACTGCATGGATATTGCACTGATACATAAAAACTTAAGAACAGTGTTTTTAAAACAGATGTAAAATTCTCTTAATCTTCAAGTTTTTTTTTTTTCAGTCATATTTGATTCTCACTGATCCCATTTGGGGTGTTCTTGGCAAAGATACTGGAGTCACTAGAAAAAAACAAAGATGCTGGAGTGGTTTACCTTTCCTTCTCCACCTAATTTTACATATGGCAAAACTGAGGTAACCAAAGTCAAAGGATTTGCCCAAGGTCACATAGCTAATAAGTGTCTGAGGCTGGATTTGAGGTTATAGAGACCTGTCTTCCTTGGTGCTTAGTGCTTCCTTTGTGCTCTCTCCACTGCACCACCTAGCTATGCAATATTCAAGTCACTTGGAATGAAAAGTTTTTCAAAGTTGAGCCTAGAAGAGTTTCAGAAATCATGTGGGAACAGAGTGAGGGCACATGCAATCTCTCCTTGCCTCATGCTGCACACCTCCCATCCCATCATTCTATGTACTACTGATATTCTCTTGAGTAGGCTTTTCAGTGAACTTCTAGAAAATGAGTTTGCATATTAACACTTTTTGTTCACCTACAAAAAATAATTTTTATCAGATACTAAAAAGAAGTAACTAAATAAGATCTTGTCACAGGACCATTTCTATTTAAATTCTACTGCCTAGGGTGTAAAGAACAAGTAAATAATCTTATTAGTAACAATGCTAATATTTTTCTAATATTTAAAAGTTTGCCCTTTAAATTATTGCATCATAGCAATAACTCAATGAGGGGAATATTATATAGCTAATTGTAAGGGGATCAAGTTCCTTGTTGATATGATAGGAATGCCAGTTAAAGACTCAATGCTCTTGTCTCTTTGCCACCAGTTTTCATAGGATCAAGGAATTATAACTTTAGAACTTGAAGAAAGCATCTAATCATCTATAAAGTGAGAATAATAATAATAATAATAGCACTACACAGTTGTGATGAAGATCAAATAAAATGACAAATATATATTTTATATGTAAATTAATATAAATAAACATAAATAATATACATGTATGATTTGCAAACCTTTAAGTGTTATATAAATACTACATTAATATATAAATAATAAATATATTTTTATGGCTCTCAAACTAACCATATAGAAGACTGTTCTACATCACTAATAATAATAAAACAATTTACTTAGTAAGGATATCATGGGAATTGAAAGGATCAACAAAGAGAAGTGCCTATGTTTATCCCCAATAACAGAAAAACATAGTGGGAGCCTTGGACGATGTGCAATGCCAGCCCTGAGCAGGGGAAGAGGGAAAGAAAATTCTTCAATTCAAAATAGGAGTCAAGGCTAAAGACCCTTGGTGGCGAGAAATGAGAAAATGTCTTAGCAAAATTCCTATGTGAGTACCACCTAGGTGGAACTGAGAGGTAGGTGAAAAACACAGACTAAAGAATGTGATGAATTCAGAGAGCAGGCATGTTGGCCTCTGAAAGAGCTAATTCACAAAGAACATGAACAGTAGCTCCCAGGCATACAGCCTAGGAGGTCTGAAAGAGAATCAGCAGAAATGAATAGAGAGCTTCATCATATGGCTCGGAAGCCACAGTGGAGAAGCAGCCCTGGTGACAACAAAGCAGCTGTGGGGATTGTGGTACGGTGCAGCTATGGGCATGATAATGAATTATCTTCATTCTTCATGTGGTGAACCCAAAGGATGCCCTCTGCCAACTTTGTACTCACTTCACCTCCCCAGGAAGATTAACTACTCCAAGATCAAAGTTCCCAAGTCCCCACTGACCCATTTCCCTTT